>NC_140932.1:47382980-48052980 GCF_014529385.1 Adiantum capillus-veneris
ACAATAGGTTCACTCTCCAATGAGCTACTAGGTATTACTTGGACTACGTTCACTACTTCTTTACCTTTGTTTAAAGGATTTTTTGGACAATCTTTAAAGTGTCCTCCCTGTTTGCAACATTGCATACAAAAAGCTTCAACTGGCTTAATGTTCTTGTCAGGCTCTCGGCATTCATTTTTCTAGTGATCATTTGCACCACAGTTATGACAGTTTCCAGTTCTTGGCTTAATCATGGGTCTTACCATCGGAGGTCTAACACCTTGATTAGCTACATAGTACATCGGTTCAAGCTTTGGTATAGTATAAGTTGCAGGTTCTTCCATTGGTGGTGGATGTGAATTATACCACTCTCCCTCTACCATTACTATAGATGGGATAGGCTCAACATAGGATGTAACAGGCACTAGTCCTTGTTCATCTATGACTCCCTCTGAATGCATGTACTTTACAGGCACTGCATTATGTCTTGGATATGGAGGTTTTTGATCCAACACGGGTTGAGGTCTTTCCATACCCATTGATGGTCTTTGAGCTAGGGCCATATTAGGCTGATATTTGTACATGGCTTGTCCTTGTGGCCTCATAGGCACGTATTGAACATTCCCATCATACTTTGGTCTGTAATAGGACTCATCGGTCTCATGATTGGTCCATTTACCCTCGATTGCATACCATTTTTGCGGCCTAATTGGTTGTCCCTATTGAAGTATCCCTTGCCCTGGTTCCCCTCATAGGTGCTTTTTGTATGTTATTCATTCATCCTTTTGAGCATGTCTTCTATGGCTGTAAGCGATACTGTAGCAGCAGTTCCCACTTGATCTGGTTTGGTGGATGTTGTTTTCTCACTTATATTATCCTTAGGGATATCTTCTTCATTGAAAATATCACAATTGTCTCCTAAGTCGATAGCATCTGACACACACTCTTCTAGGGTCATATGTTTCTTGCTATACAATATAGCATGAAGTTCTTTGTTTAGCAGTCCCTCTAGAAACAATGATACTAATCTTTCTTCTGCAGGTATTTTTATTTCTAGGTATCTTGCAATGTATTGTTTCATTCTAGTTGCATAATCCCTAACAGACTCACCTTCTTTCTGTTTTGAAGCTATAGATGTGAGCTAGCGTATTATGTTTGATTCCGTTTTAGAACATGCAGCTACAAATCTGTGACCTTGGTGGAATGTTTTGGAACCATGTCAGTGCTTTTCCTTCTAATGTCATTCCAAATACCTCAAATTGAGTATGGAAGTCAAATATGCGTTCTACTCTTAGCACTTGTTTAAAGCTTGCTAAGTGGTCAAATGGATCCCTAGATCCACTGTATTTTCTGACCCATTTTTGAAAATTAGTTGGTCTGACACGTCTTTTTAGTTCAACTCCCGATCTCTTGGCAATTGGTCATGTCCCAAGTCCTTCAAACCAGAGTCTATTGGAAATAGTGACTCATGTAGCCCTGGACTGGCTTTAGTGTCACCTCGTCTTCTTTGTGATGAGGTAGTTTTGGGGTTTTTTAACATTACTTGGCCCAATATCCAGTCTCTTATGGAGTACCCTTGGTATTTGGTTTGTTCCACCTCCTCAAGACTCGTCATAACAAAGTTATTGTTATAAAAATCCCTCAATAAGTAGTTGGTAGATCTGTTGAACCCTTGTGTTTGATTTTGAAGATATAGATGATCTTCATGGGTGTTAACTGTCTTGATTTGGCATGAGAAGTCCATAGAAGATCTTTGATGTTTCTATCCTCCCAACAATAGACTCCGATCCTAGGATTATCCGTGCTAAGCCGTTTCAAAGGCTTCAAATCAACTTGATCATATCCCTCAAATTCTAAAGTCGGTGGTCCTTCTTTTGCTGCCATATCTGGAATTATGGTATTTACTTATAACCCCCATTTTTCTATCACATCAGGGTTTTCAACGTGTAAATACCAAGTTCCATTTTTATCCATATACATTTTTCCTTGTTTGTTTGCTCAATTTTCTCTTCAAACTCTATGTCATTGTCATCAATTTTAATAGCATACTCTTCATTAGGATCCAAGAGAACCTAAGCTCCATGGTGATTAGTCTTATAAAAGGTGAGTATGTGCTTATAACGCACTGTCGTTACAGTTTCTAAATGAGTCGAATAGGAAAACATTTCAGATGTTGATTCTAAAAAAGTATCGAAGACTTCTTCAAAGATAGTGTCCAAGTGATCGCCTTGAGTCACACTCTCTTTAGTGGATACTCTACTAGAGATCTCTCCAAATATGCCTCGGTTAGCTAGTATACAACTAGATCTAAGGTTCATATAGACTTGTGAAGCCCTGGATAGAGTACTTACCGTCAGATTGACTTGTTATCAGCTTCTTCCACTTGACTTGATTGCACTTCTATCAAGCTTTCAATTCCTTGTTTGTAACCTAATTCAGGTATCAGTTTTAATCAAGTTAGCCATTCTTTCACAAAGAGTGTACAATTTTTAATAACTATTGTGACTGGTCTATGTGTATCTTTTCAGTTCGAGCTAAGTGAGTCAGCAATTGAGACTTCCAGATTCTACTTTTGCAAAAATCGAAAGACTAATCTGCAACCTGGAAACTGAGTGAGCATGTACCAATTTGGATCCGATTGAAACCAAAATTGACAGTGGCCTTGTATTATGTTGTTCTAACACTATACAAGCTCAAAAGTCCAAATTGGTGTCTCTGTGCATCAGAAGTAAATAATCGCAATTATTTACTTTTCTTAATTTTTTACACTTTTTGGCTTGTTTTGCCAAGTACTCAACTTTTTAAGGTCTATGGACAAGTTTCACTTAGTTTGAGAAAACTTTGTTCAAGTTATCAACTATTTCATGTCCATAGACTCAGTTTTTAAAAATCTGGCTTAAGTCTCACTTTTGTGATCCAAATTTCACCAAATTTGACTTGTGTGGTCTACTTGATATGCTTGACCTTGTGGTATACTCAAATGTGCAAAAATGTCCAATTTTGTGCAAATGTAAATAATCACGATTATTTACTCCTGTTATTTTTATGAAATTTTTTGCCACAATCTGGGCAGAGAATGGTTAAGAAGCTCAACTAAGCTCCCTAGCCCAGTTTCATCAAGTTTGGATAGTCTCTGTTCAAATGGTCAACAGTTTTATGCTTGCAGACTGACTTTGCAAATTTGGCCACAATTTTCACTCCATTGATCCAAATCTTATCAAATTTAATTTGTGGGCTTAATATAACATGCTAAAACTAGTGGTATGCTGGGTTGGTCAAAAAAGTTGAAAAATGGGACAAAAGTAAATAATCACGATTATTTACTTCAAGCAATTTTTTGCATCTTTTTGGTCAACAAAGCATGTACACTTGTTTAACACATCAATATAAGCCTATGAGTCAAGTTTCACTGAGTTCGAACAAGATTTTCCCAATTTACACTCAAGTTCTTGACATAATCAGTACAGATTTTAGTTTTTTACCATGATTTTGATCAGTTTGGTGATCCAAATTCTATTGTCCTTTACAAAAAATGTTTGTACATATGAATAGAGTCTCTGGTACCAACCTTGGTCACTTTTGAGCTGAAAGTAAATAATCATGATTATTTACTTTAGACCTAAAATGAGCACTTTTTTAACTTTTTCACTAGACAGTCTTTTTATGATCTATTTTAAGCCTCTGAGTCAAGTCAAAACTTAATTTGTCCTAAAATGTCAAGAAAAAGTAAATAATTTGAGTTTTTGCAAACTCTTGAAATTTTACCTCAAATGCATCCTTAACTGTGCCCCACTGGTCCATACAACTTTTTAAGCATAATCTCCAGTCGGATTCAATGGTAGAGAGTCTTTTGGTGCTATTTCTAGTTGTATACTTAAAATTCTGCAACTTCACATAAACAACTCACAATTGATTCTTTTGGATAGAGCAATGTTCTGAGATTCCACTTCGGATTCTACTAGCCCTACTCCTAGGTTCTACCGCAATGGGGTTGTGGAAAGTGTCCACAAACACTTGTTTTCTTGTTTTTTATGATTTCCTGAGCCTTGTTCTTAAGACTTGTCTCGTCCATCAATTATTCTCAAAATCCTAATCTAATCCTATAATCCTAAAAGGTACTTAGCAAGTACAACCTACTTCCAAGCTACCTCTACACAGCAAAAGACGACAACCTTAAGCTATACGGTTTAGAAAAGAAAGTTTTGACTCTAGGTGGTCCTAAAGGAATTTATTGGATAACTTCACAATACGCTCATGTTTTTCACTAGTTTAGGTCTCTTCGATCCCCGGTAGCGGCGCCAAATGTGGGACGGGTGTCTAACCTCACTCCTATCTTACTGCAGACAAAGCGAGAACCACAAATATAATTGTCAATCCATGGGACGAAGCTGACTGGACTAGTGCATAGAGTCTACAAGAGGTTTTCAATCTCTTGGAAAACAATAAACAACACACATATAACTCAAGCTACACTCGAATGATAGAAACCACCCGAAGCTAGTCGCTAATCAACAAACAAATCATAACCGTTATAGCATCAAACGACATCAAAACGTTACAAAACTTCTAAGACATGTTTATAAGACCTAAGCACACATGCTTATGGTCTCATATTTCACTTTAGTTCAAGTGAAAAAATCATGATTATTAACAGTAGTAGTGAGTTTTTGACCTAGTCGTTTTCGACCCAGAATGTATCTAAATGCTTAACAATGATGGCTTAGAAACCCACCTATACTTATTTTATGATTTTGAACTTCAATTCCTACTTATGATGAGATTATTCCGCGGGTCGACAATGTCAAAAGCTACGGATTACCATGAAATGCTTACGTCAATGCATAGAGCTCTTACCTGCGGTTGCAACGAAATTGACGGCACTGCAATGTGATAATTGGGAAGGGAGTAGGAAGTGCGAGAAGGAGAGAAGTGAGCGTTGTTATCTCATGCTGTGATTCATTATCCAAAACTTACAAAATACTTACAAAAATTGGCTTTTATACCGTAGCCAAGGTTTTTGTAGTCAAAACTAATAGTCTGGGAGCTTTAACTAAAGATAAGCTGGTACAATCTGGAAGCTTGTAGTCCCAGCTCCTCAATTACACTACTAATCTGGAAAGTAGGAGTTACAAAATTCTTGATTTATCAAAATAATAAATGTTTTTACAATAAAAGCTCCGAAAAATGTTATCCGAGTTAGCTTGCTGCTAACAAGCCACTTCTCACGGTTCTTTAGTGAGTGGAAAATCACATATTCCTAATGCTTTTGTTGGGAGGAATGCGTTTGGGGATTCTAGTGAAAAGGGAAAAAAGAAGATGTATTTACATTATTGCAAGGCCAATTGTCACTTGATTAAGCAATGTCCTAAATTGAAGGCAAAAGAGGTCAAAAAGAAAGAGATTGGTTCCACTACAAGTGCAACTAATGTAGAATCTTTTGTGAAAGAAGATTGTGATGTTGGTGTAGATGCAAAATGAAAATTTAGTGTAAAAAGCACTTATGATCCTTCTGTCCATGATGCATGTATGTCAGTTGCTACAGATTCACATGTGATAGTGGTGATACAAATCACATTACCTACATCGGGACTTGTTTGCCTCTCTCAAGGCTGTCCCTCAAGGGAATACAATCACTTATGCCAGCAATGCCTCTTATCCAATCCAAGGAGTTGGAAAGATTGTGTTGAGTGTTGCGAATGCTAGTTATTTCAAACTTGTTGATACATTCTATGTACCTAGGATCAAGAAGAATCTTTTGTTTGTATCTGCACTTGCTAGACTTGGTCCTGTTGTGAAATTTGTGGACAACAGATATACTATTCATGATCTCAGTTTTGGTGATGAAATTGTTGCATCTAGCATTTTGTACCATGGGTTATATAAGCTGACTTTGTATGACAAGTGTAGACAAAATTTTGCAAATGCATTTGTAGATTTGAAGGCTATTTCAGATGCAACATTTTGGCATGCACATTTTGGGCATCTGAATTTTATCAGTTTGTTGCGTTTGTAAAAATTTGAAATGGTTTCTTCTTTACCGCTTCTTGGAGCATCATCACTCTAGAGCACCATCACGTCGTTCTACTCCTTCAACGTCTCCCTGTGTTTCGGAGCATTCAACACGCCCTGAAGCTTCGATGTCGACGAGACAATCTTCACACTTGTCTAGGCACCGACACTCTAGTGTTGGTGGCAGTGGTTGTTGTGGGGATGCCACCGCTGATGCCTTGGCACTGCCTCGTGTTCAACGAGGATCTTTACCTTCCCCTTCTTTGCCCACCCCACACCAACCACACGGCATCGCCATCTACGCCAGGTTTTGCGAGCCTGATGGCCGTTCCTGGGTACACACCACTACCTACTCCTCCGAGAGTCACCCCAGTCGACACTCCTCACTTCAGGGCCCAGACTCTAGTGGAGACATCTGACGTCTGTATCCCCATCAAAATGCCGCTAGAGACCCCTGTCTCAGGACACCCAGTTTCACACATCACAGGCGAGAGGGCTTGCCTTACTCCGTTGACTTTAGCAGCGGCATCATCTTGGATGATGAAGGCAAGAAGGTGATATTGCACATGCGTGGTCTTTGCTCTCCGGTGTTTAAACACTACATACTAAACACCTGAATTGAAGTACCAAGTGAATTAAAATATAGATTCATTAGCATGCTGCATGACGAATTTCCTGTGTCAACATAGGATGACCGCTTCAATGAAGACATGTTGAAGGTTCAAATGCACAAATATTGCAAGCACAAGCGTTATGAAGTGCAAAAAGCAATAAATGATGGGTGGAACAGACAAGATTGGCTGGCCAAAGAAGATTGGAAGAATGCGAAGCGAGCAACGTGCGAGAATCCTGACAAGTGAAAGTAAGAAAAGGAGGCAACCAAAGCGTGAGTAGAGGCAGGGAGCTCGCACCACTTGGGGAGTGGTGGATGGTCATCATTTGAGGCCGATTTTGTAAGTTTTTTATAATTATTCTTTAGGTTTGATAGTTTAGGGTTTAGGGGTTTTTAAATTCTAACATAATGGATTCTTTGTATGTTTTGAACAGTGGTCGATGACATGACGTTGTCGAGAAATTTGCGGTCTTGCCAGGAAAGCACCGGGCTTATGGCTGTGAGAGTTTGTGAGAGAACTCAACAAAAACTATATGAAGGAGTTAAACCATGGATGCATGAAGACTAGGGTTTGGAAAGAAGTGCAATCAAAGAAGACTCACTCTTTCTCTCTTGCACTCACACACACACAAAGAAAGAACGCAAAAGAGAATGTCAAAACAATACGAAGATGAAAACATCAAGGCTATGGTCATATCGTATCATGGGTAATATGAAAGGGTTAATGGATGAGTTAATGGCATTCAATCTTGGCTGACCAAATAGGCTACGAATTGTTCTTTGGAATTGTAGTTTTGTGCTTACCATAATATATATATTTTGCCTAGTGATTGGGATTAATTGTGTGTACAAATCCTCTTGGTTCATAGCAAGATAACTACGCTTACATCAAAAGAAAAATTATAGTCTATGAGAGGTAGTATGATGGGATCCGGTGATAGAAGTATTTCATTGAGCCTTTCAGGGCCGAAGAGAAACACTATACGTTGTTGAAAGTGTATTTTACGGCTAATCCATACGTTAATTCTAATAGATCGTACAGAGTGAAAGCGATAGAAATGATCATCATGTGGGTTATTCATCTAGGATAGTATGTGAGAAATGTAGATACGAGAGAAGTGAAGAGATGAGAAGTTTCCCTCCCAAGCCCTATTCTTGCTCGTAGGCAATAAGGATACTGCGGGGAGAGATGTACCTGTAGCAAAGAGAACCTAGAGAGGATGAATTACTAAGAATGAGAGAGATAGGTTTGGTTAAGGAGATGAGATTAGGTACATATATATATGTTGGATTAGAGATGAAAATGAAAACAACAAGAAATCAAGAAAACATCAATGTAGAACACATCTTACTTGAAACCCTTCGGCACCATTATTGATGGGAGAGAGAAGAAGAGGGGAGAATTCAACGTTGATTGATACGCCAAGTACAACACCTTCTTTGATTATAGTTGATCCTCCAAGGATGGCGTACAAGAATGGCTAGTTTTCCTCTAGGAGAAAGTGTAGGCTTGGGCTTATGTTAATGGGGCTAAGTACAATTAGGCATTACTACTCACTCCCTCAAGAATTCCTCTCATCAATGGCTTGAATGCTTGAGTTCCTTCCAAGGAAGAAGAGGTCCCCTTTTATAGGTGAAGGGAACCCACAAGGGTTTACACAAGAAGAGAGGAGCCAGTGTGAACAGGAATTGGAAAAGTTGGAAATGAGCTGTCCCTGCATGATGTGGGCAGACTGGGGTCCAGTATTTTGATCATATCTCCTCAACCGTAGCTCCAAATAAAAAAGTAAAAATATGGGCAGAAACTTCAGCTCATTAGCTATGATTTTCATTTTAAAATCATTCTCCAATTCGGATTGGAACCTTGTGTAAAAAATTCATCAAAATAGGGTCCATTTCTGGCAGCAAAAGTCTTCATGTGGTCCCCTTAGCCTAGACTTTCATTTGATTCCAAAGGACACCTCATGCCATATGAAATCATGACATTGCTCCTTGACAAAGTTTTGTAATCATGCTTGAAATAATGCATTAAAATAAGTGTATCTTTGAAATCATGCCACCTAGTGTCCCACTAGGATTTGATTCTCTCCTAGTAGCTATTTAAAAAGAAATATAAGAAAAGTATAAAAAATACATAGAATATATATATATTGGAGTTTACCCTAGATATAGGCTCTAGCTAGGGTGTGAGATGATAATGAAATAGTAGAAATAAAGAATCAATGTTTTTTTTGCCCCAAGTTAAAGAGGCGGAGCTATTGACACTTTTCCCATAGTATTTTTTTGATGGTAAAGTAAGAATACATTACCCTTGAGATAAATAATAAGATGAGATAGAAAGCTTATTTTTATACTTACATATGCATATGTACATTATAGGAAATATAATTATGTATCTAAAAAAAATACAAGATAGATTTTGTAGCATGCGTTCCCACTATGTACGTGTCACAGCACGACATCCACCCCCTCTAAACCTGCACATCCTCTGGTATGTGCCACATTGTCTCTTTGTAAGATTGTACATCTTCCTTGTCTTCTTCTTCACTGGATGATTCCAGGGCTTCATGTTCACTTTGATCTTCACCTGTGTTTCTCTCTTCTTCCTCATCCATATCTTCGAGATCATTGTCTCCTCTTCTCTTAAACATTTTAATCCTTTTTCCTGCAATGGGAATCTTTACTTCTGTACCATCTAGTTCAGACAAGCTGTAAGTAGCATTTTCATGCACATGCTTTACAACATACGGTCCAAACCATCTTTTTGAGAACTTACGCATGACTGTATGCTGGTTATCAAGGCTACTATCATACACTAAAACCCAGTCACCTTTGTCAATTGCTTTGCTCCTGAGTCGATGTCGCTTATCAAAATAGTCCTTGTTTTTCAACCTTGCATTTTTGAGTCGTTCTTTTGCAGCTTCAATGTCTCCAGGTCTTCTCTCTAGCTGCCTTATACGCAGTGCAAGGAGATCTTCCCTACTAAGCCCCTCTTGCCAAGGTAGTACATTCCATGTAGGAATTGTATCTTCAATCGGCATCACTGGCTTTTGACCATACATTAGCTCCGCAGGCATGTAGCCAGTTACTGAGCTATGTGTTGTACGATCAGCCCATAAAGCATATGGTAACAGTTTTGGCCACTCACCAATTCTTCCTTCGCAAGCCTTGGCCAAAGCTTTGATGATTGGAGGATGCCCTCTTTCACTCTTTCCATTGCCTTCAGGGTTGTAAGCTGTAGTAAGAGAAAGCTTGATCCCTAATCTAGAAAAGAAATCCCTTGCTTCTTCGGCATCCAGTTCACCTCGATCTGCAGTGATTTTTCCCACACAACCATAACGGCAAATCACCTCATCAAGAAGGAATTTGCACACAGCTTCTGTGGTCTTAGCTCTTAATGCTCTTCCTTCAACCTGGTTAGTTAGGTCCTCTCGTGCAAGAACCAAGTATCTCATCTGCCAGAGTCCTAAAGGCATCGTGACTAGATCCACAACCCATTTATAGTGCATGGCTAGTGGATATGTAGGGTGCAATCCATCACGATGTCGAACATTTGAATACATTTGACAAGTTACACATGACTCTACAAACTGAGATACATCTTTATACATACCCTTCCACCAGTATTTTTCTTTCAACTTGGAGAAGGTTGCCCACACACCCCTGTGTCCAGCCCATAGACTCTCATGAAACTCTTGCATGAGCTTTACTTGAGTCTCTTTTTTACATATAACCCGTTGTGGTGTAGCACCCTTTTGTTTAGGATGCTTCCACAAGTAACCATCCCTTAAAAAGTACCCATATGCTTTCCTGCGTATTCTCTTGAATTCTTGTTCAGACCAATCATCCTGTTTTGTTAGAGTACTCAAGTACCTTCCAATAGAAAGCCAATCACCTTCATAAAGATCTTTCAAGAACAATTCAAGTGAATTAGTCATGCAGACATTGTTACCTTTGACATGAGAGATAGAATAGAATTTTGTGCCTACATCATCTCCCTCATCAATCATTTGTGACTCATCTTCATACCTTGCCCTTGATAGCATATCTGCCACTGTATTGTCTTTACCTGCAATGTGCTTAAACTCGGGATTTAAGGACTTAATGTAGGCAATCCACCGCAACATAGCAATGTCTGGTGTTGAGCAGCTTGTAATCATCCCAAGAAGTGGTAGACAATCTGTTTCTACAACCACACATGCACCAATTAGGTACTCTTTCCCACTTTTCAAGGCTGTAACCATACCCCATAACTCTCTCTTTATCTGTGGATAGTTTCTTTGGCGAGCACTTAGTACCTTTGCTCCAAATCTTACCACATACCTGTGTCCTTCTTTGTCATCTTGCCCTATTGCCCATCCAATCCCTGTAGGACTGGTATCAACTGTCACAATCACTGGCCTTTGACACTCATAGTCTACCTTTCTTAAAGTCGTTGCTGACTGGAGTAACTCCTTTAGCTTTTTCATGGATTTTACATGTGCTTCTGTCCATTTAAACTTTTGATTCTTTCTAAGCAGCTGATAAAGAGGATCAGCTACATGTGCATAATGTGGAATCCAAATAACATAGAAGACACATGCTCCCAGAAACCTTCTAACCTCAGTGATGCTAGAGCATGTTTCTTTCATTCTTTGGATGGCATCTACCTTTGATGGACAAGGTTTCCTACCATATGGCCCGCACATGTGCCCCACAATGAGCACTTCTTTGACACCAAACATAGACTTTTTCCCTGACAATGTAAGATTCACTTCTTTCAACCTAGACAAAATTTTATCACAATCATTTATGTGATTTACCACAAACCTGCGACATCCCTTGAGATCCAAAGCTTCATCTTTGTCATTTTCTTCACATCCTTTGATAGGAAAATCATCAATGAAAGGCATTGTGATTTGAGGAATAAAGTCACGTAAGACCTTATTCATCCCATTCATCATATGTGCAACCGAGTTGGTTGCTCCCTGTGGCAAGGTACACATCCTTACCAAACCCAAAGGTGTCCTCATGGTTGTCAAGTCTCTGCTTTCGATTGCAAGCTGAAATTGATCATACCCTGAGTAGAGATCCCCCATTGAGTAGATTGCCCTCCCTGCAAACGCCTCTGCAAATTCATCCACAATTGGACCTGTTCCTACATTTCTAATTGTAACCTTGTTCACTGGTTGCATATCTTGGATGAAGCGTAGAGAACCATTCTTCTTTGGAACTGTGAACCACCTGTTTGAGTATGGAGCACAAGAAGGCTCCAAGATTCCCATTTTGATTTTCTCATTCAGTAGCTCTACCAACTTTGGCAAATGAGCCTTTGGAACCGGAATAGGCCGCAGATTCCAAGGCACATGAGGTATTGTGAAAATTACCATAGGAGCTACAATATAAGGATCAACACATCCTATCTCATGTGGCTCAAATGCAAAAGCCTTACCATGCTTTGAAAGCATTTCTTTAAAGCACTTTGTCTCCTCCTGTGTTAGAAACTCCTCGCAACCAATCTGCAACTCTTGAAAAGACTCCTTTGTGAAGGTATGCCCGATCTTTTTAGGATTCCGCAAACTTGGTTGTAAAGAAGCCTGTTCAATCTTTTCCCTGTTGTTGGGTGGTAAGGGTGAAGCTACTGGTTTCACCTTCTTTGCTACACTCTTGTATTTAGTTTCAACATGGACTTCTGGGCCTACTGTTTGGCTTTCTTTAAAGGCTTCTATTACTTGATACATTTCCATAGAGAAAACTTCCACAACTTCATTTTCAAGATGCAAACTAGACCTCATTATAGCATCAAGCTCACCCATAGTATCTACAAAAGAAACTTGTTCACACAAACCCAAAACATTTTCAGTAGGCTCTAGCAACCCACTCTTTTTCATGCACATTTGTACATTATGCACATATTGCTTATCACATCTCTTCAAATATTCAAGTTTTGTAAAACATACTGATCCATTCTTTGTTACCAAGGAGCTCTTTGAAAATGCTTCACCTATTTTTGGATCAGGAGAGACCCTTTTTCTTTCTGTACCACTGCAATCCCGCTTTACAATGGTACTTGGCCAAAACCCATCATTTCTCTATGATCATGAAACTCTTTGCTCACCTTTGGTAGAGGGTGTTCTCTGAGGTTATCACGATTTCTTTCATGGTTTACACAAACTGTGAGAAATTGGACAGCACGTTTACCATCTTTGCTACGTATCCTAGCATATGCTGAACCATCGTCCATTACCTTTGTTTCCATTCGAACTCCCACAATGTAGGGCTGTCCAAGGATGAGATGATATGAAGATGTATCCTGTACAAAGAAGTTTTGGTCAATCTTTACATCACCTATTGTCACCTTCACACCTGGACATGCTGCATACAATTCACCGGATGAATTGTTTGCCACTTTTACCATCCAACCATGATCTGTGTCCATTGGCCATTTGCACTTGTTGTAGAGACTCTTTGACATTATGTTTATTTCTGAACCATGGTCAATCAAGGCAACAAATGGCTCTTCAAGATCACCTACCTTGACCAAAGTTTCTGTAGTAGCCCTTGCCCAATGACTTCGTGAATAGTAACTCCTAGGAATATCTTCAACTTCTTCATCATCATTTGAGAAATGCACTTGCTTCACTCTCCCACTAGATTGGTAGCATCCTACCACAGCTCCATCATTCTCCTTATTTTGCAGTTGCATCCCTTGTGTCTTTGAGGTTTCCCCTTCAACCTGTGGACGAGAAACTTCAGCAAGGGTTTGCCTCTTTCTCTTGATGATGTCAATGATCTCCTCATGGAATTCACGCTTTGCAATGCCAAGAACTTCTCCCAAAGTAAACTCAATCTTGCTATTCAAGATCCTTTCCTCCAAGACTTTCTTTAAATCTGTAGCAACCTCAATATCAGATTGTAGTTTATAAGTTGGGCCTTTTGTCTTACCTTTCGTTGGCTCTTTCTTCTTTCCTATTGTAGACTCCTCCATGAGTACTTCAGGTGGAGATGCTCCTTGTGTTGAGGGTGTTTGAGAAGGCATTGAGTCGCTTCTTCCCCCACTTCTAGAAGCTCTTTTTGATGGTCCTTCATCAGCATTCTCACGTCTGCGCTTCTCTTCTACAATTGCCTCATTTTGTTGGCATTTTGTAATGTAGGCATGCACTGACAATGAGTCCACTGGATCATTCCATCCCGTTTCTAGACGTATGCAATCACCTGCTTCATGTAGAATCTCTTTTGTAAGCTTTCCCTTTTTAGCTAATTGCATGACATTTGGCCAAATTTGACCATGATGGTCACTCACCTCTTCATCACAAAAATGTTCAATTTTTACTCCATAAGTAGCTGCCTCAACTGAAGAGGTGGCATGCTTGGTTGCCATATCTTCAACTAAGGTTTGCATTCCCCCCTTCCCAAAGTTAGTTCTCAAGGGTAGACCTGTCTCTCTTAAGTGGATTTTACCATCCTTAAAAAAGACAACATCTTTTGACAAAGCATCACTAAAATCATCACAATCCCTTCTTACATGGTTTGTACTATCACACCAAATACATCTATTAACAAACCCTTCTTTGGGTTGTTGTCTTTGCCTAGGAAGTGGCCCTGATGGTTGGCCTTTTTCTTCAAGCTTTGCAAACTTCACCTTCAAGTCACGCATTCCCTTCACAAGCTCATCTAGCATGGACTCATCAAACTTAGGAGCGATAAAAGTAGGATTTACCATTTTGTCAGAAGTTGAGGTGGAAGGACTTGTAGTGTTTACTACCATCTTGTCCCTTCTTCTTTGTCGTTTGGCAAGCAGTGAGACAGCACCTTCAACCTCATTCCAGTTGGTCTTTAGTCCTTGCTCAGCATCTTTATCTTCAAGAAGAAGCTCCAAATTTTCTTGAAACTCTTTACCTGCAGCTTGTAAGAAAAGATCTGTCTTCTCTGCATCTAGTGTGGCCCTTTCTGTCCTAGTGAGTTGTGCATAGCGCCGCTCAAATTCCCTAAGTAGCTCTGTTATTGATAGTCCTTGCTTTGGCTTGACTACCCATTCTAAGAATGTCCTTTTGGTCACTCTCTCCGAGTCCTCCATGAAATATTCCTCCTTTAAAGCTACTTTGAGTTCTTCCCAATTTCTCCCATGCCCATTTTTAATTGCTCTAACATGCTCCCTAATTTCTGGAGCAACAACTAGCTCAAAGCTTTGAATCATCTCACCTTCTGACACGCGATGCAGCTCCATCTCCTTCACATACTCGCGTAAGTACTTGGTTACATCTTTGCCATTGAACTGATCCATTCTGTTGACGACCGCTTGTATGGCCTTTGTTGCTGAAATCTCCCTTCTTTCAGTAGCATGTTGTTGTTGCATGAACATTGCAAATGCTCGAAACATTTGCATTGTTGCTGGGTCAAAATGCATACCCTGTTGCTCAACATGATCACCCATGGTTACCCACAAACTCTCACCCTAGCAGTTTCGCGTCGGGTTCACCAAAAATATGTCGAGAAATTTGCGGTCTTGCCAGGAAAGCACCGGGCTTATGGCTGTGAGAGTTTGTGAGAGAACTCAACAAAAACTATATGAAGGAGTTAAACCATGGATGCATGAAGACTAGGGTTTGGAAAGAAGTGCAATCAAAGAAGACTCACTCTTTCTCTCTTGCACTCACACACACACAAAGAAAGAACGCAAAAGAGAATGTCAAAACAATACGAAGATGAAAACATCAAGGCTATGGTCATATCGTATCATGGGTAATATGAAAGGGTTAATGGATGAGTTAATGGCATTCAATCTTGGCTGACCAAATAGGCTACGAATTGTTCTTTGGAATTGTAGTTTTGTGCTTACCATAATATATATATTTTGCCTAGTGATTGGGATTAATTGTGTGTACAAATCCTCTTGGTTCATAGCAAGATAACTACGCTTACATCAAAAGAAAAATTATAGTCTATGAGAGGTAGTATGATGGGATCCGGTGATAGAAGTATTTCATTGAGCCTTTCAGGGCCGAAGAGAAACACTATACGTTGTTGAAAGTGTATTTTACGGCTAATCCATACGTTAATTCTAATAGATCGTACAGAGTGAAAGCGATAGAAATGATCATCATGTGGGTTATTCATCTAGGATAGTATGTGAGAAATGTAGATACGAGAGAAGTGAAGAGATGAGAAGTTTCCCTCCCAAGCCCTATTCTTGCCCGTAGGCAATAAGGATACTGCGGGGAGAGATGTACCTGTAGCAAAGAGAACCTAGAGAGGATGAATTACTAAGAATGAGAGAGATAGGTTTGGTTAAGGAGATGAGATTAGGTACATATATATATGTTGGATTAGAGATGAAAATGAAAACAACAAGAAATCAAGAAAACATCAATGTAGAACACATCTTACTTGAAACCCTTCGGCACCATTATTGATGGGAGAGAGAAGAAGAGGGGAGAATTCAACGTTGATTGATACGCCAAGTACAACACCTTCTTTGATTAGAGTTGATCCTCCAAGGATGGCGTACAAGAATGGCTAGTTTTCCTCTAGGAGAAAGTGTAGGCTTGGGCTTATGTTAATGGGGCTAAGTACAATTAGGCATTACTACTCACTCCCTCAAGAATTCCTCTCATCAATGGCTTGAATGCTTGAGTTCCTTCCAAGGAAGAAGAGGTCCCCTTTTATAGGTGAAGGGAACCCACAAGGGTTTACACAAGAAGAGAGGAGCCAGTGTGAACAGGAATTGGAAAAGTTGGAAATGAGCTGTCCCTGCATGATGTGGGCAGACTGGGGTCCAGTATTTTGATCATATCTCCTCAACCGTAGCTCCAAATAAAAAAGTAAAAATATGGGCAGAAACTTCAGCTCATTAGCTACGATTTTCATTTTAAAATCATTCTCTAATTCGGATTGGAACCTTGTGTAAAAAATTCATCAAAATAGGGTCCATTTCTGGCAGCAAAAGTCTTCATGTGGTCCCCTTAGCGTAGACTTTCATTTGATTCCAAAGGACACCTCATGCCATATGAAATCATGACATTGCTCCTTGACAAAGTTTTGTAATCATGCTTGCAATAATGCATTAAAATAAGTGTATCTTTGAAATCATGCCACCTAGTGTCCCACTAGGATTTGATTCTCTCCTATTAGCTATTTAAAAAGAAATATAAGAAAAGTATAAAAAATACATAGAATATATATATATTGGAGTTTACCCTAGATATAGGATCTAGCTAGGGTGTGAGATGATAATGAAATAGTAGAAATAAAGAATCAATGCTTTTTTTGCCCCAAGTTAAAGAGGCGGAGCTATTGACACTTTTCCCATAGTATTTTTTTGATGGTAAAGTAAGAATACATTACCCTTGAGATAAATAATAAGATGAGATAGAAAGCTTATTTTTATACTTACATATGCATATGTACATTATAGGAAATATAATTATGTATCTAAAAAAAATACAAGATAGATTTTGTAGCATGCGTTCCCACTATGTACGTGTCACAGCACGACAACGTGACCCCACACTGTACGAGCGCGAGTACGCAGGTAGGAAGGGCTTAAATTCCTTGATGGACATTCTGAGTTGTCGTGGTGGCATGGTTAGTATTAGGGTTTACTCTTTTCTATTTGTTGTATTGTTTTGTAAATTATATGTTTATACTTACAGAAATCTGTCTTATTGTTTTCTTTTGGAGAATCCGATAGATACGCCACTTGGACGTGATGAGACGTTTGATTAGACGATGTCAATCTAGCCGTAGCTAGATAGCATTAGTTTCCTTTTGTCATAGCATATGTATCATGAGATGACGTGTATATGTCTTTTTGTAACTACTGGAAAACCATGTATATTTTCTCAATAATGACAATGGTGTTGTAACTATTACATTTGTAAAGCTTAACAATCAAGTGAATTACCTATGATGTGTACAATTGTCATTGATTTACTTCCATCAATCTAATTTTGTCAGTTTTGTATCTTTATTCTGCAAACAATAATATGGATGATGGAGTTAATAGTTATATTGTCTTGTGGGTGACTACTTTGGGTCTATACCTAAGCTTGCACTTTCTTTCAAAGGTGAATCTGGGCTTATCTTGGATTCATTTAGGTTTACTCTATTATTGAAACATTCAATAATTTTTACTCTCAGGCATTGCTATAAGCGTCACTATATAAGCCTCTGCAACATCGCTACAAGCGTCGCTATAGGTCGCCTGTAAGCGTCGCTATATAGCAACAGTGATAGCGATGCATATAGCGACGGTTATAGCAATGCTCATAGCGATGTTCTCATATCGACGCTATTAGCGACACCGGGGAGTGTAAAAACCCAATGTATTTCCGCCGCTAAAAACGTCACAAGTGCACACAACCTCTTGTAGTGATGCAAAGAGTAACAATGAAGTAGAATACATGGTTCTTGAAGGCGGTTTGCATATTTGCTTACAATTTGGGAATTTGGGAATTAGACACTTGCAAATTAAAGGAGATTCTTTGTTGGTTGTGAAGCAAGTGTTGGGAGTATGGAAGAATAACAACCCTAAACTGAAGAATTTATGCTTCAAAGTGAAGGCGTTGCTCAAAAAGCTTGAAGAATATTAAGAGTTCTCTAAATGAAGAAGCTCATGATACTACCTAAGAAATGATCACTTGTGCGTTTGTAGTAAAGGCAAATGCCCCTTTATATCATGGGAGTGAAATCTTATCAAAGGAAGTGGATTTTTTATTGACAGGTGTTCTACCTAAAGGTTTACTGTTTTCTAAAAAGTATGCGTTCATAAGGAAAGCCAGGAAATACAAAATGCTTGATGATGTGCTTTACATGAAAGGAGGTGATTTGGTTTTGCGTCGTGTGCCTTGGAAAGAGAAAATCTACAAAATCTTGGAAAAAAATCATGAAGGATCTTGTGGAGGCCATTTTTCTATGAAGATCATGTTGGATAAGGTCTTGCAAGAAGTTTATATATGGCCGAGTATTCAACGGGATGTTAATCATTGGTGCAAGTCGTGTTTGCCTTGTCAGAGGATGAGAAAGATAATTTTGAAGCCTGAATTGCAAAAGACAATTCTAGCTTTTGACGTGTTTGAGAAATGGGGTCTCTATGCCATTAGACCCTTACCTATGACTAGCAAAAGAAATGCTTACATCTTGACCATAGTGGATTATTTGTCATGATGGGCAGAAGCCAAGGCTGTCAAATACATTACCAGCAAAAGAGATGGAAAAATTTGTTTATGAGTACATATGTTGCAAATTTGGTGTGCCACTAGAGCTACTTTCTGATAGAGGACCAGGATTTTGAGGAGAGTTGTTTGATTTCTTATGCGAAAAGCTTAATATACAGCATAGGTAAAGTTCTCCCTATTATCCACAATGCAATGGTCTGAAAGGTTCAACGGAGAGTTGATAAAGATTTTGACAAAGATGACTCAGACACATGGAAAGAATTGGGATTCAGAGTTGCCTCATGGGTTATTGGCCTACAGAACTGCTATCAAAACGAGCACATGATTTTCCCCTTACCACTTGGTTTATGGCAAGGAAGCTTTATTTCCAATTGAAGTGGAAATTCCTGCTCTCAAGTTGTTGTCATTGGAAGATGAAGAGCAAACAAATGCATGGCAGAAAAGATTATTGGATTTACAATGCTTGCAATTGGATAGAGCTTTAGCTTTGAGCTACTATGAGGAAATGTCAAGGAAGTCTCAGCTAAAAGCCAATGAGTGTGTGGAGGATAAAAAATTTGAGAAGGGTGATTTGGTGTTGCGATACAATAGTAAACTGAACAATACCTTTCAGAAGAAATTTCAAGTCAAATGGGAATGTCGTTTTACTGTTGTAAACAAATTTGAAAATGGTACATATCAGTTGGTAGACTTAAATGGTACACAACATATATATCGTGTCAATGGTTATAGACTGAAGAAGTATCCGGCACGTTTGATGACAATTGTGGCTGATGAAATGCTATCAATAGAAGGAGACAATGTGGAAACATCTAAAACTGTGGATGAGATTTCTGGGGATGAGATGCAGCAGTTGTTCACCCTAGACACCTCTGCTTGTCACATGAATGATCAAGTATGCTAGGGGGTGCTCGGAGAGAGAAAATTACTTGGGATAAGAGCCAAAAAATCCCCTTTTTAATAGCTGCAATTCCCTGCACACCATTTTTCCTAACAGAGACTAGTTCTTTTGGAGCTTTTGAGAGATACCCCAACTTCGAAAGCTTGTAATTCTCTCATCTGTTGTCTGAATGAAGCATATGGATAATCTACGGAGGTCTACATGACACGAGATTCATCTTTATGGTCTTGTTTTTCATCAATTTTAATCATGGTTTGGGTTAGTGTTGTTCCCTGCCCGACTTTACACGTGTTCGATATAGGTGTTTTCCGCAGCTTTATGGTGTTTTCTTCCGGTGTGGTGTGTGCAAGGCTATAGAGGTTTTCGTTTCCTTCTTCTTTTCATGCTAACATCATTATATGATATACATATAATACGTCATATACGGGTGTATTTTACATGACCTCATATTATACAGACGTATTATACGATGCCACGTCAATAAAAACGGGCAACCGTTCTTTTTCCTAGTTTTTTTATTGAAAAATACTTTGCACAAAGTATTTTTCAATCAAAAAATACATTGATAAAAAAAGTATATATAGAGGCAGTGCGCCTTGTTGAGACTAGTATTCATCACAAAAGGTATTCCATGTCATTATTAGAAAAATTAAATTTAAAAAATTATAACTAAAAAATCATTGAAATTTAGAATAGTTCTAAAATCAATTGTTTAAAATCAATCTAATGTTTTTTGAAATTTTGATTGATTATTTTTTTTAGGTTTAAATTGTGTAAGCTTTATATGTTGTGTAGAGCTCAAACTCTAACTCAAACAAGGTGTTTATTTTTTAGGAGTCACTTGTTACGTGCTCAGCTTACTAACATGTGGAAGTGAATTAGTGATATAATTTAGAGGTTGTCGTTGTGCAGAGTGTACTCTCACATAAGGTAATTAACCTACAAAATATAATAGAATAGAGGTCAGTTTTATTTAGGTAGATTCAATTTTGATGTGTAGATATTTTCTCACCTCAAAGTGAATATAGGTAGAAATTTTTATGTTTTGTGTAGAGTCATCACATTATACTCTCACTGGAATTAAAATTTAGGAATCTCATGTCCAAATACATTGATATTAAATTGTCTTTATTTGGATTGCTACGTCTATCATATTATTATGACCTTCTCACAAAAGCCGTATCTTTGGTTCAGCATGAGGGCCTTTTACTAAGTATGAGTTCTCGACTTGGTATGTCCAAAAGAGAATATAGGTTAAGGTAAAGAACATATCCTTGCACTTTAACATCACCTTCTTAGATTTTTTCCTTTATCCAAAGCTGTGGGTTGGTCATAAACCTATCAGGCACTTGTGTTCGATGTTCAGGATGAGCTTCAACATATAACTCCCATGCTACATAAGCGTTCGGTACAAAGTAGTCTCTAGTCCCCTTCGGAACTCGAACCACTTCAATTCCCCAATGGAGACTGAATCCAACAACATAATTGAAAAATACTCTTTGTGCAAAGTCAGTCGTGAGCTCATCTAGACAATTTAGAAGATCCATCTAAAAACAAGACAAGGAGAGAGAAAATTTAGTGCACATGTAATCCGAAACTGAGTCTATGCTTCTTTTATTCATCAAAAATTGATTTTTATGACTTCATTACAATATTATGGGTGTCTAGGAGCTAATTCTCTAAATATTCTTTTAACTCGCATGACAAGGTATTCTCTCAGACCTCCCATGCGATAACACGTGGTTTGTAGTTATCTTCTAGCTTTTCTTTTCCTATGACAGCTACAAGAGCTTCAAATTTCTTAGCAACTTTGGCAATCCTTAACATTTGGGAGCACATTGCCAAGTAGTAGAACATGTCTTCTACGCCTAACCATACTCTAAGTTGAAGTAGCATGAGGTTAGCAAATTGTGTGATTGTATACGTGCAGCAACTACAGATAGATAAGCTCTCAAAGATCTATCATGGAGAGTGAACTTCATGTTCACACTTCAGATAGATGTGACAATTGTCAAGGTTTGCGATTAATCCTCATGTTACAATGAGAATCAATTGCAAGATTTTATTAATATTATCGATTATGATAATGTGTGAAAGTTGTAAGCTTGCATTTTAGATAAATCAATATAGTGCAACGTGATGATGATATTTATTTGTATTGTTTTAAATAAATGATTAAGATCATCAATTATCGTAATGTGTGAAATCCAAAAGCTTGCACTTTAGCGGAATCAATATAGTGCAATGTGAGCATTGTGATTGAAATGTTTTGTTTGAAATGATGAAGTTATTTAGCGCTTGAAAATATAATTTGATTGACATGAACTTATACATGAAGAACAATAAGACTATCATTGTTTATTGTTATTTGATAATGTAGAGTGAGTCTAATTGATAATGTGGATAGATTTTGATCACTATATTGATCAATAGAACATTGCTTATGTAGTTTGTTGCTTTGCATTAATTTTGACCTCAAAATTGACAACTGGATTTGTTGATTCTAGCAGATAAAATTTATTTGTCAGCATGGTGAAAGGACCTGAGTGGAGTTACGTCCACGAGCTGTGTGCCGAAAAGATTACATCTCGATTGAAATGAAAGACCTGCAGTCACAAGTTCAGTGGTAATGCGACTAGAATCAAAGAGCATTTGTTTAAAGTCCTTGGTAATATGTCCGAGTGTACGGCTTTGCCAAGATATATTCATGCTAGATTTTCAAAGTATGCTCGCATATTAGAGCAAATTCTTGCACGTAAGAAGAAAAGTTCTACTGCCAAACAAGTTGCATCGAATGTTGAAATGTCTGTTGTCAATGAGAGAACAGAGCATGTGCCTATGGAAGCAAATGATCACACTCCCCAATCAACTCCTCTTCATAGACATGCTTCAATGTCAGCAGCAACAAGTCCTAGCTCAACTGAGGTTAGTAAAGCATCATCCAATGGCCAAAAATTGTATGAAGCATTAGATAAGCAATGGTTGCTTGAGTTGCACTTGAAATAGACTCAAGATTTTGTGGTGTGCGGTATACCATTCAATGCTATATGCAGCCCCATATTTCAAGATGCTTTAATGAGCACAGTTAGAAAAGGGTTTGTGCTTCTGGATTATAATAAGATGCACATAGAGTATCTAGATAAAGTGAGAGATAGTACTGAAGCCATCCTCAAGCGCATGGTGGTAGAATTTGTTCCTGCATATGACTGCACCATAGTGTTGGATGGATGTATCAATTGTCAGAAGAAGCCTCTCATCAATGTGATGCTTATCAAACCTAGAGGGTTTGTAGAAGTCATTGACACCTCTTTAAAGAGAAGACCAGTGATTATCTAGCAAGGAATTATGAGTGCACCATAGCAAAGGAAGGTGGGCCAAAGAATGCGACTACAATTGTCACAGATAATGCATCCAATTACAAGTCTACAGGGAGGGCTATCCAAGTTAAGTACCCAGAGATTACTTGGGTGCCATGTGCTACGCATACTCTTAATTTTCTATTAAAAGACATTGGTAAAAGGACCGTCATAAAATAAACGCTACTAGATGCAAATTATATGGTGCAATCTATTAGAGAGCATCAATTTTTGAATGCTCTTTTTTGAATAACATCACCCAATAAAACTTTATAGATATTTGTGTGACAAGGTTTGCAACTGCATACTATGTTCTTGCCACCTTGCAAGAAGTGAGTCCTGCTTTGATTGAAATAGTAGCCGATTCTTTTTGGGTCCTGGCCATTGTGGCTCATGACGATCTTCCTTGTTGGTTTTTTTCCTAGTGATCGTTTTGGTCTCCATGGTTTCACCCGAATCTTCAACGTCAATCATATATACAGCATCATCACCATTCCCTGTGTTGGTCTTTGAGCTGGGGTCTGAGTTTGCTGCTTTTTGCGATCCCTTCCTTCCTGTTTTCTTCTTTTGAGATTGGGAAATTGATCTCGTGTCTCTTTCTTCAAGAATATAATTTTGTTTTTGGAGCATCAATTGTGTGAGTACATCCACAGGTGTACTTTGTGATGGAAAAATCCTCATTCTCTGAGGTGTAAGCTAAGAAGTGCTCTTGCTCCATCTGTGTCTCCTTCTCCTTTGTGTATGTGTGTGTATATGCTAAAGAGAGAGAGAGAGAGAGAGAGAGAGAGAGAGAGAGGGAGATTTTGTGCATATGTGATCAAGCATTGCGGCGACATCGGTGGCGATGAGGTGATAGAGCACGGCATTGGTGGAAACTCCTTCTTCTTCGCAGCAAAGGATCCTTCACGACGGAAGCATTGAGAGGTGAGTGACACACCATTGTTCTTTGAGCTTACTAGGACTCTCTAGCTGTGTGTTTGCAGCCTTTTGAGGCTTACACACAGTGCACAGGCAAGTTCCCAGCCTTCCACACATACAACAAAGCATACATTTTAGGCGCCACTGCCGGGGATAGCCTTGCATCAAGCTTGAGGAGAACTCAATGCTACCTATGGAAGAATTCCTTCATCTGTTTTCTGTTTTTTGATGAGTTCTATGAGAATTGTTAAGTGACTATAAAGGACAGATTAGCAGGTTTTTGTCAAAGTTTGTTAGTAGTTGTAAGCTCTGTTAGTACTGCATTGTACATGTTTTTGTTAGTTTTGCAAGATTTGTATTGTGCAGGTGTTAGTAGAGCTGTTAGTGAGTGTAGACAGTGAGAAGTAGAGTAGACAGTGAGTAGCAGAGTTGACTGTGTGTGAGTGTGTAATTTTGTGTTAGACAGTTAATTAGCTATTAATTAGTTGCAAGGAGGCTAGAGAGAGCTCCTAGGAGCTGCTATGTGCACATGGACACTGAGCTTCAACACGGGGCCACATTATCCTCAACAACAAAAAAAAAAAAAAAACTCTCAGGATATTTGGCCCAAGCCTCAGTCCTCAGTCTTATGATATATTCCTCACACTACCTTATATATAAAGACTAGGATCTCAAGTGAAGGGAGGACATGTGGGACAAGTTCCTCAAATCCTCCATCATCTCCTTCACACTCACCCTTTGGACTTACTAATTCTAGCCCTCTCCCCACCTAGGAAAAGATTAGTTTTAGGATTTTGATGGTTGTACATAACCAAATTGGGGACTGTAAAGCATGGCACATCCCCTAGCTAAGACGCTCGTTTTGAGCTATCATACGCCATATTCTGTGGCTCCGTTAAAAAAGGGACCAAAAATACCCAAAAAAATTTTGGGTTGTAAACACCTAAAAAAACTAGGTGAGTGTCTTTACGGGCACTCGACAACACTTCTAGAATGTTTAGGTCACATGCACCTACGCTCTGGTCGTGTGCTAGAGGACAAGCACATCGAAAGTGTCTCCATTTACGCGGGCACTCATTATTCCTCTACCTTAGACTCTAGGCCCTCAGCGAGAACCCAAGGCAGTACCACTCAGGACTCGCATACTGCATCTAATGACTCTTCCTCTGACTACGATGTCATGGAGGGTTACCCAATGCCTAATCCCAATAGCTCAATCCAAGACATGCATGCCATGGGCCCATGGATTGGGCCGAGCGTGCTTAGCTGCTTGAAGCAAACCTTTAGTAGAGCCACTCGCTTTGAACATGGAGCTAATGATGTAAATAAGGGGGGTGGAAAATTAAATTTGCCATTCATGACCAACGTAGACCCCATGCTCCTAGAGAGTGTGCACGTGAATACTCCATTCACTGCACCCCCTGACTCTTCAGATCTATTCCCCTCCGAGGTTATATTACCTGATGGTAGAATCCTTGTTGAAGTGCAAGAGGTTGAGCAGTATATCATTGCGGCTAGGAAAAAGGAAATCAAGAGCT
Source organism: Adiantum capillus-veneris (assembly GCF_014529385.1). Classification (NCBI taxonomy): domain Eukaryota; kingdom Viridiplantae; phylum Streptophyta; class Polypodiopsida; order Polypodiales; family Pteridaceae; genus Adiantum; species Adiantum capillus-veneris. The sequence continues at coordinate 47,408,450 of NC_140932.1, forward strand.
TACGCAAGGCAGAGCAATGAAGAGAGTTAAAAGAAAAAGCCCCTATGTCAATATTCTTGTTAGGAGAGCAATCGAGTGCTTGAGAATTAGTGACCACTAAGGGTCAACCCATAGAGAGCCACATTGCATCTAGTTCAAAGGACACCCCTAGCACCTCAATCCTAGATGGAGTGTTACTAAATGAGAATTGGGAGTGCGAACTACAAATGGAAACTCTGACCAACCTATACACATGTCACACCTATCACATGGGTTGGTTATATGACCTACAATTCACAATGGATGCTAATAGTGTAGAGGATCAACAACAAAGATTTTGTGAGATCATCCATAGGGTTATTGAGCTCGAAAGACAAAACAAGGGAATCCACATGCCTTCAACGGGTCTCATGAGATTCTTGGATACAAGGCAAAACAACCATCCTTATCGCAAATAGAGACTCCCTCAGTAAGTCCGATGGATCCTCCAAATGTTGTTTTTCCAGGGGTCTTAGTGCAATCTGAGCCCACAAGTGATAGCTTTACCTTTCCAAGTCTAGCTCATCTTTCCCTTGATGACACCATGGCTACCATGCCTACCCCAATGATGGGCATACCAAGAAACACGCTTAGTAAAGCACCACTACATGGTAGCTCAATGCCTGCAACAATACCTACAATTGTGTACTAATCATATACACCTATGGGTCCTCGTACTCATGTAGCTCCTATCCCTCTCATTGTTTCAACAACATATGCTCCACAACCACAACACCCAAGCTTTAATTTCAATGGGACCATACCGGATAGCATTAGCATGTCACATCCAACATCTTCTTTGCCTAGGTCCATACATACGAGCCTTGGACTGCCACATGGTACAACACCGTACCAAACTTGGAACCTAAGGGCTTCCTATGTGCCAAGCCCAATGCCAATATCTACTCCACATGTAGTCTCTGGAGCGCCTTCACCCACAGTGCCTGCTCACTTAGGTGACTTGGAAACATTTTCTCAAGCTACCGTTCGATCTATTGCTGAGAATATGTGTAACACACCTAATAGAGAGCCTAGAAGTAAGGCAGTACAAATATCCAAGCTCACACAAAACTTTAGTGGAGACGGGGATGTGAGAAATCATATCAAAGTTTTTGAACAAATATGCGAACACAATGAAATGTATAAGAGTAATGCTTTAAGCCTAACCTTAAGTGGGAAGGTTGAGGATTGGTATAGAACCCTAAGGGTGGAAGAAAAAACAATTTACCCTACCCTTCGGAGACTGTTCTTGAAAGAATACATACAAGAGGGAGTGCTTTGGGGTGTAGCATCTCAGCTCCAAAAAGCCCAACAAGAGGAAGGAGAGTTGGTGAGAGACTTTATCAGTTGCTTGAAGCATTTGAATTCTTGTTGTAATCCAAATGAGAGCTTCAATAATAATCAATTTCTTGATAGACATGAGGATATCTAAAATGGCCTAGTCATTAGAGGTATCACCACTTGGGAAGCAGTCACCACTGAAGGACTACGAGCGGAAGTGCGACGCAAGAGAGAGTGCGAGAAGAAGAGCACGACGATATGGTGAACTCGCTCTACTGTAATGTGTAGAGCATAGTGAGTTCTTATTAGGTTTTTACAAAAGAATATGTGTACATACCTGGCGGCCCGCCCACTTACCTGGGCGACCACATTGGGCTTTATACCCCAACAACCTCCCACTTAAAGTCCAATGTGGTACTTTAAGTGTGAGAGAAGCTACTATACAAGCTAATATACAAGAGATGTAGAGAAGTGATGTACTACCCTACACCTAACTGCTTGAGAAAATGCGCAAAGCTCTCTGAGGGAAGTCCTTTTGTAAGTAGACAAGGGGAAGTCCCCTTACAAATTCACGCCATCATTGCCCGACACTTCGTCCTGTCTTCCCCTTGTTTCAAATTCTCTCCTAAGTCGAAACCAGGTGCCATATGAGTGTTGCGGTAAATTGGACCCTTGTCCTAACCCACACTTTCTTTTCATACAGGTTGTAGCAAGAAGGTAAGTTGCATGCCCCAAAAGGTAGAAATGAAGAAACTACCTTGTCAGCCACTGCAATTTTGATTTCCCCCAGAAAATTTGGGAAGAACTCCTTCAAGAACTTGGCTGCATATTCCTCAGACTCTTCCTGCGGGGTTACCCAATTGGAGAATTCCCTCACTGGTCAAGGTCAACTTGCATATCAGTCCCCTGTGGTATTCCTGATTGCCATACGGTGCACGCGGAATCCGAACCGTTAGTAGGATCGCCAAAATGTTAGGGGCTTATTGCCCTAACAGTAATTTAAGATAAAATACACAATAAACTGCATTATTACATAGATTTACTTCACAATTGAAAATTGCATATCACCATCGACACAAAAGATACTAAAACTGTATTACTGTATAGTATTCATCTCATAGGAAAACATGCTATAGCCCTTGCTGAATACAGTTCGACATCTCTACATACACACATACTACCAAAAACAACTAACGACTAACTCCTTTCTAACTGCCATGCAACACCAAGAACATAATCAAAATGTCACCAACCATCATAGGTGTAAACAACACCCTTAGAGTTCTGTTTACTGGTACCACATGCGTACTTTGTGTTGGATCTTCCATAAGATCAATTAAATTCAATGGCGTTATCTTTGGCGCATTTGGATTATTAGGACATTGGGCAATCAAATGATTTACGCCACATTGATTACACATGAGTATCAACATTGTAGACGTGCTCGCTTGAATGGTTTGCATTAGTGTAGCATTCTTTTGTAGCCTAATAGGACACTCGGCTACACAATGTGGACCTCCACACTCATAGCATTGAAGAGGTGGTCTCTTGGCAGTGTAATTGATATTTTGGCCTGTTGCAACAAGAGCAACTACTTGATAGACAAGTTTGAGTGTCCCCAATAGTCTTCCATGTAGTATCGTGGACTTTCTTCAAGCGCATCAATCCCATAGGCAATATTAGGGTCTATATCTTCCTCACACCCTTATGAACAAGAAATAGATGACTCACAACCCACTTGATTCACATAAGTGATTCTCGGATGTGGTGGTTGCAGTCCTAACACTGGAGGTGGTAAGGGTGTTGTTTGAACAACATTTTGGGCCCTAGGGACCATGTGTTGTGACGTTTGTTCAAGAGGTGGGGCCGGCATCAATGCAAGCACTCGAGGTGCATCCATCCATGCTAAGGTCAGTGTATTGTCCATCGCACACTTAAATACTATGCAATCCTTAGCTTGATGACCATACCTCCCACATGCATTGCAATTCCCATTGAATTTTACTCTAAAAGTAGGGCATTCACTGGTACTATGTAGACCAAAGCATACTGAGCACCATTTTTGCTCCCTTCTTGGATACATATGATTGTTTTGCAGAGCACAATTGTCTCTAAGACTCTCTTGAATGGCCTTGGTGAGATCTGCTAAAGTCATCTCATATATCTTCATCTCCTTAGCAATAGGCTTTAGGGTCATTGACTGATGCCTTGATCCTTGCGAGCTAGTAGATTTAGGCTCAGTAGACACTCTTTCTCCTTGAATCATTAAATTATCCTCCAATTGGTTCGCATTGGTGGTTGTTGGGGTATAAAGCCCAATGTGGTCGCCCAGGTAAGTGGGCGGGCCGCCAGGTATGTACACATATTCTTTTGTAAAAACCTAATAAGAACTCACTATGCTCTACACATTACAGTAGAGCGAGTTCACCATATCGTCGTGCTCTTCTTCTCGCACTCTCTCTCGCGTCGCACTTTTGCTCGTACTCCTTCAACTGGTATCAGAGCTCAGATCGAGGCTCGCGGCAGCACTGCAGGAGGCTAGAGTCACCAACTCAGATTGGAGTGAAATTCGACAGGCGAAGACACGGCCCCGAATCTCGTGGGCAGGCCCGAAGAGCTCGGTGTTGTCAAAATTTCATTCTGAGGTCATCTCGGCCACCGTTCGACTTCGACAAAGGTCTGCGCAGGCCATTTTTGACTACGTGGTCTCAACGGGTGCAGATCTGACTCTGCAAATTTGGGGTTTTTCGGCCTACGATTGCAGGTGCTGAGGATATCGACACTCCCAGAGTGTTGATTTGTGGTTGTCTACACATCGAAGGACGGCTCACAGTTCTTGGAGGCGTGTCACATACGACACGGGCGCATCTACACACAGACTGTAGGCGACATCCACTAGTTCATCAGGTAGCTTGTGTTTGTTGATTGATATTCCAGATTTCATCCTGACATTGCAGGTACTTCCACATGGATGTATTGTCAGAGATGATGTATGTCTGTTGAGGGTTTGCTGGCTGTGAGTCACGCAGGAAACAACCGCCGCAACGGTTATAGCATACAGTGGGAAATTTGTGGATGTATGACTTTGTGGGAAGTCTATGTACTGTCAGATTTACTGCAGCCTTTGTTGAGGGTCGAGTGAGGTTTTATTGAGCTGGGGGATTCTCGAATGTTGAGATCCTTTCGGTGATACAGGTCTTGGAGCGATCCCTCGAGCACCCTTAGATAGGCACCTAGGATGTATTGACTGTGAGTTAGACAGTTGGGATTGCATCTTTGCTTTACTGCCGTTGAGGCATTGTCGTAGTCTATGCTTATAGGACAGTGACAGGACAGTGAGAGACAGTACAGGTGCAGGACAGGTTTACCCGCAGCTTACAGTGTCAGAGAGAGTGTTTTTTGGTCTGTTTTTAGTACACCAGAGCCATTTTACAAAGGAGACTCTGCCAAAATTTCTGCAGAATCTGAAGCTTTCTTGGTTCATTTCACAGGTTGATATTGGTTCAGAGGTCAGTTTACAGGGGAAACTCTGCCGAATTTTTCCCAGGAAAGTAAACTACTGTGAAGCGTAGCTATGGCTGGATCACAGGACACTGCTCTTTACAATATCAAGAAGCTGGATGGAACCAATTTCCCATTGTGGAAGCAGCAGATTTGGCACGTGTTGGTACAAAAGAAGCAGATAAAACCTATAAAGCTCAAGGGGATAAAACTAGAAGATATGGACGAAGATGAATGGAGCGAAATGGATGAATTGGCACTTTCTACCATTATGCTGACTTTGGCAGAAAGCGTTTACTTCAATGTAGCAGACGAGATGTCGGCTTATCAAGCATGGTTAAAGCTGAGTGATCTTTATGAGAAGCAGAGTGCAGTTTCACAGGTATACTGGCTTAAGAAGCTTGTTGACTTGAAGATGAAATAAGGGACACCTATGTCCAATCATCTGAATGAATTCAACACAATCTATAGTCAATTGTCAGCTCAAGGTGTCAAGTTTGATGAACCTGTTAGAGCTATGTTCCTGTTGATCACATTGCCGGAAAGTTGGGACACTTTTCGCACAGCTTTGAGTAATTCTGCACCTCCAGATGGTTTGAACATAGCAGGTGTAGAAGGAAGTCTGCTTACTGAAGAAACCAATAGAAAGACAATGGACAAAGGCAAAGGAACAGCCTTAGTTGTCAGGGGAAGGACCAAAGAAAAGTACAAAGGTGGAAAGAGGAATCAGTCTCGTAGCAAGTCTCGCAGTGCTAAAGGCAAGAGTGACATAGAATGCTACCATTGTGGCAAGAAGGGTCACATGAAAAGAGAGAGCAGAGAATGGAAAGCAGAAAAAGGCAAAGAGAAAGCTGAAGACCATGGTGAGAAGAACAAGTCCTCAGTGAAGATTCAAGAAATAAATGTCACACACTGTTGCAGAAGATGACAGTCTAGTGTCAGGAGACATCTACTTCTTGAAGAATACAATGGACTCAGCTCTTCTTACAGGATCTGATGGAAATGCACTAAGTGACTGGATTACAGACTCAGGGGCATCACTTCATGTGTCTCCAAACAAGGAGTGGTTTACTTCTTATGTGACCACTAAAGATCATGTTCGGCTAGGCAATGGGCAGACATGTGAGATCTTAGGTGTTGGAGATGTTCAATTGAAGTTTCAAAATGGCTCTTGTTTCACGTTGAAGAATGTGAGACATGTTCCCGCAATTACAAAGAGCTTGATCAGCACGGGTTTACTTGATGATGCTGGCTACGTCACCACTTTTGGACAGAACATGTGGAAGATATCCAAGGGTTCTATGACAGTAGCACATGGAGTAAATTCTGGAGGACTTTACATGATTTATGTATCAAATGTCTCTAAAAATGTAATCAATGTAACCGAGCAGCCGAACGTTTCTTTGTGGCATAGCCGGTTAGGACATATGTCCAAGAAGGGAATGGAAATCTTGTCTCGTTCTGGTTATTTGCCTGGCTTTTCATTTAATGATTTTAAATTCTGTGAACATTGTCTATATGGTAAGCAAACACAACAGCCACATAAGCATAGAAGCAGTAGAAGAGATACACAGTTGGCACTTGTTCATAGTGATTTGTGTGGACCTATGCCTAACCTATCTCTAGGGGGAGCTTCTTACTTTATGACATTTATAGATGATTACTCGAGGAAAGTATGGGTTTACTTTCTCAAGCACAAGGATGAAGCGTTTAGTGTTTTCAAAACGTTTGTGACACTTGTGGAGAATCAGAGTGGCAAGAAGCTTAAATGCTTACGCACTGACAATGGTGGAGAGTATGTTTCAAAGGACTTTCAGGACTTTTGTGAGTCAAAAGGTATAAAACGTGAACTTACTGCTCCTTACAATCCTCCTCAAAATGGTGTTGCTGAGAGGATGAATAGGACCATACAAGAGAAGGTCAGAAGTATGTTGTCTAATGCACAACTGCCACATGGGTTTTGGGCTGAAGCTGTATCAACAGCTGTTCATCTTGTAAATAGATCTCCTAGCAAGGTTTTGCAGAAGGATTCAGTGCCAGAGATGGTATGGTCAGGCAAAATGCCCTCATACAAGCATCTCAGAGTCTTTGGCTGTGAGGCATATACTCACGTTCCAAAGGAATTTAGGAACAAACTTGAGCCAAAGAGTAGAAAGTGCATCTTTCTAGGCTATGGTAATTCTGGTGGGATGGGGTACAGACTTTGGGATCCCTAATCTAGAAAGGTTGTCCGCAGCAATGATGTTCACTTTAATGAATCCAAATATCATTCTAAACCAGAGAGGGTTGAGGAGATTAGAAGAGTTGTCTTCCAAGAAGATGGACCTGCACGTGCAAGACAAAATGTCAGAGCTCAAGAGGAGCAAGGACAGGATAGAGTGGAACCACCGGTTGTGGCTGAGCCTGAGCCACCTATTGTGCGTAGATCTGGACGTGTCACGCGACCTCCTGATAGGTTTGTTCCATCTATGAATTATGTCATGTTGACTGATTGCAATGAGCCTTCATGTTACAAGGAAGCAGTGCAAATGAAGGACTCCAGGAATTGGCAATTGGCCATGCAGTCAGAGGTGACAGCTCTGCATAAAAACCAGACATGGAAGCTAGTTAAATTACCACGGGGCAAAAAGGCTCTACCCTATAAATAGGTTTACAGGTATAAGATCACCGCTCATGATAGTCAACCAAAGTACAAAGCAAGGATTGTTGCCAAGGGCTTTAAGCAAGAACAAGGCATTGACTTTGATGAAGTCTTCTCTCCGGTGGTCAAGATGACTACATTGAGATGCTTTCTTGCATTGGTTGCCATATTAGATTTGGTGTTGCACCAAATGGATGTCAAGACAGCGTTCTTGCATGGTGATTTAGATGTGGAAATCTACATGCAGCAGCCAGAAGGGTTTGTTGAGAAAGGCAAGGAAGATTGGGTATGCCAGTTGTTAAAGAGTCTTTATGGCTTAAAACAATCACCGAGGGCATGGTACCATAAATTCCACAAGTTTATGCTTTCTCAAGGCTATAAACGTAGTGAGTTCGATCACTGTCTATATACAAAGAAGGCTAAGGATGGCAGTTGGCTGATCCTTATTTTGTATGTGGATGACATGTTGATTGCTGGCAAGCACTTGGAAGAAATTTCAGCTTTGAAGTCAAAGATGGCAACAACGTTTGACATGAAAGACATGGGTGAGGTAAGTCATATACTTGGTATGCGCATTGAGAGAGACAGATCAAAGAAGTTGATTTGGTTATCTCAAACAGAGTATATTGACAAGGTTTTGCAACGTTTCAATATGGAGAAGGGAAAGGCATTGAGTGTTCCATTGCCACCATATGTGAAACTTAGCAAACGAGATTGTCGTGTGTCTGAGGAAGAACAAGCTGAAATGGATAAGATTCCATATGCGTCTACAGTGGGTAGTTTGATGTATGCAATGATTGCTACTCACCCAGACATTGCATTTGCAGTGGGAGTAGTAAGTCGATACATGTCAAACCCAGGAAAGAAACATTGGGAGGCAGTGAAAGGAATATTGAGATACCTGAAAGCTACAAAGAGCATGCGTATATGCTATGGGAGTCAGGAGCTAAGTGTAAAGGGTTTTACAGACTCAGATTATGCAGGTGACTTAGACAACTGAAGGTCTACGTCAGGGTATGTCTTTACATTGGCTGGTGGAGCAGTATCATGGTGTTCTAGATTACAAGATTGTGTTACTTAGTCTACTACAGAGGCTGAATATGTTGCAGCATCAGAGGCATGCAAAGAATCAATTTGTCTTAATCGACTAGTAACAGATTTGGGAATCAAAGAAGAGATACCTGTGTTATATTGTGATAGTCAAAGTGCTATACAATTGGCTCGCGATCCAGTTTATCACTCAAAGATTGGTGAATGCATTGTTAGCTCAGACAATCTTTCAGGCAAGAAGACAATTATAGTTTATAAGAACAGGGACATCTTCTTTACCCTTCAATCCACTTCCGGTAAGAGTACTCAGAACACTTCCGATACCTCCAATGGCTACACCAAATCCCGAAGTGGGCGCGGCAAAGTTCAGCAGAAAAAAGTCCCAAGATGCTGACAGCCACGTGGGTCAATTTCAAACAAGGTGATCTGCAAGTGGATATGAGGCAATACACCCGGATGGAGTAAAGAAGGAGCATTTTACAGCAACACTACAAGGAAAAGTTATGGATTGGTTTCTGTAGTATGGTATGGCTGCATTTGCTAATTACAATGATTTGAAACAAAGGTTTTTGTTAAGGTTCAGGGAAGACAAAACACTTGAGGACATTTTGAAGAATTGAGAAAGTTGAAGCAAAAAGACTTATTGGTTGAAGATTATGCCCAAAAGTTTAGGAATTTGAACAATAGATTGGAAGCATCCCAACAGCCTTCTATGGAGCAATTGGGAGATTATTTTTGTAAGGGACTCAAGGAGGAGTATAGGAGTGCAGTAGGAGACCCCTCTTAGCAAATGCACAGGATTTTACTGATTTGGTTGAAGCAGCTGCCAAAGCTGAAAGAAAGTATGGAGTTAAAGTTGTCTTATGGGAAAAGAAGAAAAAGAAGAAAAATGATGACTCGGACTTAGAATCTGAGGATTCAGGGTCAAAAACTGATGATTCAGATCAGGATACTGAAGTGGATACTGACAATGATTAGGATGAAGATTGGTCGGAAAAGAAGAGGCAAAGAAAAAGGATAAGGACAAGAAGAAGCAGAAAAAAGATAAGGATTCTCATAAGAAGGATAAAAAGCAAGGAAAGGATGCAGTGACTGCAGATGCAGTCCACAAAATTATTCAGAATAAGTTACAAACTCTGGGCATGAACCAGCTTGGCATGTCAGAGAAACCATATTGTCAGGTATGTCAAAGGTTTGGACATGACTATGATGGTTGTTTTTACAACCCGGATTTCAGGGGAAGACGACTTGAGTACTTTACTCAAAAGATGAGGGAGGCCGCTGCGAGCATGATTGCTCCTCAGGGTCCTAATCGGAGATATCAGGGACCTGCACCTCAAAGACGGTTTTAGAATCCAAATAATTGGGGATATCAAAACAGGAATCAAAATAATATGCCACAGTCACCATGCAATTATTGCGGAGTCATGGGTCATCGAAAAGGACCTGATTGTGAACTTTGGTGTCGACATCGAAATGATAGGGAAATTCCTATTATCAGGTACAACAATAACAATAATAACAATGATAATCAACCTCCAGAACAGAATCAACCACTTCTACCACAGCAGCAGCAGCAGTAACGACCTCCGGGTCAAGCTAATTTAGTGATATTGGAGGAATAGACTGAAGAAACATGGACTGAGGAAGAATGGATTGAAGAAAAGGTAGAGGGTACCAAAGAAAAATAGCAAACTGATCAACAGGTGGTGCAGGAGATCAAAATTGCTCAAGAAACACCTAATCATTATAATTGTGATTGTACAGCTTGCATTCTGATTGAGGATATTTCAGAGACCAGTGGGTGTACTGATGCCATGATGGTCACTAGGGCAAAGGCCAAGGTTGGAAAATCCACTTTGGAAGAACTTGACAACCTGGACAGCTTGAATTGGAAAGATCAGAAAACAGTAAGGACAGGGGTACTCAAAGAAGTGCAAAACTCTCAAAGAGGGGGTGTACCACCTGAGGAATGGAATTTTGTTATCAGATCCTTGGATGATCAAGGGAGAAGAAATTCAGATAACAGTCGAACTGAACTGCAGGAACAGGTTGGCGGTGATCACTTTTATGAAGCCTTGTTGACAGCTCCAATAACCATAACAGTCAAACAAATGTTGAGGCTAGTACGTGCATTTTCACAACAATTGTTAAAAATACTTACTCAATAAGTGGTAGGAAACGAATAGGATACCGGAATGAACCCTGAAGAAACCATTTGTGGAGAAGCTTGTGAAGTTCAACCTTTGGATGTTGATTACAAGGTACCCGTGGTTAGGGCTTCTATTGGCAAAGTGTTCTTTCCAGGTGTACTCTTGGATGGAGGGTTAGGAATTAATATTCTCCCGGAGTCAACCTACAAACATTTGAATCTCTTAAAGTGAGATCCAGCTCCTTTTCAGGTCAAAATGGCAGACCAAAGGCGGGTTCAACCTTTGGGCATTTTGAGGAATTTGTAGATCTCAATTGGGGGACTGCAGTTTGTGGCCAACTTTGTAGTACTCAGATTGGAGGAATCTATTCGTTCTTATCCAATCATGTTGGGAAGACCATGGTTAAGAGCAACGAGAGTGAAGCAATTATGGGGAGCAGACACCATTGTGATCAAAAGAGGTAAGAAGAAATTTAGAATGCAGATGGATGCCAGAAAGGTAATCCCACCAGGTTTCAGGGCATTACATGCAGAAGGATTGAACATGGTAGAAGAAATTGGAGAAGATGTTGAAGAAGAATTTCTTAGAATTAATTCATCAGTGGTACCTATCTTTGAAGTAGATGTGCAAAAGATAGTCACTAAGTATATTTTGCAGCATCAGGATAATGGGCTAAAGTCAATGACTCGGGAAGCACTGATTACTCAGGGTAAGCAGTCAACAACAAAAATGGGTGAAGAGTTGTTGAAAATTTTTCAAATTCAAAATAAAGAAGAATTGGAAGCCATTGAACCAGTAAAGCAGGCAGAAAGAGCATTTGAACACCAAATGGAAAGGATCGCAAGAGTTACTCAGGATGAATTGCAGGAACTGAACCTAAATACTCAGGAGGAACCTCAAACAATAAAGGTTTCAGCAGAAATGGATAAGGAGTTTAAGCAGAAATTGAAGCAGTTATTGCTAGAATTCGAAGATGTTTTTGCATGGAAATAAATTGATATGAAGGGAGTAGATGCTAGTTTTTTCCAACACAGAATTAACTTGAAGGCAAATGCAGTTTGAGTTGTACAACAAAGGTACAGGATGAATCCTAACTACGCCAAACAGGTGAAAGAGGAAATTGACAAATTATTAGCTGTGGGTTTCATTTATCCATTGGATGAGGTTACTTGGTTGTCGTCAATTGTTGTTGTTCCAAAAAAGAATGGAAAGATCAGGGTCTATGTAGACTACAGGAAACCGAATGTTGCTACAGTAACGGATCCATTTTCTTTACCTTTTTGTTAAACTTTTATTGGATGCAGTAGTAGCAGGACATGAGATTTATAGTTTCCTGAATGGTTTTAGTGGATATAACCAAATTTTAATGGCACTTGAATATAGAGAAAAAACAGCCTTTGTGACTGAATGGGGAGTTTATGCCAGTAATGTTATGACATTTGGTTTTAAGAATGCTCCACCAACATTTCAGAAAGTGGTTCAGCATGTATTTGAAGAATACCTTACAACATTTATGAGGGTTTTCTTGGATGATTTTTGTGTCTTTGGAAAGAAATAGGATCATTTGGAGCACTTGAAGTTATGTTTTCAGAAATGCAGGGAGTTTAGATTGTCACTAAACCCACAGCCAAGTGTGCTTTTGCAGTTAAGAGAGGAATTCACTTGGGACATGTGATTTCTAAAGAGGGAGTGTCAATTGACCCAAATAAGGTGGAAGCAATTAATAAAGCACTAAAACCAAAAACTATCAAGCAATTGGGTAGATTTTTGGGTCAAGTGAAGTGGCATAACAAATTTTTGAGATATTTAGCACATGTTTGTACACCACTAACCAAACTTACAAGGAAAGATGCTGTCTTTGAATGGGGAGAAGTGTAGGGTAAAGCATTCATGATACTAACGAAAATGATGACTGTAGCACCTATTTTGATTGTTCCTGCTTGGAATTTACCATTTTGTATCTTTGTAGATGCATCTCATGTGGCAGTGGGTGCAGCATTGATGCAAGAAACAAGAAGAGGTTGGTTTAGACCAATTTACTATGCCAGCAGCGTATTGACACCTGCAGAGAAGAATTATTCAATGACTGAGAGAGAATGTTTGGGGATGATCTATGCATTGCAAAAATTTAGACATTACCTTTTAGCCAATAGGGTAATTTTCCATGTGGATCATCAAGCTCTTATTTATTTGGTGAACAAACCCCATTTGTCAGGAAGGTTGGCAAGATGGATATTGCTATTATAGGAATTTGATTATATGGTTATCCATACTCCTGGATGACTTCATGTTTTGGTTGATTATCTCAGTAGATTGGAAACAGTTGAAGATGATTCTTTAGGAGTACCTGATCAATTACCTAATGCAGATTTATTTTTAGTAAGGTGACTGAATAGTTAGGGGATTGGTATGAAGATATGCTTTAGTTTTTGCCTGAAGGAGTATTACTTGAAACAATGACCAAAGATCACAGGAAGAGGATGGCATTGAGAAGTAAACCATTTACAGTTATTGTAGGACTTTTATATAAGAGAGGCATTGATCAGGTGATAAAGAGGTGTGTGTCACAGTTTGAGCAAAAAGCAGTTTTGGCAGAAGCTCATGCAGGTAATGCAGGAGGTCACTTCTCAGGAGAGGTTACTGTAAGGAAAGTTTTTCAAGCAGGACTCTGGTGGCCAACAGTGATCAGAGATGCTCAGGAATTCAGCAAAAATTGTTTGGTATGTCAAAGAGACGGTAGGCCATTGAATGTGGACAGAATGCCATTGCAACCTATTTTGCCTCTAGAGCCATTTCAAAAATGGGGATTGGATCTTTTTGGTCCAATTAAACCACCTGCAAGATTTACACAAAACAGATATATTTTAGTTGCAACTGATTACTGTACAAACTGGATGGAAGCAGTGGCTTTGAGAGACAATAAATCCAAATTTGTAGCTAAGTTTTTGTACAGGAACATTATGACCAGGTTTGGTTGTCCCATAGAGTTAGTTTCTTATCAGGGAGGACATTTTATTAACAAATTGATCAATAAACTGACTAAACTGCATATGATTTTGCATAAGAAGTCAACAGTGTACTATCCCCAGGCCAATGGACAAGCTGAAAGTACCAACATGATTTTGGTAAGGATTATCAAGAAGCTGGTCAATCAATACAGGACAGATTGGGATGAAAAATTAGATTTTTCACTGTGGGCTTTTAGAACAGCTTACAAAGTAACTACTGGGATGACACCATTCAAGTTGGTGTATGGGTTGGAAGTAGTAGTACCCATGGTATTCATAGTGCCAAGCCTCAGGGTTGCAATTCAGGAAAAGTTATCTCCTGAAGACTCACTCAATTACAGGAGGGAGGCTCTACTGAAGTTGGAAGAGGATAGAATCAATAGCCAGTACATTGCTGACATTATCCAACAAAGGAGACAAGCTTGGATTAATAGAAATATCAAATTTAAATTTTTTTCTCTAGGTGATTGGGTATTGGTCTACAATAGTAAATTGGGCTTGAGGCCAGGAAAATTGAAACTTAGGTATGTGGGGCCATTCCAAATTGAAAAAACAGTGGGACCCTATACTGTCTTACTGAGAGATCAAGAGGGTATTATTATTCCCAAACCCATCAACGGATTCCGACTTAAACCATTTTTTGGGCATAAGGTCCGGAAGCAAGAATTATGTCCTATAAATGATGAGCTTTTGACAGTGACTAGTTACGCGTGTGAAAGAATAGCTTGTAATCACTTTGTGAGGTACAACCCACTCCTGCGTTTTACGAAAGGGCTAAGCATTTCTATAGTACGCAACTCCTCTGCAAGTTTTGGCCAAGAAGCAAGAGCCGATAATGAAATTTCCTCAGCTCTGAGAAGTTCTGCAAGAAGGACTCTATTTCAAGGCATCATGGTGCAAGACCCAAGCTCTGAGGATGAACCGGAGATGGTAACCCCTACCCGGTTGTTACATCCCAAGGAGGAAGCTTTGTCAGACTATACGTTTCTGGATTTCAGGCACGACTTGGAAAATAATGAAGTAAACAATGCATGGCTGAAAAAAATAGGTCTTCTTGATTTTTTAAGACTCCCATGGGTAAGTTGGAGAAATATTGAGATGGCAACAGTTTACTTGAGGCAATTGCAGTTGAATGATGGATAGGTTTTCAGGGATGATTATTTGACTGAAGAGATGGTAGCCAAAGTCTTTTATCTCTCTACTGCAGAGGATAATGAATTCAGTAAGGCAAGTGAGAAGGATATGACAAGGGCTTTTGGTCCACCTCAGGGTGAAAGGCACTATTACCAACTTTCAGGAATGAAGAATGCAGTAAGACTGCACCAAATTAAGTGATTCATTGAAAGGGTCTGTTGGTAAAGTCTGAATACATAAGCAGGGAGAATTATGGTAATCTATTAGCTGCAAGAAGTGGTAGACAAGTGGGCTAGGCTAATATTTTGTTTGACAGGATGAAGTTTGAAATTTACACGAAACAAAGGAGGAAAGATACAACTACTAAAGTTGGACCTTATCTTGCAGTTGTTTTTCAATTTGTAAACAACAAAACCATTTTGTAGGGGAAGCAGTCACAAAACTCACTGGAGATCATTGAAGATGTGGATTCTTCAGCAAGAAGAGAGAAAAGACAGAAATTGTTTTTGGATCATAGATCATTGCAAATGGATAAAGAGATCCAAGATCTTGTCTACAGATTACTCTCAACATGAATCCTTGGATGCAGTGAAGGATAGAATGGACAAGGAGTTTGGAAATTTATTTTCTGACACTCTAGCAGGTATAGCTGAAAAGCCTATAATACCTTCAACTGCCAAGACAGGTTTTAAGAATAGAAGACTGCGTAAGTTGTCAGAGAAGGAGCATGCAACTGCAATTGAATATCCTCTTGTGGAGAGGCCTATAGTTTCTAAACCTCAGTGTGCTACTATATCTTTTCCTGAAGTACAGAGTGCACTCACCTTGGTGAAAGATTATGTAGAGCAACAGTCTCTAGACCTCACCTTTTTGACCAAGGAAAAGGAAAGCCTTCAGAGACTGAACTAAAACAGGTCAAGGAAGGGGCTTTGAGAGATAAGAAAGTGAAGAATGACACAGAGCTTTTGGAGAAAAAAGTACAAGACCTAAACAAAGCTCAAAAACTGATGAAGGAGGAGTTAGATTCTTGCAGAGAGGTATTTTTGGTCAGATAAGAACTTCAACAAAAATTTCTGAGTGGAAAGAAGAATGGTTTCAGGTGCTACAAGATCAGTTGACTGAAATGGAAAATGTTAATGCATCTTTGGAGAGCACCCAACAGAGTAATGTTAAGCAGGGTTGCAGCTTGTAGAAAAGTGGAAGAAACATTTAGACAGATGTCAGAGGAAGAACTGGATGCGGAAGGCTAGTATGTCAGTTCAGGGGATATTGAGAAAATGAAAAATGAGGTCATGGACTATATGAAGGGAATTTGAGAGCAAATTAAAATTAAGATGTATGATGTGGTGAGTAAACCCTACAAGGATTTTGCAGAGGAGTCCAATCAAGAAATTTTCCTATTACAGAAACAATTAGATGAATTGAAGGAGCAGAATGCTCAATTGCAATAGAAGGCGCAATCAGAGGTTGAGGTGAAAACTGCAGAAGTGAGCCAGTGCAAGAAACAGTTGAAGTAAAGGATCGGGATACAGTTCAGTTGCCACTTCAGGAAGTAGTTTAGGGATCAGTTCAGGAGGCAGGGTGGACTGCAATTTTATTTCTAGATAAACAAGTTGATGATACTGAAGATCAAGAGAACTTTGAAGAACTTTTGTTGAAAAGTGATGAGGCAATGTTTGAAGAACCAGGTATTGATGTAACATTGCTTGAAGCTGCTCAAGACATGGAGGAACAATTAGGAAATCTTGCTGGTACTGAGGATTTAGAACTTCAAGATTAGTTATCAAAAAAACTTCATTTTCATTTTCAAGCTTGTTTTGTCAAGGGATGTTGTGGGTTCTTACAATGTTTTGTAAACATTGCCCACCAGATGTGCCAGGTGTTAGGACCTGAGGCCTCAATCGTAGTTTAATTTTTACTTTTTCTTGTAGTCAAGGTTAAAACCTTGGAACTCTAAGGGTGTTGGTTACACCTATGATGATTTGGGACGTTTTGATTATGTTCTTGGTGCTGCATGGCAGTTAAAAAGGAGTTAGCCGTTAGTTGTTTTCGATAGTATGTGTGTATGTAGAGATGTCGAGCTGTATTCAGCAGGGGCTATAGCGTGTTTTCTTGTGATGAATACTATGCAGTAATACAGTTTTAGTATCTTTCGTGTCGATGGAAATATGCAGTTTTCAATTGTGAAGTCAATCTATGTGATAATGCAGTTTGCTGTGTATTTTATCTTAAATTATTGTTAGGGCAGTAAGCCCCTAACATTTACACTTCAAAATCAAAAACTAAGCATAGGTGGGGTATTGGAGCATCATTGCTAAGCATTTAGATGTATTCTAGGTCGAAAACGACTAGGTCAAAAATCCATTGTTGTTAATAATCGTGATTTTTACACTTGACCTAAAGTGAGATTTGAGACCGTAATCATGTGTTCTTAGGTCTTATAAACATGTCCTAGAAGTTTCGTTACGTATTTGGATGTCATTTGATGCTGCAATGGATGTGATTTGTTTGCAGATTAGCGATTGGCTTTTGGTGATTTCAGTCACTTGAGTGTAGCTTGAGTTAGATGCGAGTTGTTTGTTGTTTTCCAAGAGATTGACAACCTCTTGTAGCCTCTATGCACTAGTCGAGTCAGTTTCATCCCATGGATTGACATTTTATTCTTGGTTCTCACTATGTCTACAATAAGATAAGAGTGAGGTTAGACACCCGTCCCACATTTGGCACCGCTACCGGGGACGAATAGACCTAAACTAGGGAAAAACACAAGCGTCTTGTGAAGTTATCCTTTACCTTCCTCTAGGATCTTCTAGAGTCAAAACTTTCTTTTTTTTAAAACCGTATAGCTTAAGATTGTCATCTTTTGTTGTGTAGAGGTAGATTGGAAGTAAGCGTACTTGCTGAGTGCCTGTAGGATTGTAGGATCGTAGAATTAGATTAAAAATTTGAGAATGATTGATGGACAAGACAAGTCTGAAGACCAATGCTCAAGAAACCATAAAAAACAAGAAAACGAGTGTTTGTGGACAATTTCCACAACCCCATTACAGTAGAACCTAGGAGTAGGGTAAGTAGAATCGAGGTGGATTTCAGAACATTGCTCTCTCCAAAAGAATCAATTGTGAGTTGTTATGTGAAGTTCCAGAATTTCAGGTCTACGGCTAGAAATAGCACCAAAAGACTGTGAACCACTCAATCCGACTGGAGAGTATGCTTTAAAAGTTGTACGAACCAGTGGGTAAGCTCAAGGACACATTGAGGTAAAAATTTCAAGAGTTCGCAAAAACTCAGATTATTTACTTTCGCTTGACATTTTTGGCCAAATTAAGTTTTGACTTGACTCAAAGGCTTAAATAGCTCATCAAAAGACTGTCCAAGGTGTTGGATTTTTTTTTGGCCGAGAGCATGGGGGTTTTGACCAAGAGATGAGAGCATCTGCACGAGCATTCCGCATTAAGATAAGCTATTTTGTTTTCATAGGAAATGGAGGGAGGCTCTGGCCATAGCCGAGAGAGAGGTCTTGTGATAGCCCAGGCCGAGTTTGACGAGCAAGAGACGGCCGCTTGCGAGGATGATAAGGGGCGGTATTTTCTAGTTGTGTCGAGGGTGAGAAGGGACGGCATCTGTGGGCTGTACCAAAAACGAGGAGAGAGATTGAGCCCTTGTGTGGCACCAAAGAGAGAGAGTATTTCTCTACAGCACATCAACCGAGGAGAGAGAGTGATTCTCCCTGTAGCGCTCCCTGTTTTGAATCGAACGAGAGAGAGAGAGAGAGAGAGAGAGAAATTCTCTCAACGCAAAATAGCCTCAAGGGTATCGAGAGTGAGGGCTGAAGAGAGAGAGCCAAGCTCTCTGCACAGATTCAAAGGGAAGGAGAGAGAGAGAGAGAGAGAGAGAGAGAGAGAGAGAGAGAGAGAGAGAGAGAGAGAGAGAGAGAGAGAGAGAGAGAGAGAGAGAGAGAGAGAAGAAGCTAGCCATTTGAAGGGGCGTCAATGAGCACATCTACAAAATTTAGATAATGAAAAGATACCATCTTGAAGCTGGCGTGAAGAAGCCCTTGGTGAGATGTGGCGACGAAGCCGAGCCATCGATAAGTTTCTTCTTTTTCTCATAACATTGGATGTAAATTTATGTTCATTGATAAACACACATAAAATACAAACACTTGCAGTCTCTCTCTCTGCCTCTCTCTCCATTTTCATAATAAACACATAAGCGCCTTCATGATTTTGGTTCTTGAGTCTAAGCAAGTATACGCAGCTCGAGCATTGTGTGGGTTAGAGAGAGAGAGAGAGAGAGAGAGAGAATTCGATAGATGTTTTGGCAGATGATTTAGCTGCACTTACATTGTCTAGGCTCCTTGTTTTGGGAGTGAGTGTAGCATATAGCTTGAGCTCTTTTGTTTGCTAGGTTTTCCTTGGTCTTGGTCTGCTCCATGGCCAAGGCCTAGAAAAATATCTATCACAAGGAAAAAGTTCAAAAAAGTGTTCCTTTTGGGCCTAAAGTAAATAATTGTGATTATTTACGTTTAGCTCAAAATTGATCAAGGTTGATACCATAGACTCTATGCATGTGTACAAACAACTTTTGTAAAAGTACATAGAATTTGGATCACCAAACTGACCAAAAACTGGTAGAAATTATGTACTGACTTTTGAGAGCTTGAATGTAAATTGAGAACTTTTTTTCAAACCAAGTGAAACTTGACTTATAGGCTTACATTGATGTGATAAACAAGTGTACATGCTCAGCTGACCAAAAAGATGTAAAAATTTATCAACTATAAATAATCGTGATTATTTATATCTGCCCCATTTTTTAACTTTTTTGACCAAGTCAGCATACCACTAGCTTTATCATGTTATACTAAGCACACAAACCAAATTTGGTAAGATTTGGATCATTGGATTGAAAATTGTGGCCAAATTTGCAAAGTCAGCCTGTAGATATAAAATTGATGACTATTTGAACAAAAATTATCCAAACTTGATGAAACTTGGCTAGGGAGCTTAAGTTGAGTTGCTTAACATATATGTGTCAAGATTGTTGTCAAAAAGTGCACAAAAATAGCAGGAGTAAATAATTGTGATTATTTACATCTGCTACAAAAATTGATATTCTTGCACATTTGAGTATGCCACAAGGTCAAGCATACCAAGTAGACCACACAAATCAATTTTGGTGAAATTTGGACCACAAATGTCAGACTTACACCAGATTCTTGAAAACTGAGACATGAAACAGTTACTAAACTTGGACAAATTTTGTTCAAACTCAGTGAAGCTTGTCCAGAGACCTTAACAAGTTGTATATTGGGCAAATCAAGCCAAAAGGTGCAAAAAGCTAAGAAAAGTAAATAATCACGATTATTTACTACTACTACACAGAGATACCATTTTTTTATTTTTGAACTTGTACAGTGTTAGACCAACATAATACAAGACCATTGGGAAATTTTGGGTTCAATCGGATCCAAATTAGTACATGTTCACTCAGTTTCCTGGTTGCAGATTAGTCCTTTGACTTTTTGTAAAAGTGGAATCTGAAAGTCTCAACTATTGACTCACTTAGCTCAATTTGAAGAAATACGCATAGACCAGTCACAATAGTTAGCAAGAATTATACAGTCTTTGTGAAAGAATAGCTAACTTAATTAAAATTGATACATGACTCAGGTTGTAGACAAGGAATTGAGATCTTGACAGAAGTTGCAATCAAGTCAAGTGGACGAAATTGACAACAAGTCAATCCGACGGTAAGTACTCTATCTAGGGCTTCACGAGTCTATATGAACCTTAGATCTGGTCATATACTAGCTAATCAAGGCATATTTGGAGAGATCACTAGTAGAGTATCCACCGAAGAAAGTGTGAATCAAGCCAATCCCTTGCACGCTATCCTTGAAGAAGTCTTAGACACCTTTTCAAATTCAACATTTGAAATGTCTTCCTATTCGACTCATTCGGAAACAGGACCGACAGTGCGCTATAAGCATATACTCTCTTTTTATCAGACTAATCGCCATGAAGCTCAGGTTTACCTAGATCCTAATGAAGAGTATGCTATTCACATTGATGACCATGGCGTTGAGTTTGAAGAGGAAATCAGGGCAAACAAACAAGGAAGAATGTATATGGATAGAAACGGAACTCACTATTTACAAGTTGAAAACCCTAACATGATAGACAAAT
Organism: Adiantum capillus-veneris; assembly: GCF_014529385.1. NCBI lineage: Eukaryota > Viridiplantae > Streptophyta > Polypodiopsida > Polypodiales > Pteridaceae > Adiantum > Adiantum capillus-veneris. Next base: position 47,429,427 of record NC_140932.1, read on the forward strand.
GGGGGTTAGAAGTAAATACCATAATTCTAGATATAGAGGTAAAAGAAGGACCACCAACTTTAGAATTCGAAGGATACGATCAAGTTGATTTGAAGCCTTTGAAATGGCTTAGTACAGATAATCCTAGGATCGGAGTCTGTTGTTGGGAGGAAAGATCTTCTTTAGACTTCTCATGCCAAATCAAGACAACTAACACCCATGAAGATCATTCATATCTTCAAAATCAAAGATAAGGGTTTAGCAGATCTACCAACCTATCTGTTTAGGGATTGTTATAACAATAACTTCGCTATGATGACTCCTGAAGAGGTGGAACAAACCAAATACCAAGGGTACTCCATAAGGGATTGGATATTGGGCCAAGGACCAGAAACTATTCCAAGGGATGAAAACCATGAGAGATCTTCTGAGAGTAATGTTAAGAAACCAGAAACCACCTCATCACAAAGAAAACGGGGTGACACTAAAGCCAGTCCAGGGCTACATGAGTCACTATTTCCAACATACTGGTTTGAAGGACTCGGAACAAGACCAACTGCCAGGAGACCAGGAGTTGAACCAAATAGACGTGTCAGACTAGCTGATTTTCAGAAATGGGTCAAAAAATACAGTGAATCTGGGGATCCATATGACCACTAAGCAAGCTTTAAGCAAGTGCTAAGAGAGAAACATATATTTGATTTCCATACTCAATTCGAGGGATTTGGAATGACATTAGAGGCAAAAGCACTGACATGGTTCCAAAACATTCCACCAAGGTCAATCATGGGCTTGAATACATTAGCTCAAGGATTTGTAGCTGCTTGTTCCAAAACGGAGATCAAACACAATACGGTAGCTCAAATTAATAGCTTTAAACAGAAAAAAGGTGAGTTTGTCAGGGATTGTGCAACTCGAATGAAGCAATACATTGCCAAATGCCCAGACCTAGAGAAACCTGCAGAAGAAAGACTAGTATCATTGTTTCTAGAGAGACTGCTTAACAAAGAACTTCATGATATACTCTATAGCAAAAAGCATACAACCCTAGAAGAGTGTATGTCAGATGCTATTGACTTAGGAGACAATTGTGATATTTTCAACCAAGAAGATGTCCCTAAGGATAACCAAAGCGAGAAAACAGCATCCACCGAACTAGCACAAGTGGGAATGGCTCCTGCAGCACCGCTTTTAGCCATAGAAGACATGCTCAAAAGGATGAATGACATGATGAATAACATACAAAAAGCACCTATGAGGGGACCAGGGCAAGGGATACCTCCACAGGGACAACCAATTAGGCCATAGAAATGGTGTGCAATCGAGGGTAAATGGACCAACCATGAGACCAATGAGTGCTACTATCGACCAAAGTATGATGGGAATGTTCAATACGTTCCTATGAGGCCACAAGGACAACCCATGTATAGATATTAGCCTAATATGGTCCCAGATCAAAGACCATCACAATGGGTATGGAAAAACCTCAAACTGTGTTGGGTCAACAACCTCCATATCCGGGACATAATGCGGTGCCTGTAAAGTACATGCATCCAGAGGGAGTCATAGATGAACAAGCACTAGTGCCTGTTACACCCTATGTTGAGCCTAGTCCATCTATAGTACTGGTAGAAGGAGACTGGTATAATTCACATCCACCACCAATGGAAGAGCTTGTGACTTATACTACACCAGAGCTTGCACCAATGTACTATGTAGTGATAGCCATTTTTCGGCTCTCCATAATTGCCATATTAAGTTACTCCACCCTTCCAAATTCACCCAAACGCTATGGCTATCCCTACCATTTCACTGTAAATAGGCGTGTGTGAGTTAGGGGGTTTTTCCCATATCTTCTTAAAATCCTCAGCTAGCTAGTCACTGGGCTAGTTGACTCAAAAAAATAAATAAAATCAAAAAAATAAAATATATTATGGCCCATTTGTGGGTAAATGTTGCATTATATATATGGCCTAAATATAGGGATTTTTATAATTACTCTGGTATTTTATTTAAATATTTATACTTAGGTGTGTGTTTTATTAAACCTGTGTATGCCTTCTTTCATCCTCTTACACCATAAGTATATTTTTCCAATGTGTACATACTCTAACCTCATATTTTTCTTTTACACGAATCACCCCCACATTTTCACCCTCACCCTCGTGAAAACAAAAAATTGATTTCTACTCATTGGTCATGTTTATTATATTATTTACTTGCATACCTTTTCCTCTTTCACCCAAAATAATACAAAGAGGGACCATATCATATGATTCCAATATCTTTCCATATCGATAATTCCTCCATATTTTTATTATTATTTTTACTCATTATTCTAACACCATGTGCTCATTGAGCTAAAGTCCATGAATAGTCCATACACTAGTCCCACCATGTATATATTTCTTTATTCACCAATAATCCTCCTCCATGCATGGGTCAAGGGCAACTTGGATGCTTTGTATTATGATATGACAAAGGAGGGGCTCACTCTTGGATGCATTGTACAAATTCAACAAAGAAGGGGGCCATTAAAAGACTTTTGCAGGCATAAAAAAAGGCTTTTTGGTGAGAATTTTGGCACCTATCTCCACTCCGAATTTGGAGCGGTGATCAAAAGCGAAAATATAGCCCACGCTTTGAATAATCACCTCAAATGTTTCATGATTTTTGGAGCTACCAGCGGTGAGCTATGATTTTTTGAGTGGACCCCAGTCTGCCCACTTTTCTCACAAGTAGCCCATAGTCTTCTCTCACCTCTTTCCACACTTCTACACACACACACACACAAACACATATTCCTCTCAATCCCTCATTAAAACCTTCACCTTCAATGGTTTCTCTCACCTTCTTCCCATTAACCTCCCCATTTACTCCCATAGCTCTCATATGAACTCTCCATGTACATACACCATCTCTATGCCTCTCTCTATTATCTCCAAAGTACAATTCCATCTTACTCCTTATATATATACATAAATTCAGCATGTGTACCATGCTTAACCTCTGCAAATCACGAGATCTCATCAACAAAATTACCATTTTCATCACAATAATCAACCTTGGCGGCGGTGGCGTAAAGAAGGGAAGACGAAGAAGAAGATCGATAGTCATTTTGAGAACCTACATAAGTAAGTCGAAAACTTCTTCAAGCTTCACCATCACAAGGATTTTCTCACTTCATTCAACCATCTTACTTCAACCATCCACCTCATTCTACCCATTGTAAATGTAACATTAACTTTCTAGTGATTACTAACACTAACCACTAACATACTAACACAAAATAGCATTGACCTAACCATAAAAGACACCTCACCTCAAAACATGTACAAAGTAACTCTCTCTCTCTCTCTCTCTCTCTCTCTCTCTCTCTCTCTCTCTCTCTCTCCCCTTACTTTCACCTTATCTACCATCAATAATGCTCTCTTTTGAGCCCACACCCATGACTCAAGCAGACAAAGAAGGCCCGCAATGTTTTGATATTCAAAAAAATCATAATCCTGATTTGTTAGCTTGTAAATTAGGATTTCCAATAATCTTAATGAGGGGTCTCCAACCTATAAATAGGCCCCTCTCCTTCTTGTAAAACAACCTCCAATATCTCACATAGCACCCCAACACTCTATGCGTGAGGAGAGACTTAGGTGTAGCAACCACTTGTGATCTTCACTCTTGGTGTGAGAGAAGCCTTCAAGCTACACATTGCAAGTGAGAGAGTGTGAGTTCCACAAATCTCAAAACCACTATTGTATATGCTCCTTCATCATCAATAAATTGAGGTTTGGTGCATCAAAGGCGTGATTCGACATTCAAATCTTCGTCCTTCCATTTGTGCAATACGGTTTGGTGAATTCAAGGTGACTTGTGTATTTTGAGTTTTTATTGGTTGATCTTGATTTTAGAAAGTGTTTTAGTGTGTTTTTCATTGCCAATTTTTGTCCATTGTAAGAGGGTATTGTGGTGAGAGGTCTCCCACACCCTAAGACAGTGTGTGTGTGTGTGTGTGTGTGTGTGTGTGTGTGTGTGTGTGTGTGTGTGTGTGTGTGTGTGTGTGTGTGTGTGTGTGTGTGTGTTTTGGCAATGTTTAGCAATCACTAAGCATTGAGTGAGTTTTGTACAAGTTCTACGATAGCATCATAACGAACCATCTCCATTTGCAAGTCACAAATAAGGTATTACGCAAGATCCTTTCCTCTCTCTCTTCCCTTTGCTCTAGCTCTCTCTGGTCCATTGCATGTGTGTCTTGGTGTGAGGTTGCTTGTGTGTGTTATGTGGTGCATCTTCTTGGTTGTGCCAAAATCTCTTTTGCGTCCTAGTTCGCTCTTAAACTAGGTGGTGCCCCTTGTGTAGTTGGGATTTGGCTATGGGTTTGTTGTTTTGGTTTGTGTTGTGTTGTGCCCCAGCCCCATTGAGCAGCACGGGAGCCTTGAAGGGTGTCTAGAGGTTGCTCTTCTTGTTGCCCGCCGCGGATCGCCTCAGTAGCTAATCCAAGTGTTAGACCTCCTATGGTAAGACCCATGATTAAGCCAAGAACTAAGAATTGTCATAACTGTGGTGCAGATGACGATTGGAAAAATGAATGCCCAGAGCCTGACAAGAACCTTAAGCTAGTTGAAGCTTATTGTGTCATTAATGCTTGAGAGTCATTCCACTGCCTGCATCATCGCCTATGTCATCGCCTACATCATTTCTAGAAGGATCTAGAAGATTCTAGAAGTTTCTAGAAACATGGAGAAGATTTTGGAAGAATCTAGAAGTTTCCAGAAAGCTCTAGAAAGTTCTAGACGGATCCAAAAGGCTCTAGAAGAATCTAGAAGGATCAAGAATGTCTAGAAGCTTGGAGAAGATTTCGAAAGAATCTAGAAGTTTCTGGAAATCTCTAGAAAGTTGAAGAAGGATCCAGAAGGTTCTAGAAGAACTAGAAGGATCAAGAAGGTTCTAGAAGATTCTAACCTCCCCAAGAAGATCATAGAAAGTCCTAACCTCCTCAAGAACTATTATAAATAGGGGTCTTGGGCCACAAGCCCCTCAGTCTTGCCAACACCAGTTGTGAGGATCCTATGAGGAAAGCCCTCTTCTAGTTCTTGTCTTATGTTCAAGTCTGGTCCTTGCAATCAATCCTTGTCTTGTATTCAAGTCATGTAATCCAAGTCTTGTATCTAGCTCTCTTAATATAGTATTAAGTCTTGTAATCAATATTAAGCTTATCATCAAATCCAGGTTCTTGTACATTGGCACCTCCTCTTGATCTCTTCTAGCTCTATACGTGCTCATAACATATTGCATACAATGTTCCAAAAAGGGAGGACACTTCCCAGAAGATTGTCCAAAAAGTCCTTTAAACAAAGAAAAAACAGTCGTGAACGTAATCCAAGTGATACTTAGTAGCTCATCGGAGAGTGAACCGATTGTTCCAATTAAGGTAATCACCAGAGCCCAGGCTAATAAAAATAAGCATAACTCCTCTAATGATTTTGATAATACAAAAATTTCCTCTCAAAAGACCAAAAGAAGTAGAAGCAAAAGGTATGAGATGAGAAAACAGAAACAAAGGGCTGAAATTGAGGACAAAGCAAAGAGGTTATTCCAGGAAAAAGTGAAAGCAACTAGAAGTGAAATCAAGGAAACCACCATGAAATCTGGAGGATCGATTTTGGTAGATGAAATTTTTGAGCCTATTAATACAGCCTTGGAAGCTTACCAAGCGGGACTTAAAGCAAGCCAAAACATTGAAAACAAATGGGAAAACTATTCTTCTCTAGACATAGAAGCAGCTAAGCTTGAAGCTTATCAAAATTTGGTAAGAATCACGCAAGATATGCTGGAAAAACAAAAACCCAAGCTCGAGAGTATGGAAAAACCTGAGGAGCTTGTGGTAGGAACCAGTAAAGAAGAATCGGAAGTGGTGGTAGAACCCCACCTTAAAAAAAAGTGCCAGAACTTATAGTGTTGGACAGCGAAGATGTCGTAGATGGAATTCCATTCGTAGAAGAAGACTGGCCAGGACACTTATGGAAAAAAGTTAGAGATATTAATGATGGGAGCCTAACTCTAAAGTCAGCTCCTGTAGAGGAAGTTTGGTTAGACAATCTACCTCCTAATATGGACATGGATGTAGAATCCTTGTATGGGGATTGCGGCTCTGAAGCTTTAGGAATGTCTAAACCATTGACTTTGAAAACACTACCCTCTTACTTGGGAGATAACAAAGATGAATCCATAGTGTGTAAAACCACTCAGGTAAAGAGAGCGAAACAGACCCTAGAGGTAGACAACATCCATTCAATCATGTCTACACCCATTCAATGCACTCTTACTTTAGGAGAACTGTTAAAAATCAGACCATATTTATGGAATGATCTACAAAAAACTCTCAAGAAGGTGGGGATAACAGGGCTAATCGCAAACAATCTGGGAAAATTGAAACGCAAACTAGATAACAAAGAGATTTGATATGTTCCAATGAACAAGGCAGAGAATACCACGAAGGGAAAGAAGGAAACACAACCCTTCCAGTGAGATATAATGATATAGAAACCATGGCAATACTGGATAGTGGGGCAGGCACAGCCATAGCCACGAAAGTAGTATGGGAATCATGGGGGCAACCATCCATTAGACAAACTCAAATGAAATTTTCAATTGGCTGACGGACATATCAAAAGACCCTTAGGACTACTTGAAAAAGTGATAGTTAATTCCTGTGGGCTTGAATATCAACACACTTTTGCCATAGTAGACTTTGGAAAGAAACTCAATTACGAAATCATATTGGGAAGACCTTTCATGCAAGAGGTACAACTCATCCAGGATTGGGGAAACAACTTTCTGTACTTGAAGCAAGTAGGATCAATAACAAGGGTTAACCTAAAAGATCACACTTATAGAGACGTCATGAAAACACCCATACAAGAATTCGATTCACTTTCTTTGGCTAAAACTAAGCTTCCATCTTGGTTGAACAAAGACATGCCTATTTGGATGTGCGGAGCCTCAGAAAATGGGAGCTTAAAACGAGAAGAATGTATCTTAGAAAGGGATTCCACAGATGAAGCCTATGTACGTGAACCCTTTCCAGAGCATTTATTTGAGCCATTTGAGTGGACTCAAATTTTGGCAACAATGGATGTATGTGTAAATACGTCTATGCCTACTCAATATTACAATGAAGATGACTATGACATAATTCCCTTACAAATGATCTCAACCCTTCACATCGAAGACAAAGTTCAGGTATCCAAGGACTTGATGAAAGCTCAACAAGTCTTTCCAGACCTTTACTCTGATGCAACCGATGAGTTAGAATAACATTCTGCTACCTTAGATGATTCGGGGTCAGAAAAAGAACATGTAAGAGCAAAGCTACTCATGAAAGGAGGGGAGGAAAAAAAATTGACTTTCCAAAAACCGAGAAGACAGAAATGGTATAGAAGAAAAAGAGACACAAGAAATTTGAAAGCTAAACCTATGTCATCAATCTCTAGTAGAACACAGATTTTTATGCAAATAAATACACATGATTGTGTCAAGGACAAAATCACTGGTAGATATCCTTTAAACAAAAAACAAGAAATATCAAAAACATCGAGAAAATCAAGAAAGGGAACTCAAGCAAAACCTAAATACCAAGACAAGGATTCAACCATGACACGAGTTGAACAGAAAAAGAAATATCAAGAGTTGAAAAAAGCTCTAAAGGAGATATATACAACGGAAATAGAAACCACTGAGGAGGATGGTAAAGATATATAATGAGTGTTCCATCCCATTACAAGAAATATACTCTCCAAGACCAAAAAATCATACTCGAACAACCTGTTAGAGAACTACAAAAACAAGGTAAGTCCTACGAAGGACCTGAAAACGCAAAAAAGATAGATTTGGTCGAACCAGGAGAAGAGCCTAGACCTGCCTACATTGCAAATGACCTGACAGAAGAAGAAGAAGAGCTTTTGTTGAGCTTACTGAAAGAATACCAAGATATCTTTGCTTGGTCTTATAAGAATCTCAAGGGTGTTGATCTAGAAATCTGTCAATATACCATACTCATGAGAGATAATGTGAAACCAAGCAAACAAAGGCCATACACATATAATGAAACATTTTCCGGGAAAATCAAAGAAAAGATTGAAAAGCTAAAGGAATCCGAATTCATTTATGAAATTGAACACACAGATTGGGTGTCTCCTATTGTGGTAGGATCCAAGAAAAATGGAAAATTAAGAGTGTACGTCAATCTCAAGAAAGTGAATGCATTTATCATTAGAGACAACTTTCCTCTTCCAATCACTGAGCATGTTTGAGAACGAGTTGCAGGAAAATAAGCTTACAGCTTTTTAGATGGATTTTCATGATACAATCAACTTTTGGTTGACCCGAAGGATCAGCATAAAACTACCTTTGTAACTGAATGGGGTATTTTTGCCTATCGGGTTATGCCTTTTGGGTTAACTAATGCTCCTACCACCTTTCAAAGATTGATGAGCCATGCTTTTAAAGAATATCTTCGGAATTTCTTGGAGGTATATATGGATGATCTATGTGTACATTCATCAATTTGGGATGATCATTTTGAACACCTCAAAAAGGTGTTTGAAAAATGTAGACTTTATAGAAGTTGCTTAAATCCTAAAAAGTGCACATTTATGGGTAGACAAGGAAAAATTCCTAGATATATAGTGTCTAAAAACGGCATAGAAACTGATATGGATAAAATTCATGTTATTGGTGATTTACCTAGATCGACAACCGTCAAAGGGGTTCAAGCCTTCATGGGACATTGTGGATATTACAGACGGTTCATTTACATGTATGCTATAATTGCAAAAACCATGTATAGCTTGATTACACACTTTGAATGAACTGATGAGTGTGAAGAGTCCTTCATGAATCTTAAGCAAGCTGTCACTTCAGCTCCAATATTGAAAGCACCAAATTGGAATAAGATATACCACATACATGTAGATGCTTCCAATTTTGCCATTGGGTGTATACTAGCTCAATCAGGACATGGAAAAATTGATTTTCCTATTTCTTATGCTAGTCGACAGTTGAATATGGCAAAGAAAAACTACACCACCACCAAAAGGGAAGGACTAGGAATGATCTATGCCGTAAAAAAGTATAGACATTACCTATTAGCAAACAAATTTGTGTTCTTTGTGGACCACCAAGCCTTACTGTACTTGGTCAACAAGCCATGCAACACAGGAAGAATACTGAGATGGTTCATCATTCTTTTGGAATTTGATTTCACTGTAGTTGTGAAAAAGGGCACCACTCATCAAAGAGAAGATCATTTGTCAAGGATTGTTCCAGGAGAACCACCCAAGGGAGTATATGATGATCTACTAGATACATATCTGTTCTCCGTTGAAATGATACCTCGATGGTCGGAAAACATGGCATCCTTGATGACTCAAGTGGATTCGCAAATACCACTTCCTATTACAATCGAATTGATTGAGCAATCGGCTATGTATCAATTACTAGCTGGAAGGTTGTACAAAAGAAATAGAGATGGAATATTTCTTTTATGCATTAATTCTGAGGATAAAACTCAATACCTAAGTCAAGCACATATTACCATAGTAGGACTTCACTTTGCGGAAGACCAAACTATGCAAAGGATATTGAGACTTAGAGTATTTTGGCCAACTATGAGTAAGGATGTTCATTCATTAGTGAAAAATTGTCCTCAATGTCAAAAACAAACATCCATACCTCATGTGACATTGTTCCAAATGTCGCATGTTCCTACGTGGAGTAACTATCTAGTTACTTACTTATCAAACCAAACATTTCCTCAGGATATGAGTAAACGACATCAAAGAGCAATTGAAATGGAAGCAAGAGACAATGCTCTTATTGGAAACCAATTGTATCAAAGAGATAAGGATAACCACTTGCGTCTTTGTGAAAATGAAGACGAATATATTCCCATTATAGAACAAGCACATGTTGGATTAGCTGGAGGTCACTTTTCTAGTGAGACCACCACAAGAGCAATCTTAATGGTATGCATATGGTGGCCAACACTTTTTGCAGATACCAAGGAATATATTTGAAGGTGTGATGCATGTCAACGAGCAAAAATGCCAACCCATGTAGATAGCATCCTCTTAAGACCAATGATGGGGGCTAGAGCTTTTGCAAAATGGGGTATAGACTTTGTTGGGCCAATACAGCCACCTGCTTATAGGACCCAAGCTCAATATATCATTGTAGCTATGGACTATTTGACCAAGTGGGCTGAGGCTAAAGCAACTCAAAAGAATGATGCCAGAACCATAGCCGCATTCTTATATGAGTATGTATTCACAAGATATGGACTGCCAATAGAAATAGTCGGTGATAGGGGAACTCATTTCCTCAATGAGGTAATTGAGTATTTGCTTAATGAGTTTATGGTTATCCATAACAAATTGGCTCCCTATCACCCACAAGCAAATGGACAAGTTGAACATACGAATAAAATTCTTACATTGGTATTCACTAAAGTGGTTAGTTTAGGAAGGACGGATTGAGAAATGAATCTCCATGCTGCTCTACGGGCCTATAGAGTTTCATCCAATACAGCTTTAAACGCTACACCCTTTAATCTTTTTAATGGTCTTGTTGCCATATTGCCAATAAGATTTCTATTGCTGACACTAAGGGTAGCTAAGAATCTTGAGTGTACCGGACATGAATTGTCAAATAGACTTGAAAATTTAGAAAATCTTTATGAGCAAAGGCTAACTATTGTAGCTCACATCTATGCACAAAAATAGAAACAAAAATAGTTTTTTGATTCCCATCTAATTACAAAAATCTACAAAAAAGGGGACTTTGTTTTAGTATATTCCCTTAAGCAACACATTCCCAAGTTTAAGAAAAAGGGAAACGGACCGTTTGTCATTGAAGATGTATCTCCAAGTGGAGCAGTTAAGTTGTCCACCCTAGATGGTGAACCAATGGCTAATTGGATTAGTGGATGTCGTTTAAAGAAGTACAATTTGTTACTAACCAATGAATTGCTAGCAAGAATGCATGCAGCCAAGCAAAGGAAAATAAAACGACAGCAGGTTATTGATGAAACCCAAGAAGAAGCTCGGCTTCGAGTACTCAAAAGAAAAGATGCTCTCAAAAATCAACAGAGACCTATTCCCATCAACACTCTAAAACTAGAAGACCGGCATTGGGGATTACAGAAAGATATAGTGTCAACAAATGATGAATATTTAGATGGAATGGACCTTCACATCAAAGTATAGCTGAACAATCAAAGCACAATTGCACTAGTCGACACAGGAGCTCGAGTAAATGGAGTCAGTTATTCCACGTACAAGAAAGCAGGAATAGCGACTATTAAAGGATGCAACAAGAACCCAACACCAACATTGGGAGTAGTCAACTTAAATGTGATAGTACATGGATGTTCATGCCCTCATCAGTTTGTATGCTTACCATATGAACACATGAATGAAACAATGATTCTTGGAATCCCATGGATGCGCACGTACAAGGCAATACCAATAAACTCAAGCTATCACCTAAAGGCGAACAACTCATTGTTCCAATTGCACCAAGCAAGGAGGAATGGAAAGGAGGTTACCAGTAGAGTAAACCACGAAGCAATCAATCTTTTCCATCCTATCGACATGAAAATTCTACAAGTAGCATGCAAGGAGTCATGCAAATTTGGGTACCAAAAGCATAGCTTAAGGACAAGCCGAATCAAATTTGGGTGCCCAAAACATCATCTGCAATACCAAAGATGGTTCCAAAGCTCAAAGCACAAAAAGGAGCATCTTCGAGCAGAGAACCTAATACAAAATGGATTTGGAAGAAAAAAGAGCACTTATCTTCTCCGCATACTATAAAACCAATCAAGAAATGGAGAGTTAAGTCTCAAAAGACTCAACCACACCATTTTACTCAAAGCAAAACAAGATACCAATGGCGGCTAAAATCTTGATAACAATCATCATTATTGGTACCAAAGCTTAGAATATTAGCGTGCCAAAGCATCCGGAAGGTACAATCAAGGAAAGAGCATACCATCTACAAGATTTGCTCTTTGGAAGACAACAAAAGAAAACCTCGACATCAGAAACCCTTGAGTTAATTGCTCAAAACCCAACTCTTGCACAGCATAATGGTTTGAATTGCATTGATCTTCAAAGCATGATAGAGCCAACCAAGGCTATGCATAGACACGATTGTTCAACCCATGCACACAGGGAATCCCGGAGTACGCCATCTAGGAGGGGTGGAAGGGAATAAGTAATTGAGGGCAATGTTTGAAGAGGGAGGAAAAATTTTGATGTTAATGTGTGATTTTTTGCAAAATTACCTAATAATGTCCTTAACAAGTCATCAACAGGGGGAATTTACCTGATAACATCTCCCTGATGAGTGTAAATAGTGTATATACTATGACAAAATCATTAAAAAATAGTCTTTTTGGTTATTTTCATCCTTTTTCTTGATATTGGGACTTAAAAATAGAGAAATCTAAGAAAAAACAACAAAACTATGTTTTTCATTTGATTTTCTTAATTATTGGATTTTCACTTTTCTTTTTTAGCGTATTTTGTTATTTTCTTTGATTTTTCCAATAAACATGTCAAAAATTAATAATAAATAGCAAATGAGCTCAAATGAAAAATTTGAAGACACATTGATAATCAGAAGGACAAGGTTGACAAGCACAAAAAAAGTCATTCAAATCGACAGATGGAATCGGGAAGCCCAAATTAGGTGGCCAAGGCCTACTTTTACAGAATTCTTGCAGAATGAGTTATAGGAATCCGATTGAAGACATTTTGAGTTTAACATCGATTTCACGGCCTAGTAGGACTAACAGGGGAATTTTGGAAAAAATAGTTCTAGAAGTCCGAGTATAGATATCCAGGGTAGTCTAAAATCATCTCATTTCCACTTGTTGCCTTTGGAGAGAGACCTTTTGACCTTCTTCGCACGCGATTTTCGGAGTCCACAATCGCCCGTTTACTGTGCCGTCTCACACGAGACATGAGTGGTAAGTTCTATACTTATCGATGATTCATTTTGTATGGCCGGTAGCAAGTCTAAACCCCAGGAAAAAACCCTAGAAATCGAGTAGTGCACGTAGTCCTACGACCAAAAATTGACCATAGCGACTTGTCATCTCAACCAAATCGGACGAAACTTGGACTATAGAATGTCCCTACATAATAGAACACTTCTATATTAACAATTGACCACTCGGCAGGGGTCGAGGGGGGTCCCAAGTAGAAAAGCTAGGTTTTTGCCAGATGCCAGAATTGGATTTTGACTTCACAGACAGCTTCTATACTGGGTCTATACACAATGTATATGGTTGGTTTTATAAAATCAATCAAGGCAAGCCCTCGAAAAGCAGAAAACAGCTCGAAGGCTACAAAGCGTCAAATTTGACATACGGAGGCAAACTGACTCCAAACAACTCGAAGGCTACAAAGCGCCAAATTTGACATACGAAGGCAAACTGACTCCAAAACTGGATGAGTTGCTTCAAGACTATGTAGCGGACAAGTCCATAGCGTCAAAAGTGACTAATCAACTCCACAAGCCATGTAGTCAAAAAAATCGGTGAATTCAAAGTCGACAAAGCATGAAGTGATGCCAACAAGACAAAACTTTACCAAATTCAATTTAGGACTTGTTTTAGGTGTATTAAGTATGTTTAGGTCAAAATTTGTCAACTTTTTAGCAAATAATTATAATTATTTACTTTTGCAATTTTTTGGCTTGGAAATGGTACCTTCACCTCACCTATCACTTGTATACACCTATTACATGCCACATTTCAAGTATGAGCCAAAATTATCAATGATAACTTGGAAAATTGTCAAAAACGCAAAGAAGTTCTTCATCCAAATTTTAAGTTATCAGTCATATTTTTTTATCCAAATCACCTCATGCACAAGGTCTACATCATGCCTAGAACCAAATTGCACCAAAAATTGTTCATTTTGATATAAAAAAAGTTAATAAACGTGATTATTTGCTGTTTTGCCAAGATGGGGGGAAATTGCAACTTTGACTTCATGGAACCAAAGCATATGATGTCCTAAGCCTACTAACCAAGTTTGAACAAATTTGGATCTCAAAATCTTAAAATCCCTTTATATCTAGTGTTTCATAGATGGAAAGCCAAAATCTGGCACCATTTTCACCCTGTGCACTCAAATGAGTCCACACTTCACTCAAAGTGTCTAATTGATATATATTTCAAGCCTATGATGCCAAAATTACAAAAAGTTGAAAAAATTCCTCGGTTGTAAATAATCGCAATTATTTACTTTTGTTGTAAATTTTGCTTGGACTTTATGAATTTGATCTTTACATGTTTTTATGCATCTATGCATGTTTGAAGTTAATTTGGAGCAAATTGGACTCAATTTGTAAGCAATTCAGACTAAAGGGCATTTCAGAGCAAAATTGCAGAAATTTCCTAACTTTGGTGCTCTATTCACATGCAAGCTGCGGAAAAGGCCAAGAAGAGGGTCTCTCAAAAGGAGAACCTCTGCAAGAGCTGCCACCCTACCAACTGAATCCCAATTGAGTAAAGACGGCCAAGGTAACGTATCTATCGAGAGAACAGCTTGAGGAAAACAATACAACGGTTTTCACAGTGTAGGTTTAAAACTGAAGAAGGACATTAGGTAGAGCTGCAACTGCTACCTAAAGAGATCTATGATGTCGTGGAAAAGCTAGACACAAAGGAGGCCAATCGAAGGCTCCGCCTCAGAGAAGTCTTCACACTCGATGTTCTTGGAATGTCCACTCACGCCAAAACCAGTGCTCCAAGAATAAATGTTGACAAGACCTTTAAATTAACAAAAGAAGAAGGAGTGAAGTGGTTTGTGGATATCCACGATACAGATGCAAACTACAAAGGTGACATCCATCTATATTTGTCACAAGATGATATGAGATATGGAGACATGGGGAGTGTTGTGGGTGTCAAAGATGATGTGGATGCAACAGCAATGCCATGCTTTGCATGTAATGTGCTACCTATTGGAGAGATCACAAAGGCAAACAAGTTTTGCTTATCATTGGGCACTTTTCATGTAGCAGACATGAATGGTAGCAAACTAGGAAAAGTAAATTCTATTGTAAAATTAAGATTGAAGATTCTATGACTAGGAGCCATGCGGTGTAGACTTCCAGAAAGCCTATGAGCTCTTATCTACAATTAAGGAAGATGGAACAACCCAAATTACTGACCAACAAGGGCAGAAGTTCGAAGTGGTGATCACAAAATAAATTGTGACCGAGGCTTTGAAGTTTCCAACAAAGGGCATGACAATGAGGGCCCGTGAAAAAAAGACATCAGGCACTTTCACCAAGGAAACTGTTGCGGCAACCTTTGTTGATCTCATCCAAAAGCAAGTGGAAGAACCATCACGGTTATATACAAGACCAAATCATGCAGTTGCGACTACATTCACAGAAGTGTTGAAGTCAACAACCAAGAAACCCATTGATCACGCACATTATGTGTTATCAACATTGAAGGGTACCAAGAAAGAGGGTAAGATCTCGTATGTGGGTGCACCTGAGGTATTAACAAGAATAGCATACCATGCTATCGGCATGGCAGACAATTTTCTGCCTGCCCCAGATCAAAACACATGGATTGTGTCAGCATAGCCATCTCCAAGAACCACAAGGTCGACAAAAAGAGTTTACAAATCTGATGAAGAGTCTGCAGAAAGATCTCATGAAGCACATAGCAGTGAAAGCTCGGACAATGAAGAGAAGAGAGCCAGAAGAGAGGAAATGAAGAAGAAGGTAGTGGCTGCACATCAAGAAAACCTCAGCAAAAGAAGGCGAGGTTTGAAAGGGAAAAAGAAACCTACAAAAGAAGCCACCAATCTGCAGATGAGAACCTGGCAAGGTGGGTTCCAAGAGATATAAAAGGTCCTTGAACCAAGAAACCTACCAGGAGAGAACCAGAAGATCCCAAGGAGTCTCTTGAACGCATGTACCAGGAAGCAAAAGCCTTAAAGCAAAAAGAAGCTCAAGAAGCAAAAATAAAAGCAAGGAAAGATGAGGTGGAGCAGTAGAGACAAGCTGAAGTGGCCCAACAAAGTAAAAGCCAGCATGAACAGGGTGAGATGTCTCCCAGACCATCATCACCATATACAAAATAGGCAGACCATCCCATGCCCAGCCCTCCACCTTCACCGACAGTTAGACACACTAAGGGCGAGCAAGCCAAAGAAAAGGAGCCTAAACCTGAACCTGAGGAGGAAACAAAGTTTGAGCAACCCGTCAACAGAAATTGAAACCACTCCTTCTACAACCAACCAGCAGGAAACAACCAAGTCAACCACGAAACCTCACAAAGACAAAACAGCCGAGGCAACCACATAGCCACAAGGAGAGATACAACCCTTGCCACTACCACAAACAGCTGCCATAGCCCCACCCAAGGAGCCACGCACAGACACTACTGAAACATCGAGGCAGCTCATAGAGCAAGAAGACTAGCAGACAAATTAAACCATATGCAAAACAAAAGTAAGAGATGACTGAAAAAATGTGAACAGCAGCACTTAGCCGCAGTGCTAAGGCTAGAGAGCTGGAGATGGTTATCGATGCTCTACAAGGAGAGCTAGAGGAAAAAATGAATGTCATCTCCGATCTGCAGAGATAAATCCATGAGCTGAGAGATGAGAGTTGAAGCTGAACAACACTAGCTAACTAGCAAAAGAGAAACAAAAAAAAGAAATGGAAGAGCTAGGTGAACTTCTCACGAAGTTAAACAAATGCTTGTAAGACAAAAGATAAACAACTGATAGAGATTACCAATGAACTCTTAACTACAACTCTGTCAGTACAAAAGATCCAAGTGAAGCTCGACGTAGCGAATGCTTCACTGCAATACTTAGAGCAAAGGATCAATGATCAGGAAACCTTTTTACAAAAAATAAGGAAGAATCACGCAGTTTCCTCGATCAAAGGTACAGATGAAGTATACAAAGCTTTAGAAAATAAGAACAAAGATCTTGAACTCGAGCTAAAGTTAGAGCAATCACAACGAAGAGACCTTGCATTGATGCGCGTACAAAGGGAAGAACAACTGCTCAAGGAGATAGCAGAGCTGAAGCGAATTAATCAGCCGATGCACGATGGACAGCAAGGGATGCAAGAAGAAGCAGGTAAATTAGAAGAACCACACATTGATATTCTCTCAGTCTCTTTTGCGGAGATGAAAACACAGCCAGAAGGGTTAGGAGGGGAGGATGATTTCTAGGCACCAATAATAGATGCTGAACAAGTGCCAATGGTCCAACTATCTAAAGCTGAAGAAGACGCACTTAAGGAGCACGTCGCTCAAGAAACTGACAAACAATGGAAAGCAGCAATGGATTGGGAGTTGAGAGTTCTCCATTCAGTCAATGTTACTCAACTCACTCCCAACCAAATCAATGCACAATGGCATCAACAATCACTGCCATATCCCTTGATCAAGGTAGAGCTGCTCTATAGGTTAAGGACAGATTATACAAAGACATGCAGACAGAAGGCGCAGAGGAAGTCCACCCAAGTGATAAAGAGTTGGCTGAACAAGAATCCCAGATACTTGATTTTTTTCACAAGAGCACCTGCAACACTTTAGAAAGACCCGACCTTTGTACCAAGAGTAAGGACATGGCAAGCACATGAAGCATTGACAAAGAAGCGGCCTACACGGCTGAATTATCCAAGATTTTCAGGTTCAAAAAAGGGAACACCGACAAAGGAATACATGGTGAAAACCCTAACGGGCGCCATGGCATTCTTCAAAAGTCTCCTTGATCTCTCATGTGCTATGCTCTACAAAATTTGTCGAATGCTGCTCACCTGCAGTGAAGTTTTTCACGAGCCAGGGCAAGCAAGAGCACCGTGGCTGTCATTCCTCGAGGGCAATAAGGGTCTTTGCTACGACGTAAGCGGGCAACCTTTTAAAGAAGTCCTTTATGGCTTCTACACCCGGTGCATGTTCTTGCCATCTCACAATATGTTGCATTTGAGGAAGAGTTCTATACAGGGTTTTTCACTTGGAAAACAAAGATTTTTGGGCCAGTGATCAACAATCTAACCTCCAGATTCATAGGCTACTCAGCCATTGAGCTAAAAAACAGGGTCACCATGCAATTTTTGCATGTTCCAGACAAAGAAAGAAAGATCAGATATGAGAAGTCACTCCATGCTCTTAAATATCGCCTTGCCAACCATCAACCCGAAGATTACTTCAGCCCATAAAGTTGTGTCAAGGGTGGGAAATGTTAGCAGCAAGCTAACTCGGATCACATTTTTTGGAGCTTTCATTGTAAAAACATTTATTATTTTGATGAATCAAAAATATTGTAACTCCTATTTTTGGATAAATTTTGTGATTGATGAGGCGGGTCTACAAGCTTCTAAATTGTATCAACCTGTCTTTAGTTAGAGCTCCCAGATTATTAGTTTGTACCACCAAAAACATTGGCTAAGGTATAAAAGCCAATTTTATAAAGTTATTATTAATTTTTGGATAATGAAACACAGTCTGAGCTAACAACGCTCACTTCTCTCCTTCTCGCACTTCCTACTCCCTCCCCGGTTGTCACATTGCAGTTGCATCTATTGTGTTGCAACCGCCGTAGGTAAGAGCTCTACGCATTGATGTAAGCAATTCACAATATTTTGTAGCTTTTGGTGTCACCGATCTGCAGCCTAATCTCATCATAAGTAGGAATTTACACTTCAAAATCAAAAACTAAGCATAGGTCAGGTATTGGGACATCATTTCTAAGCATTTAGATGCATTCTGGGTTGAAAACGATTAGGTCAAAAATCCACTGCTGTTATAATCGTGATTTTTGCACTTGACCTAAAGTGAGATTTGAGACCATAAGCATGTGTGCTTAGGTCTTATAAACATGTCCTATTGGTACGTTTCGATGTCATTTGATGATGCAACGGATGTGATTTGTTTTCCGATGAGCGATTGGCTTTTGATCACTTGAGTGTAGCTTGAGTTAGATGCGAGTTGTTTGTTGTTTTCCAAGAGATTGAAAACATCTTGTAGCCTCTATTCACTAGTCAAGTTAGCTTCATCCCATGGATTGACATTTTATTCGTGGTTCTCTCTATGTCTGCAATAAGATAGGAGTGAGGTTAGACACCCGTCCCACATTAATAAACACCACTTTTAGAGAATATTTAAGGGAGTTTTGCAAAGCTTTCTTAGATGACCTTTGTGTTTATTCTTCTTGGAAAGAACATCTATCTTGTTTACAAAAAGTGTTTGAGAAGTGCAAATTGTATCGCGTCTCCTTAAATCCTTTCAAATGCCAACTTTGGGTTACACATGGAGTCATTTTAGGGCACATAGTGTCCAAAAATAGGATTTCCACAGATGAGGGCAAAATTAAATCCATTGCTGAATTTCCACTACCTACAAACTATAAAGGAGTTCAAAGGTTCATGGGCCATGATGGTTATTACCTGCGGTTTATTTATAAATTTGCCCAGATAGCTCGTCCATTGTACAAACTTCTTATTGAGTTCCACAAGACCGTTGTTGAGAAATTTGCGCTCTTGCCAAGAAAGCATCGAGCTTTTGACTGAGAGAGTTTGTGAGAGAAGTCCAAAAACTATATGAAGGAGTTAAAGCATAGATGTCATGAAGTTTAGGGTTTGGAAGAAAGTGCAATCAAAGAAGCCCCACTCTTTCTCTCTTGCACTCACACACACAAAGAAAGAACACAAAAGAGAATATCAAAACACCACAAAGATGAAAACATCAAAGCTATGGTCATATCGTATCATGGGTAATATGAAAGGCTAATAGATGAGTTGATGGAGTTCAATCTTTGCCGACCAAACAGGCTACGAATTGTTGTTTTGTGTTCACCATAATATATATGTTTTGTCTAGTGATTGGGATTATTGTATGTAAAAATCCTCTTGGTTAATAGCAAGATAACTACACTTGTGTCGAAAGAAAAGTTATAGTCTATAAGGGGTAGTATGATGGGATCCAGTAAAAGAAGTATTTCATTAAGCCTTTTTGGGCGAAAGAGAAACACTATATGTTTTTGAAAGTGTATTTTACGCTAATCCATACGTTAATTACAATATATCGCACAAAGTGGAAGCAATAGAAATTCACATCATGTGGATTATTCATCTAGGATAACTCTAGTATGTGAAAAATGTTAGGAAATATGACGTAGCTAAGTAGATAATTGAGTAGATTACTTAATGGAGAGAGATAATTTTTACACACAAGAGATTATAGAGTAGAGAGAGAGAGAGAGAGTACACACGATATACGTCCACGGGAAAGAAGCCACTCAATGGCTTTAGTACTTCAAAACAAGAAGTGGTTACAAAGGAATTATACCCTTTTGGAGTTCCCACCTTGCTTCACTCTCACCACCTCACACCCACCTTGTTGCATCAACTTTACACTGTGAAATGTGTGTAAAAATGGCCTCCTTTTATAGGCCAAAAGGGTTGCCCTCTCTCATAAGAGACATCCATGTGTAGCCGCCCTTGTGTAGATAAGTCCAAATCGGACCCTCCAATACGTCCATGTGTGGCCGCCCTTGAGAAGACAAGTCCTCCTTTGAAATCCGCCACCGGCATTGACTTCCGACCATCGGCCATCGTCCAACCGGCCAACCCACCGGTCGTTTTCCGACCACTTTTCGACCGCGCCGTCCAACCATAATATTCCAGCAAAAAGGAATATTTCGGTGGTGTGAAAATTTTGGTTTCCGGTGAGTGATTTATTTTTGGCGAGTTATTTTTCTTCATGCATAATGGCTTCTCCTCATACTGGGGGCCTTACAAATGTGCACTTTGAACACAAAAAATTACAAGAGGTAAATCAAGCTCCATAGTTAACAATCTCCCACTTGGAGACTGATCTCCAAACCAAACCTATGACTGCTTTCCATCCTGGCTCTTATCCTTGAATTCCGATTGAAGATTAGCAAAAGCTCAACTTCTCCTTGTTGACCACCTTTGTAAACATGTCTGCAGGATTTTCACTTGTATGCACCTTTTCTAGCTTTAGTTGTCCCTCTTCCGAAAGAGTGCGTATGAAGTGATATCTCATCTCAATGTGCTTTGTCCTTGAATGAAAGGCTGAGTTCTTCGCAAGATGGATAGCGCTTTGGCTATCACTGTACAAGACACAATTGTCTTGTTTGAATCCAAGATCTTCTAAGAATCTATGAAGCCACATAATTTCTTTTCTTGCCTCCATCATTGCTACATACTCTGCTTCCGTGGTAGAAAGTGAGACCACTTTTTGCAGCTTTGAATCCCAGCTTTTCTTCCCAATGTAGCTTACTCATGTGCCTCCAACCATGAAGACTAGTATGAGATCAAGAGATGGTTGAAGGAATAGGTTGAGGCTCCTCATTTGGTTGACGTTGTTGCATATTGTCACCGTTTGTGGTCCTTGAGTCTTCACCGTCCTCAAGCTCCATGTACTCATCACCTGTTTCTTTTGTTTTTTTTCTTTCCAAGTAATCTTTGTACATATTTTGATCGTTAAAAGTTACATCCCTACTCCTAAAGATTTTACCATCTTCAAGATTACATAGGTGATACCCAAATTCACCTTCTCCATAGCCGATGAAGAAACACTTTTTGGACTGCATCCAGCTTTGGTCTTAGGCTTCTATATATGTGCATGAAAACCTCACACCCAAACACTTTGAGAAATGCATAATTTACCCGTTTACCTGTCCACGCCTCTTCTGGAACTCCCCCATCTAATGCCGTTGAGGGTGACCCGTTGAATAAGTACATAAACGTACTTACAGCTTCCACCCAAAGCTCAAGCGGTAGGCCTGCATGTAGACGCATGCTTGGTGCTCGCTCCATGATTGTCCTGTTCATCCTTTATGAAATCCCATTTTGTTGAGGTGTCCTTGGGATTGTCTTTTGCCTCTGAATTCCATTGCTAGCACAAAAGCTTTCAAAAGCTTGGCTGCAATATTCGCCTCCATTGTCGGATTTGAGACATTTAACCTTGGTACCTGTTTCATTCCCCACAAAGGCTTTCCACCTTTGAAATATGTAAAACACATTGGACTTATTCTTCATGACAAAAACCCATGTTTTTCTAGTCGCATCGTCTATGAATGTTACATAATACAATGAGCCACCAAGTGATGATGTACTTGCGAGACCCCAAACATCAGAATGAAGCAACTCAAGTTTTTTATTTTTTCTTTCATTTCTTGATTTTTGAAATTTCACCCTCTTTTGTTTACCATAAACACAATCTTCACATAGCTCTAAGTCCACTTCTTTCAAACCTGGCAGAAGCTTCTTTGTCTGAAGGATTTGCATTCCTTTGGCACTCATATGCCCAAGCCAGTAGTGCCACACCACACTATCGACTTTTGTAGTTGTTGCACAAGCTGAAGGTTGCGTGCTAACAGTACATAAGTAGAGTGTACCAACCTTTTCTCCCTTGGAAACCACCAAAGATCCCTTTGAGATCTTCCACCGTTTGCTTCCGAATGCAATGTTGTGACCTCCATCGTCCAATTGTCCTGTAGAGATCAATTTTTTTCAAAGAGAAGGAGCATGCCTAACATCTTTAAGCTTCCACTCATTTCGGTTAGCGGTTTTGACACAAATTGTACCTTTGCCGACCATTCCACAAGCTTCATCATCTCCCAAGTATACATACCCAAAATTACCTTTGGTGTAATCTTGGAAATGTTGCTTGGGTGGTGTTGCATGGAATGAAGCCCCGGAATCTACTATGCAAGAATTAGACACATTGTCTAATGAGAGAATTAGAGCATCTTTCTCTACTTTACATGCCACATTGGCCTCCAATATTGGCTTGTTGTCTTGAGACTTCGACTCCTTCTTCTTCTTGGACGAGCAATCCTTCTTGATGTGGCCCTTCTTGCCGCAGTTCCAACATTCAAGAACTGACTTTGTGCGTGACTTGCTCCATCTTAAGCGATCACGACCCTTTTGGTTTCTGAACCTCTCCTTAGGCCTTCCTCTTGTTTTCACTGACAATGCAGCACTTGATGATTCTCATGTGGTTCTCCTTCGCATTTCCTTGCTTAGGAGAACACCCACAATATCATCAAACTTAAGAGTATCTCTGATAAAAATAGAATTACTTACAGCCATCACAAGGTTGTCCCAAATATCCAGTAGAGACGATATTATAAGGAGAGCTCTCACTTCGTTCATCAAAATTTATTTTCACCGATCGAAGTTGACTTATGTTGGTGTTAAAGTGATTTAGGTGTTCTGCAACTGAACCATTCTCTACCATCTTTAGGTTGAACAAGGGATCCATGAGAAATACCTTATTGGATGCTGATGGTTTCTCATAGAAGTCGTCAAATGAATTCATCAAGTCCTCTGTGGTCTTCATCTTCGAAACGTTCAAGGCCACCATTGACGCCAAGCGTAACCGGATTGTTTCCAGTGTATTTCAATCAAGGACAATCCATGCTTCATCTACCATCGTTGCACGCTTCTTTGCAAGACCCCCTAGTGGCAACTAGAGGTCCTTCTGGTAGAGATAGTCTTCAATCTGCATCTTCCAATGTTGGTAGTTTTTGCCGTTAAACTACAATCCATGCTTCATCTACCATCGTTGCAGGCTTCTCTGCAAGACCCCCTAGTGGCAAATAGAGGTCCTTCTGGTAGAGATAGTCTTCAATCTGCATCTTCCAATGTTGGTAGTTTTTACGTACTTAAAGTCTTAGTTAGTATTGATAGCCGTTTTTTCGGCTCTTTGTAATTACCACAGTGAGTTACCTCACCCTACCAAAATCACCCAAACACTGTGGCTATCCCTACCATTTCACTGTACATAGGCGTGCGTGAGTCACGGGACTTTTCCCATATCTTCTTTAAAAACCCTCAATTAGCTAGTCATTGGGCTAGTTGAGCCAAATAATAATAATAATAATAATAAAATATAAGTATATTATGGCCCATGCGTATGTAAATATTTCTTTATATATAGGGCCTAAATAAAAGATTTTTTCATAATTATTTTTGTATTTATTTAAATATTTCTACCTAGGTGTGTGTTATTTATGCTCTGTACATAGCCTCACCATTACCATAATTTTTTCTTACCATTTTTCATACTCTTTATTCCATATAGAAATATTTTCATGTAAGCTTCTCTTATATTTGGTGTAACTCCACCCCAACAAAAATCCAAAAAAACTAGTTTTATTTATGTGTATACTTTTTCACTATTTTGATTTTTCCCTTCCTACATCTATTTTGTTTTTTTCTAAAAAATTAGAACACCAAAAATATTTATCTTTTTATGGTAGCCTCATAATGAGCGAGATTTCTTTTGACCCCTTTATATTTTTTCCACTTATATTATTTATATTTGACATGTACATATTTTTTAAACCCCTCAATATTTGATTTTCTTGATTGTACTATTCACTTATATCCTAATCTCAACAATATCTTCAATTATAGACCTACCAAATAAGGTCAAGGGTCGGTGGCATGCATACATGCACTATGGAGGGCTCACTCTTGGAGGTATTCAAAAGAATCATCCAAAGAAGGACCCCACAAGGACCTTTGCAGTGGAAAAAAACGGTCGGTTTTGCTGAATTTTTAAAGTTCACTTGCGCTCTGAATTTGAAAAGGTGATACAAACAAAAGTTGTAGCTCGTAGGCTGAACTTTTGCCTCAAATGTTTTCATATTTTTTTGAGCTACGAGCTGTGAGCTATAATTTTTTTAGTGGACCCCAGTTTTCCCATGCTATGCAGCCACACTCTCTCTTCCACTTTATCATTTTCCTCTTTCACACACACTTCTCCACTCATCATCCCCATCTCTCTCACCACTCCTCTCTGCACACTACTCACCTTCTCCTCAACCTTGAAGAATAAGAGAAACCATGGTGAACTCATACCTCCCACACACAATTCCATTCCAAAATTGACCACCTAGTCTCATTTTTCCTCCTCCAAATTACCCATATCTATAAAAAAACCACAAAATTCAGCCTCTTCTCTTAAAAGACAGCATCATGGTGGTTGATTACTCAGCTTTAATTACCTTGTCTCTCAAGGAAGGTCAAGAGTGGAGAAAAAATGTACCGTCAAAGCTAGTGGACAGTCAACAAGCGTCAAAATTGGCCCTACTCAAGACACTTGGAGCATCAACCTTGTAAGAAATCCACCTTTTCTTACCTCTTAAGAGTTTTTCTTCCTTATTTGTATCCTACATGGATACTCCCATTGTAAATATCCAATTCCATTTGTAAATTAATACTAACTCTACTAACACTAACCCACCATGAAAAGTCCTATCACCTCCATTTCTCTCCTCTCTCTTTCCCCACCAACTTCTTGATAATTCCAAGCAAAAGAAAATGGATAAATTGCTGAAAATCTAACCCAACCATGGTTAGAGGAGTAACCCTAGCCTTCAAAATTGCTATAAAAGGAAGGTGTAGCTAGCACAAAAGGGGGAGCCATAATCAAGAGCACTATGCTATAGCTTGAGAAGCCAAGCTCAACCTCTCTAGAAGGAGCTCTTGAGTGGAAGCTCATTGTCTTATGCACGTGCATGTGTTGTAATAGGGGATTAGCAAGGGAACTCTATGCCATTGTAAGAGAGAGAGTGATCATTAAATTGAGAGTAGGAAATCTATCATTTCTCCTACTAGTGTAAGCCCAACATTTGTTGAATCAAGGAGGGTGGATTTGGACTAAGCTTGGATACTTTTTCTCCCTTCCAACGTGAAGTAATGGACAACAATGATGTGTAAGTGTCTTGGTGTTTTTTGTTAAGTTCTTGATAGCTTGTCTCTGGTGTTGTCATCAATCTAGCCATAAATCCCACATACTGTAAGAGGGCGACAGGGTGGAGAGGACTCCCCTGGCCTTAAGACAGTGATTGGGGTGGCTTTTCTTGTGATGTGTTGTGGTGAAATTTACGCAAGCTATGTTGAACAAGTACTAATCTCACTTTGATTTGTCATGACAGATTTGTAAGAAGGTATTAATGCAACAAGCACCCCCTCCCCCTTTCTCTCTCTTTCTTAAATATATAGTTGTATTTGCTTGATCATTGCCGATACGTTTCAAAGAAGCCCGAGCACTATCTCTCTCTCTCTCTCTCTCTCTCTCTCTCTCTCTCTCTCTCTCTCTCTCTCTCTCTCTCTCTCTCTCTCTCTCTCTCTCTCTCTCTCTCGTGTTTTAGGGTGTGAGAGTATTCCATTGGTGTTAGGGTTAGTGTAAATTCCTTGCTTGTTTGTGGGTTGCTCTAACGATTCTCCTCTTTTGCGTCCTAGTTCGCTCTTAAACTAAGTGGTGCCCCTTGTGTAGTTAGGATTTGGCTGTGGGTTTGTTGTTTTGGTTTGTGTTGTGATGTGCCCTAGCCCCATTGAGCAGCACGGGAGCCTTGAAGGGTGTCTAGAGGCCACTCTTCTTGTTGCCCACCCCGGACCGCCTCAAATTGGTGCCCCCACTGAGGACGGCTTGTGTATTTTTGTGTAGAATCAACCTTTAGCATAGTTAAGTAGTTTGCATGAATCACGAAAATTTGTATGATCCCTTCATTCCCATTGCAAGGCAAAAGGTACACATAATTGTTAGTACTAAGTTGCAATTTCAACGTGTCATTCGTAGAATTTTAGGTCCTCTTAGGTTGGCCGAGATAAACGCTTCAGTAAATCCTTTTATTTTGCCTCTCATTAGGTACGACCTTAGTTTGGACGTCTATATTTTTGTTTTGTTTTAAGCATAAGGACATGCATAGGCCATGGATAATGGCCCAGGAATAGAGGTTTTTCCCTTTCATTTTACTCCACACATTAGAATAAACGTTGCAATTAGTAGAAAGATCCATTTTCAACAATGAATGGTGTTCATGTTTGGTGCCCAAAGAGCAGGAGAAATTCTTGCATCACCAAACCCTGTCATTCTACCTCTCATCAACTACCACACTTCTTTTGATGTACATGTGTTCATTTTATTTTAAAATGAAGTGCAGCCCGGCAAAATAGTGTGTATGTTTGTTTTTTCTTTGTCCAAGTTGTTACAAGAAACAAAAAAACGATCATTTGTTCTAACTGGGAATGTGTGTGCAGTGAAAGTTCAATCCTTAGAGATCTAGCTCTATTACCAATTGAGTTGCAGGAGCAAGTAGTAAGGCGTCTCCCTCATAACAAGAGGGTGGTGAAGTTAAGACGGAAGGTCCTACGCGTGGATTCCATTTTCCTCTTGTTGTTGGGCACTAAGGAAGACCGCGCATTCATCCAACTAGTGTGTGCCCTAAGATTGGTAAAAAGAGTGAAATTTGGCGTTTGGCGAGTGCATTTCACTATTGAGGAAGACTCTTCAGGAAACTTGCGGCCAGAGTTCATGCTTCATAGACTCACATTTGGTGAATTTTTCCCTCATTTGCGTCTTATTAATAGTCTTCCTTTCGCTTTCAACAAAGGAGATAGGGAGCTATTCAGAGCTTGTCTTAATAAAGAGAGCATAGAGAAGATTGCAAATTTGTATAAATTCTCATCCTTCTCTACTTTCTATGACACTTTGTTCATAGAGACATTGTAAATCTCTTTATGCTTTGGAATGATTTAACCATAATCCTAAGGAGTTTTTGTCCAGGAATTTTGTAGCACAAGTGGAGTCTTTAAATCTTGCAAACTTGATTGGACTTGATGAGGATGTTCTTTATGAAATTGTGAGAAGGTTGCCTCACTCCGACTGTGTGGAACTTGAAGGAAAGGAGCTCCTAGTCAATTGCTACTTTCTCACGGCCTTCGACGAGCATGAAGATCTAGTTTTTATACAAACCGCTTGTGCATTGGGAATTGTAGAGCAAGTGCAATTTATCACTTGGGACGTGGTTGCTCTTTTGGATCCAGAAAATGAAGTTCTAGAGATTTCTGTTTATCGCCTTAGCTTTGAAGAATTTCAACCCTTCTTAGAGCTCATCAATAGTCTACCCTTTTGTTTTGATCAAACAAATCGAGACCTTGTTGAAGCTTGGATAGCTGAAGAAGAAGACCTAGAGTGGTATTTTCTCACTTCTTCATTTGCAGGCGAGTGGTTCTAAATCTCTATTGTATCCCTTATTGTAACTCGTGTTGTAATCTTTCATAATAATGGAGAGCCAACGCCAAATGTCTGGATATCCTCTTTTCTTTGGAGAGCCTGGAGAGGATGCAGAATTATTTTTAGAAAATTTCAAGATGTCTTGCCGTATCAAGAGGATAGTAACCGATCAAGAACGTGTAGAAATGTTTGAGGTGGTCCTTAGGAAAGATGCTAGTACTTGGTTTGACTCTTTGCCTGAGGAAGTTAAGGGGAATTACACAGAAGTTTTGAATCGTTTTAAGAGATACTTCTTTGATCCCCAAAACACTCAAAAACTATGGCAAGACATTGTTTCTCATAAGCAAAAAGACTTAGATGACTACTACTTGTACAAGCAAGAGTTTCTACGTCTTTGGCCTCTATGGATACGAAATGTTGCTAACCCTGGTGATGGTGCAGAATTTTTAAAGAAGGAGAGGTTCATAGCCGGACTCTTTCCTGACCTTAAGGTAAAAGTTGAGGCGGGTGCACCTGCTACTTTTGATGCAGCTGAAACTAGGGCTGCTGAGAAGTATAGGAAACTCAAGTGCTTAAGGGGAGAGGTTCCAATAGAAGGTCTTAGACAAAGGTAAGTCACAAGCATCAACATCGAGGGAGCTTCCTGAGGTAACGGCGGAAGTAATTGAGAAGTTAAACGAATCTTTAAGCAGCCTGTCAATTCACCTTGCACAAGCTGTAGGTCCAAAGGGACAAGCAAAGAAGTCAGAAGAGAGAGAGCCACGAACTAGGAGAGTCTTGCAATGTTGGAATTGCGGAGAGTCTGGACATGGGATGTATAATTGTCCTTGGCCCCGTGGAGAGCCAGGGAGACCTAACTTGAATTACCCAGTGATGAATGCAGGTGAAGGAACTAGTCGGCAACCACGGCTTATACAAAGGCCAAATGGAGCAAGACCACCTCCACAAGGAGTGGAAGGAGTTCCACCTTTTCCAGACCCAAACGTGCATGTGGTAGAGGTGACAAATTCAAATGAGTTTGACATGGAAGCCAATGGCATTAAGCGTGGCCGAGGAAAAGGTAAAGAGAAAGAGGGTGTCCCATCACAGAGTGACCATGGACAAGGCAAGAAGGCAAAGGAGACCAAGGAAGCTAAGAGGACTCGACGTCGTATCAATCTCCAAGACTTCCCTCTTGGACATGGTATGGCTCCATACAACCTGTTGGAAGACATGCGAGGTAAGGGTCCTGATATCTCATGGCCTCAGTTTCTTGCATTATGCCCACAAGTTAGGAGGGATTTAACAAAGGCAGTTAGCACTAGGAGAAAGGTAAAAGAGAGTTTTCCTGTTGTAAAAATTGCACATGCTGAAGTGAACGAGGATATTACACCCGTGCCAGATTGTTACATAAAAGGAAGATTGGTTAGGAAAGGTCTAGTGGATGGGGGTGCACAAATTTGCATCATGACAGAAGGGCTCATGCAAAGACTAGGCATGCACATCCATGAGACACCTGAAATCAAAGTGAAAATGGCAAACAATAGCAAGGCTAGGTGCGTAGGCATTTGTAAAAATGTTTTTGTGGAGGCCTTTGGCATTAAGAAGGCAGTGGATTTTTATGTTATGTCGACCAAGGGAAGTGGTTATCCATTTATCCTAGGAAGACCATGGCTAATGAAAATGCGAGCTTTGCAGGATTGGGAGAGTGGGAAATTAATTTGCAGGAATGAAAATCATAAGAAGGTTGTCTTTGACATGAAGGAGCAACGCCAAGAGGAGCTCCATGAAGAATCATCTCAAAGTGAGACGGAAGAAGGTTGGACCGATAGCACTTCAGAAGAAGAAAGTAGTAGCAGCATTACTGAAGAGGAGTCTTCCATCGAAGTCATGGGGCTAAGGTTTAAGCCAAGCAACCAAGAGACCTCTTGTCAAGGCTTGGAGGAGGTAGGTCCTCAAGAGAATGAAGGTGTTCAAGATGAAGGGATGCTGGAAGGTATGCTATCAACAACACTTACAAAGGATGAAAGAGAGGAGTTCAAATGTGTGCTAAGGAAATTTCCTAGGATTTTTGCTAAAGACTACACCGATGTGCGTGGAGTAGATGCTATTCAACACAAAATTGAGTTGAAGCCAGAGGCCACACCTAAGGCTCAGAAGCTACGAAGGCTAGGAGTCATCAAGGAGCAGGCTCTACTCAAGGAGGTAAGAAAGCTTTTAGCAGCAGGTTTCATTTATCCAGTGGAGAATTCAGAGTGGGTCTCTCCCGTTGTTGTCACTCCTAAGAAAAACGGCAAGTGGAGGGTGTGTGTGGATTACCGTCCCCTCAATGAGGCAACAAAGAGAGATCGCTTTCCCCTCCCATTCCAGGATGAGATACTAAATGAGGTAGCTGGTCATGAGAAGTACACTGTGTGCGATGGTTACTCAGGTTACTTTCAAATAGGGATTGCACTGGAGGATCAATTGAAAACAACCTTTATCACTCCTTGGGGTTGTTATGCTTTTAGAGTCATGCCATTTGGTCTGACAAATGCTCCTGCAACATTCCAACGTTTCATGAATATGGTGTTTCAAGCATTCTTTGGAAAGTCAATTAGGGTGTTCATTGATGATTTCTGTATTTATAGCTCAAAATCATTGCATCTACAAAGGGTAGAAGAAGGTTTAAAGAAGCTCTACGACATGGGAGGTCAACTCAACCCCGACAAGTGCCATATAGGTGAGGATGAAGTAATC
Source organism: Adiantum capillus-veneris (assembly GCF_014529385.1). Lineage (NCBI taxonomy): Eukaryota > Viridiplantae > Streptophyta > Polypodiopsida > Polypodiales > Pteridaceae > Adiantum > Adiantum capillus-veneris. The sequence goes on from NC_140932.1 coordinate 47,460,235, forward strand.
TTGCTTGGTCATAAAGTTTCTTACAAAGGCATTGAAGTGGATCCTTCGAAGGCAAAGGCTCTTATTGAGCTACCATCACCCAAGAGTCTTAAGGAGGTCATCTCATTCATTCAAAAGGTGAAGTATATGTCACGCTTCATTCACTTAGCCTCGGAGTTACTTCACCCTTTGCAAAAGTTGACACAACAAGTAGAATTTGCATGGTCTGATGAGCTTGAAGAGTACTTTTGTAACATTAAAGTCATTTTGTCAGAGCTACCAACACTCATGCCTCCTTGTTGGGAGTACACATTCTTTGTTAGCTCTAGTGCTGGGAAAGAACCAATTGGTGCTGTGTTGCTACAACAAGATCCCCACAGTACAAGGATGCGACCCGTCTACTTTGCTAGTAGGGTCATGAATGCTTTGGAGAGAGACTACACAGAAGCAGAACTCATGATGCTTTCTCTCATGTTTGCGGTGAGAAAGTTTAGATCCTACCTGCTACCAAAACCTTTTGTAATTCTCACTGCAGAAAATTTGTTCCCTTGGGTGTCATCTCAAATGAATCTTAGTACTAGGATCTCAAAGTGGATTATGGAGTTGCAAGAGTTTCAATACTCTTTCAAGGTAGAAGATAGTGTGCGTGCACAATTGGCAGGGATTCTCACTTATAGGGTGCACGAAAAGGAGATTAAGGTGCCTGAAGTAAAGACCCTACCATTGCCACCACCAAAAAGTATTCCTAATGCTTTTACCTTGTTCTTTGATGGAGCTTTTCGTCGAGCCACAGGAAAAGCAGGGGGAGGGCTAGTGTTGCTCAACCCAAGTGGAGAGGTGGTCATGAAAGAGAAGTTCAATCTACCAAGTTCAGCTAGCAACAATGAAGCAGAATATGACACTCTACTTCATGGTTTGAAGATGTGCATTGGCCAAGGGATACAACGTCTCATGGTAAAAGGAGATGCACTTCTCATTGTTAAACAGATTTTAGGCATTTGGGCATGCAAGAATGAAAGCTTAAGGACAAAAGTTCATGCCATTCGTAGGCTATTTAATCAATTTGAGGAAGTGCAACTATATCATATTCCTAGGAAACAAAATGAGGATGCTGATTTACTTGCACAACAAGCCGTTGCATGTGTAAATAAAGAAGTGCAGGTCATCATGGTGGCGGCTGCTGTGAAGCAACCGAGGTACCAGGGATTGGAGTCGTTGGCTCCCATCATTGGCTACATTTTGGAGGGTGAGTTTCCACCAGACTTCACAAAAGCTCAGAAGAGGAGACTCATGAAGAAGGCAAGCATGTATCTCTTCCTAAAAGGCTCCCTCTATCAAAGAGGGAAGGATCAAGTATGCAGAAGAGTACCAACTATTGAGGAAATTCCAGCCATTCTAAAAGGTTTGCACGAAGAAGCATGCGGTGGTCATTTTGCCCAAGAATTAACTGTGAAGAAGATTTTGCTTGCGGGGTATGTTTGGCCAAGCTTGCATGTGGATGTTCAACATTGGTGTAAAAGCTATCACAATTGTCAAATAAATGGAAATAGAAGGTTGGTGCATGGCCCGAGGCAAATAGTGATTGCAAATGGACCCTTTGAAAAGTGGGGCATTGATGCCATGGGTCCTCTGCGTAGGACAAAAAATGGTAAACTCTACATTCTAGTGGCTGTAGACTATATGACTAGGTGGGTGGAAGCTCAAAGTGTGGCAAGAGTGAATGAGAGGACAGTTAGCAAGTTTGTGTACAATCACATTTGTTGCAGATTTGGCACACCTTTGGAGATTGTTTCTGATAATGGTCCAGGGTTTAGGAAGGGTTTCTCACAGAAGTCTGTGAAGTACTTCACATTCTACATCGTCACAGTACACCCTACTATCCCCAATCAAATGGTTTGGTAGAAAAAGCTAATGGTGTCATTGCAGGCATCATTAGAAAGATGGTGAAAAACAAGACAAAGTTGTGGGATGACTTCTTGGATGGTGCCTTGTGGGCGTATCGAACCACATATAGAGAAGCCACGGAGTTCACACCATTTCACTTGGTCAAGAGGCTTTACAGCCAATTGAACTAAACATTCCAACAATGCGACTTCATGGAAAATCAGCACAAGATGATCAAGAAGCATGGATGGATCGACTTCTTACCTTAGCTGAGCTTGAGTGGAAAAGAGAGGCAGCATACGAGTGCTACAAGAGGAAAGCTACGCAGGCGAAGGAGAAGCTTGACAAGAAACTAAAGGACAAAGGCATCAATGAAGGAGATCTGGTGCTAAGGTATGACAATCAACTCGATAATCGTTTTGATGCCAAATTTGAAACAAGATGGCAAGGGCCATACATAGTCAAGAAGGCTTTCAATTCTAGTTACTATCAGCTTATGGACTTGAATGGTAAAGAGCACTCCAGGAAGGTAAACGGGTATCGCTTGAAGCCCTATTTGAGTCGCCTTCTACCAAAGGATCTACCAAAGATCTGTCCAAAGGCCGCTGTCTCATGTAAGTATTGTTACATGAAGCATGAGTGTAACTCTAGCAAAAATTCTGAGGGGCCAAACAATGAAGATCTTGTCAAGGACTCTGAAGCACTCTCTTTGGAAAAGATGCTCTATGATGGTACATGAATATACCATCATCCAGGGGGAGGGCTAATGATAGCCGTTTTTTCGGCTCTTTGTAATTACCACAGTGAGTTACCTCACCCTACCAAAATCACCCAAACACTGTGGCTATCCCTACCATTTCACTGTACATAGGCGTGCGTGAGTCACGGGACTTTTCCCATATCTTCTTAAAAAACCCTCAATTAGCTAGTCATTGGGCTAGTTGAGCCAAAAAAAATAATAATAATAATAAAATATAAGTATATTATGGCCCATGCGTATGTAAATATTTTTTTATATATAGGGCCTAAATAAAAGATTTTTTCATAATTATTTTTGTATTTATTTAAATATTTCTGCCTAGGTGGGTGTTATTTATGCTCTGTACATTGCCTCACCATTACCATAATTTTTTCTTACCATTTTTCATTCTCTTTATTCCATATAGAAATATTTTCATGTAAGCTTCTCTTATATTTGGTGTAACTCCACCCCAACAAAAATCCAAAAAAACTAGTTTTATTTATGTGTATACTTTTTCACTATTTTGATTTTTCCCTTCCTACATCTATTTTGTTTTTTTCTAAAAAATTAGAACACCAAAAATATTTATCTTTTTATGGTAACCTCATAATGAGAGAGATTTCTTTTGACCCCTTTATATTTTTTCCACTTATATTATTTATATTTGACATGTACATATTTTTTAGACCCCTCAATATTTGATTTTCTTAGTTGTACTATTCACTTATATCCTAATCTCAACAATATCTTCAATTATAGACCTACCAAATAAGGTCAAGGGTAGGTGGCATGCATACATGCACTATGGAGGGATCACTCTTGGAGGTATTCAAAAGAATCATCCAAAGAAGGACCCCACAAGGACCTTTGCAGTGGAAAAAAAATGGTTGGTTTTGCTGAATTTTTAAAGTTCACTTGCGCTCTGAATTTGAAAAGGTGATACAAACAAAAGTTGTAGCTCGTGGGCTGAACTTTTGCCTCAAATGTTTTCATATTTTTTTGAGCTACGAGCTGTGAGCTATGATGTTTTTAGTGGACCCCAATTTTCCCATGCTATGCAGCCACACTCTCTCTTCCACTTTATCATTTTCCTCTTTCACACACACTTCTCCACTCATCATCCCCATCTCTCTCACCACTCCTCTCTGCACACTACTCACCTTCTCCTCAACCTTGAAGAATAAGAGAAACCATGGTGAACTCATACCTCCCACACACAATTCCATTCCAAAATTGACCACCTAGTCTCATTTTTCCTCCTCCAAATTACCCATATCTATAAAAAAACCACAAAATTCAGCCTCTTCTCTTAAAAGACAGCATCATGGTGGTTGATTACTCAGCTTTAATTACCTTGTCTCTCAAGGAAGGTCAAGAGTGGAGAAAAAAATGTACCGTCAAAGCTAGTGGACCGTCAACAAGCGTCAAAATTGGCCCTACTCAAGACACTTGGAGCATCAACCTTGTAAGAAATCCACCTTTTCTTACCTCTTAAGAGTTTTTCTTCCTTATTTGTATCCTACATGGATACTCCCATTGTAAATATCCAATTCCATTTGTAAATTAATACTAACTCTACTAACACTAACCCACCATGAAAAGTCCTATCACCTCCATTTCTCTCCTCTCTCTTTCCCCACCAACTTCTTGATAATTCTAAGCAAAAGAAAATGGATAAATTGCTGAAAATCTAACCCAACCATGGTTAGAGGAGTAACCCTAGCCTTCAAAATTGCTATAAAAGGAAGGTGTAGCTAGCACAAAAGGGGGAGCCATAAGCAAGAGCACTATGCTATAGCTTGAGAAGCCAAGCTCAACCTCTCTAGAAGGAGCTCTTGAGTGGAAGCTCATTGTCTTATGCACGTGCATGTGTTGTAATAGGGGATTAGCAAGGGAACTCTATGCCATTGTAAGAGAGAGAGTGATCATTAAATTGAGAGTAGGAAATCTATCATTTCTCCTACTAGTGTAAGCCCAACATTTGTTGAATCAAGGAGGGTGGATTTGGACTAAGCTTGGATACTTTGTCTCCCTTCCAAATTGAAGTAATGGACAACAATGATGCGTAAGTGTCTTGGTGTTTTTTGTTAAGTTCTTGATAGGTTGTCTCTGGTGTTGTCATCAATCTAGCCATAAATCCCACATACTGTAAGAGGGCGACAGGGTGGAGAGGACTCCCCTGGCCTTAAGACAGTGATTGGGGTGGCTTTTCTTGTGATGTGTTGTGGTGAAATTTACGCAAGCTATGTTGAACAAGTACTAATCTCACTTTGATTTGTCATGACAGATTTGTAAGAAGGTATTAATGCAACAAGCACCCCCTCCCCCTTTCTCTCTCTTTCTTAAATATATAGTTGTATTTGCTTGATCATTGCCGATACGTTTCAAAGAAGCCCGAGCACTATCTCTCTCTCTCTCTCTCTCTCTCTCTCTCTCTCTCTCTCTCTCTCTCTCTCTCTCTCTCTCTCTCTCTCTCTCTCTCTCTCTCTCTCGTGTTTTAGGGTGTGAGAGTATTCCATTGGTGTTAGGGTTAGTGTAAATTTCTTGCTTGTTTGTGGGTTGCTCTAACGATTCTCCTCTTTTGCGTCCTAGTTCGCTCTTAAACTAGGTGGTGCCCCTTGTGTAGTTGGGATTTGGCTGTGGGTTTGTTGTTTTGGTTTGTGTTGTGTTGTGCCCCAGCCCCATTGAGCAGCACGGGAGCCTTGAAGGGTGTCTAGAGGCCACTCTTCTTGTTGCCCGCCCCGGACCGCCTCAGTATCATACTCATCTATCATAAAAGATAGATCATTGTGAGTTGCTATAGACACCAACTTTACCCTTGGTCGTTATAAAAGTGCATCGACCACTTGATTGTGCTTGCTAGCAATGTGAGCAATATGAAATTTAAATTGCAAAAGAAATTTTCCCACCTCATTTGTTTGTTGGAGAGCTTAGTTTGCATCATGAAGCTCTTGAGGCTTTGTGATCCATTTGCAGGATGAATGAAGTCTCCAAGAGATAGCGTTTCCACGTGTCTAGGTCACATAGAACAACTAGTAGCTATTTTTTGTATTTGCTCAATACCCGCTTATCGGAGTTGAGTCTTTGACTCTCATATGCTATGGCATGCCCTTCTTGAAGCAAAACGGCTCCAAGGAATCACCACAAGCATCACATTGGACCTCAAATGGCTTTGAAAGATCTAGTAGTGTGAGCACACGTTGAGAGATAAGATTCTCCTTAAGCTTCTTGCTCTTTCACAGCCCATGAATACTTAACATCCTTTTTTGTTAAGTCATGTAATGGGGGCACATACCTACAAAGCTTTGTACCTCCTATAGATTCCTTGAATTAGGTCATCTTTTTATTACCTCTAACTTTGTTGCATCCATACGGGTGCCATCTTTAGAGATAATGTGACCTAAGTATTGAATCTCTTGTAGGAAAAATTCGCTTTTCTTTTGATTAATGAAAAGCTTATTCTCTCTCACAACTTGAAAGATTACCTCGAGGTGTCGCTTGTACTCCTCATGAGAATTTGAATGGCCTAAAGATTTTTGTCCATTATGAGTTTGAATGCATCTGGAGCATTTTCCAGGCCAAAACTTGTATCTTATCAAATAGATCTTCTAAACGCAGCACAGGAATCTATTTTTGATAGTGATCTTATTTACTGCTCTATAGTCGACACACATGTGATATGTGTCGTCTTTCTTTTGCACTAAAAGCAATGGTGAACAAAATAAAGAGGATCTAGACCTCACCATCCTTTTTTCCACCAATTCATGCACTTGCCTCATGATCTCCTCTTGTTGATCTTGTGAAACTCGATAAGGAGGCTTGTTAGACGATGAGGAGCTCAATTGTATGGTCATCATCCTGAGTTTTGGAGGTAGCTCACTAGGGATGTCATCAATGAAAACATCTTGGAATCCATTTAGGAAACTAGACAACTCTAATTCATCTTGATTCCCTTTATTGCTACTTGTAAAACCATTGGAATCATTTGCAGATTCTCCAACAAAAATCATATACGTAGAAGTAGAGCTTTTCATGGACTTACCAAAAGCAAGCATTTTACTAGAGATATGATGTTCCCCGACTCATTAGCATGTATGTACATGCTCTTTTTGTTGTAGGTAAAGTAGATTCTCCTTTCAGGGAACTTCATGTTGGAAGCCATGCGGTTAAACTATGGTGCCCCAACGATAACATCCTCATGTTTGAGAGGGGAGATGAAGAAATCCTCTTTGTCCACATAACTTTGGACATGAAGCCTCAATATTTCAATTAAGGGAGTAACTGAGAGGACTTGTCCCTTGATAGATCCATCGGATTTCAATGTATCTCCCATCTTGTGGGCCTGTATGCCTAGCTTGGTGGTCAACTCCGTGGATATGAAGTTGTGAGTTGAACTAGGTCAAACAAAATAAAGGCATCATGCTCTTGCATCTTTTTCCAAGCATAGGAAAGGAGAAATCCTTGGCAATGAGCATCCTCTTTTGGAGCTTCAAACATAGAGGCTCTAGGAGTCTCATTGCGGGCATTTCTCTTGGGGCAAGAACGATAACCATGGCCTTGCCCCCCACACTTAAAACATTTGTGGTCCTTACGAAAATCTTCTAGCTCTTTAGGAGAGAGTTTATATTTACCTTTGTAAACTCCCTTCTCCTTGGACCGATTGTTGTTGTTGTTGTTGGAATGACCTTGGTAAGAATTTTGGGCATTGGTTTTCCCCTTGGCATTACTTTTGTCTTTATTTTCCATGGGCTTGACATTTCGTCTAGCCCCTTGTTGGAAATTGTTTCACGAAGCAACCATAGTGTGGTGGATTACTTCGATGATAGAACCAGGCTGTTGAGAGTTACCATACTTGGCCATCTCTTTGGGTAATCCCGCATAGAATTGTTTCTTTTGCACAACGAAGTCTATCTTTTGAAATATAGTGGCCTTGAGATGTAAATCCCAAAACTTATCCACATATTTGTAGATAGACTCATGAGAGAGAAGCTTTAAACTTTTCCATTCGATCAGCACTTTGTCCTTTGCATCAGTTGAAATGAATTTCTTCATGATGGAAACTCGTAGAGTTTTCCATGTCTTTGGGGCTTCACCGTTGCCACAAAGGCTAGCCACCATTGACGAGCCGATTTTTGGAAGTGCATAGCTACATAGCGTAGCTTGGAGGACTCCGTGAAGCCCTCATCTCCAAAGGTCGCATCTAATAGTTGGATGAAGGCCAATGCTTTGTCAGTAGCACCAAAGGTGCCATCATAGGTGAACAAAGAGATACTCTTTCCTCCCTCTTTGAACTTCTTGACCTTTTGTGACCTTCGCCATGCAGGGTAAGATTTGCGATGTCCTCCCCTCTTGTATTATCTAGGAGAATAGCCATAGCTTTCGTCAAAAGAGGACGAAGGTGAAGAATTAGAAGAAGAGGGTGACCTCTTTATTCGCCTTTTCTTCCTTTGTTTCCTCTGTTCCCTTTCGGAGTGATGAAGAGAAGGACTATGGGTTGACCGTTTCCTCTTAGGAGGAGTTGGCGATCGTCCAGGCCGTCGTCTTCATGGAGCCACATCTTTTGAGGAACTTAGGGATTCATTACTTTTGCATTATTTGGATTCCTCCTCTTGTATGGGAGAGAGTCGTCTTTTGGGGGTCTCATCAAGAGGCCTCCTAAGATCTCTCTCCTCTTGGAGAGGAAATAAAATCCCATAAGCACGAAGTTATTGAGTAACTTTGGCTTGCAAAGCGGGGTTGCCCATAGCTTGTTGCAACCTAGTAACAAGATACTTAACAAACATGGGGGCATTATCATTAGCACCTTCATGTGCAAAATCAAAGTTATCAATGTTCATTCTACTCTCTTGGTTATTGTCAGCCATGTTAATTAAACTTATGTGTTTACTTAGTGTATGCTTTGGCAATTCAAACCGTTAGTTGCTACTCCTCTTATCCTTTCAAACTAGGCACTTAAGTATCCACCCACGGCTTGAATTGGTCAATTATAGAGAGTAGTGGAGTGGGTCTAACATAGCAAAGTCGCCGAGGAACAGCTCCTTTCAGACTTCTTATGGCTCAATAATGGTAAATCCGTAAGCAAGTCTAAAAAGTCTCCATTATTAAGACCAAAGCTCCCGAGGTATGCACCATATCCCACATAGTGGGCTCATCAAAACCGATAATAGATCCCAGTCCCACTTACCCTAATATAATTAACACAATCAACCATTAATAGGCTACTTAAGGACCTCTCTTCTTAAGCAAGAAAAGAGAAACCAAATGCTCTGATACCAATTTAATGTAAACGGCCTATGAACTTGGAGAGTAGCAAAATTAGGAAATTAGATAAAGCACTTCTGTGAGATTGCTTTGTGAGCATAGCAGGTGAACTTGATTGATGGTATCCGCATAAACATGGTACTTAGTTATCTTTGCATGAACAATACTTTTGCAAGAGAGAGAGTTTAGAGAACATGACAACATTGAGGACCGGATTCATACGGAGCCGGTCCCCCCTCCAATAGGCATTTGTATTATAGTTTCTCCCATCAAGAGGGACTTGGTACAATACGATATTTGTGTTCCTTTTGGCCTAGGTGATGCAATGAAGATGGAAATCTTCATGCATCACAAGCATAACATAAACTTTGTAGAAAGCATTAACTATCACAAGCCTCAATCCCAAGGCCTCAAACACCTTCGAAGGTGGAGAGAGCTAGCGGGGAATGAGGGTAGGGAAGAGTAAGAAGAAACATTCCATAGGAGAAATAAAAGGTTCCTCACTTATCATCACTCTTCTTGCTAGCATACATAATAGCATAGTAATGAAGATGGAGAAGATGGCAAGCTTAAGCATTGAAGCATGGCTCTTTGTTGGATTTTCATTCCATAGCCAAGAGTGTTGATGTAGGCTCTCACTTCTTACAAGCTTGGAGAATGAGGTGGAGTTCCTCTACTTTTACCAAGTGAGAATGAATCCACAAAATGTGTGTGTGTGTGTGTGTGTGTGTGTGTGTGTGTGTGTGTGTGTGTGTGTGTGTGTGTGTGTGTGTGTGTATACCCCCCCCAGCACACCCCTTGCTTGCTTGGGGCGAGTTCTACCTTTTTCTCATGCCTCAAGCTCATTGGACCTCTCCCCCTAGCCAATCATATGCACCATGCATTTCAAGTACATGGGTAGTCTTTGGACAAGTGTCCTCCTTACCCCTTAGAGAGAGAGAGCTTGAAAAATCTAGATATTTGTTGAATGGAACTAGAAGCTCATTAGACCTCTCTTTAACCCATCCAATAGCATTCAAGCACACCATGTGGCTAAGCATAGGGAGAGTCTGACATGTGTCCCATCTGCCCCTTGAGAAAAGGGTTCCCTTTGGGTGAGTGGGAGGTTAAGTCAAATATTCCCCTAACTTTGGGGCTTTCCCCCTCCTTTGTAGGGTCTCTTTTTGACTCAAGCACCTTATCCCCCATGCATAGGAAGCTTCTCAAGCACATTCATCATCAAGCATGACAAGCACCTCAAGCACCTTAGTCATCAAGCATGACAAGGACCTCAAGCACCTTAGTCATCAAGCACGACAAGCACCTCAAGCACCCTAGTCAGCAAGCACAACAAGCACCTCAAGCACCTTAGTCAGCAAGCACATCAAGCTTAGGTCAGGTTCCCACCTCAAGCTCAACCCTAGCTTGCCTAAGGACAAAGTACTTTTAACACTAACTATTGGAGATCTTTAATGAAGCTAGCCCTAAGGTCTTTTAAGCTCCATTAAAGCATGTTGCTCTTTGATAGACTACCTCCTTTTGGACCCGTATTGAGATGTAACCATCTCTCCTCTTCGTCCCTTGTTGAGATAAGTCTAGAAGAACTTATTGCACATTGCTCTTTGGTAGCCCATCTCCTTTTGGACCCCTATTGAGATGCAACCATCTCTCCTTTTGGTCCCCTATTGAGATAGGTCTAGAAGCACATGTCTCTATTCTAACTCTTGTTCCGGTTTATTCTCCCACATTAAATGATCAGTTTAATATGAGAAAATCATTTGGGTTAGCTAGATACTAGATTTTATGACATAGAAAAACATATTTAACATAGACACAAGGGACAGATTGTCTTGGTTTACGTGTTGGAAATATGGTTGCAAGGATGCATTGAAAGATGTAGAAGATGAAAGAGAAGCTCAAGAGAACACAACACAAGAAAAATATTATTATGAAGTGCACTAATGCAAAGATAAGTCTTGTCCTAGAGTGATGGGCATAAATACAAACCGGGGAAGTAAAAACCTCCTAATGAGCGAAAAAAGTGCCCCTACGATCCTACGTGTGTTCACACGTGTCACTATCATAATATATTAACAATCCCCCCCTAAGAGTGATGTTGTGAACATGAGCCAGCACTAATGTACAGAGAAGTGTCAAAACCTATGTGATCAGCCCGTAAAGAGGATAAAGCCCAAAGATTTGAACATCTCATGAGATAGAGCCTTTGTGAAAAGATCAACACGATTGTTTTGTGTAGGTAGATAACCCAAGCTCACCTCTCCTACAGAGAGTTTCTTCCTAACATAATGATAATGCACCTCAATATGCTTTGTATAAGCATGGAACATTGGGTTCCTCACAACAACTACCAAAGCACTCTAACAATCAGTAAAAATCATGGTGGCAGCTAACAATCTGCCACCATACACAAGTTAGTCAAAAGAAATTTGAGCCAAACACGCTTCAACAGTAGCTGTGAAAGTTGCCCTGTATCAAGCCTCAAAACTAAAAGTGTCCACTATAGGCTGCTTCTTGCTCAACTTGACACCACTGTGAATACCTCTCTCAAGGTCTTCTTTGACCAACACACACAACAAGACTACCAAGTATTGTGGTGCTAGCCCCATGCAATGAACAAACTCATCTTGATGCACTCTATGAGCTACAACATCATGACCGATGAACCTCAAGCGTGGCCACACAAGGCTTCTCACATACAACCCTAAGGGAGACACACTCAACCTCACTCCCTTCCATTGTAGCATCTCCCGAGAGCTTCCTCTAATCAGTATGAGCTTGTTGATCCTCCTACCTTTCCTCTTTCTCCCCTAATGCAAGTTTCTCTCCTTGAGCTCCACTTGCTTGCATGAAACATAGTCACATTCCTCTCTCTGCCATCTGCACAAGGAGGCACACACAAAGAAGGGAATGCATGCCCTTCCTTCTTTCTCTCGATCATTGTTTTTCTTAGATAAGTCTCCTTTTTTCACTCAATAGATAGGAGGCAGTGACGGGGCCTCCATTATTGCCATCCCCTCAATTTTCATATAAAAAACCTTTTCTTCATGAGGCCCTCAAGGGTACATAGAGTACATATATGATCAAATTCATAGAGGTGGATTTTCGTAGGACTTTCCTGGTATGCCTTGATCCTCTCATCATATTATATCCTTAGAGCATTCGCTTTTTGTGGCGGACGGCCTTTGACGGGCTATCTCACCATAAACTCTCTCTTATATCAACATCATGATGAAGCCCGCTCACTTTAATGAGCACATACTATAAATGCATACGATGATAGCAAAGTCTATCATTACCTTACATCACTACAAAAAAACAATCATGTGTACACTGTCTATGGGCTGCATGCTTGGTACATTGCCAAAAGTGGAAACTTTTCATGGAATTTTACCAACTCTATGATATCAAATCACCATGTATGGTGATACATTGAGATGTAGACAAACTTAGTAGCATCATCATTGCCCATGCCTCATGTTGGGCATTCATCCTCAACATGTGTAACTAGCAAACAGGGAAAATTGATCAACGTTCAACATCATTTAAGAATAAAAAAATTGTCAGCAAATTCATATTGTGCCTTTTATAGAACAATGATTAATTGAACCATCAAACTAGCCCAAAAAACAAGGCTTGCACAATATGCACATAAGGTCATCTGACCATTAGTCGGCGACTTGGATCAAACTTGGATACATTCTATGAGAGTGTACAGTCATGGTGGCAACTAGAAGCATCTGGTCAAAAGCCTTTAGTGCTTTCTTGCCATGACCATACTCCAAAGATGTTGCAATAAGTGCATTCCAAGATCCTAACTCCTTATAGGCCAACTTGCCACAATTGTTGTTCCTTTGAAAATTTCTTGCCAGCATCCTCTTGTATTTCAACAACCGCATAAATGTTACTCATAGAGACATAAGTAGCAATAGAATTTGCATCAAACTTTACTACATGCTCAACAGCCAGCTTTCCAAGATTCACATTCTCCATTTTTGGCAAGCATTCAATAAGGCAAACCACATTGTGAGACAATCAGATTTTGCTACCTTCTCTATCATAGACATTCCCCTCCCAAATTGACCAACATGATTGAAAATCTCGGCAAGGCACGCGTAATGTTCCAATGTGGAGATGGTGTCATAGCTTGTGGTCATAGTCTCAAGGTACACGTGAGCCTCATCCACCACATAAAGGTATTTACATGCCTTGAGGACCATTGTATATGTAAGCACACTTGGTCACTATCTCTCATTTCCTAGAACAAACTAAGCACAATCTCATGCTTCCTAGCTTGGATAGATCCTAATAAAAGTGTATTTCAAGAGGTAACATTGTGACTCGAGAGCATATAAAACACCTCTTGTGCCTTGAATATTTTACCGCATTTGGCATATATATCAACAAATGCATTGCCACACCCTCCCTGCTCCCAAATTCTTGTGTGTTTTCTTTCACCTTTCTTAGGTGCTCCTAGGCTTCCACAACCTTTCAAAAGACATGAGAATGTCATTCCATCTAGAAATATTTCCTCATGGTGCTTATTATCCAACTAGTTAAACACTTCCTTGTCAAGCCCATTTAGACAATACCTTACAAAAAGTGGATTCCAAGCTACCAAGTCTTGTACAAAAAAACTATCAAACATTGCTTGCACCTTTGGAAAAGCACCACACTTAATATACATGTCAATTAGGAAATTTCCAAGGATGGACTCTTCTTCTAGCAATCGTGCCTTGGATATCTCAGTTTGTATCTCTTGCCCCTTGTGTAAAGCCCCTACATTACCATAGGATTTCAATGTGCAAGCAAAAGTAGTAGAATTTGGGGACAAGCCTTCATGGTAGATCTTTTCAAAGAGAGTTGGTGCTTTCCAATATTGGCCAAGATCTGCATAACCTAAAATCAAAGCATGCCAAGAGATGGGATCTTGAGCAAGAAGCTCCTCACGGAGTGGTGTGCCTTTAATATAGCACCCCACATGCCATACATAGACATCAATGCACTTGCTAGCATGGCATGAGTTTCTGGAAGCCCCTAATCACTATAACTACATGAATTTGTTCTTCAGTACTGGATATGCCTATCCTACCATACACTTTCAATGCAATCACAAACATGTTTGGATTCATGCCTTCCATTTTCATTTCTCCAAACAACCACAAATCCTTTTCACCATAGCCTTGCTCTTCCTCATCACCTCTTTCTTGGATAACCACATGCATGCCATTATTGGCGCCACTATCCACATCTTGTGCACATATCCTACCTTCCCCTAAATAGAACTCCAAAGTGCCCAACTCCTTGTATTGTAACATTCATTTCACATGATTAGGTCATAGCATTAGCACCATCACACATAGTGGCATCCTCTTCACTTAGCAAAGACAATTTTCTATCCTTTATATTGTGCTCTATATGCTGGTTTGCCAACTTACACTTGGCTCATCTTACTCCTCATGTAAATTTAGCATCAATCGCCCAATCAAATTATGCTACTCAAAGTCACCAACGGAGACCTTATTTCCCTTCATCATAAAGGCCATCAACATCATAATCAGCCCCTTGCTTTTGTGTGTCAGATTTGTCAACATCTTCTTGAACCCCATCTCCACAACTCTTGCCTCAGCCTTCAATTGATGGCTACTAAGTTTACATGACACCTTCAGGCGTCCCATATATACAAGCATCAAGCACATGGCTTTGGCACAATTCTCTACAAAAACACCTTTCCTAACATGAACATTTGAACCCATGCTCTTAGAGGTCATCTACCCTATCAACACCTAGTATAGATGAAGGATGCTTTATACCAACAATAGTACATCGCCTTTTCTTTATTCACAACACCATCTTCAAAAATTTTCTCATAAACGTTTTCTCCTCTTCTTCCACCTTGGATTTGAACATGGGTAGCCATAAGCTAGTTAAAACTTGGATGCACTTGCTAGCAAGGTGTATAGAGCTCCTCCCTTGACATGGCATCAACATGTAGCACAACATCTTTCCAAACTCTACATGCATCATCAAGCCACGACCAAAATTTTGCAACATACTCATCCTCTTGCATGAACAAACTCGTCACTTGCTTCCATGCTTCTTGATGTGTGTTAGCGAGTCATCGCGAGATGGACGTTTGTAGCATAGCTATCTGGCACTAATATAATGTCAATACTCAGGGAAGCGACTTGGATGGGGCACAAAGACTCTTGAGGGTGTCAACCTACAAAATGAAACCACATCTAACACTAGAAATCTATCACTCTCAAATCTGGTAAATTGCCTATGTCCTATGTCCCTGCACTCGGTCGGCATGCCATTTCGGTACTCAAACAAAGTTCGAATGCAACAAAACTTTGGGAGGAGGTCTAAGACACCTAGGGGCACTATCCTACCAAGTTTGGTTGCAATCCAATGAGGTACCAAAATCACGATCCATCATGATCAAGATCCTGAAAACTACAACGAGACATACTAGATAGGTTGCCCTATGGCCTAGGAACACTCTCCTATGGAAACATAAAAAAACAACCATTAAAGCACTCAAAACAATCAATTTAGCTAGCTAACACGTAGTTGTGAACCATAGCAGACTGAAGTAGGTCTACCCTTGCAGCTTATCAAATAGGTCTTCTTCCCGTGAAACAGGAAACCTATTCTTGATAGTGACCTATTTAATGCTCTATAGTCGACACAGATATAATATGTGCCGTCTTTCTTTTGCACTAATAACACGGGTGGACAAAATGGAGATGAGTTAGGCCTAATCATGCCCTTCTCAACTAACTCATGCACTTGCCGCATAATCTCCTATTGTTGAGCTTGAGAAACTCTATAAGGAGGTTTATTAGGCGGTGAACTCCTTGGAAGAAGTTCAATTGCATGGTCATCATTGCCTTGTTTAGGAGCTAGTTCACAAGGGATGTTGTCAATAGAAACATCTCAAAATCCCTTGAGAAAATTGGATAACTCTAATTCCTTGTGATTGTCTATATTTTCTTTTGCTAAAGCATTAGGTTCATTTTGAGAATCTTTAACAAAAATCATGTACACAAAATAGAGCTCTTTATTGACTTATTGGAAGCTTGCGTATGTACAATGGGTATGGTGTTACCCAACTCTTTGGCATATATGTACATATCTTTTTCCCTGAACCTAAAGTAGATTTGCCTTTCAGGGAATTTAACATTAGCAGCTATGCAATCAAACCATGGTGCCCCTAGGATTACATCCTTGTGCTTGAGAGGAGAGATAAAGAAATCCTCCTTGTCCACATAGCTTTGGACATGGAGCCTCAATTTCCCAATTAAGGGAGTGACTGAATCTTCTTGCCCCTTGAAAGCACCATCGGCGGGTAGGACATCTCCCATCTCATAGGCTTGGATTCCTAGCTTGGTGGCCAACTCTGCGGATATGAAATTGTGAGTAGAATTGGATTTCAATCAAGGTAGCTCTATGAGGCTCATTTTGTGTATTCTTGTGGGGGCAAGCACGATAAGCATGCCCTTGCTCCCCACACTTGAAACAACGGTTATCTTTACGATAACGCTCAAGCTCTTCAAGAGAGAGTTTATTTTTTCCTTTATAAACTCCCTTCTCCTTAGCTTTGTTGTTGTTGGCGTTGCCTTTAGGAGACTTTTGGACAGTGTCCTTCCCCTTAGGCTCATTATTATGGTCCTTGTTCTTCGTGGGCTTAAGATTTCTCTTAGCCCCTTGTTGGAAATTGATTCATGAAGCCACCATGGTAGTGTGTATGATTGCAGATATGGTGCGTGGCCTTTGGGAGTTGACATACTCCACCATATCTTCAATTAGACCCGTACAAAATTGTTGTTTTTTCTCTCCAAAATCCATCTTTTTGAAGGTAGTGGCTTTGAGACGTAGGTCCCAAAACTTGTCTACATATTTATGAATAGATTCGTAGGGAGAGAGCTCCAAGCTTCACCATTCGGTGAGTACTTTGTCTTTGGCACCGGTAGCCAAAAACTGCTTCATGATGGAAGATCTTAAAGCTTTCCATGTTCG
The DNA here is from genome assembly GCF_014529385.1 of Adiantum capillus-veneris. NCBI lineage: Eukaryota > Viridiplantae > Streptophyta > Polypodiopsida > Polypodiales > Pteridaceae > Adiantum > Adiantum capillus-veneris. Next base: position 47,477,123 of record NC_140932.1, read on the forward strand.
TGGAGCTTCAACGTTTTCCCGTAGGCTAGAGCACCATTGACTAGCGGACTTTTGAAAATGCATAGCTACATGGCGTAGCTTAGAGGGCTCAGTGAAGCCCTCATCTCCAAACACCGCATCGAATTATTGAATGAAGGCCAAGAATTTGTCCGTAGCACCAAAAAGGTGCCATTGTAGGCAAGGAAAGAGATGTTCTTTCCTCCCTCTTTAAATTTTTTGAGCTTAGGCAACCTCTTCCACGCGGCATAGGATTTCCTATGGCCTCTTCTTTTTGGTGGTTTGAAAGATGCACCGTCACTTTCTTCAGAAGAGGAAGAATTTGAGGATGATGGAGAAGAAGGTGACCTCTTTCTCGCCTTTTTCTTCCCTTGTTCCTCCTTGTCTGCACCATCACTTTCTTCATAAGAGGAAGAGGATGAAGAAGATGGAGAAGAGGGTGACCTCTTCTCGCCTTTTCTTCTCTTGTTTTCTGTCATCCCTCTTTGAATTATGGTGTGGAGAAGTGTGCGATGGTCTTCTCCGTTTAGGGGGTGATGGAGAGCGTTTTTCCCCCCATCTTTGTGGAGCCATCTCCGTCGAGGTGGCAAGAGACTCACTTCTTTCTCGTTCTTTCAGTGGGGGCTCTACCATTGAAACTTGAGCTCTCCTTTGGGAAGGAGATGCGTCGTCAAGTAATAGATTTTTGAGCCCTTCATATGGATCCTCTTCTTCTTCCCTTATCGGAGAGAGGCCTATTTTGGAAGTCTCACAAGGAGGCTTCCTAGGTACTCTCTCTTCTTGGTGGGGAGTTTGGAGAATCCCATGAGTACGTAGATATCGTTGCACTTCACTTTGGAGGGATAGATTGCCCATGGCTTGTTGAAGCCTAAAAACAAGGTAGTTAATAAGCATAGGGGCATCATTAGTAGCCTGCTCATTAGCAAAATCAAAGCTATCAACATTAATTTCACTTTTTTTACTATTGTAAGCCATTCTAACAACTTTTGAGTGTGATATTTTTAGGTGTACTTTGGCACTTCAAGCCCTAGTTGCTATTCCTCTTAACTTCTTTAGAAAAGCACTCAAGCTCATGTACCCGTGGCTCAAATATCATTAATTGCAAGTAAAAGAAGAGAGGGTCTTTCAACACCAAAATAGTACCAGCTCCTATCAAACTTCTAATATCTCAATAGTGGTTAAGCTGTAGGCAAGCCCTGTAGGACTCCACTATTAAGACCATAGCTCTCGAGAGTAATGCCCCGTATCTGCACAAAGCAGGCGCACTGCAAGGCTGAAAAATCCCTATTCTACTTACTCAATTGCAATTAATAATACCAACCATTTATAGCTAGCTTGAGGACCTTTCTTCTTGAGCAAGAAAAGAGAAACCTTGTGCTTTGATACCAATGTAACATTTAATGGTCTAGTAACTTGTGTGTAGCGGAAAATAACATAGAGATAGTGAGCATTTCATTAGAATAGATTCCTAATGAGCATAGCAAGAGTGCTTCGATGGAGAGAGCAACAAAAGAATAACACCTAGTTAGATAGGCATGAACAATACTTCAAATAGAGAGAGAAATTAAGCTATTGACAACATTTGAGGACCGCATTTACATGGGGCCGGTCCCCCCACCAAAAGGCTTTGTATTATAGGTTTCCCCCATCAAGGGAGACATTTTTACAATACAATACTTTATGTTCCTTAAATAACTTTCTCGTGCAATAAATATGGAAGCTTCAAGCACCAAGCTCACACTTGTAAAACACAACATCAATTCCATCATGGTCTTAGACCCAAGACCTCACACACCTTCAAAGATGGTGAGAGCTAGTGGGTATGAGAGTAGATCGAGAGGAAGAAGGAGTATTCTTACGAGAAAGAAGTATGTCTTATCACATAATCACTCATAATAGCTTAGCATAGATTAGTAATTAGCATGGTAGAGGAGATGAGCATGCATTGGAGCTTGGCTCTTGGTTGGATTTGCATCACAAAGCCAAGAGTTGTTGGTGTAGGCCTCCCTTTTCACAAGCTTGGAGTAGATAATGAGCTTTCCATTAAAGCTTGAAAATGAGATAGACTTATTTACTCCACACATGAGATTTTATGAGTGTGTGTGTGATAATGCCTTGCCAAAATCAGCCCCCTCTCTCTCTTGGTCGACCCCTCTTGCTTTGTACTCATGGTGGCATCCTATTGGACCCTGCAAAGCTTAGCCAATGATAATTAAGAAGCATAAGTGATAGCTTGTGACATGTGTCCCCCTTTACCCTTTTGTGAGAGCTTTAGGTATTTAATTAATGCAATTAAACTCTCATTGGACCCCTTAGTCTTCTAACCAATAAAAATCAGGCAAGCCATTGGGATGTTGAATGCTCATTGGACCCCTTGGGAGACTGTCCAATAGTCTTCTAGAGAGATTAATTTCTATTGGTTCTTTTATCAAGTGTTTTTAAATGAATTAAACTAAATGTACTCTAGCCTAATTCTCATTGGTCCACCTCGATGACCATCCAATAGGATTTGAATGCACCTTGGGGGCAACTGGGATAGAGAGCTGACATGTGTTCCCTATTCCCTTTGTGTAAAGGGATCTTGCTAGAGTGTGTGTGTGTGTGTTTCTCTCTCATCCCCTACTAAAAGGCCTCGCCCCCTCCAAGATAGGGATGTGGGAAGACTTTTGAGTCTTCCCACAAGCATCCGTTTTACCTAGAGTTTGACCATTGAACATAACCTTTGAATTTTGGAACCTTAGCATTTTGTAAGTCTTAATGGGCTGAACCTTAGGGTCTTTGAAGCTCATTGTTGCACATTGCTCTTTTGCAGATGTCACCCCCTTTGGATCCCTACTATGACCGGTTTGCTAGCTTAACCAATATCTCTAGCTTTTTCTCCCCTAGTACTTCCCCATATTAAATGATCAGTTTAACATGAGTCATTAAGGAGGATTGAATATTGGTTATTATGACAGTCAAAATGTCTGACATTGAACTCTAGGCCTCTTAGTATGCATCAATAGCACGTTCGCATTGAAGTTGAGTGGCCTTCATCATGACGTTGATACAAGAGAGCAGGGCATACGAGGAAAATACTAAGAGAAGCCGGCTATATGAATTTGATCATATATGTCCTCTATGTACGCTTAAAAGCCTCATGAAAAAGAGATTTTTTATATGAAAAGTAATGGGGTGGCAATAACGGAAGCTATCTCGCTGTCTCCTATATACCAAGTGAAAAAAAGGAGGATTTATTGAGGAAAAGAAGGATCAAGAGAAAGAATGAAGGGCTTGCATTTCCTTCTCTATGTGTGTCTCCCCATGTAGGCAAGTGGAGATGGCAGAGAGAGATTGAGAGAGGATTTTGTGGGAGCTTGCAAGGGTTGTTAGGGTTTTGACATCAAGCTAAGAAGAGGCCCTGGATAAGGCCACCTCCGAGAGGTGGTATCAATTGGGTACCATGGCCAGCTAAGGAGGTGCGGAGTTTAAGTAGCACTATCAAGGGAATTTGAGAAGCAAGAGAGATGGCTAGCTCAATGAGAATTTTCTTTGTTAGAACCAAGAAGCATCTTGCATTCCATAATGTGACTCTATTGCCTACAAGTAGGTGGAGCTCAAGGAGAGCAGCTTGCATTAGGGAAGAAAGAGGAAGGTAGGTAGGAGGATCAAGAGGCTTAGGCCGATTAGGGGAAGCTCTCTAGAGAAGCTACAATGGAAGGGAGAGGGGTCGAGTGTGTCTCCCCTAGGATTGTATGTGAACAGTCTTGTGTAGTCACCCTTGAGGTAGAGTAGTTTCAAGATTGGATGATGGAGTGTGTGCATCTAATTGTCCCTTCCCTCATCAATTTTTGGCAATCCTACTAGGGACGAGGGTTTTTTGGGTGGTGCACCCAAGAATCAAATAATGGTTGTTTTCAAATATGAACTATGAAAAGTCAAGATGGTTATGATGTTTCAACTATCTTTGTTTATAGGTAGCAAAGATGCTAGGGATTAGCTTGCATAATACAAAATCTAGTTGATTCCCTTATGTCAAGGAGTGCTGGCTGCAACATAGAAGCTTGTCGGTGTAAATTTGGTAGTTAGAGGTGATGCTCGAGACTAGTTTGAAATCTTGACGCAAGATAGAAAAGGTGACTTGGAAAGCTTCACGAAGTGTTTTCTTGAGTGATTCAAGCGAGTGATTCCACATTGTTAGTAGATGGACCAGATGAGCATCCTCATAGTCGACCCCTTCTTCATAAGCCCTAAAATTTTGATGTCCCACCATTATTTTTTTGGAAAATCTTCGTAATCATTTGCGAGTCTTTGAGTTAAGAGTCAGACGATTTCTAAGCCAGCTTACTCCAAATCCGAGTTGTAAAGTCTGTAAGTGAGTCTGAGCCTTGCAAAGCTGATCGCTATCCAAGTAGGTAACATCTACAACCATCAAACTGGGCATCAAAACCATCAAAACCATATTCTGGTAGCCGACACCATAAACTCTAAAATTTTGGAAATTTGATGGGCAGAACTCAAAAGCTGATAAAAACCCAAAAATAAGTGCGAAAAGAGGTAAACCAAGCGAGGGAGAGCTGAACATAAAAGTTTCAAGCCAATTAGTGCAGGAATATGGATCGCGATCCATGACCCCTTGACACCTTGTCAGGGAGACATTTTTGGCAGAAACTGATACCAGAGGATCGAGATCACTAAATATACACTTTTGGTAGAAAATTGACACAAAAAACTCATTCAAATCAAGAATTTGGGCAAAAGGCACAAAAATTTTGGAAATTGACCAAAATTTGGGACTTTTTGACTTTTTGGAATCCAAATTCAAAAATACATAAAAATCTAACATTTACAAGGTGCAAGAATACAATTGACCAAATTTCATGTTCAGATGTGATCAAACATGGATCACGATCCATGAGCCCCTTGTGGAGTTGAGATTGTAGCAGTGAGTAGTTGACAACATTTGGGGAAACTTTTGTAAAGGGCACCATAAGAAAAACAACAAGAAGTTGATAAAATCACCTAATGACCAATTGATAGTCAAAAATCACAAGGCAAACACAAAAAATTGCTTTTGATAAAGAAAAATTTTCCAAATCCAAAAATAAATGGTTGGGGTAGACTCCTTAGATAGCAAATTTGGGGTTCAGATCTTATGGAACATGGATCGCGATCCATGACCCCCTACTAATTTTTTGGACAGAGAGTATACATTCTTGTAGCAGAGACCAATACAAACAAATTATCCAAAAGCAAGGGTCCCAAAAAAATTCAAGAAGTGGGTCAAACTAGGCAAGAGTCATTCAAGGCCAAAAGCCGCCAAACAGACCTAGAAATTGACTTTTGGGTGATCTAAAGGGATCCAAATTGCATAAAAACCACATAGTAAGGATCAAGAGACTATGCGGGACCTGTATACCAAGTTTCAGTGCAATATAACACTAGGGTACATGGATCACGATCTTGTAAGAAATGTGGAATACAATAAGGATCTAGTAGCAAGGAGAGTAGAGAGAGATACGATGCAAAGTAGATTAATGGCAAATCAAAAACTTTAGATTAGCACACTATTACAAATTGATGGTGTCATCCACCCATACGCTCTCAAGGTAGAGCTTAGATGGTGATTTAGACAACTAGAGCAAGTAGAAATACAAGGGACTAACAATCCTTACACAAGGATGTGTTGTGTGCATCAAGTGTGCACACCATTCTACCGAATTACTCATGAGAAATCCTCCTTATATAGATGTAAGGAAGCCTCTAAGTGCCATGTGCAGTCACCCTTAGATAACCAAGTCCAAGTAGGACTCTCCCATGCACCCATGTGTAGCCACTTTTAGGTAGACAAGTCCTCCTAGAACTTGGCCACTGGCCAAGGAGATCCGGCCACCGGCCAAGGAGATCTGGCCACCGGCCAAAGACCATGGACAACCGGCCTTCGGCCACCGGACGGCCATTTTCCAATTGTCTTTCGGCCATCGTCCGGCCAAGATATTTCGGCGAAAAGGAATATTTTGGCTAAAGGAATAAGGCCCCAAAAGTTGGCCTTGAATTTGCTCCGTAGCATCCATGATCACAAATAGAGATCTCATCAGTGTGTGCAAAGCTGGAATCCACCAAATATATGTGCACCATTGGCTTCTCCTCATTTGGGGGCCTTACAAACTATGCAGCATATATTGTGGTGGCAAAACTAAGAGAGGTTGGCATTGCAAGTATACCAATAGATCTATGACCCCTTGTCACACAGTGAGCCCTTGATTCATACCAGAGCTAGCACTAGTCTCTATAAGCATAGTGTTCTTTTCAATATTCAACTTGGATTTAATTTGTGCAAATTATAAGAAAAATAGGATTTTATGTCAAAAGTGCAATAAAATTTTGATTCGAGCATATTTGACTAACAGAGCGGCTGTAGACTTATAGCGACCGAGTGTTTTTTATAAAAGTTGCAAAAGTCAGAGTTTAGAACTCAATTTGTTATTGATTGATAGGTTGGATGCACCATAAAAGGTAACATGTTAGGGTTTTGCAAGCGTAACTTTCTTGATATATTTGCACTTAGGCAAGTTGTATCAAAATATAAACTCTACTGCTATAGGCCAGTCAAGCCATATTTCTATAGAGGTAAGTGTGAATCAAGGAACCTTGCCAACCTTAGAGCCAATTATAGAGGAAGGTCTTTCTGATACCTCTTCAGAGAGATCTTATATTTATATGGTTGAGGGATCCAAAAGTGTGAGTTTCAAGGAGGAAACAAAAATGAAAGCGGGCCACCACAAACAACACCAACCACGAAACTTTTGCTCCTATAGTACCAGTTTGAAAATGAACAGGGTGCTCATGTCTACAAAGATGGTATGGATCATTACTATGTGAAAATAGAAGAGAGACCTAACGAGCTCAATCTCATAGTACCCGTAGATTATAGTGGCAATTGGTACTTTGGCAAGGAAGGAAACATGTATCTAGTTGTGCACAATCCCTTACTTGTGGACAAGTGGGGATTAACAAGCACAAAGGAAAAGGTTGATGTTGAGCCTGAGGAGAAGCCGCCGAAGCTGGACATTCTGAGTGAAAAGCTTAGGCAAGTGAATGTGGCTACTCGAGTCAACATGGACAATGCGCTTGTGGGTTAAGTAAGATAACGGAGAGCAAAAGCTCTATTACAAGTGTGACGAACCCAAGGTGAAAGAGCTGAAAAAGAAGAAATTCTTGTATGTGTTTATATACAAAATGGAGAGAGATACTGAGGTGATCATGTTAGACAAGTATAGTTGGGGATATTGTGCAGTAAACCACAAAGAGCTTGAGGGATATACGTACTTTGAGCGACCACTCCACCAGTACTATGTCACCCCCCAGCACACATAAACCAATTGTCTCTAAAAACGAGGCTAGAAACTACAAGAGTGAGTATGTTGAGAACCAAAGTATAAGATTCTTTTAGTCGACCACATTTTTTTGAGCCAAGACTGATGGGATCTTTGAGTTCAAGGGTTCCTATGTCCACGCATTGAGGTAGTGTTATTAAAGACATGATTTTCAGAGCAAGGGTGCCTAATACTAGAACCAAGGGTAGAGACATACAACTTGAGGAGAGGTTAAATGACCGAACTCCCTCTAGGGCACCTATCAGTGGATATGAAGCAAGAGATATAGTGGTAGGAGAGCCTAGAATGATGAGAATGATAGCAGAGACACAGAGAATGTGACCTTCTCAAGTGGCAAAGTGTGTGCCAAAGAAGTACATCGGATTGGGAGATCTATATACGCGTGTTTCCATTTTTAAGCAACTCTTAAGAGCGAAACAAGTCACGGATTTCCATACGCAAAGTACTAGATTGGACCCAATAATGCAGCACAAGGAGGAGACAAACCGCAACTTGTGTTGGGCCAAGAGCCACCTTTGCCTCATGAAAAGCAAGCTATTGGTCAGTATGCATAGCCAATCAAGCCACCCATGAGTCAACCAATGATGCCACCAATAGTTATTATGAGGACCCTGCAGAAACCCATGTGAGAGAACCCAAGGGTGTAGCATATTCTACTGAGGATAGTCCATTTTGGGCCAACATCAACGAACGAAGCTATGGAGCCTTCATATGTGGCTTAAACAGCTAAAAATCAATTCACGATGGATGAAATACGCTCATATTCATAGCAAATACTGGATTTGACTTTGAAAAAGGAAACAACTTTGAAGTTATTTTGGGGCAACCATTTATGTGTCAACTCAAAATGGTTCAAGATTGGGGCTATGAACATCTCTATTTACGGCATAAGGGTATCACAAAAAGGGTTAGCACAAGGGACCATAGTTGCAAAGATATAAACCAAACCCCAGTAGAAGAATTTGGTGTAACTATGGATTCTGGAATACAGTTGTCTGTTTGGCTAATGAAAGATGCACATATTTGGATGTGCAGAGCGTCGAAGTGTGGAAGCTTGAAAAATGAGGATTGCATTCTAGAGCACTCTGTGGAAGATAACTACTACGTGAAAGAGCCATTTCTAGAGGAGTTGTTTGAATTATTTGGATGGGAGGTAACTACCATGACTTTTTGCAACAAAGATGGTTAGGACATAATTCCCTTCCAAATGGTAAATGCTATCATGACACCAGAAGAGGAAAGTAAAACAATAGAATCCAACAAAACAATCGATTACAAACGAGTAGTGGAAAAAGTTTCTATTCGAGATCTCAGTGACAGTGCCAAGGATGAATTACATGTTTCAATAAGCGATGATATGGGAAACGATGCTAAAGACGAGCTCTCCGGTACCTCACAAAATGAAAATGCACCAAAACAAGATGAGCCGATCTGCTACGAGTTTCCTAACCAAAAAATGAGGAGACAAAAGAGATATCAAATGAGACGAACAAATAAAATTTGAGAAAACAATGCCAAAGTTGATGACCAAAATGCAGTATCTCATGCTTGTGGGAGCAGATGACTGTGCCTGAGACAAAAAAACCATTGAAAATGACAACTTTTTGAGCAAATTTGAAGAAGCTGAGTGTGCGCTCCTTGCCGCACTGTCAAAGCAAGGGACTTGCCGTTACACCGTGTGCGAGCCATAGACGGCTCCAAGCACACAACTAGCTTAACTAGTAAGCTCAAAAGAGGACAATGGTGTGTCACTCACCGCTCTATGCTCCTGCCGTGGAGGATTCCTCGCCGCGAAGAAGAAGGAGACGCCGCTACGTCGCGCTCAACCGCTTCACCGCCGTCGTGCCGCCGCAATGCTCAATCGCTCTCTCTCTCTCTCTCTCTCTCTCTCTCTCTCTCTCTCTCTCTCTCTCTCTCTCTCTCTCTCTCTCACATACACACACACAAGGAGGTGAAGAAGAAGAAGATGGAGATGGAGATGGAGCAAGAGCACTCTTCTATTGCACAAATGAGAGAATTCGTGAATTTTAGGTTTAGTTGGCTTTTATATGAGCTCACCCCATTCACACTTGGGCGCCCATGCTTAGCCAACTAATCCCTTGAATGTCCCTGTTAGAGTGCGCATCTCATCGGCGATCACTCTTACCCTTTTCCTATTGGTCCAACAAACCCGATACCTGACTCTACCAAATACATAATACACATCCGTCGTAGGTGATGGGGTGTCCGTGAGCCGTGAGGGTTAACATGCCCCCCTTCCTGATGTAGATTCCATCCTCGGAAGCTATTGAGTTGAAGCTAGTTCTTCGAGGTGGAAGAGCATTTGAGATGAATGTCCTTAGCCTTCTTCAGTCACTGCAAAATCAAACAACATTGGCACAGTAATTGCATTCTCATAAGTGATTAAAAAGCATATGCAGTTTTAGGTAGACAAATTGATTGGTAAAATAATTTCAAACAATTTGTCAGCAATGAACATTAAATTGCAATGTAATCAAATGCATAAACAGATGTAAAGTTAAAAAATTAAACAAGTCTGGGGTCGCTAATTTGACGGTCGAAAGGCACTAGAGATCGAATATTAATACCATGGGTAAGCTTCTTAATTTTCTGTGGTCAATTAAGTTGTTTAATCGCGAGAGCCAAGTATTCATGTTCGAGGGCTGACTAGAGGCTATATCTAGAAGACCTTGTAGTTAAGCTACCATAAAAGGAATTTCTCATGAAATCATCGCCTGACTGATTACTTTTTCTTTGACCCCCCAAAGTCTTTTCACAGTGATTCAATTTTGATGTGTGTGCTTATTTTGTATGCCTTGGGTTTTTTGCTTTTCAAGTAAAAGCGCCCATATTGGGAACCTCTAGGGCTCTAGTACCATAGGCAATACATGTGAGTGAAGTACCAAATCAAGCTGAGATTTCTCTTCCAGCTTAAGATTTTACAGTGTGAAACTTTGATTTTTTGTTTGTTCATTTTCAGCATTTTAATTTTGTAACTTTGGGGGGTCATATAACACTGATACACCTCCCCAGGCTCATCACACTAGTAAATTCCCTTTATAATACTTAAGCTAAAGGTCAATAGGGTCAAGCCCACTAGAAAACCCTAGTGCATTTCACACAATGCTGCCTAAATCGGATTAAGAACCTAAGTAACCATTAATTATTAGGAAGGCATTCCCCATGGTATTAAGAGAAGATTTCTAACACCTAACTTGGTCAAACTAGTTTGTCGGACTGCTTGATTTTTAAACCTAGACAAGTGATTATAACAAAAAATTACATTGAATTAAATGTTTGATACTAAGCAAATGCGGTGAATATTAGGCTACCAATCACAATTAAAGCTGACAATCATAGATGCAAAAAATATAAGGGGCAATGCTAATGGACAAGAAACACCTGTTTGTGTCGATGGTCACGCTTGATTTGAAGAGTGAGTTGAGATAAAGATTCCATGAAGGTCCAAATCCTACCAATAGCAACACGCTCCTGTACACACTAGGAAACAAAAGGAATACCTCCAGGAGGCAGCACATTAGTGGAAAAAGGTACCAACACTTATTGAACACAACAAAAAACATAAGGAACCCTAACCTAATTATTTGCACTCCCCCTAGAGAGTCAAGGGAATAGGATATTGTAGAGGTTGGGGGGAAACCCTAAGGCTAAACCCCTATCCTCGTCGTCGAGATAAACAAAGTCATCATCCATGAGACCATATGTGCCATCCATGTAGTTGTCTAAATTTTCTTCTTCATCATAGGTGCCCATGTTTACTAAGAAGGTCACTAGACGCCTATAGTCATGTTGGTCAAAAGGGTAGGCTTGTGCAATGGGAGAAACGCTCTCTACTAAGTATGGATCAGACGTTGTGAGCGGGATGAAAACACACACACCGCCTCTATAACGACCCGACACACACTCTTGGGAAGATACACACACACACTATGGGGCACCACTCGGCTTACACAACACACCTGGCCGATACAGGGAACACACCTCTGGAGTGAGAGGAGAGAGACTATCCACTTGCCCACTCCACACAGACACACACACACACACACACACACACACACACACCCAAAAAAACTCAGCTCAAAAGAGGAGAATTTCTGATGTTTAGATACAAATGATCTTGGGCCAACACCAATGGGGCAAACAGCTCACACAATATGGGTAAAAGATACCAGATACAATCACAAACTGGAGAAGAAACTTCGCTCATAGGAGGAACTTACACAGAAAAACAGCAGGAAAAGAGTGAGGAATTTGGCAAAATGGACAGTGCCATCGCGTCCGGAACGGCCCAAAACCCCAATCTACAATGTCAAAGTGCTCAAATCCGACCTCGGATGAGCAGTTTACGGCCAAAACAGGATCCAAAATGAGCAAAAACACACCTGCGGCTGTTCCTCCTCTCTTCTCCACGTTTTTTTTTATCTTCTCTCTGTTTTTTCAGTTCCCACACTTAGATTTATTACTTGGGCACCCTTAGCCTTTTAGATGACCTCAAACGGACCCCGAACAGGCCAAAAACTGACCTCGCAGTGCATAGTTGTCACCTTTTTGCATCATTCGCACACCTGGCACTCAGCTTTTTTCCAATAATGCATCTCGCCACCACGTGAAGTGGCCCCAAAAAGTGGTCCTAACGATGACCTTTCTGCATAACTCTCACCAGAAAACACCCACGTTGTGTCCGTATTCATCCACGTGCAAATATTGACCCCGTTCGGTCTCCTGACGCCACTCGATGCCATCTGACGCACCTGCTTACCTCATGTCGTCGGCCCGCGGATAGCTTCCTCAAGAAGTTTTACGCGCTACCAACTCCTCCTTATTGTAGAAAAAACACAGTGGTACTGGTAATAGTGAAAATCGATGCACTATGTACATGATGTCCTACCTGTACACATGTGGGCCCCACGTAACCACCTGGCTCTGGAAAATGGGCAATCCCTTATTTGATGCACCATGCATGTGTATGTACATATGCGCAATTCCTTGCTCGAAAAAACTCTTGACATAATTTGCCCATCCCCTAGCCTACTAGATCATTCATGATCAGCAGCAGCAAAGAGAGATATGAGACTCGCCGCATCACAGGTCTCCTCATCCTTCACAGACATCACTCGCTCTTCAAAAAACTCATCTTGTTCCACCATCATCAACCTGGCATGATACAACTTAAGACGCAATCCATTTACCCTTGACGTATGTAAAATCCCATCCAGGTTAGCCAACTGATATGTACCATTCGGGAAACACTCCACTACCTTGAAAGGGCCTTCCCACTTAATTTGAAACTTCTTTTGGAAGGTGTTGTCCAGTTTGCTGTTGTAGCGCAAAACCAAGTCATGCTTCTTGATACCCTTACTTTTGACCTTTTCATTTATCTTTGCCAAAGCCTTATCCTGCATCTGCCCATAATGCTCCAATGCGCTCATCCTATCCAACTGGACCTCTTGTAACTGCAAGAGCCTCTCTTTGAATGCATCACTAGGCGACCCAAGCAACTTCTCTAACATCTTGACCGCAGGCAACTCTACCTCCACAGGCAATAGTGCTTCCTTTCCATACACCAAATGAAATGGAGTAAACCCTGTACCTGTCTTCACCGAAGTACGGTAAGCCCATAATGCACTAGGCAATTCCAAATCCCAATTGTTTCCTTGGTGCTCTGTCACTTTAGAAAGAATTTGTACCAACTCACCATTGAATCTTTCATTTAAGCCATTACACTGCGGGTAATAAGGAGTGGTATGCTGGTGCCTAATCTTCATCTTTGTGCATAAGAAGTCTAGCAGTTTAGCTCTAAATCCTGGCCCCTTATCTGAAAGTAGCTCTAATGGCACCCCAAACTTGCAACATATTTCATCATACACAAATTTTGCCACATCCTTTGCAGTGATCTGTTTTACTGCTATAGCCTCTGCCCATCTAGAGAGATAGTCCACTGCCGTCAAGATATAGCTTTTGCCCCTGCTTGTGATAGGTAACGGGCCTATTGCATCAATCCCCCACTTTTCAAACACATCAAACGCCATAATGGTTTTTCGTAACTCTGGCTTCAACACTCTCTTCCCAAATGCTTGACATCTATTGCAAGACCTACACCAATGGTGAACATCCTTGTGCAAACTAAGCCATACATACCCCTCTTGCAAAATCTTATGCAAGGTGATCTTTAGAGCAAAATGGCCACCACATGCGCCTTCATGATTCTCTTCCAACACTCTGTAAAGCTCCTCCCGCCAAGGTACACGTCTCAACACGAGATCAGCCCCTTTCATGTATAAGACATCACCAATCAATTTGTACCTGTATGCTCTACGCACAAAGCCATACTTCTTAGACTTCTGAATCTCCTTTGGAATGATTCCTGTTAGCAAAAACTCCTCTTCTTGAGCCAAACTTTCCCGGCCATGATAAAGAGGTAAATTGGTCCTCAACACGAATAGCTCCCCAATCATGCCTTGAGCTGCTTCATGTGCCTCTCCATTTAGAGCACGTTCAATGTGTCTGATGCTCCATGCTTTGAACTTTTTTAACAGGCCTTTAATTCTAAAGCACATTTCCTTCAATGAGGTGTTCTTGCTCTTCCACACACCCAGCACTTGCTTCACCACTAACAAGGCATCACCTTTTATGCTCAACCTTCGAACCCCATGCTTCAAACAAATGTGTAATCCGGCTTCCAATGTAGCATATTCAGCCTCATTGTTACTATGAGCATCCAATTTGAACCCTCTCTTGCATACTAGCTTCCCCTCTGGATCATAAAGTGCTATACCCCCTGAAGCTGCATCATGGCTCTTTCTGTATGAACCATCAAAGAACAACACATGTGCATTGCTGATCTGTGGCACTTCTTCAACTACCTTTCTCACCACCTCTTCCTTAACAATAAGGGGATTCTCCTTGTAGGTCAACAAATCAGCTAGGGTAGCCCTTGTACTATCTTCCACTAGAAAAGAGAACTCAAACTCTTGCAGCTCAATTACCCATTTCTTCACCACATTTGACATGTTAATACCATTAATTAACTGTGGCAAAAAGGCATAACTCGTCAAGAAAACAAAAGGCCGTGGTAGCAAGTAATGACGAAATCGTCGACAAGCAAATATTACGCTGGCCATCACTAGCTCTACTTCCGATAACTTTCTCTCCGCTACCAACTTCACTCGGCTTGCACAATACACTGGCCTCATATAATGGCTGCCCTTCCCCTTTTGCAATAGCATGGCTCCAATGGCATCATCCCCTACTGATGGATTTACATAAAAAACTTTCTCCCAATCAGGAGCCTGCATGGCTGACAACCCCCCTAACACCTCTTTCACCTCTTGAAACACTTCTTCACATTTGTCATCCCATTGCAATGGATCATGCTTTGCCACTTGTTGTAATGGATAAAGAAGCTGCGAAGACAATGGAATAAACCTTGCCATGTACTTCACTTTGTGTATAAAGGTTGCCAATTGCTTTGTACTCGTAGGTGATGGAAGAAGAATAATAGACTTAACCTTGTCTGGATCAGCCTCAATGCCATTTTCTGACACCATGTGGCCCAATAACTTCACCCTTGGCTGTGCTAGATGACATTTCTTTGGATTTAGTTGTCCTCCACATTCATCCTATCCAGCCAATACCATCTGCAGCTTCTCATGGTGTTCAGCCCTACTGCTATAAACACAGAAGTCATCCATAAAAGCTTTAACACAACTACCAATGAATGGTTCCAACACCCAATTTGCTCTCTCTTGATAGAAGGAAGGTCCATTTGACAACCCAAATGGCAATACTGTGTAGCAATAGCAGCCCCATGGCGTAATAAAAGTGATCTTTGTGCGGTCTTTAAGAGAAATCTTCAATTGAAAATAGCCTGAAAAACCATCACACACACTGTACCTCTCATAACCTGCCACTGAATCCAAGATCTGATCGATGAATGGAAGAGGATATGGGTTCTTCTTAGTGGCTGCATTTAAGGGTTTAAAATCTACACAAATCCTCCACTTCCCATCCTTCTTTGGACTGACTACTACTGGACTCACCCATTCTGTGGTCTCCACAGGGACTATGAACCCTGCCTTCAATAACTTGTCCACCTCTACCCGCAAGGCTTCCATTTGCTCTTGACCCATCCTTCTTAGCCTTTGCCGCACTGGCTTAGCACCTTCTTTCAGCTCTATATGCATCTCTTCGCCCTTGAACCCTCTGATCTCTTCATATGAAGTAATGAACAAATCAGGAAAACTAGCCAGCATGTGCAAATATATATCCTTCTCCATAGCTGAGAGGTCTCCACTAATCATTTGTGTCATTGATTCCTGCTTCTTTGACAACTCAACCTTGGTTTGCATCAGCCCTTCAATCACTTCATAAGGCCCTTCACTTTCATCTTCAACCTCATTTGCAAATGCAACTAAACCAATCTCCTGGATTTCTTTATCCATCAAAAGAAATGCAACATCAGCATCCTCATCACTGCTGGTAGTGCTATCATTGTCCTCATCTGTCACCGTGGAAGATTCTTCATCACTAGACTCATCCTCATCTTCATAAAGCTCCTCTAATCTTTTCCTTGTGTCCATATTATAAAGCTTCTTGGTACCTGTTTTTCCATAGAGGCTAATCGTACCATGTCGCCAATCTTGAACAGCTCCCATTGCACGTAACCACGGTCTGCCCAGTATAATAGGATATACTCCCAACCCTGCTGGCATCACATGAAAATCAACCACTGCCTTTGCATTATATTCCTCCACTTCTAAGCTCTTTACAACACCCAAGCATTTTACTTTTTGATGGTTTGCCAATCTGATGCGAAAACCTGACACCCCAGCCACTGTGAGACCCATCTTCTCAACACATGAGTGTGTTATGACGCATATTTGGGCTCCGCCATCCACATAACCTTGTCCCAAATTTTTCCTTTTATGCCACACATCTACTATTGGACAAATGTCTGGTAGCTCATCCATTGCCAACACCTTTACTGAACCTCTCTCTGGCTCTTTCTCCATTGGGTTAACCATCCTCTTCCACTGTCGCTTTAACTTAGGCACCATCTCTATAAGCTGCCCAAAAGTAACATCTGCCTTCCTGCTCGTCAGATCCTCCTTCAAGTCATAGCTTAATTGCCCATCCCCTAGTGGAAAATCTGAAACATGAAACTTTCGACGAGCTCTCCTTTTCCTCTTGGCCTTGACATCCTCGCCTTCATGGCTCTTTCCTTTCTTCTTACTAGGACCTGGGGCACTTCTTCCTTCCTTTTCCTCTGTGGTTCTCTTCCCAATAGGCATCACTAATGTATCCTCTAGCTTTGATGCCTTCTCCAAGGTGACTACACTTAGCACTTTTGTCTTTCCCTTTTCCTCCTAGGTCAGTCCACTGGTTCCTTCGTCTCCCTTAATTTCGATGCCATAATCATTTGACCTAGTTAACACCTGTCTTGGCAATGGATACATGTCTCCCCCCATCCTTGGTGGCTTATCACATTGCGGACTGATGTGACCCAACTCTCCACAATTATAACATGTGGGCGTCTGCCTCCAAAACCTACCATTGCTTTGTCCAACACCATTCCTAGGCCTTTCTTCACCTCCTGGATGATTTGCAAACCGCCCTCGACCGCGATTATTTCCCACTTTACCTAGCATGTTTAGGCTGAGATTCTTCATCAAATCAACCACTTGCCTCATGTCTTGCCTTAGGCCATCATCTTGCACTGCTGTAGTGACCACTGCTGGCATAACCTGAGTAGTAACAGGAACTACTGGTTCATGATGAACCCCTGACATGCGCCCTTGTAAAGACTCTATAGGCTGAAATTCAGACCTCATGGGCAAAGACTCCACCCCTAACTGGCTCATTTTCCTCAGCTTCCACTCTTTGTTCCTTGCTACCTCTAGTGCATCTTCATATGTCCTAGGCTTCTTTAGCTCCACTCTCCAACGTATATTCTCCCAAAGACCAGCCAAGAACCTGTCCTTCTTCATCATGTCAGGCGGGGGTACCTGTGGTGCTAAGGCCTTGCACATTCGCTCCCATGCCAATGAAAACTTACGTATGTACGCATCTACTGGCTCACCCTCCTTTTGCACCAAAGCCTGTACTTCTTGCCACACTTTGTCAGGATCTTCTATCTTCACAAACTCCACTTCCAACCCATGTCGTAGATTGTCCCAACTCAACCTTACAGGTGGATCAGCCACACGCAACTCCTCTTCAAATGCTTTAGACCAAACTCGTGCATCACTCTTCAAACAAATTTGGAGAAGGCGTAAAATCTGCGCAGGGTCATGAATCTGGTTGCTAATGCAGGCAACCTCCATCTTTTCCAAAAATTCTTCCACATCTTCATCACTTCTTCCATGAAACTCCGGATAAGAGAAAGCCATGGCTAGAGAACCCCTTCAAACACACGTGCAAGAACCCAAAACTTTTCACTACCCAATCCCCAGAAACTTCAATGGAGCTCAGGTTTAGATGAGAACAAACACATGCACATCAAATGAGTTTTCATAGTTGATCATCGGAATTACAACAGGCAAAGGACATTCCAAGATCTCTCGTAACCTTCTTGGCCCAAACATAAAGACTATGCGCTGCTGAAAAAAGATCTTCCTGGACACATGAACATTAATCTGAATCCTTTGAGTTAAATGAAAAGGAGTGAACTGAGGGCCATTTTGATCATCCATCAAAGCCAACCATGAAGCTCCCAAGAAGGCACACCTGACTTATCCTCTGATTTTTTCCCAAATTTCAGCAGCATAACAGCATAAAATGGCTCAAAAGACCAAAAGACTAGCCATCATAACTTGGAAAAATTTTGACAGAGTTTCCCCAGAAGTAGAGCAATGAGAACCCAAAATATAGATTGTATCTGTATGCATAAACTGCCAACAATAGAACCCGAGCATCAAATAGGACTCACTAGTACATAGCCTATGGCGAGGTCACAAAAAGGGTGCTCCAGCTACCTGTATCACCGAAAGGATCTCTACATTTGAGAACCCCCAACTCAATAAAAACCTCACGCTATCGACCCTCACACGAAGGCTAATGCAAATCGCGTATAGTCAAGTCTCAGAAATGACTATCTTCCAGACCAAGTCTCAGAAATGGCTGGGACTGCCAAATACAACCAAGTATGGCTCCACAAATGTGTACAATGGCAGTTTCCACAAGTAATGTACAATCCAGCAGACAATGCGCTCAAATAGGCGCCAAGTGATGCATTCCCACAACAACTGCAAGTGACATCACTGCTAGTATATCACTGTACTCCAGCTACCTGTACCTGTGTGAATCACTTGTACCTGTACCTGTCTCTGTAACCTGTAACCTGTAATCTGCAACCTGTAACCTGTAATCCCGAAGCTCGAAGCTCGAAGCTCGAGGAAGAAGGTACTCGAAGAAGATCCTCAGTGGGGGCACCAAAAGAATGTGAGCGGGATGAAAACACACACACCGCCTCTATAACGACCCGACACACACTCTTGGGAAGATACACACACACACTATGGGGGACCACTCGGCTTACACAACACACCTGGCCGAGACAGGGAACACACCTCTGGAGTGAGAGGAGAGAGACTATCCACTTGCCCACTCCACACAGACACACACACACACACACCCAAAAAAACTCAGCTCAAAAGAGGAGAATTTCTGATGTTTAGATACAAATGAGCTTGGGCCAACACCAATGGGGCAAACAGCTCACACAATATGGGTAAAAGATACCAGATACAATCACAAACTGGAGAAGAAACTTCGCTCATAGGAGGAACTTACACAGAAAAACAGCGGGAAAAGAGTGAGGAATTTGGCAAAATGGACAGCGCCATCGCGTCCGGAACGGCCCAAAACCCCAGTCTACAATGTCAAAGTGCTCAAATCCGACCTCGGATGAGGAGTTTACGGCCAAAACAGGCTCCAAAATGAGCAAAAACACACCTGCGGCTGTTCCTCCTCTCTTCTCCACGTTTTTTCTGGTCTTCTCTCTGTTTTTTCAGTTCCCACACTTAGATTTATTACTTGGGCACCCTTGGCCTTTTAGATGACCTCAAACGGACCCCGAACAGGCCAAAAACTGACCTCGCAGTGCATAGTTGTCACCTTTTTGCATCATTCGCACACCTGGCACTCAGCTTTTTTCCAATAATGCATCTCGCCACCACGTGAAGTGGCCCCAAAAAGTGGTCCTAATGATGACCTTTCTGCATAACTCTCACCAGAAAACACCCACGTTGTGTCCGTATTCATCCACGTGCAAATATTGACCCCGTTCGGTCTCCTGACGCCACTCGATGCCATCTGACGCACCTGCTTACCTCATGTCGTCGGCCCGCGGATAGCTTCCTCAAGAAGTTTTATGCGCTACCAACTCCTCCTTATTGTAGAAAAAACACAGTGGTACTGGTAATAGTGAAAATCGATGCACTATGTACATGATGTCCTACCTGTACACATGTGGGCCCCACGTAACCACCTGACTCTGGAAAATGGGCAATCCCTTATTTGATGCACCATGCATGTGTATGTACATATGCGCAATTCCTTGCTTGAAAAAACTCCTAACAACGTGGTTAAGAGACTTATCAGCCATTCTAACTCCTCAAAATTCCTCTCACATGCTAGCGTACCTATCAAATCCCATTCACATGCAAGCACTGGAAAGACCATGTGAAATATTTGTGAAAAGTAACGAGGGTACCTCTCACCCAAGGCAGGAGTGGATGACTCTAGCGTACTAGCCATATCTGTACACGCAAATAGATGATGGTTAGAGTGCAAATATTACAAGGGTCATGTTCTTGTGCATAATTTTTTTTTATGATTTGTGTTATGACTAATGCTCTTTTACTTTTTTATCTTGTTTTTGTGAGTATAAGGCATTATATATACATTCCCTAAGATCGAAGATTAAGAGGTCAGGGAGAAAGGTTGAGAGGGAAGCAAGTGAATGATGGATGTCAACAAACACTCCCCCCTTCCTTGGGTAGATCATACCGTTTGAAATGATGTCGTCACCCTTTGAAACCAATTGTTCCAGTTGATAATAGGTGAGGATTTTTGCCAGTAGTTTTCTATTACCCTAGGTGCCTCGTCAAGTTGCAAGGGTGGTAAGGTACTCTCCCAGGATCAAACTTGAAGTGGTTCATCAGGTGATTCTTGAACACTGGGAGGTGTGGATTCTTTTGTAGCTTCATGGAGGTCCATTACTATAGATGGAGGCTGTGTAGAAGCTTTTACCTCTATGGATGTATTACATGAGGAGCTAGAAGCTTCATGAAACTCCCCCCTTCCTGAGCTAGGTGGAATAAATTGGTTTTGCCTTGGAGCCCAAACTAGCTCTGGACTAGGTGTGTAGCATTCTGTGATCTTTCCCTTCCCACGGTCTGCCATTGGCTTTAACGTTACACTGTTTGACTCATATGGGTTTGTTGTCGATAGGGAAGGACACATTTTACGTTTAGGTACCCAAATTTGCTCATTTCCATCATAGTAGCCTTGGGCTTCTAATAGTTGTTTTGGAATCCATCGTGATTTGGTCTTGACTCTCCCAGGACGCGCTCTTGGTTTCCCAGGAAATTTTTTCTTGGAATGGATGGGAGGGTTGAGGTAGTTGGAAGTAAGGCCTTGGGGACCCATTGATATGTACTCTTAGGTCGTGGATGAGTACTTGCAATATTACTGCTTGCTGCAACTACAAGTGTTGAAGTGCTAGGTTCATGGGTAGCTGGCAAAGACGAGTTAACCACCTTGGCTTGTGAATGTTGGCTATCCTTCAACTTTGCTAGAGTTTGCAACGTAGGTGACTTTGCTTGAATGATAGGGGTAAGAGTCGGTGGTCGCGTCGTGACACTAACAGTATCCCAATCAATAGTGAATTTGGTTGCCAACATCCACGTGCGTCCCAGGTTTATGTTGCCTTCCATAGCTCCTGCGGGCATGACTAGAAACCTCTGCACTATGCTTCCATTGTCATAGACAACAGGGGTCTGAAGGACTCCAAGAATAGCAGTTTTCTTTTTATTAATGCCCTTGACTTGCATCGTACTTGGGGATAGGGTCGGTTTCCCTAATTGACACCAAACTCCATAGGATAACAAATTGTGTTTAGCTCCCGTATCTAATAAGGCATTGTATAGTACTTTCCCATAGGGGCTATTTAGCTCAATTGGGTATCGTAGGGGTGGCTCAGATTCTAATGATTCGTCATCTGTGTCCTCGAAAAATGCTTGCCTGATTCCCAGATTAGCCTCTCGTTGGCGTCTAAGACGTTGTTGTCGTTCTCGAGCCTCAACTCTTGCTTGGATTTTTTTAAGCTTTGCTTGTTCCTTGACAACCTTCTTTTGATGGATGGCTTGCAACTCTTCCTGGCTTAGAGGATCATAATATCTTTTGAATTTACTCCCATTAAGGAATCCAATGGTTTCAACTCCATCTAGAGTCTCCACACGAATGGTACCTTGCGGGGTAATTTCACACACTCGATATGGCCCCTTACCAGCGTATTTCAATTTCTTCTTTTCATTACGTACCCCGTACATAAGAACTTTATCACCAACCTTGATGTATTTATCCTTTAAATGGCTATCAAACCACTTCTTTCTCCTATCCTTCTCCACTAGAGCATTTTGCACAGCTAATTGCCTCTCTTCATCTAGCCTTTCCAGGATATATAATCGCTCCACTAAGGGGTTACCATCCCAACCTTCTTGAGAAGCTACTCGAAGACTAGGAATGACAAACTCCCATGGCATAACTGCTTCTTGGCCATACACCATCTTAAACGGTGTACAATTAATAGCAACTTTATACGCAGTACGATAAGCCCATAAAGCTGATGTAAGCTTTAGGTCCCAATCAGTGCGATGAGCCTCAACTGTCTTTGTCAAAATGGAGATGAGACTTTTGTTGGTACTCTCAGCTTGGCCATTTGCTTGGGGATAATAGGGTGTAGACTTGTGGTGAGATATCATGAAGTTTGATGTGAGTTCTTTTATTACTTCATTTATAAAATGAGTTCCATTGTCACTCACAAGTTCAAAGGGGCATCCAAAACGTGTGATAATGTTCTCAAAGAGGAACTTAGCTGTTGTTTTTGCATCCGCCTTTCGTGTTGCTTTTGCTTCAGCCCATTTGGTTACATAGTCGGTAGCCACAATGATATATCGTGATTGCGTGTTACGTGCAGCCGGACTAATCGGTCCTACAAAGTCTAAGCCCCACTTTTCAAATGGTTGGGTTACCTTGATGGGATGTAGAGGCATCCTATCCCTTCTTTGTGGCTTGTTGAAGCGTTGGCATTCATCACATCCCTTTGCAAAAAGTGATGCATCCTTAAACAGAGTGGGCCACCAATAGCCTGACTGTAAGATCTTTCGGGCAGTCAACTTTCCTGAAAAGTGACCACCAGCTACGCCCATGTGTGCCTCTTGTAGAATATATAAATACTCATCCTCGCGGGCACACGGTCTAAGAACATCATCTTTTCCTCTCTTATAGAGAGTTCCAGCCAGTAAGCAATAGGGTTCGCATTCCTTGATTAATTTTCGAGCTATATCTTTTCGCAGTTCTTTGGGTGGAAAACCATTAACTAAGAAGTTAACAATCTTTTCACTCCATTCAGGCATTGTCTCAACAATGAACAAAGGAGTATCAGGCAATTCATCATCAACCCCCGTAGGAGCTTCGCCATTAGGGATACGAGATAAATGATCCGCCATGACATGTTTCCTCCCAGGCCTCACAACAACGGTGAAGTCAAACTCAAGAAGAATTAACAACCATCGTGTAATTTGACCTGTGGAACACGGCTTGTTTACCAAATATAGCAATGCTTGATGATCAACATAAAACACAAACTTGGTAGCAAGAAGGTAATAGCGAAATTTCTTTACTGCGTAAATCATAGCTAGACCTTCGCGCTCTGTAGTAGTGTAGTTCATCTCGGCATCATTTAATTGGCGACTTGCAAAGCTAATAGGGTAGTCCAATTTATGTTCTCCTGGTTGAGTTAGAACACACCCAATAGCAAAATTTGATGCATCAATATGCACATGAAAAGGTACATTTCAATCGGGTGTTCGCAGGATTGGAGCACTTGTTAGGGCCTTTTTTAATAACTCATAAGATTGATGACACTTCCGTCCAGTGAAACTCGATAAGAAGCTTGTACAATGGACGCGCTATCTCGGCAAAGTTTAAAATAAATCTTCGATAATAACCAACATGGCCCATAAATCTTTGAACTCCTTTATAGTTCGTTGGTGGTGGCAAATCGGCAATGGCTTTAATCTTACTCTCATCTGTGGATATCCCGTTCTTGGACACTATATGCCCTAGAATGACTCCATGCTTAACCCAAAATTGGCATTTGAAAGGGTTCAATGAGATGCGATAAAATCTGCACCTTTCAAATATTTTTCGTAGATATAACAAATGCTTCTCCCAAGAAGAATAAACACAAAGGTCGTCTAGGAAAGCTTCACAAAACTCCCTTAGAAATTCTTTAAACGCAGTGTTTATTAATCGTTGGAATGTAGCAGGGGCATTCGTTAAGCCAAAAGCCATAACACGAAATGCAAACACTCCAAACTCTGTGATAAAAGCAGTTTTAGCTTGGTCCTCTAATGCAACTGTGATTTGATTGTAACCAGAGTACCCATCTAAAAATCTATAAGCTTCCTTGCCCGCAACTCTTTCAAGCACATGTTCTGAATATGGCAAGGGATAATGATCTCTCCTAGTAGCTGCATTAACTTTCTTGAGGTCCACGCACACTCTTAGTTTCCCATTCTTTTTTGGCACAATGACTATTGGAGAAACCCATTCTGAGTGCTCAATAGGGTATATGAATCCACATTGGATAAGTTTTTCAATCTCCTCTTGTACAATTTTCGCATACTTAGGATTCATTGGATAGGGTCGTTGTTGGACGGGTTTAGCAATGTTGATCATGGGAATTGTATGTTGCACCACAGAAGGTGGAACGCCCTTCATGTCATGATATGTCCAAGCAAAGATATCCTTGTATTCCTTGAGGAGCTCCTTAAGTACAGCCTCTTCAGTTTCGGTAAGGTCTTGAGCAATAAAGACTGGTTTAGACTCCTCACCTGGTTGTGCTAATTCTATCTCTTTAACTACCACTGGACCATCATAGACTCCACTGCTTTCATTGGTAGGTATTCTTTGGGCCTTGGCATACACAACCTTTCGCTCCCCCGTGGTATAAGATTTAAAATGTTCAGGAGCCGTATGTAAGTCAGCAGGCTCTTGTCCTGACGGAGACCTTTCTTTTAGTTCTGCCTCCTTTTGTTGTTGTGCTAACTCTCAATTTTGACGTCTTCTTATAGTTCGACTCAATTTCAGCTCTATAACCTCCAATTGAGCGAGGTCAATGGGTCGCGGGCTGCACCACATGACACTCTGGAGATGTTCACCCCAATTGTCTACTAGCTTTCGATGAGCATCACATGCCCCTAGATAGCTAAGCCATTCTGCAGTAGATCTTTCCTTGTTTATCCTAGCTCTCACATTTGCTCGATATCATCGTCTCTTATATGACCTTTGTTTCTTGTTAAGGTTTTGATTTTGGTAAATGTTTGAACTCGACTCGCTTGATAGGTCTTCGCTTGTATCTTCTTCACTCTCATATAAATTACCATAGATGGTCGTACTAGACCTTGAGTGTTCAGTTTCTATACTTGGCTCACTCGATGTTTCCTCAAGTTCTGAATCCATTTCTCCCTGAGATTCCGTTTCTGATGTGTATTGGCCTGAAGCCTTTGAGGAATCATCGGTTTCACTCTCAGGTAGGTGTGCCTCTTTCTTATCATCGGATGTTACATGCGCTACACCTAAAATGTTTACAGGTGCAATGTGTGGTATCTCTTCCCCATCTAGTGTTACCCAGGTTGTTCCTCTA
The DNA here is from genome assembly GCF_014529385.1 of Adiantum capillus-veneris. Classification (NCBI taxonomy): domain Eukaryota; kingdom Viridiplantae; phylum Streptophyta; class Polypodiopsida; order Polypodiales; family Pteridaceae; genus Adiantum; species Adiantum capillus-veneris. Next base: position 47,502,449 of record NC_140932.1, read on the forward strand.
GCTCCCCATGTATCTATAGTTGCCGCTAGGTGTACCCAATCGACATTGTCTGATTCAGCCATTCCGAGTAGGATATCCATATAAGGAGAGTTCTCCCCAATATCTGTGTCTTCGTTACACGTGTAACAATACTGTAATGGAGCTGAGTGAATTGTTTTGTCTGATCGATTATCAATGATGAATTTATTTCCTAGAGGATACGTTCGACCACTTAAAAGATCAACTCGAATGACAGAGTCTTGGAACTGTAAGTAGACGTGGTTTTTGGACCAGTCATGCACCATTTTTGCTTCCCTCATGAATGGACGCCCTAAGATCATCTCAAATGACATAGGATGCTTGGAAAAATCCATAACAATGAAAGTCTACCTTACCTTGTGTCCCAAGTCCTTGATCCTGAGATCCTTAAGCATTCCAATAGGCGTAACAATAGATCCATTAGCCATTTTTACCACTACGCTTGTGGCTTCAAGGTGAGGTCGCCCCATAGACTCCCAACAACTCTTTGTCACCATGCTGACTCCCGCACCACCGTCAAGGACTCTCTTTATAGTTAATCCTTTAGTAGTGATTGGCAGAGTAGCATTACATTCATCACCTTCAAAGTATTGCCCCAACTTGTTAACGGGTACTTCAATTACAGATTCATGTCCCGCTAGGTCAGATGGTGGTGCTAAATGTTCCTCATCATTCATTATCGAGTCAGGTTTGTTCATATGTGCAAACTGTGGTAATCCGGCTTGTAATTCTCCATTGAGGAAGGCTCGAAGAGCTGAGACTAGCTTGGGGTCTTTATATAGTTTGGACATGATGGTGGTTCTAACTTCTGAATACATGAAATCCATCAATTTGGAAACATTTAATGGCATCTTGTGGGACGTAGGACCCTAACAAGAGAATGGTGAAGATGGAATCTCCACTTCCTCAAGGGGGTCGGGCATTCCCTCACCAATGAGTGTTTTGTGGATCACGATTACCCCTAAGGCTTTCTTGGATGGCCTTTGTGAGATCTGCCAAAGTCATCTCAGATATCGTTTTCTCTTTCACGATTGGCTTTATCTTCATTGGCTCATGCCCTGATACTTGCGAGCTACTTGACTTCGGCTCGGCAGACACTCTTTCTCCTGCAATCATTAAATTATCCTCCAATTGGATTGCATTCATGGTGACTGCTTCCCAAGTAGTGATACCTCTAATGACTAGGCCATTATAGATACTTTCATGTCGTAGTCCCCTAATGAATCTATCGAGCAATTGGTTGTTGTTGAATCACTCGTTTGGATTGCATCAAGAATTCAAATTCTTTAGGCGACTAATGAAGTCTCTCACGGATTCACCTTCTTCTCATTGGGCTTTCTAGAGCTGAGAGGCTACACCCCAAAGTACTCCCTCTCGTATGTATTCTTTTAAGAACAGTCTCCTAAGAGTAGAGTAGATCGTTTTCTCTTCTACTCTTAAGGTTCTATACCAATCTCCAGCCTTTCCGCTTAGGGTCAAACTCAAAGCCTTACACTTATGTAGTTCATTGTGCTCTTCCAAGGAATTGCACACATGTTCAAAGACTTCCATATGCTTTCTAGCATCTCCGTCTCCACTGAATTTCTGTGTGAGCTTAGCTACTTGAACTGCCTTGCTCCTAGGCTCTCTATCAGGTGCACTACGCATGTTTTCCGCAATAGAGTGACCGATGGTTTGAGCAAACGCTGCCAAATCTCCTATTTGATCAGGTATAATGGGTGTATGTGCTCCTGGAACCACATTCGAGATGGGAGTTGGCCTTGGCCTTGGCATACGCGCGGCTCTTGGGTCCCAAATTTCATATGGTGGTGTACCAGACGGTGGTCCAAAGTTTACAAGCGTGGCCCTAGGCATAAGGGGTGCCTGATATGGCATGGTATTATTAAATGGCATGGCTCCACTTGTATAAGAGCTTGGATAATTCCATTGTGGATTGTAAGCTCTTGGAATAATCGGAGGTGTAGGAGCTACATGAGGCTGAGGTACGACAGGTGCACATGATTGATACATACATGTAGGTATAGTTGGGGGCACTGTGCTACTAGGCATCGGCACAGTGTTAACAAATGAACTCCATGGTGTACTTCTTGTCATGCTCACCATTGGGATATGCATGGTAGCCGTAGTGTCATTAAGAGAAAGTTGAGCTAGATCTGGGAAGGTAAAGCTGCCACTTGTGGGCTCAGATTGTACTGAGGCTCCTGGCGAAACAACATATGGAGGATCAATGGGGCTCACTGAGGGAGTCTCCATTTGTGACAGGGTTGGTTGGTTGGCCTTTCCCGTATCCAAGAATCTCATTAGGCCTGTTGAAGGCATGTTGATCCCTGTGTTCTGTCTTTCTAACTCGACAATCCTATGGAGGACATCACAGACTTTCTGTTGTTGCTCATCTATGCTACTAGCACCCGATGTGGATTGTAGAACATCTAACCAACTCACATGATAGGTGTGTCCTGTGTACCGATCAGTTAAAGATTCTGCTTGTAGGTCATACTCCCAATTTTCGTTTAGGAATATCCCATCTAGACCTGGCGTGCTGGAGGTTTCCCTTGAAGTGGAAGCATTATTGCTCCCCATAGCTTGCCCCTCCGTGACTGCTACCTTGGGAACACTCGGTTGCTCGGCTAGCATGATTGTTGTCATAGGAGCCTTTGGTTTCAGGGCTCGACTTTGTTCTAGCCCTCTTAGGTTCTCAATTTCCCTCTCCCTTGTTGCTTGCATATAGCGTTTGATCTCTTGCACTTCGGCAAGACTCCTACCATCGGGTAGTAAAACCTCAGAGGGAGGTAGTAGATCAAGAGGTGCAGTGGATGGAACATTCACATGCACACTCTCAAGAAGCATAGGGTCCATTTTAGGCATGAATGACGAATTTACTTCCCCACTCCCTTCATTTATTTCATTAACCGCATGTTCAGAGCGAGTAGCTCTACTAAGGGTCTCTTTTAAGCGGCTAAACACGCTGGACCCGGGCCGTGGGCCCATGGCATGCATGTCTTGACTTGAACTATCAGGGTTTGGTGTAGGATACCCCTCCATGACTTCGTAGTCAGAGGAAGAATCACTAGATGAGATATGAGGATCTTGGGTCGCACTACCTTGAGTCCCGGCCGAAGGTCCAGAACCTAGGGTGGAGGAATAATGGGTGCCCGCGTAAATGGAGGCACTACTAATATGCTCGTGCTCTAACACTCGTCCAGAGCGTAGGTTCATATGACTTGGATCCCCTAGAAGTGTCAGTGAGGGCCCGTGACTCTGACCCAGCTATAGAATAGAACGTATGATAGCTCAAAACGAGCGTCTCAGCCAGAGGGACGTGCCGTGCTTTACGGCCCTCCGTTTGGTCACTTTATGCCCTCGGAATCCCTAAAACCGTCAATTTCTAGTAGGGAACTAGGCCCGAATTAGAAAGTCTAAGGGTGCAAGTGGGAAGAGAAGGGAGGAGAGTGGAGGACTTGCCCCACATGCTCTCATTCCCTCTTGAGGGGGTAGGGTATATATATAAGAGTGAGTCTAGTATATATCATAAGACTGAGGACTAAGGCTTGGGCTTGGGCTTGGGCTTGGGCTTGGGCTTGGGGAAATGATCCCGATCCCGATCAAAATTTTAGTGTAGCCCCCCAGTCACTCACGCTTAAATATTTTCTTTTTTTTTATTATTATTTTTTTTAAATATATTTTTTTTTTTGGGCGACGACTGCGCGCGGTTTTGGTGACCCTTTCTTGGCCACACACACTGTCACCTACCTAACCTCCCAGTCAACAGCTCACAGCTCACAGACAGCTCACTACCTTATCTACTTACTAACAATGCTGCTAACCACTAACTAATCTGTTAACTGCTTGCTGACAGTGAGCTAACTGTCCACCTACTTCACTGTGTGCAGCCAAACCTTGACAGAAAACTGTGTACAGACTGTGTGCAAACAGAAATTGCTAACTGTCTACCTGCTTATTCATTCACTGCAAACAAGCTAACGACTACTAATTGTGCAAAGACTGTGTGCAAACAGAAAACACAACATTATGCAGACATCACAAAACTTGCAGACAACACAGAAATTAACAACTTACAGAAAAAAAACTCATTCCTCTTCCTCTTCCTCTTATTTCCTACTACAAACAACTCATAGGAGAAGCACAAAGTGCCTCTTGGGCTTAGTGCAGGGCGATTCCCCGGCAGCGGCGCCAAAAATGTGCGCTCCTTGCCGCACTGTCGAAGCAAGGGACTTGTCGTTACACCGTGTGAGAGCCATAGACGGCTCCAAGCACACAACTAGCTTAACTAGTAAGCTCAAAAGAGGGCAATGGTGTGTCACTCACCGCTCTATACTCCTGCCGTGGAGGATTCCTCGCCGCGAAGAAGAAGGAGATGCCGCTACGTCGCGCTCAACCGCTTCACCGCCGTCGTGCCGCTGCAATGCTCTCTCTCTCTCTCTCTCTCTCTCTCTCTCTCTCTCTCTCTCTCTCTCTCTCTCTCTCTCTCTCTCTCTCTCTCTCACACACACACACACACACACAAGGAGGTGAAGAAGAAGAAGATGGAGATGGAGATGGAGCAAGAGCGCTCTTCTATTGCACAAATGAGAGAATCCCTGAATTTTAGGTTTAGTTGGCTTTTATATGAGCTCACCCCATTCACACTTGGGCGCCCATGCTTAGCCAACTAATCCCTTGAATGTCCCAGTTAGAGTGCGCCTCTCATCGGCGATCACTCTTACCCTTTTCCTATTCGTCCGACAAGCCCGGTACCTGACGTTGAGAGAGGTTTGGATAGTTGAAATGGAATGTGAAGGGGACTCTAACACGGAAAAGTTTGATGCACCCTCTCACTACAAAAAGTACACCATTTAGTTTGGGAGAATTGGGTGGTCTTGATAAATTGAAAGTAGTCATTTGCAAATCCAAAGTTGTAATCTATTAATTTTTGATAGCTTGGTTACTACTCATGAGGTTTTAAAATGTGTCGTTTTTGTTTTGATAGCCTTAAACCTTATGTGAGGGTCTTGATTGAAATGGTAGTAATAATATGCTTGAAAAACTCTCCCAAAAAAATCTCGTTTTAGATGGATATATTATGCTATATTTATGGTCATTCAAGACTATGATAGAAATCTATTTAGGTCTATACAGCATATACAACTTGTGTTGATATATTTGGTCTTATCAAGTTTTTGAAACTTGATTGATGTGCCTGTAGACTTAGGAAACTATGAACTAGGTTGCTAATATCTTATTGGATATGAGCAACACATAAAAAAGTATAACTTCCCACTTCTATTAAGCGTGATCAATGTATTTTCTAGTGGTGGTCTTCCTTTGAGATATCCAAAGAGATTATTGGATGTGTTTGATGTATAAGCTCTCCACATGTGCTCTTTCTAGGCTGTTTAAAGTCATAATAGAATTGCTAGTGATTGTACTTTTTTCTACATGCCCTTTCCTCATGCATATACACTTTTATGTGTCCACCAAAATTGTCCATCAACATGTTCATAAGGGTTGTCTTGGTATAGCTCCCATATGGGCTCTCAATGTGTGTTCTCTTGAAGATAATAAAGCACACTTGTGCTTATGGCTTCTATGTGGGCTCTCCATGAGTGTTTCTTGAGGCTAGGAAATCAAACATGCAAGTATGATAGCATATTCATTACAAGTGATTCCATAAGTTGACCCTTTGTAGTCATAATGGTTTGTTTGCAAATAGTAGAAGTTGCATCATTGTATAGAATTTTAAAAAAATAGTAAAGAATTTGCATAGTCTAACCCTACTCCCTATATTTGCATCTCCTTGCCAAGTGTGCCTATCTTGCAACAGGGATACTCCAAAGCCCTATTGTAGTAGACTCTAGACTCTTAGCAATAGGACTTGTGTCAACATTTCACCCCCCTTAAAGAAGAGTGGAAGACTTAATAAAACCAGTCAAAAAATGAAAAAGAAGCACTTGTTAGAAAACATATTCGACATCCCATGCCACCAAAAGTGCATCAAATAAATAATATTTTGATAGAATTCCTCTTGCACTAGCTCATACATTCTCGACATCCCACACCGCAAAAAATGAAAAGTCATTTTTTTGCAAAAAATCTTACAACCATGAATATAGTCAATCTCTCTGGCTAGAACATGAAGTCCTTTGCACTTGAGCACTCCTAGAGAACATGTACGTTAGAAAGAGTCATAATGAACTTTCTAGACACAAAAATTTTGTAAACAAGACAATGCTCATAAAAGCATCTAGCAAACCATGAGTTGGCTATTTGGATATTGAAAAAATACCATGACAATTACAAGATGAGGAAGACTCTATGGGAACACTTATCATGTCACCATAGTAAAGATGCACATTGCAAACTGTGCCATATGTGAGGCATTGAAGGATGAAACCTTGGCTACACCGTAGTTCAACACACTATTCAACAAATAGAAAAAGAATTTTCAAAGCGAGTCAACTACATAACGTTTTTAGAGTTTTTAGATTCTTGTTTAGAGGTTCCAATATCTCCCTAGAGAAAATTAGGGAGTGAGGGTTTCTTTGTACTTGTGCCTGAATGTACCTAAGGTAGATGTACTTCTTTGATGGTGGATTCCATTATGTTGCCCACCTTATAGGTTGGCATGAGGTGGGACCCCTATTCCTAGGGTTTTGTGGGGTTAGAGTCTCAGTGTTTTGCATTGTTTCCCTACTAAAAATGTGGCCAGTATGTCACTAAAGTGAATTAACATATTTATTAACATTTAGCCATGTATTTCTTAATCATGGGGTTTCTAGACCGTAGGTAGGGCATTTTTAGTATGCACCTATATAGGTAGTCGCCCCTTGTTTTTTTGGGCATATTAGAGCATGCAGTGCATTTGGGCACACTCTCTCTCTCTCTCTAGCATTTGTGTGCAACACTTCCTCTCCTCTCTGCTATTTTTTGTTGGACATGCATTTTCTCTCTCTTGAAAATTTCGGAGCGATCCATCTTCTCCTTGCAACACTAATGTTTTCACATTGGAGAGGGGGAATGGAGGAACACACTCGGCACAACAACAAAGTCCTCACTATAGCTCAGGGTATCCGCATCACCCCTATCCTCTCAGAAAACACCTTCAAAACACTCTTTACACTAGAAGACCACTCCCTGCTCTTTTTCCAATGCTTACACATTCCACAAGTCCACCACACAACGCACACCTACTGCCACGGTCTATCTCTACCCTTATACACACACACAGCCGCTCAATCTCACTCTCTCTCACAAAACACCGTTGGTCCGGGGGGGGCACACACATCCACACTGTCGGCACCGCGGAGAGACACAAGAGCAGGAGAAAGAGAAGGGGGGGAAGGGGAAACAACAACAGAATTGGGCAATAGTGGCTTGTGTTGGGGTATAAAGCCCAATGTGGTCGCCCAGGTAAGTGGGCGGGCCGCCAGGTATGTACACATATTCTTTTGTTAAAACCCAAAAAGAACTCACTATGCTCTACGCATTACAGTAGAGCGAGTTCACCATATCGTCGTGCTCTTCTTCTCGCACTCTCTCTCGCGTCGCACTTCCGCTTGTACTCCTTCAACTGGTATCAGAGCTCAGATCGAGGCTCGGGGCAGCATTTGCAGGTAGCCAAAGTCACTTGCTCAGATTGGAGTGAGATTCGACAGGCGAAGACACGGCCCCAATTTCAGAATTTCATTCTAAGGTCATCTCGGCCACCATTCGGCTTCGACAAAGATCTGCGCAGGCCATTTTCGACTACGTGGTCTTGGCGGATCCGACTCTGCAAATTTGGGGTTTCGGCCTACGACTCCAAGTGCTGAGGATATCTGCACTTCCAGAGTGCTGATTTGTGGTTGTCTACACAATGAAGGATGGCTCACAGTTCTTGGAGGTGTGTCACATACGACACGGGTGCATCTACACACAGACTATAGGCGACATCCACTAGTTCATTAGGTAGCTTGTGTTTGCTGCTTGATATTCCAGATTTCATCCTGACATTGCAGGTACTTCCACATGGGATGTATTGTCAGAGATGATGTATGTCTGTTGAGGGTTTGATGGCTGTGAGTCACGCAGCAAACAACCGCCGCAGCGGTTACAGCATATAGTGGAAAATTTGTGGATGTATGACTTTGTGGGAAGTCTATGTATTTGTCAGATTTACTGCAGCCTTTGTTGAGGGTCGAGTGAGGTTTTATTGAGTTGGGGGATTCTCGAATGTTGAGATCCTTTCGGCGATACAGGTCTTGGAACGATCCCTCGAGCACCCTTAGATAGGCAGCTAGGATGTATTGACTGTGAGTTAGACAGTTGGGATTGCATATTAGACATGTGGAAGATATCCAAGGGTTCTATGATAGTAGCACATGGAGTAAAGTCTGGAGGACTTTACATGATTTATGTATCAAATGTCTCTAAAAATGTAATCAATGTAACCGAGCAGCCGAACGTTTCTTTGTGGCAAGAAGGGAATGGAAATCTTGTCTCGTTCTGGTTATTTGCCTGGCTTGTCATTTAATGATTTTGAATTCTGTGAACATTGTTTGTATGGTAAGAAAACACAGCAGCCACATAAGAATATAAGCAGTAGAAGAGATACACAGTTGGCACTTGTTCATATTGATTTGTGTGGACCTATGCCTAACCTATCTCTAGGGGGAGCTTCTTACTTTATGACACTTATAGATGATTACTCGAGGAAATTATGGGTTTACTTTCTCAAGCACAAGGATGAAGCGTTTAGTGTTTTCAAAACGTTTGTGACACTTGTGGAGAATCAGAGTGGCAAGAAGCTTAAATGCTTACGCACTGACAATGGTGGAGAGTATGTTTCAAAGGCCTTTCACGACTTTTGTGAGTCAAAAGGTATAAAACGTGAACTTACTGCTCCTTACAATCCTCCTCAAAATGGTGTTGCTGAGAGGATGAATAGGACCATACAAGAGAAGGTCAGAAGTATGTTGTCTAATGCACAACTGCCAAATGGGTTTTGGGCTGAAGCTGTATCAACAGCTATTCATCTTATAAATAGATCTCATAGCAAGGTTTTGCAGAAGTATTATGTGGCAGAGATGGTATGGTTAGGCAAAATGCCCTCATACAAGCATCTCAGAGTCTTTGGCTGTTAGGCATATACTCATGTTCCAAAGGAATTTAGGAACAAACTTGAGCCAAAGAGTAGAAAGTGAATCTTTCTAGGCTATGGTAATTCTGGTGAGATGGGGTACAGACTTTGGGATCCCGAATCCAGAAAGGTTATCCGCAGCAATGATGTTCACTTTAATGAAGCCAAATATCATTCTAAACCAGAGAGGGTTGAGGAGATTAGAAGAGTTGTCTTCCAAGAAGATGGACCCGGCACATGCAAGACAAAATGTCAGGGCTCAAGAGGAGCAAGGACAGGATAGAGTGGAACCAAAGGTTGTGGCTGAGCCTGAACCACCTATTGTGTGTAGATCTGGACGTATCACGCGACCTCCTGATAGGTTTGTTCCATCTATGAACTATGTCATGTTGACTGATTGCAATGAGCCTTCATGTTACAAGGAAGCAGTGCAAATGAAGGACTCCGGGAATTGGCAATTGGCCATGCAGTCAGAGATGACAGCTCTGCATAAAAACCAGACATGGAAGCTAGTTAAATTACCACAGGGCAAAAAGGCTCTACCTTGTAAATGGGTTTACAGGTATAAGATCACCGCTCATGATAGTCAGCCAAAGTACAAAGCAAGGCTTGTTGCCAAGGGCTTTAAGCAAGAACAAGGCATTGACTTTGATGAAGTCTTCTCTCCGGTGGTCAAGATGATTACATTGAGATGCTTTCTTGCATTGGTTGCCATATTAGATTTGGTGTTGCACCAAATGTATGTCAAGACAACGTTCTTGCATGGTGATTTAGATGTGGAAATTTACATGCAGCAGCCAGAAGGGTTTGTTGAGAAAGGCAAGGAATATTTGGTATGCCAGTTGTTAAAGAGTCTTTAGGGATTAAAACAATCACCGAGGGCATGGTACCATAAGTTCCACAAGTTTATGCTTTCTCAAGGCTACAAACGTAGTGAGTTTGATCACTGTCTATATACAAAGAAGGCTAAGGATGGAAATTGGCTGATCCTTATTTTGTATGTGGATGACATGTTGATTGCTGGCAAGCACTTGGAAGAAATTTCAGCTTTGAAGTCAAAGATGGAAAAATTGTTTGACATGAATGACATGGGTGAGGCAAGTCATATACTTGGTATGCGCATTGAGAGAGACAGATCAAAGAAGTTGATTTGGTTATCTCAAACAAAGTATATTGACAAGGTTTTGCAACGTTTCAATATGGAGAAGGGAAAGGCACTGAGTGTTCCATTGCCACCATATGTGAAACTTAGCAAACAAGATTGTCCCGTGTCTGAGGAAGAACAGGCTGAAATGGATAAGATTTCATATGCGTCTGCAGTGGGTAGTTTGATGTAGGCAATGATTGCTACTCACCCAGACATTGCATTTGCAGTGGGAGTAGTAAGTCGATACATGTCAAACCTAGGCAAGAAACATTGGGAGGCAGTGAAAGGAATATTGAGATACCTAAAAGCTACAAAGAGTATGCGCATATGCTATGGGAGTCAGGAGCTAAGTGTAAAGGGTTTTACAGACTCAGATTATGCAGGTGACTTAGACAACCAAAGGTCTAAATCAGGGTATGTCTTTACATTGGTTGGTGGAGCAGTATCATGGCGTTCCAGATTACAAGATTGTGTTACTCAGTCTACTACAAAGGCTGAATATGTTGCGGCATCAGAGGCATGCAAAGAATCAATTTGTCTTAATCGACTAGTAACAGATTTGGGAATCAAAGAAGAGATGCCTGTGTTATATTGTGATAGTCAAAGTGCTATACAATTGGCTCACAATCCAGTTTATCACTCAAAGACAAAGCATGTGGATGTGAAGTATCATTTCATCAGGGAAATGCTCGAGGATAAGCAACTTCATCTTGTCAAAGTTCACACCACAAAAAATCCTGATGATCTACTTACAAAAGGACTTCCCTCAAAGAGCTTTGCGCATTTTCGCAAGCAGTTAGGTGTAGGGTAGTACATCTCTTGTATATTAGCTTGTATAGTAGTGATAGCCGTTTTTCGGCTCTTTGTAATTGCCACAGTGAGTTACCTCACCCTACCAAAATCACCCAAACACTGTGGCTATCCCTACCATTTCACTGTACATAGGCGTGCATGAGTCACGGGACTTTTCCCATATCTTCTTAAAAAACCCTCAATTAGCTAGTCATTGGGCTAGTTGAGCCAAAAAAATAAAAATAAATAAAAAATATAAATATATTATGGCCCATGCGTATGTAAATATTTCTTTGTATATAGGGCCTAAATAAAAGATTTTTTCATCATTATTTTGGTATTTATTTAAATATTTCTACCTAGGTGTGTGTTATTTATGCTTTGTACATTGCCTCACCATTACCACCATTTTTTCTTACCATTTTTCATACTCTTTATTCCATATAGAAATATTTTCATGTAAGCTTCTCTTATATTTGGTGTAACTCCACCCCAACAAAAATCCAAAAAAACTAGTTTTATTTATGTGTATATTTTTTCACTATTGTGATTTTTCCCTTCCTACATCTATTTTGTTTTTTTTCAAAAAAATTAGAACACCAAAAATATTTATCTTTTTATGGTAGCCTCATAATGAGAGAGATTTCTTTTGACCCCTTTATATTTTTTCCACTTATATTATTTATATTTGACATGTACATATTTTTTAGACCCCTCAATATTTGATTTTCTTAGTTGTACTATTCACTTATATCATAATCTCAACAATATCTTCAATTATAGACCTACCAAATAAGATCAAGGGTAGGTGGCATGCATACATGCACTATGGAGGGCTCACTCTTGGAGGTATTCAAAAGAATCATCCAAAGAAGGACCCCACAAGGACCTTGTGCAGTGGAAAACAACGGTCAGTTTTGCTGAATTTTTAAAGTTCACTTGCTCTCCGAATTTGAAAAGGTGATACAAACAAAGGTTGTAGCTCGAGGGCTGAACTTTTGCCTCAAATTTTTTCATATTTTTTTGAGCTACGAGCTGTGAGCTATGATTTTATTAGTGGACCCCAGTTTTCCCATGCTATGCAGCCACACTCTCTCTTCCACTTTATCATTTTCCTCTTTCACACACACTTCTCCACTCATCATCCCCACCTCTCTCACCACTCCTCTCTGCACCCTACTCACCTTCTCCTCAACCTTGAAGAATAAGAGAAACCATGGTAAACTCATACCTCCCACACACAATTCCATTCCAAAATTGACCACCTAGTCTCATTTTTCCTCCTCCAAATTACCCATATCTATAAAAAAACCCACAAAATTCAGCCTCTTCTCTTAAAAGACAGCATCATGGTGGTTGATTACTTAGCTTCAATTACCTTGTCTCTCAAGGAAGGTCAAGAGTGGAGAAAAAATGTACCGTCAAAGCTAGTGGACCGTCAACAAGCGTCAAAATTTTCCCTACTCAAGATACTTGGAGCATCAACCTTGTAAGAAATCCACATTTTCTTACCTCTTAAGAGTTTTTCTTCCTTATTTGTATCCTACATGGATACTCCCATTGTAAATATCCAATTCCATTTGTAAATTAATACTAACTCTACTAACACTAACGCACTATGAAAAGTCCTATCACCTCCATTTCTCTCCTCTCTCTTTCCCCACCAACTTCTTGATAATTCCAAGCAAAAGAAATTAGATAAATTGCTGAAAATCTAACCCAACCATGGTTAAAGGAGTAACCCTAGCCTTCAAAATTGCTATAAAAGGAGGGTGTAGCTAGCACAAAAAGGGGGGAGCCATAAGCAAGAGCACTATGCTATAGCTTGAGAAGCCAAGCTCAACCTCTCTAGAAGGAGCTCTTGAGTGGAAGCTCATTGTCTTATGCATGTGAATTGTGTTGTAATAGGGTTTAGCAAGGGAAATCTATGCCATTGTAAGAGAGAGAGTGATCATTCAATTGAGAGTAGGAAATCTATCATTTCTCCTACTAGTGTAAGCCCAACATTTGCTGAATCAAGGAGGGTGGATTTGGACTAAGCTTGGATACTTTGTCTCCCTTCCAACGTGAAGTAATGGACAACAATGATGTGTAAGTGTCTTGGTGTTTTTTGTTAAGTTCTTGATAGCTTGTCTCTGGTGTTGTCATCAATCTAGCCATAAATCCCACATACTGTAAGAGGGCGACAGGGTGGAGAGGACTCCCCTGGCTTTAAGACAGTGATTGGGGTGGCTTTTCTTGTGATGTGTTGTGGTGAAACTTACGCAAGCTATGTTGAACAAATAATAATCTCACTTTGATTTGTCATGACAAATTTGTAAGAAGGTATTAATGCAACAAGCACCCCCTCCCCCTTTCTCTCTCTTTCTTAAATATATAGTTGTGTTTGCTTGATCATTGCCAATACGTTTCAAAGCAGCCCGAGCACTATCTCTCTCTCTCTCTCTCTCTCTCTCTCTCTCTCTCTCTCTCTCTCTCTCTCGTGTTTTAGTGTGTGAGAGTGTTCCATTGGTGTTCGGGTTAGTGTAAATTCCTTGCTTGTTTGTGGGTTGCTCTAACGATTCTCCTCTTTTGTGTCCTAGTTCGCTCTTAAACTAGGTGGTGCCTCTTGTGTAGTTGGGATTTGGCTATGGGTTTGTTGTTTTGGTTTGTGTTGTGTTGTGCCCCAGCCCCATTGAGCAGCACGGGAGCCTTGAAGGGTGTTTAGAGGTTGCTCTTCTTGTTGCCCGCCCCGGACCGCTTCAAATTGGTGCCCCCACGGAGGACGGCTTGTGTATTTTTGTGTAGAATCAACCTTTAGCATAGTCAAGTAGTTTGCATGAATCACGAAAATTTGTATGATCCCTTCATTCCCATTGCAAGGCAAAAGGTACACATAATTGTTAGTACTAAGTTGCAATTTCAACGTGTCATTCGTAGAATTTTAGGTCCTCTTAGGTTGGCCGAGATAAACGCTTCAGTAAATCCTTTTATTTTGCCTCTCATTAGGTACGACCTTAGTTTGGACGTCTATATTTTTGTTTTGTTTTAAGCATTAGGTCATGCATAGACCATGGATAATAGCCTAGGAATAGAGGTTTTCCCCTTCCATTTCACTCCACACATTAGAATAAACATTGCAATTAGTAGGAAAATCCATTTTCAACAACGTATGGTGTTCATGTTTGGTGCCCAAAGAGTAGGAGAAATTGTCGCATCACCAAACCCTGTCATCCTACCTCTTATTGATTATCATAGGTCGTTTGATGTGAATATCTTTATTTTGTTGTAGAATAGATTGCAAGCTAGATACATTATTGTGTAAATCTTTTTAAGAAAGAAAAACAAAAACGGGTGTCACTTTGAAATCAATTCAATGGAAAGCCAACGCCAAATGTCTGGGTATCCTCTTTTCTTTGGAGAGCTTGGAGAGGATGCTGAATTATTTTTAGTGAATTTCAAGATGTCTTGCCGTATCAAGAGGATAATAACTGATCAAGAACGTGTAGAAATGTTTGAGGTGGTCCTTAGGAAAGATGCTAGTACTTGGTTTGACTCTTTGCCTGAGGAAGTTAAGGGGAATGACACAGAAGTTTTGAATCGTTTCAAGAAATACTTCTTTGATCCCCAAAACACTCAAAAATTATGGCAAGACATTGTTTCTCATATGCAAAAAGACTTACATGACTACTACTTGTACAAGCAAGAGTTTCTACGTCTTTGGGCTCTATGGATACGAAATGTTGCTAACCCTGGTGATGGTGCAGAATTTCTAAAGAAGGAGAGGTTCATAGCCGGACTCTTTCCTGACCTTAAGGTAAAAGTTGAGGCGGGTGCACCTGCTACCTTTGATGCAGGTGACACTAGGGCTGCTGCGAAATATAGGAAACTCAAGTGCTTAAGGGGAGAGGTTCCAATAGAAGGTCTTAGACCCAAAGGTAAGTCACAAGCATCAACATCGAGGGAGTTTCCTGAGGTAACGGTGGAAGTAATTGAGAAGTTAAATGAATCTTTAAGCAGCCTATCAATTCACCTTGCACAAGTTGTAGGTCCAAAGGGACAAGCAAAGAAGTCTGAAGAGCGAGATCCACGACCTAGGAGAGTCTTGCAATGTTGGAATTGCGGAGAGTCTGGACATGGGATGTATAATTGTCCTTGGCCCCGTCGAGAGCCAAGGAGACCTAACTTGAATTACCCAGTGATGAATGCAGGTGAAGGAACTGGTCAACAACCAAGGCTTCTACAAAGACCAAATGGACCAAGACCACCTCCACAAGGGGTAGAAGGAGTTCCACCTTTGCCAGATCCAAATGTGCATGTGGTAGAGGTGACAAACTCAAATGAGGTTGACACGGAAGCAAATGGCATTAAGCGTGGCCGAGGAAAAGGTAAAGAGAAAGAGGGTGTCCCATCACAGAGTGACCATGGACAAGGCAAGAAGGCAAAGGAGACCAAGGAAGCTAAGAGGACTCGACGTCGTATCAATCTCCAAGACTTCCCCCTTGGACATGGTATGGCTCCATACAACCTGTTGGAAGACATGCAAGGTAAGGGTCCTGATATCTCATGGCCTCAATTTCATGCATTATGCCCACAAGTTAGGAGAGATTTAACAAAGGCAATTAGCACTAGGAGAAAGGTAAAAGAGAGTTTTCCTGTTGTAAAAATTGCACATGCTGAAATGAACGAGGATATTACACCTGTGCTAGATTGTTACATAAAAGGAAGATTGATTAGGAAAGGTCTAGTGGATGGGGGTGCACAAATTTGCATCATGACAGAAGGGCTCATGCAAAGACTAGGCATGCACATCCATGAGACACCTGAAATCAAAGTGAAAATGGCAAACAATAGCAAGGCTAGGTGCGTAGGCATTTGTAAAAATGTTTTTGTGGAGGCCTTTGGCATTAAGAAGGCAGTGGATTTCTATGTCATGTCTACCAAGGGAAATGGTTACCCATTTATCCTAGGAAGACCATGGCTAATGAAAATGTGAGCTTTGTAGGATTGGGAGAGTGGAAAGCTAATTTGCAGGAATGACAATCACAAGAAGGTTGTCTTTGACATGAAGGAGCAACGCCAAGAGGAGCTCCATGAAGAATCATCTCGAAGTGAGACGGAAGAAGATTGGACTGAAAACACTTCAGAAGAAGAAAGTAGCGGCAGCATTACTGAAGAGGAGTCCTCCATTGAAGTCATGGGGGTAAGGTTTAAGCCAAACAACCAAGAGACCTCTTCTCGAGGTTTGGAAGAGGTAGGTTCCCAAGAGAACCAAAAGGTGGAAGATGAAGGAATGTTAGAAGGTATGTTGTCTACAACACTTACAAAGGATGAAAGAGAGGAGTTCAAATGTGTGCTAAGGAAATTTCCGAGGCTTTTTGCTAAAGACTACACCGATGTGCGTGGAGTAGATGTTGTTCAACACAAGATTGAGTTGAAGCCAGAGGCCACACCTAAGGCTCAAAAGCTACGAAGGCTAGGAGTCATTAAGGAGCAGGCTCTACTCAAGGAGGTAAGAAAGCTTCTAGCAGCAGGTTTCATTTATCCAGTGGAGAATTCAGAGTGGGTCTCTCCCGTTGTTGTCACTCCTAAGAAAAACGGCAAGTGGAGGGTGTGTGGATTATCGTCCACTTAATGAGGCAACAAAAAGAGATCACTTTCCCTTCCCATTTCAGGATGAGATACTAAATGAAGTAGCTAGTCATGAGAAGTACACTGTGTGTGATGGCTACTCGGGTTACTTTCAAATAGGTATCGCATTGGAGGATCAATTGAAAACAACCTTTATCACTCCTTGGGGTTGTTATGCTTTTAGAGTCATGCCATTTGGCCTGACAAATGCTCCTGCAACTTTCCAACGCTTCATGAACATGGTGTTTCAAGCATTCTTTGGAAAGTCCATTAGGGTTTTTATTGATGATTTTTGCATTTATAGCTCAAAATCATTGCATCTACAAAGGGTAGAAGAAGGTTTAAAGAAGCTCTATGACATGGGAGGTCAACTCAACCCCGACAAGTGTCACATAGCTGAGGATGAAGTGATCTTGCTTGGTCACAAGGTTTCCTTTAAAGGCATTGAGGTGGATCCTTCAAAGGCAAAGGCTCTTATTGAGCTCCCCTCACCCAAGAATCTCAAAGAGGTCATATCATTCATTCAAAAAGTGAAGTATATGTCACGCTTTATTCACTTAGCTTCGGAGTTGCTTCATCCTTTGCAAAAGTTGACATAACAAGTAGAATTTGCATGGTCTGATGAGCTTGAAGAGTATTTTTGTAACATTAAAGTCATTTTGTCAGAGCTACCAACACTCGTGCCTCCTTGTTGGGAGTACACATTCTTTGTTAGCTCTAGTGTTGGAAGGGAAACAATTGGTGCTGTGTTGCTACAACATTAAGGTGCCTGAAGTAAAGACCCTACCATTACCACCACCAAAAAGTATTCCTAATGCTTTTACCTTGTTCTTTGATGGAGCTTTTCGTCGAGCCACAGGAAAAGCAGGGGGAGGGCTAGTGTTGCTCAACCCAAGTGGAGAGGTGGTCATGAAA
Organism: Adiantum capillus-veneris; assembly: GCF_014529385.1. Lineage (NCBI taxonomy): Eukaryota > Viridiplantae > Streptophyta > Polypodiopsida > Polypodiales > Pteridaceae > Adiantum > Adiantum capillus-veneris. The sequence continues at coordinate 47,520,046 of NC_140932.1, forward strand.
GAGAAGTTCAATCTACCAATTTCAGCTAGCAACAATGAAGCAGAATACGACACACTAATTCATGGTTTGAAGATGTGCATTGGCCAAGGGATACAATGCCTCATGGTAAAGGGAGATGCACTTCTCACTGTTAAACAGATTTTAGGCATTTGGGCATGCAAAAATGAAAGACTAAGGGCTAAAGTTTATACCATCCGTAGGCTATTTAATCAATTTGAGGAGGTGCAATTATATCATATTCCTAGGAAACAAAATGAAGATGCTGATTTACTTGCACAACAAGCCATTGCATGTGTAAAGAAAGAAGTGCAGGTCATCATGGTGGCGGCTGCTATGAAGCAACCGAGGTACCAGGGATTGGAGTCATTGGCTCCCATCATTGGCTACATTTTGGAGGGTGAGTTTCCACCAGACTTCACAAAAGCTCAGAAGAGGAGACTCATGAAGAAGGCAAGCATGTATCTCTTCCTAGAAGGCTCCCTCTATCAAAGAGGGAGGGATCAAGTATGCAGAAGAGTACCAACTATTGAGGAAATTCCAGCCATTCTAAAAGGTTTGCATGAAGAAGCATGTGGTGGTCATTTTGCCCAAGAATTAACTGTGAAGAAGATTTTGCTTGCGGGATATGTTTGGCCAAGTCTGCATGTGGATGTCCAACATTGGTGTAAAAGTTGTCACAATTGTCAGGTAAATGGGAATAGAAGATTGGTTTATGGTCCAAGGCAAATCGTGCTTGCAAATGGACCGTTTGAAAAGTGGGGCATTGATGCTATGGGTCCTCTGCCTAGGACAAAAAATGGTAAACTCTACATTCTAGTGGCTGTAGACTATATGACTAGGTGGGTGGAAGCACAGAGTGTGGCAAAGGTAAATGAGAAGACAGTGAGCAAATTCGTCTACACTCACATTTATTGTAGATTTGGCACACCTTTGGAGATTGTTTCTGATAATGGTCCAGGGTTTAGAAAGGGATTGCTCACAGAAGTCTGTGAAGAACTTCACATTCTACATCGTCACAGTACACCCTACTATCCCCAATCAAATGGTTTGGTAGAAAAAGCTAATGGTGTCATTGCAGGCATCATTAGAAAGATGGTGAAAAACAAGACAAAGTTGTGGGATGACTTCTTGGATGGTGCCTTGTGGGCGTATCGAACCACATATAGGGAAGCCACGGAGTTCACACCATTTCACTTGGTCTATGGTCAAGAGGCTTTACAGTCAATTGAGCTAAACATTCCAACAATGCGACTTCATGGCAAATCAACACAAGATGATCAAGAAGCATGGATGGATCGACTTCTTACCTTAGCTGAGCTTGAGTGGAAAAGAGAAGCAGCATACGAGTGCTATAAGAGGAAAGCCACACAGACAAAGGAGAAGCTTGACAAGAAACTGAAGGACAAAGGCATCAATGAAGGAGATCTTGTGCTAAGGTATGACAATCGACTCGATAATCGTTTTGATGCCAAATTTGAAACAAGATGGCAAGGGCCATACATAGTCAAGAAGGCTTTCAATTCAAGTTACTATCAGCTTATGGACTTGAATGGTAAAGAGCACTCCAGGAAGGTAAACGGGTATCGCTTGAAGCCCTATTTGAGTCGCCTTCTACCAAAGGATCTACCAAAGATCTGTCAAAAGGCCACTGTCTCATGTAAGTATTGTTACATGAAGCATGAGTGTAACTCTAGCCAAAATTCTGAGGGGCCAAACAATAAAAATCTCGTCAAGGACTCTGAAGCACTCTCTTTGGAAAAGATGCTCTATGATGGTACATGAATATACCATCATCCAGGGGGAGGGCCAATGATAGCCGTTTTTCGGCTCTTTGTAATTGCCACAGTGAGTTACCTCACCCTACCAAAATCACCCAAACACTGTGGCTATCCCTACCATTTCACTGTACATAGGCGTGCGTGAGTCACGGGACTTTTCCCATATCTTCTTAAAAAACCTTCAATTAGCTAGTCATTGGGCTAGTTGAGCCAAAAAAATAAAAATAAATAAAAAATATAAGTATATTATGGCCCATGCGTATGTAAATATTTCTTTGTATATAGGGCCTAAATAAAAGATTTTTTCATAATTATTTTGGTATTTATTTAACCTTGGTTTTGCTCTCTCCTCACATGCTTAAATTGAACCTCTTCAAAAGACTTTAGGATTTTCTTGATGGGAAAGAACTAGTGCTTCAAAGAATTCCGGTTTACCTGCCATTGGCCTAACCGTTGCTTGATGACTAGCAACGCATCTCCCTTCACCACCAATCTGAAAATGCCAAACTCTATACACTACTTTTAACCCAAATGCAGAGTGAGATACTCCACCTCGGTGTGGACATCCTCCAGATCATAAGCCTTTGAAAATATGGTTTTGCAATGTGGGTCGTGTATCACCAAACCTCCTCCTGCCTGAAGTACTACCCTTCGATACACTCCGTCGAACCACATTGTAAAGGCATTCTCCAAATCAGGCCCCTCCTTAGCTTCATCTCGCACCACCCTTGGAAGAGGAAATTGCTTATTTCAAAGGTGAAGGTGATGTTATTGTATTTGGGGATATGAATGCTTGCACAAAAACATTGCAGCATGATACTCAACAATTTGATATGCCATACATTTCAAGGGAGTTGGAGGAAGTTCACTCGTATGATCGTACTTCAATGGATGAGAAAGAGCCGGATCACTATGGAAAGTTACTTTTACACATGTGTAATAGCACGGGTATGCTCATTGCCAATGGTGTATCTTTGTGGAGTGGAACCAATGGATTTACATGTAGGAGACATAATGGGGATAGTGTGATTGACTATATGCTACTCTCTGAAGCCATCATGTATCGCATAAAGAGTTTTATGTTTGGTCAATGGACCCCGGAATCCGACCATCGCACCTTATGTATTGACCTTTCATGTGGAGAAGCAACTAAGCATGATAATCTCAGCCAAAGGAAAGAGAATTTATCACTATGTATGGATTTCAAATGGGCACCAATGTACATTGAAATGGTTGAGCAAAAACTATGGATGACAAAGCTTCAATGTGATGCACCATTGGAAACTAAATGGGAAGCTTTCAAGAAAGCTATTTGTTCTTGTGCGGAAGAATGCTTTGCCATAAAGCATCTCCATGGTATCAACAAAGATAGATCACGCAAAAGGTGGTTTGATAAAGAATGTCAAGATGCTCGAAAGTCCTTGATAAAGCTTGATGCAACTATGGACAAAGACAACTATCAAAGTCATTTGCATACATACAAGGCATTGATTCAAAAGAAGAGAAGAAGATGGGAAGTAAAGCAACAAGAATTTCAAGTCCAAGAAAAGGCACATGCATGTGGAAGATTTTGGAGAAACTTGAGGGGCAAGCGGGTTGATAATTTTGGTAACTTGAGTCTAGTGGATATGTACACACATTGTAGGCAATTATATGAGCAAGCAAATGCTGAAAAAATGCCATTTTATGGTTCACTCCCATGTATGCCCTCTTTTTTTACTATTGAGGATGTATGCGATGGGCTTGAAAAGTTGGCCACTCGCAAAGCGGGAGATCTTCAAGGTATCAAGCCAAAGATGATCAAATGGATGGGATATTTTACCCATGAGTGGATGTGTGATATGTTCAACCTTGCACTTCAACATGGTATGCCTTATGATTGGAGTACTAATTGGGTTAAGCCTTTGCATAAAGGATGGGATGTAAAGAATGTAAGCAACTACCAGACTATAATGATTGGGTCTCTTATGGCAAAGTTGTTTGGGTGCATAATGGAGATGAAACTGAGTGATTGGGCTGAAGAGAATGACAAGCGTGCAAAGGGACAAGCGGGTTTTCGTCGATGCCATAGCACCATTGATCATCTGGTCACTCTTCGTGTTCTCATGGAGGAAAGTCGGTTGAAAGGCAAGCGATTGTATTGTTGTTTTTTGGACTTTAAGAAAGCCTTTGATATGATTCCACGTAACAATTTGTGGAGAAGGATGGAAGAACTCCAAGTGCCAAGTGAGTTTATGCTTGCGGTTTCTCGAATCTATGAGAAGGTGATTTGTCAATTGCGCATGGGAAGAGAAATTTCAGAAATTTTTGTAAGCACTATTGGGGTTAAACAAGGATCTCCATTGTCACCAACTCTCTTTGGTCTATGCATCGATCAATTGGAACAAATGGTACTTGACTTTATACAAGAAGAAGGCATTGAAGAGCTCACTATTTGCAATGCGGTAATCATGCTTTTGTTGTATGCGGATGATGTAGTGCTTCTAGCACACACTTTAGAAGATGCACAAAAGCTTATGGTTGTCCTTGAGAACTTTTGCTTGCATAGTGGGCTAAATGTAAATGAATCCAAAACAAAGGTTATGCTTGTGAAAACCAACCATAAGGAGAAGCCATGCATTGTGTACAAAAATGAGACACTTGAAGTTGTTGAGAGCTTTAAGTACCTTGGCCTTGAGGTTCCATCCAATCACAAGTGGCATGAATGTGCTATGCGTCGTTTGGAAGCGGGAAAGAGAGCATATTATGCATTTGAGAACATGTGTAATGCGGGAAACATCAAGTGTTGGATTCTCAAGAAGTATCTTTTTGATGCATTGGTGACACCGGTTCTTCTCTATGGAGTTGAAGTGTGGGGCGAGAGCATCTCAAAGTCTACTTGGAAAGAGTTTGAGAATGTCCAAAAGCGTTTTCTTACAAACTTTCTCCAAGTTAAGACACAAACACCATATATGCTCCTACTTCTTGAGTTGGGATGTCTTCCAATTGAGGTTATGGGCATGGAAAGGGTTGTGGAGTACATGATAAAGATGCGTCAAAACCCCTCACATCGACTTCCTACAATTGCATGGGAAGCAAGCAAAAAAGTTCAAAAGACGCATAAAAGCAAGATCTTGAGCACGGGATGGATGCAAGACATAAAGAAGTGGTTTGGGAGATGGGATGCATTACACTTGCTACATGATGCTTCAATTGACTCTCAAGTGAATGAAGCTTTTCTACAACGCCAATGTATTACGGCTTGGGAGAAATCCTGTGGGTCACGCTTCATACATTACACCACCTATATTGCCCCCAACTACAAAACCATGTTCTTCGCTGAGAGAGGAAACCGTAGTCACACTTACATGCTTGAGCCTATTCCCTTGTCCGCGATACGCACTATTGCAGCGATTCGGCTTAGCTCCCATTTCCTTCGATGCGAGATAGGGCGTTGGGGAAATGGAGAAGAGTTAAATCGATTGTGCACATTATGCTCACTGCAAGTTCGAGAGTCTGAGTACCACACACTACTAGAGTGCTCAGCTTTTGGTCACATCCGAACTTGCTTCTCTCATATTTTCAGCCATAACTTAGACCTACACACTTTCGTCTCCCAGCCAAGGTGTGGGCTCTCCATTGCGACTCTCATCACTACAATTTTGGAGCATCGAGAGTCACTCATCAGCCATACACATACTACATCACATGTAGCTTTGGTCCCATAGGTCATATTTGACCTCCGAGGATGATAATAATATCTATCTATCTATCTATCTATCTCTCTCTCTCTCTCTCTCTCTCTCTCTCTCTCTCTCTCTCTCTCTCTCTCTCTCTCTCTCTCTCTCTCTCTCTCTCTCTCTCTACTTTTCTATGACGTTAAAATTCTCCTCTCTTTCTCTCTATCTATCTAACCCATTCCCTCTCTTGCCCACTGTTCTCTCACTCTCTCTCTCTCTCTCTCTCTCTCTCTCTCTCTCTCCACTTGCCACCCCTCTCCCCACCCCCTATTCCCTTTCTATCTCTTTGCTCCCACCACACCACCCCTCGAGTCCCTCCAGCCCTAGAGAGAAATAAAACAAAATGGAATGAATTGTTATATTAACTAAAATGGAATGAAATGCTATATTAAGACTTTTCATAAGGCCAAAATAACCTAGGAGACCAAACTGATACAGTCTTGGCGGATCTAATACAAGGCATGGGTACAAAGTAAAATGAGGAGAAAGAGAGAGAGAGGGTCGGGGGGGGGGGGGGGGGGAGAGAGAGAGAGAGAGGAGAGAGAGAGAGAGAGAGAGAGAGAGAGAGAGAGAGAGAGAGAGAGAGAGAGAGAGGGGGGAGGGGCTAGCAGGGGAGGGAGAGGTAGATAGATAGATTTTATTATCGTCCTTAGACATCAAATATGACATATGGGACCAAAGTTACATGTAATGTAGTATTTGTGTGGCTAATGTGAGTGATTCTTGATGGTCCAAAATTGTGGTGATGAAAGTCGCAATGGAGAGCCCACACTATGGCTGGGAGAGGAAAGTGTGTAGGTCTAGGTGATGTGGCTGAAGGAAGTAAGTTCGCATGTGACCAAAAGCTGAGCACTCTAGACGTGTGTGGTACTTAGACTCTCGAACTTGTAGTTAAAGGGAAAGGGAGAGAGAGAGAGAGAGAGAGAGAGAGAGAGAGAGAGAGAGAGAGGGCGGGGGGGGGGGGGGGGGAGAGGGGGAGAGTGGAGTGTAGTTTCTCTTTTTTTTTTTTAATAGGGAGAAAAGGGAGTGTAAGGAGGTAAGGCCAAAAAGAAAAGTTTTAAAAAAAGCCACCATCCACCCCCCCTCCCACCCAACCCTTCCCTTCCCTTCCCTTGTGGACCCTCTTCCCCCTTTTCTCTACACCTGCATCCCTACCCACGCGCGCTGCACCCCCCTGCTCCCACTGCTCTGCCCCCCGTTGCTTTCATTCCCCTGCTCCCGTTGCCCTGCCCTGCCCCTGCTCTGCACCCACATCCCTACCCGTGTGCGCTGCACCCCCCCTGCCCACTGCTCGCTCGCGCGCCCCCCTGCCCCATGCCTGCGCGCGCTGCACCCTCTGCCCCGGCTCGCGACGGCCAACTCACCTCTCCCACCCACTACTCACTACCCCCCCCCCCCCCCCCCCCCCACTTTCCCGCAGCCCTTGCGTAGAGAGAGAATGAGCGCTCTTTCCCATTGTAGAGAGAGAATTTGGTCCAAGAGCGTAGAGAGAGAGAGAGAGTGGTCCGAGAGCGTAGAGAGAGAAATAGGCGTTTTTTAGGCGTAGAGAGAGAGAGAGAGAGAGAGAGAGAGAGAAAGAAAGAGAGGTCTCAAAATGGATAGATTACCTCCGCTTCAATACTCCTTGGATGCACCCTCCTTGTCTCTCACACGGACAGAGATCACCAGGCTCATACGTCAGGATCTGATTCAGCTAAATACCAGGAGCACATGGATACAGTCGACACAGGACTTGGGCACGAAGATGGCTACACAGAGCATCTTCTCCAACTCACGGAGGACGGCTTTGTGACTAGGCCAGCATACATGGATACACACTTATCTCATGGGATAAGATGCGCTATTGGACAGATATTCACATCCTCACATCAGCTTCAGATCAAGACTGGCCGATTTCGAGGGGTGCCGATAGCCAGGATATGTCACTTATGTAACTTAGAGCCAGAGACAGAGATGCACTACACATGTCACTGCCCGGCATACTATGAGATACGCAGCCGCTTCCACTGCCTGTTCAGAGAAGGGTTCGGACCTTTTTCTAGAGTCATGGGATACAAGGATCAGAAGTGTCTTGGATTGTTCCTGCTAGAGCTGCGCAGACTTAGGGAGATCTTGCTAAGGACATCAGGGGAAAGACAGTCTCAGAGACGAATCACAGAGTTCTTTACACTAGATGGAGGAGGGCCAATGGAGCAGTCATTACAGCAGATCTCAGAGCCTACTCATACTAGAGGTACACTGCTTGACAGAGCCACTGAACTTGGCAACTTTGTAACTTTGTAATTTCAGTACTCAGGCATGGTATCAGATTCACCAATTGTAACTTTTTGGTCTCATAGGTCATTTTGGCCTTTTGAAGATGTTTATATAACATTTTATTTCTCTCTCTCTCTCTCTCTCTCTCTCTCTCTCTCTCTCTCTCTCTCTCTCTCTCTCTCTCTCTCTCTCTCTCTCTCTCTCTCTCCCCTTCCCCCTCCCCTTCTCTCTCATTTTATTTTGTACCCAAACATTGTATTAGATCCACCAAGATTGTATCAGTTTGGTCTCATGGGTCATTTTGGCCTTTTGAAGACAATTAATATAGCATTTCATTCCATTTCATTTCATTTGTCATTGGGATTTGAGGGACTCAAGCGACAGTGTGACACGAGGCAGAGAAAGAAAAAAGTAAGATGCGATGGGAGAGAGATCGAGAGAGAGAGGAGAGAGAGAGAGAGAGAGAGAGAGAGAGAGAGAGAGAGAGAGAGAGAGAAAGAGAGCGAGCAAAGAGAAAAGGGGGAGACAAAATTGTGAGGGAGAGAGGGAAATTGTATTGTTTTCGTTTTCAAAGAAATACGGGCTCACCTTGTACACCTCCCCCCCCCCCCCCCCCCCCCCCCCCCCGCGTGCTCCCTCTCTTTCTCTCTCCCAGTCTCCTACTCTCTCTCCACCTGCGATCCCTCTTCTCTTTGTCTCTCTCTCCCTCCCAATCGCCCGCCCTCTCTCTTCCCCTCCCGCTCTCTCTCTCTCTCTCTCTCTCTCTCTCTCTCTCTCTCTCTCTCTCTCTCTCTCTCTCTCTCTCTCTCTCTCTCTCTCTCTCTCTCTCTCTCTCTCCCTTCTCTCTCATTTTATTTTGTACCCAGACATTGTATTAGATCCACCAAGATTGTATCAGTTTGGTCTCATGGGTCATTTTGGCCTTTTGAAGACAATTAATATAGCATTTCATCCCATTTCATTTCATTTGTCATTGGGATTTGAGGGACTCAAGCGACAGTGTGACACGAGGCAGAGAAAGAAAAAAGTAAGATGCAATGGGAGAGAGATCGATAAAGAGAAAGAGAGAGAGAGAGAGAGAGAGAGAGAGAGAGAGAGAGAGAGAGAGAAAGAGAGCGAGCAAAAGAGAAAAGGGGGAGACAAAATTGTGAGGGAAAGAGGGGAACTGTATTGTTTTTTTTTCAAAGAAAGACGGGCTCACCTTGTACACCTCCCCCCCCCCCCCCCCTGCCCCGCGTGCTCCCTCTCTTTCTCTCTCCTAGTCTCCTACTCTCTCTCCACCTGCTATCCCTCTTCTCTTTGTCTCTCTCTCCCTCCCAATCGCCCGCCCTCTCTCTTCCCCTCCCGCTATCACTCTCTCTTTCTCTCCCCCTCTCTCCCTCTTTTACAAAAAAAGGGAGGCACTAGAGATACTGCTAGTGCTTTGTGTTTTTTAAATAACTCCTCTCCACCCCCCCCCCCCTCTCTCTCTCTCTCTCTACCCTTGCTACCCTTCCCTCTCGTCCTAATGTGTGTGTGTGTGTGTGTGTGTGTGTGTGTGTGTGTGTGTGTGTGTGTGTGTGTGTGTGTGTGTGTGTGTGTGTGTGTGTGTGTGTGTGTGTGTGTGTGTGTGTGTGTGTGTGTGTGTGTGTGTGTGAGAGAGAGAGAGAGAGAGAGAGAGAGAGAGAAAAGAGAGAGAGAGAGAGAGAGAGAGAGAGAGAGAGAGGCGGGGGGTGGATCTCACTCTGGGATGGGAGGGAAGGGAAGGGTGGGGTGGGGTGGAGAGAGAGAGAGAGAGAGAGAGAGAGAAGACATGGGGGAGAGGGGGGGGGGGGGCGAGACATCGAGAGAGGGGGATGGTGGACGAGAGAGAGAGAGACACACGCACAGAGGGAAGACAGCACGAGAGAGAGAGAGAGAGAGAGAGAGAGAGAGAGAGAGAGTCTACCCTTCCCTCTCATCCGTGTGTGTGTGTGTGTGTGTGTGTGTGTGTGTGTGTGTGTGTGTGTGTGTGTGTGTGTGTGTGTGTGTGTGTGTGTGTGTGTGTGTGTGTGTGAGAGAGAGAGAGAGAGAGAGAGAGAGGGGGGGGGGGGGGGGGGGGGGAGGTAGGGGAGACAACGAGAGAGAGGGGGGTGGTGGGCAAGAGAGACACACACACATAGAGGGAAGACAACACGAGAGAGGGGGGGAGAGAGAGAGAGAGAGAGAGAGAGAGAGAGAGAGAGAGAGAGAGAGAGAGAGGGGTTACAGAGTGACTAAGAAAAGAGAGATGAAGAAGGGAGTAGGAAATAGGAGGACTTTAGGGAAGGAATGGTGGTTTCTAGAGGAGGAGCTGGAGGAAGGAAGGTGGTTAGAGGAGTGGACGGAGAGAGGAGGTGGAGGAGAGGAAGGATGTTGGAGGAGGAGGCTAAGGAGGAGGAGGAAGGGAAGAGGAGGAAGCACATGGGCGGCAAGAGGAGGAAGGGGAAGTAGGGAGGGCGGCACTCCAAAAAAAAAAAAAAAGCTCGCTCCGTTGAACTCGCTCGAAGATCTATATCAACTCATGTGATCTACCTTGAACTTGAACTCGAATTCTTGCAGCTCCAACACCCACTTCATAATCCTCCTTCCTAGCTTCAAAATGTAGCACTACCTCTGGCAATATATTTTTAGCTATCAACACAAAAAATTTGTGCAATTAAATGCACCTTAAACTTCCTACAAGCGAAGACCAAAGCCATCACCCATGGCTCTGCTTCGGTGTAGGTAGTCTCTACTGAACTAATCACTCTACTCTCAAAGTATATCGGCTTGTAGCTTCTCCCTACTTTCTGAGTTAAAACCGCTCCAATAGCAACCATGCCTACCATCATAGACACATAAAAATCATCCTCTCGATTGGGAGGACACACCGCTAGCTGAATCTGTCAAAAGCTTCCTGAGCTTCGTCATCCCACTTGTAACCGTGCACCTTTTGAGCCCTTTTTGAAAGAGGATGCACATATTGCGAGAACATCCAAAAGAAGCCTGATAGATACTTTAGCTTATGGACAAACAAAGCTAAACCTTGAGCATCTGATGGCGGCACCATCAACACCAATGCCTTCACCTTCTCAGGATCATCCTTTATACCATTCTGCAACACCACATGACCCAACAGCTAGGCTCGAGGATGTGCTAGTGAGGCGGTCTGGGGCGGGCAATAAGAAGAGTGGCCTCCAAGCACTCTTCTAGGCTCCCATGCTGCTCAATTGGGTTGGGGTTGGAAAAAAACAACAACACACACACAAACCCGCAACCTAACCCTACACAAATTTGGGGCACCACCTAGTTTTGGATGCGAACTAGGACGCGTAGAGAGAGAGAGAGAGAGAGAGAGAGAGAGAGAGAGAGATAGTGCTCGGGCTGCTTTGAAACGTATCGGCAATGATCAAGCAAATACAACTACATATTTAAGAAAGAGAGAGAAAGGGGGAGGGGGTGCTTGTTGCATTAATACCTTCTTACAAATCTGTCATGACAAATCAAAGTGAGATTAGTATTTGTTCAACATAGCTTGCGTAAATTTCACCACAACACATCACAAGAAAAGCCACCCCAATCACTGTCTTAAGGCCAGGGGAGTCCTCTCCACCCTGTCGCCTTCTTACAATATGTGGGATTTATGGCTAGATTGATGACAACACCATGAGACAAGCTATCAAGAACTTAACAAAAAACACCAAGACACTTACGCATCATTGTTGTCCATTACTTACGTTGGAAAGGAGACAAAGTATCCAAGCTTAGTCCAAATCCACCCTCCTTGATTCAGCAAATTTTGGGCTTACACTAGTAGGAGAAATGATAGATTTCCAACTCTCAATTGAATGATCACTCTCTCTCTTACAATGGCATAGAGTTCCCTTGCTAATCCCCTATTACAACACATGCACATGCATAAGACAATGAGCTTCCACTCAAGAGCTCCTTCTAGAGAGGTTGAGCTTGGCTTCTCAAGCTATAGCATAGTGCTCTTGCTTATGGCTCCCCCCTTTTGTACTAGCTACACCCTCCTTTTATAGCAATTTTGAAGGCTAGGGTTACTCCTCTAACCATGGTTGGGTTAGATTTTCAGCAATTTATCTAATTTCTTTTGCTTGGAATTATCAAGAAGTTGGTGGGGAAAGAGAGAGGAGAGAAATGGAGGTGATAGGACTTTTCATAGTGGGTTAGTGTTAGTAGAGTTAGTATTAATTTACAAATGCAATTGGATATCTACAATGGGAGTATCCATGTAAGATACAAATAAGGAAGAAAAACTCTTAAGAGGTAAGAAAAGGTGGATTTTTTACAAGGTTGATGCTCCAAGTGTCTTGAGTAGGGCCAATTTTGACGCTTGTTGACGGTCCACTAGCTTTGACGGTACATTTTTTCTCCACTCTTGACCTTCCTTGAGAGACAAGGTAATTGAAGCTGAGTAATCAACCACCATGATGCTGTCTTTTAAGAGAAGAGGCTGAATTTTGTGGTTTTTTTGATAGATATGGGTAATTTGGAGGAGGAAAAATGAGACTAGGTGGTCAATTTTAGAATGGAATTGTGTGTGGGAGGTATGAGTTCACCATGGTTTCTCTTATTCTTCAAGGTTGAGGAGAAGGTGAGTAGGGTGCAGAGAGGAGTGGTGAGAGAGGTGGGGATGATGAGTGGAGAAGTGTGTGTGAAAGAGGAAAATGATAAAGTGGAAGAGAGAGTGTGGCTGCATAGCATGGGAAAACTGGGGTCCACTAATAAAATCATAGCTCACAGCTCGTAGCTCAAAAAAATATGAAAAAATTTGAGGCAAAAGTTCAACCCACGAGCTACAACCTTTGTTTGTATCACCTTTTCAAATTCGGAGAGCAAGTGAACTTTAAAAATTCAGCAAAACCGACCGTTTTTTTCCACTGCACAAGGTCCTTGTGGGGTCCTTCTTTGGATGATTCTTTTGAATACCTCCAAGAGTGAGCCCTTCATAGTGCATGTATGCATGCCACCTACCCTTGACCTTATTTGGTAGGTCTATAATTGAAGATATTGTTGAGATCATGATATAAGTGAATAGTACAACTAAGAAAATCAAATATTGAGGGGTCTAAAAAATATGTACATGTCAAATATAAATAATATAAGTGAAAAAAATATAAAGGGATCAAAATAAATCTCTCTCATTATAAGTCTACCATAAAAAGATGAATATTTTTGGTGGTCTAATTTATGAGAGTAATAGAGAATATATGTAGGAAGGAAAAAATCACAATAGTGAAAAAAATATACACATAAATAGAACTAGTTTTTTTGGATTTTTGTTGGGATGGAGTTACACCAAATATAAGAGAAGCTTACATGAAATTATTTCTATATGGAATAAAGAGTATGAAAAATGGTAAGAAAAATTGTGGTAATGGTGAGGCAATGTACAGAGCACAAATAACACACACCTAGGTAGAAATATTTAAATAAATACCAAAATAATTATGAAAAATATTTTATTTAGGCCCTATATACAAAGAAATATTTACATACGCATGGGCCATAATATACTTATATTTTTTATTTTTTTGGCTCAGCTAGCCCAATGACTAGCTAATTGAGGGTTTTTTATTTCAGTAAGGAGATATGGGAAAAAGTCCCCTAACTCACACTCACCTATATACAGTGAAAGGGTGAGGGTAACCACAGTGTTTGAGTGATTTGATAAGGTGAGGTAGCTTACTATGGCAATTATGGAAAGCCAAAAAACGGCTATCATTAGCCCCCCCCTTAGATAATGGTACATTCATGTACCATTTATCCGATCATACAACATGTAGATTGTGTAACGTCTGTCTTTGTCTGCTCTGGTTTTTGAAGAACCTTTGTTGTATGATTAAGAAACCTTGTGTGATATGAAAGGTTCTCAGAGCAAATAGCAGGATGTAATGAAGTGACGGAGTAAACCTCCTCCATTGAGAAGGTTTCCATAAGCACCCCCCAGGATCAAAGATCTTGAAATATCTTTCCCAAAGAGAGATGTATGGTATGGAATCACTTACTGATTTTGGTTGAAGAAACTTGTAGATTTTATTGTTGTCCATCATTGCATCTATCACTATGAATGTGATATAAAAGATTGGTTGCTCTTCCTCCTGTGTAAAGTTGATGTATCTGCTACGATCTTCAAGAGCTTGTATGAGCAAATTCCTGAACTGTAGCTCATAAATTTCATTCAACCTGGGTAGGCTCATCAAGTCAAATTTTCTATGATCTTCATGATTTAGGAAAGCTTGATCCATGCTTCCAACTGCTATTGGAAGATATTGCAAATGGTGTACCACATAAGTAGATAATAGACGAAGGTTTCTATTGCTTCCAACACATTGGAAGAGAATAGATTTTGGTACTGATTTATGAAATATCCACATGTAGCAATCAACAAATTTTTCATTTATGATGAAGACCAGAAGCATCACAATGTGCGACCTCCATACACCAAAGAACCAAATGTAGAAGGTTTGGAAACATCTCTTCATCACCAAGTATTCATGTCCTCTTCCACTTAAGAAGGTATGGTGCCCCCGATGAAAGGTATATGTGAAGAGAGGAGAAGTTGACTTTGAAGAGGTGAAACCCAATGTGAAGATGATTGGGGCTTCAAAAGCTTGGATTTTTTTGCTAAGAGATTGTCCCATGAATGAAGAGCCACCCACTAAAACACCATTGGAGAGAATGATACCCTTCTGACAGTTTCCTTTTCTGATTTTATTTTTTACTACTCTCCCATGTTCTTCATCCCCTTCTAAGCCCCCCCTTTGGCAAGGTTGTAACTCCTCACATTGTACCACCTCAAAGGTTGATGGATTACTGTTTGATTTTGTGAAAACTTTGGCTTCTTGCATGATACGTTTCTCCATGATTAATATACATGGGTCATACCAATGCTTTTCAACATCCTCAAACACTTCTTGAAGATTATCCTCACATGGATTCAACTCGCACTCTTCTACTTTGTTTTGGAGTTGGCATTCCATGTACACAATCATCTCTTTATGATCAATGTGGTCTATGATCTCCCCACCTATGATTTCATCTTCTTCTTCACTCTCGTCTTTTAGACAAGATACACTCTCAGAACATTCCATAAGATCAAGGTTACCTTCAAGGTCTTCATTCTCCATAGAGTCATGTTGCACAAAAGCTTCGTCTGCTCGGACTAGAAATTGATCCTCCGCCAAAAGGTTGGATGTATTTATTATTGAATCATCAATGCCATTTGAGATATCTTGTGTCGATTTTTGCATGCTTGTGATAGAGGTAGAAGAAAGAGACTCCACATTTGAGTCTTGGCCACACACTTTAGCACTTGAATAATCAGTTGGCATGTAAGTAACTTCTTCAACATTTGTCGGAGTAGAAGGAGACAAGTATGGCAAAGGAGATGACTCCTTGATAGAAACACTTTCATGATGGTTGGTTCTTCCAGCATGATGGAAACCATTTTTGATGTAGAAGTACTTGTGAAACTTCCTTCGGGCAATAGTGACCGCTTCTTCAAAGGTAGAGGGTCCACTACAAGTAACCTTAGTCTTTAGAAAAGGAGACAAGCCCGAAATAAATTGCTCCATTTTTACATAATCTGGAAATATAGAACTAAATCCACATCTTCCCCATTGACGAGAAAAAATATCCTCATAAGCATAGTAGTCTTCACCATGTTGTTGAAGTCTCCCTAATGAAGCCCATGTTGTCTCTGTTGTTGGAAATTTAGAGAATCTGGTCTTCAAAGCTTTGGAAATTTGGGTATATCCATCTTCAATCTGAGAAGACATACTCCAAAACCATTGCTCAGCATTGCCTCTAAGGCATAGCAATAGAAAATCCCCTTTTTCAATGTCATCCCTTTTACCAAGGATACGACAAACCATTCTAAAATCAGCAAGAAAATCATCAACATCTTCTTCTAGATTTCCGAAGAAGATTGGGATATCATCAAAGGTATACCGTGTCATAGTTTCTCAATGCTAGAACCACACAAAGATTAGTTCTAAACAATCATTTTCTCTCATGACATCAACTAGCTACACAAAGTTTTGAAAGGTCTTTTAGCATGAATTCTAGATTCTTATGTGAAAATGTTTTTTTCCTTTCTTAAGTTATGCTAATCCAAACCATATTATAGATCAATTTTGTTGCCTTGAAATTAAACTCGGTCATACAAGTTTTCATAATTCATATAATCTACTTGATTATGCTGAAATTCAAGCATTCATGCAATACAACAATAATAAGCACAAAGTCATTCCTCAGTGGGGGCACCAATTTGAGGCGGTCTGGGGCGGGCAACAAGAAGAGTGGCCTCCAAGCACTCTTCTAGGCTCCCATGCTGCTCAATTGGGTTGGGGTTGGAAAAAAACAACAACACACACACAAACCCGCAACCTAACCCTACACAAATTTGGGGCACCACCTAGTTTTGGATGCGAACTAGGACGCGTAGAGAGAGAGAGAGAGAGAGATAGTGCTCGGGCTGCTTTGAAACGTATCGGCAATGATCAAGCAAATACAACTATATATTTAAGAAAGAGAGAGAAAGGGGGAGGGGGTGCTTGTTGCATTAATACCTTCTTACAAATCTGTCATGACAAATCAAAGTGAGATTAGTATTTGTTCAACATAGCTTGCGTAAATTTCACCACAACACATCACAAGAAAAGCCACCCCAATCACTGTCTTAAGGCCAGGGGAGTCCTCTCCACCCTGTCGCCTTCTTACAATATGTGGGATTTATGGCTAGATTGATGACAACACCATGAGACAAGCTATCAAGAACTTAACAAAAAACACCAAGACACTTACGCATCATTGTTGTCCATTACTTCACGTTGGAAAGGAGACAAAGTATCCAAGCTTAGTCCAAATCCACCCTCCTTGATTCAGCAAATTTTGGGCTTACACTAGTAGGAGAAATGATAGATTTCCTACTCTCAATTGAATGATCACTCTCTCTCTTACAATGGCATAGAGTTCCCTTGCTAATCCCCTATTACAACACATGCACATGCATAAGACAATGAGCTTCCACTCAAGAGCTCCTTCTAGAGAGGTTGAGCTTGGCTTCTCAAGCTATAGCATAGTGTTCTTGCTTATGGCTCCCCCCTTTTGTGCTAGCTACACCCTCCTTTTATAGCAATTTTGAAGGCTAGGGTTACTCCTCTAACCATGGTTGGGTTAGATTTTCAGCAATTTATCTAATTTCTTTTGCTTGGAATTATCAAGAAGTTGGTGGGGAAAGAGAGAGGAGAGAAATGGAGGTGATAGGACTTTTCATAGTGGGTTAGTGTTAGTAGAGTTAGTATTAATTTACAAATGGAATTGGATATTTACAATGGGAGTATCCATGTAGGATACAAATAAGGAAGAAAAACTCTTAAGAGGTAAGAAAAGGTGGATTTCTTACAAGGTTGATGCTCCAAGTGTCTTGAGTAGGGCCAATTTTGACGCTTGTTGACGGTCCACTAGCTTTGACGGTACATTTTTTCTCCACTCTTGACCTTCCTTGAGAGACAAGGTAATTGAAGCTGAGTAATCAACCACCATGATGCTGTCTTCTTAAAGAAGAGGCTGAATTTTGTGGTTTTTTTGATAGATATGGGTAATTTGGAGGAGGAAAAATGAGACTAGGTGGTCAATTTTGGAATGGAATTGTGTGTGGGAGGTATGAGTTCACCATGGTTTCTCTTATTCTTCAAGGTTGAGGAGAAGGTGAGTAGGGTGCAGAGAGGAGTGGTGAGAGAGGTGGGGATGATGAGTGGAGAAGTGTGTGTGAAAGAGGAAAATGATAAAGTGGAAGAGAGAGTGTGGCTGCATAGCATGGGAAAACTGGGGTCCACTAATAAAATCATAGCTCACAGCTCGTAGCTCAAACAAATATGAAAAAATTTGAGGCAAAAGTTCAACCCACGAGCTACAACCTTTGTTTGTATCACCTTTTCAAATTCGGAGAGCAAGTGAACTTTAAAAATTCAGCAAAACCGACCGTTTTTTTCCACTGCACAAGGTCCTTGTGGGGTCCTTCTTTGGATGATTCTTTTGAATACCTCCAAGAGTGAGCCCTTCATAGTGCATGTATGCATGCCACCTACCCTTGACCTTATTTGGTAGGTCTATAATTGAAGATATTGTTGAGATCATGATATAAGTGAATAGTACAGCTAAGAAAATCAAATATTGAGGGGTCTAAAAAATATGTACATGTCAAATATAAATAATAGAAGTGAAAAAAATATAAAGGGGTCAAAATAAATCTCTCTCATTATAAGTCTACCATAAAAAGATGAATATTTTTGGTGGTCTAATTTATGAGAGTAATAGAGAATATATGTAGGAAGGAAAAAATCACAATAGTGAAAAAAATATACACATAAATAGAACTAGTTTTTTTGGATTTTTGTTGGGATGGAGTTACACCAAATATAAGAGAAGCTTACATGAAATTATTTCTATATGGAATAAAGAGTATGAAAAATGGTAAGAAAAATTGTGGTAATGGTGAGGCGATGTACAGAGCACAAATAACACACACCTAGGTAGAAATATTTAAATAAATACCAAAATAATTATGAAAAAATATTTTATTTAGGCACTACATACAAAGAAATATTTACATACGCATGGGCCATAATATACTTATATTTTTTTTATATATATTTTTTTGGCTCAACTAGCCCAATGACTAGCTAATTGAGGGTTTTTTATTTCAGTATGGAGATATGGGAAAAAGTCCCCTAACTCACACTCACCTATATACAGTGAAAGGGTGAGGGTAACCACAGTGTTTGAGTGATTTGATAGGGTGAGGTAGCTTACTATGGCAATTATGGAAAGCCGAAAAACGGCTATCACTAGCTTGCACTTCTTGGGGTTCAATTGACCTCATTCTTCATCAAGCCTCTGAAAGCATAACTGCAACTTCGATAGGTGCTCACCTCTTGAAGTGTAACAACTTATATCATCCATGAAGACCCTGATAAAGCGGCCCAAGTATGGACCAAATACCCTGTTCATCAATCCTAGAAGGTGGCATATGCATTCACCAACCCAAACGGCATCCTGTGATAAGCAAAACAACCCCATGGAGATATGAACGTGGTCTTTAGCTGGTCCTCAAGTGCAATTCGTATCTAAAAATACCCCAAAAAATCATCCATAATTGAGTATCTCTCGTGCCCAGCCACCTAGTTTAGAATCTCATCTTGAAATGACAGTGGATAGTAATTTCTCTTGGTCCTACATTCAGTGGATTGTAGTCGATGCACACTCTCCATTTCCCATTCTCCTTAGGGGTTATAACCACCAGTGAGACCCACTCTGACTCCTTCACAGGGTATATAATGCCTGTATCCAGCAACTTATGGATCTCCTGCCAAAGGGCCTCCTTTTGGATTTTTCCTAGTCTTCTCATAGCTTTTGTGCCTTAGGCCTATGTCCCTCCTTGAGAACAATCTTGTGCTCTACCCCTCTTGCACCATGCAAATGCTTGTATTCCATCTCAAACAAGTTTGGCTAGGATGCACACAGTTGAACATAACTCTCCTTCTCACCCTTGGTCAAATCTTCAGTTAACATGCTTGAAACCTCTTCTATGCTTAAACCATGAGCTTGAGGCTGCATACCTTTTTCTTAAGGAGGGGAGTCATCTATGGTGATGCCAAACAAATCCGCGTCTATCTTCAGCATGTCGTCCTCGATCTCTTCTTCCTCTGTGCTAGTGTAGCCTTCATCATACGCTGTCTCTCATAGCTCGTTGTGTCGCCTTCATCTTTAGCTACCATAGGAGGACGAGAACTACTCTCCTGGGTCTTCAAATATAGCACAATTTGTCTCCCTTTCTCCTTGTCGGGCAAAGTGAACACTTTGCTCTCCCAATCCTGCTTAGCACCTATTGCCAAAAGCCACAGCCTACCCAAAATGATTGGATAAGCATTATCCCCTGCCTTCATCACAAAAATGTCTATGAGGCACGCTATGCCCATCACTTTGACCTTCACATCCTAAGCCACACCCAGACATCTAGCTTTAATATGGTTGGCCATCCTCATGCGCACATTCAATTTTGCTACCGCCTTGACTCCCGTCTCCTTCCATCATGACAAAAACATGTGCTCCACCGTCTATATATGCTTGTACCTGCGTCATTTTCTCTATGACCGCAACCACCAATGGAAGAACATCAGTCGGGCTACCTTCCCTCAAGGCCATGGTTTGCACCACTTGCACATTTCCCTTAGCTCTCGGCAACCTAGTGCTAACACTCATAGACTACTACCTCCTCAACTTTGGATTTAAAGCCAACAACTGACCAAAAGTAATATTTGCTTTCTGATTTTGCACATCACTTACCAAGTTGTACTCGGGATAGCCACGTCTTAATTGGAAATCCGCTTGTTTGATTCTGTGGCGTCTCCTTCTTTTGCTAGGCTTAGACTGCTCTCTGCCCTCATACACCTTCTCCTTTCCCTTGCGAGCTCTGGTTTCCCGTTCAGTCTCTGTCTCCCTCTCAACTCCTGCCCTCTTATTGGCCAAAACTTTGACATCCTGCTTATCCACCCCGATAATATTCACTCTTGGGACTTCACCTCCATTTGGCAGAGTTGGATGCACAGGGTTCTCCACTACTTGCTCTCTTGGACCATTGAACTGCCCTTGGCCTTGGCCTCTGCCAAACAGCGGGTAAATGCCTCCTCTCTCTCTCTCTCTCGGCAGTTGAGGACAATCAGGCGCATAATGCCCCTCTTCTCCACAATTGTAGCAACTGCCTGGCAGTGGCCTTGCCCTACCCCTTGCTCCTCTTGGTTGTCCTCTATCCATCATGCTTAGCCGCAACTCCTGCATCTACTCAGAAAAATCTTGTACCGTACGTACCCAATTTTGAGGCACAACGGCTACATCTCGGTTCCCATGACTTTCTTCATGCATAGCCTCCCTCGGACCCAGTGGTTGAAGGGGGCCATCGTCTCATAGCCCGAGACATCCTACTCTATCTTCTTCTTTATCTTTTTGCTCTTTGACCGTGCGATCGCTATAGCACCATTGTAATTTTTTGGACTCTCAAAATCTACTTTCTCTCTCACTTTAGGGTGCAGACACGCCCTGCTTAAAGTAATCCCCATTAGCCAATTACATGGCTGCCGCTAATTTTGCCCAATACTCTTCAAAATGACCTAAAAATAGATTGAACTCTTCATTTACATTTTGTATAAGTGCTTTCAGCTTCGCATCCATCTCAATTGGGGACACATCCTTGTGAAAATTGTGAAGGAACCTCACCCGTAGAGCCAGTCGTGATTGCCTTGGCTCGCCTTCCAGAGCTTCATACCAAACTTTAGCTTTTCCACGCATCACTAAAGAAAATGTCTGCATCTTGCTATCCTCGTTCGGCATATGCAATGATAGCATATAAAGCTCAAAATCCGACATCCACTCGTCGTGGACCTCCTCGCCTATGAAAATCGATCCATAGCTTCTAGCTGCCATGACTTCCTACACGAAAAATCGCTTCTTTTCGATCAACTAGGAGCAATCAATGTGCTCCTCAGCGGGGGCACCAAAAGATGGAGAGTGGGAATGGGGGAACACACCCGGAACAACAAAAAAGGCCTCTCTATAGCTCAGGGTATCCATAGCACCCCTATCCTCTCAGAAAACACCTTCAAAAACACTCTTTACACTAGCAGACCACTTCCTGCTCCTTTTCCAATGCTTACACATTCAACAGGTCCACCACACAATGCACACCTACTACCACGGTCTGTCTCTACCCTTACACACACATAGCCACTCAATCTCTCTCTCTCACAAAAAACACCGTCGGTCCGGGGGGCCCACACAATGGACATTTTCAAGAAAAATTACAAAGGGATTGGACATACACACTCTTCTGTCAGAGAGCCCCACTTTGTAGGCTTCAAACAGCAAGAAAAAAGCCACTCATGTATTAAAAAAAGACATTTTATAGTGGGGGGTCTTCAACCTTAGAATCTTCCCTCTCATTGGCCCATCTGGCATCCCAAATTGGAAACTTAGGAAGGGGGGAGCCACTTTTCTTTCATTTGCTCTCTTTGGCTCTCTTTGCACTTGAGGGGGGTGCACTAGCGATGTCCTAGTGCCCCTAGGCATTTTTTATTTTTATTTTTATTTTTTATTCATTCTCTTTAATTTTCATCCTTTGGAAGGCTCAGCTTGCACTGCTCCTTTAGTGGGATTTTGACCCTTTTGTTCGGCTCTTTGATTGATCCATCTCCACCAGCCTTCTTCTCTCTCTTTTTCCTCACCCTTCATCTTGGTCCTTCCGTGCCCGGCCATCTCCTCCTTGCCTTTATCTTGGAATACCTTTGCTTGGTCCCCTTGATTGAGTTTTGTTCGGCTCTCTTGGCTGTCCTTTGGGATCTCCCTCTCTTGCTCCTCCTCCCACGGGATGACTCCCTTGCACCCAAACTAGTTCGGCCCGTTTGCTTTGCCCGGCCCCACCCTCTCTCTCGCTTGAACTAACCTCCCTTCTATGCCACCCCTTGAGGCTCTCGACTTCTTTCTTCTATTGGGGGACCCCCTCCCTCACTCTCTCATCGAGGAGGCACTAGTGATATGGCTAGTGCCCTCACCCTTGGTCTTCAAAATAAGGGCTCCAAAGGGGCTGTGGGAAAGGCCACTACCTTGGCCCTACCACGTCATCAACCGATAGCTCAAGCCACCCATGGGTGCCACTGGATTACCACCAGCTGGCTCCACCAACTCCAAAACCCACCGCCTAGACTGCAGCGCCGCCAGATCCGCTCAGAAGCAGGCCATAGCCACGGCCATGGGAGAGGTCTCTCCACCATATGTGATGCCTCAAGCATCACACGTTTTAGGCCATATAGCATTTATTTGAAGAGCCACCGTGCACATGTGGGTTTTTTCCCATGCCATGTGGCACCTTCAGAGGTGATCACCCTTGGGAATTAAAGATTAATCACAAAATTTTATAAAACCACCATTTTTTACCCCTTGCCTTCAAACTCCTGCCATTTTTTCCTCCTATACCCAATGGCCGAGACGCGACTCTCCAGTGAGAGCCTTCATTGCCCACTTTGACCTGCCCAGTCTTTCGCGCCGTTTGACTCTCCTGAGGCTGCAAACCGGAGTCATCGAAAATGGAAAAAAACCACCTGTAGTCGCCCCTCGGGTAACTGCTCCAGACTTCATCGGACTGTAACTCAGTGTCTAGACATCCGATTGACAAGCCATTGACTCTTGCCAATTTCACACGGTGTACTCTATTTTCTTGAACATGGTTGAGCCAAAAATGACACCAGATGGCACAATTCCCCGTGTGATCGACTTGGACCATAAATGGCCCCTAGCAAAACTTCAACTGGCCATAACTTGCTATTCAGAACTTTGATTTGTAATCCAAAAAGATAGACATGCTCCATATTTCAAGCACTACGTGCCTAAACACTGATATCCACTTGGGCCAGCTATCCCCAGCTGCCCTACCCATCAGGGATCTTCTAAATCTTCTAAATTTAAACTACAGTATCTTCCACACCGGGGCTTCATTTGACGAGCCGTCTAGACTGGCTTCTAGAGAACATTGAGCCTCACATTCTAGGGCACAAACATGGCACTTTTGGCACCTTTACCTGCTATCCCAACTAAGCCACCTTTGACCTTT
Source organism: Adiantum capillus-veneris (assembly GCF_014529385.1). NCBI lineage: Eukaryota > Viridiplantae > Streptophyta > Polypodiopsida > Polypodiales > Pteridaceae > Adiantum > Adiantum capillus-veneris. The sequence continues at coordinate 47,543,466 of NC_140932.1, forward strand.
CTTCGCCCAAAAAGCCGCATTAAGCATGCATTTCCACTACCCTTTGGCTACCGATGACCTTGGTACCTGCCCTAGCCTTCTACACTGCACCTGCCTGTAGCCTTTGCCTAGCCTATACCACTTTCTACCTTGGACCAACTTTGGCTACACCAACGTGCAGACACCCTACACTACTAGCTTTCCTGTAGATTTTTTTAACATGTCTATTCAGTGGGCAATTCACGATAGGAAGTTGATGGAGGTCTATTGCAATAGATCCGAGATCCATTGGCTATTTGGAATGGAGGTTTCTTATGGTTGCAATAGACAATATCATCACCTTGTTCACCCTTTTCCATTACACCTTTGACACGGTATCAGATCCATGTCGTGCTGTCAAGTCAGATTGGTGATCTGTGCAAGTTTTGGTGTTAAAATGTCACAAGAAAAGAGACAATTTGCAAATTTTCACTCAATTGGGGCTAATTTTGGCCATAGTGTGTTGAATTGATTCCCTTCATCCACCCTCACCTAGCCTCGTAAAAATGCCCAAGTTCTCCCACACAACGGAGTGAAGTGATTCTAATGTTAACTCGATTAATGAGGAGTGGGGAGATTGGTCCCGGTTCTAGTCTGGCATAGGTGATCAACCACTCAACATACATGCCCTTACTACATTTCCCATAGATCAACAATTGAATGGCGACAACTATGCCATTTGAAAAGTGACCATGATGGCAGTCTTTGACTCTCATGAGCTTGGAGGTTTTGTTTTGAGAAACTGTCAAAGGCCAAGGGATCCTATGGTAGCATGTCAATGCTTGAATTAGATAATTCATCATATTCAATAGTACATCATTTGTCATCAGTTACATGTAATTGATGAAGGATGCAAAGCAAATTTGTGATTGGCTTTCATCTTTATATGGTGAGTTTATTTGATGAAGAGGATAGCTTTGGAGGTTCAATTGAGGACCCTAGATGCCAACAAGCAGTATGAGGGATCACATTAACAAGATGCAAGAGCTCCAACAAGAGATACTCATATAGGAAAGCTAATCAATTACAGGATATGGCCATCCAATTTTTGGCCTAGTGCCTCCTCGGTATCCCAATTTCTATTCTTTGCTTATTATGAGTGATAGGTTGAATACTATTTCTTGGGATGAGATTGTTCCAATGGTGTTGGATCAAGAGAAGTGGTTCTCAACAGGGGGAAGAATTTAGGCTCTAAAGCCTTGGTCGGTTCTTCCCAACAACAATAACGAAAGCACAAGGGTAAGAAGAAAAGCAAAAAAAAATCCTAAGAAAGTGATGCTAAAAAGGATGACCTTAAAGTAGATTACCATTGCAATCATTGTGGAGAAAAGGGCCATTATTGGTAGAAGTGTCCAAAGCAAATTGGAGATGCTTTGACTTTTACACTGTAGGTAGAAACACTAGCCTCTATTAATTTGAAGATACTCCCTTCATAGACTCTTTGAGGACATCCGACATTGAGATGGATTTTGTGTTTTGAGATGGCCACGATTGGATTCTTGATAGCAGTGCTTTATGACATAAAACATCTTCAAAGGACCTTTTGTTTCCCAACATGAATGGCACTACGCTACTATTTTTATTGGTGAAAAATCTAAAATTCATATCTAGAGTGAGTATTCCATGGAGTTGATTCTAGATGGTAGAGAGGGTATGCACATCTTCAAGGTTCTTTATGCTCCAAAGCAAGGGTTCCATGGAGTTGGTTCTAGATGGTAGAGAGGGTATGCACATCTCCAAGGTTCTTTATGCTCCAAAGCTAGGTTTTCATCTTATTTCTATGCATGAGGTGTGCAAGCTAGGCATGGAAGTGATTTTCCAGAGGATGTGGTGTCCATTTGGGATCGATACTCCTACAAGGAGGTCAAAGAGGGCATAGTGGATAATGGCATCTACACGCTCCATGCCCCTTCTACAACGATTGTCACTCACACATGTGATTTATGGAATTACAATTTTGGTCATTTGAACATTGATACTCTTTGTCGTGTTTTTGTAAACAAATGATTGAAGGCTTACAAGATGTTGCAAATAAGTATGGAAAATGTGTTACTTGCATTCATGGGAAGCAACATAAAGATACTAGTCAAAATCATTCTACATGTTGAGCTTTTGCGATTCCAGAGTTCGTTCACACTAACCAATGTGGACCTATGTAGACTCCATCTTTGGGCAAAGCTCTTTACTTCATGTTGCTAGCGGATGATTTCAGAGATCTCGATGATGATGTTCCTCGTGAGGTCGATGAACCCTCTTCTCTAGTTCTTGTCCCTTAGGCTTTGGAGGAGAAAACACCCATTCTAGATGATGCATATGATAGTGGTTCTCACCATAGTGTAGAGATAGAGCTAGATGTACTAGTAGCTCCCTTGTCGGGGGGGTAAGTCAAACAAATTACCAAAGTTGCTAATGGAGATTTTGCAGGATGCAACTTCTTCAAGTTTTCCACCAAAATTGGCATGATGCTAGTACAACACAACATTGTCAGCAACTTTGGATTGCTAAGACAAATGAAGCTTTATTAGAGGTGAACTATGCTTTGACGTCTATAGTGATTAAGGATAGAGATTCTCTAACAATTGAGGAGGCACTTACACAACCAAAGTGGAGTTGGTCATGCACAAATAGCTTGATTACATCAAGAGGAACAAAACTTGGGATTAGGTTCCATAGCCTACCAAGCAGAAGGTGATTGGTGTCAAATGGGTCTACAAGACCGAGTACAAATTTGATGGTTCTTTGGATAAGCACAAGGCACAAATCATTTCCAAGGGCTTCTCTTAGAGACACGGTGTAAACTTCCACAAGACCTTTGCATTGACTACGAGGGTGGTGACAATTCAACATTTTTCCATTGATGTCTTTTTTGGATGGCCCGTTTATCATATGGTTGTCATCTTGGCTTTTCTCAACAACGACTTAGAGGGGAGATGTATGTGGAGCAACCTCCAGGGTTCTTGGATCTAGATTTAAGTGACTTGATTTGTAGGTTTTGGATGGCTCTCTATGGCCTAAAGTAAGCCTCTCAAGTATGGTATCACAAGATAGATTCTTTGTTTCTACAAAAATCCTTTTATCATTCTTCTACAGACTCAAATTTGTATATTTATGGTGAGGATGGATTAATGAATCTTATTATCCTCTCTGTGGACAATCTTGTGATTACTAGTAGCCATGTTGAGCACATCCACATACAATGGAGACCTCGGCTAAGGAGTTTGAGATCACAAATCCGGGCTTGCTTCACGACTTTTTTGTACTAGAGGTATGATAGGTGAAGGAACATCTTTCTCTCTCACTAGCACTATATCCAAGGGTTGTTGGAAGGAAGCATTTGGTATAACAGAGTGTAAATCTATCTCATCTCCTTCCAAGCCCAATTGAAAGTTGTCACAATATGACCCTTCACATATAGCAAATGCTACAAATTGAAAGCTACTTATTTGGGTACCAAGACCCGATTTGATGTTAGTTTCCTAGTGGGACTTCTTAGATCTTTCATGGAAAGACCTATCAAGTCACATATGGAGCATGCTCTTCTGACACTATGGTATTTCAAGTAGTGAAAGTCGTTATGTACTTTCTATGTAGCTAGAGGTAAGGACTCCAAGATCATTCTTCAAGGATGGAATGATTTAGATTGGGGTGGAGAAGCAGATGGATAACGGTCGACTACAAGTTACACCTTTTATTTGACTCGGAAGTAGTTTCATGAAGTAGTAAGAAATAGCTTACAACTACCTTATCATGCATTGGGGCAGACTATAGAGCTGTTTGCAGTGCTACATGTGAGTCATTGCAATTACATAGGGTACTTCCAAGCTTGCTGCAGCAAACGATCACGATCTACTCATACCAACCACCTCTTATCATGTACCACCCATCAAACAAGGGTCTCGCCTCATGCTAAAAATGTGGGCAGTATGTCACTAAAGTGACTTTACACATTCATTAGCATCTAGCCCTATATTTCTCAATCATGGGGTTTTTGGCCTGCAAAAGTAGGGCATTTTCAGTATGCACGTACATAAGCAAACCCCCCTTATAGTGTTTATTAATATTAGTGTATGCAAAGCTTCCAACATTTGGGCACTCTCTCTTGCTAACATTTTCTCTCTCTAGTATTTGTGTGTGCATCACGTTCTCTCTCTAGAGTTTTTCGTTCCAACTTCATTATCTCTCTCTCTCTCTCTCTCTCTCTCTCTCTCTCTCTCTCTCTCTCTCTCTCTCTCTCTCTCTCACACACACACACACACACACATTCCCCAACTATCCATCTTCTCCTTGCAAGTGCTAGTGTTTTCCCCAATGCAAACAACCTATACCGTGAGCTTTGTTGTAGATTGTGTTCCCATGCATGTATGTTGGTTTCTTGGTCCTAAGAGGAGGCTTGCTCATGGTTGTAGATGAGATCATCACCCAATTCAGCCTTTTTCACTATACCTTTGACAACCTTGTCAGATAAAATCACTTAAGCATGTTGAAAACCCTCTAGTTGGCATACCATGGTGAGACACCTACCACATATCACCCGTATACTTTTTCAATGGGATCACTATATATTGCACCACCATGTGGTATTATTGGTCAAAAACAACTATATTGTTTATGAAAGGCTCAAACGACAACAAGTGCCTATAACATCCATATCTTATGGTAGGATCTTTTTGAAATGGCTCATTGGCTACACTTGTGCAAAACAAGACATAACTGATGGCTAGCTTGCAATAGGAAAAAATAATGTACATAACTAAAGCATATCATTTGATTGAATATAAGCAAACAACATAATCATGCCTGCATCACATATCTTGAGCATGCACATGCAAGAACAAGCATAGAGATGTTTGTGCAATAAATAATAACCATAAAGCTTAGCAACAAACTTGGCTATGCAACAAGAGATGGTTATACAAGCCCACAATGCCAACCTACGAAATTGCCTCATGGTTTGCATGCTAGAAGGAATACTTCTTATCACCAAGAAAGAGTTTGCATGGAATTCCATAAAGATAAAATAGAAAAATCATGCATAGCCACCCTCCATGACTATACAACCATCTACTAACATAGATGCAAAAAAGAATTATTATGACTACCCCTAGAAACCCCCCCAAAAACACCATAAAGCTAGCGAATATGCCAAAGTATTCCCACATTAAAAATTGTGATCCAATTCACTTGAGCTTGCATAAAGCACGACAAACATTTGGCAAGGACTAAAGTATATGAAATCCATGTTCCACACTTACATCTTTGCATGCAGTGATTTGGTAGCTGTATACAATTCTATCATGCATATGCAAGTGCAAGGTGACAATAGCTTCCTCAAACCCTATTTCTAAATAGCCTTTCGTTAGTTTCCAAAATTTTCCTTTAAAGGTGATGTAATGATGAGATAAGATAAGGGAGGCAAGAGAGAGGACAAAATGGGATTTGTGAGGGTCAAAAAAGTTAGAGATGGTAGATTTGAGAGTGGTGAGGCCTTGAATAATAGGGATGCTAGGGTATATGGCTTCTACGTCAAAAGTAAAGAGGAGGGTGTTCGGTGGAAGGGGAAGATTGTCCAAGTCTTGGATAGAATGAGGGAGCTTTGTAGGTGTTGCTTTTGGAAAAGGAGAAATGGATAGAGCTCCAAATGGAGCCGAATAGAAGCTTTCTCAAAGAGGTACCTTTATAGGAACATATCGGTCAAGAGACGATGGACGGTTTATGAAGTTTAGGGATTAAATAGTATATCCTCAATATTGTATGTTTTTCGTACGTTCAAGAAAACAAAGTTTTCCAAAAAATAACAAATACTCAAGCGTGCAAAACGACTCCATAAGATTAGAAAAAATGATGGGTGCCAAAAATAGCTGGTAATAATAGGGGGCGTACCACCAAACGCGTTTCGCTCTTAAGAGCTCATCAGTGGTGGTGTTGGTGAAATGTGTTTGCAAGGGAGGAGGAGGACGAGGTAGAGGTTTACTAAGGGTCCTTGGTTAAGATTCTTTTTGAGGGATAACAACATTTTGGAAAGATTGGAATTTAAGACTAAGTACCATGGTACAGGGAGAGGAGTGGAATTTAAGACTAAGTACTAGGGTACATGGAGAGGAGTTAAGGTGAGTTAGGTCCAGGTCAAAATTCAAAGTACAAGAGTACAAATTGAGAGTAGAACTTTTTGGGAATGAGAGGGTGGGGTAGAAGTGTGAATAAGGGGCTACTTCAGGTGAGAATAATAGTATGTCAAAATCTAAGTGGTTTAAAAGTAAACTACATGAGGGTGGCATACAAAAGAGTCCAAAGGTGATACTAGGGGAGGGAGGCACGGGGTTCAATTGTCTCCAAAATTTGAGTTGTATAGGGTAAGATATAAGAGAAATAACGAAAGGAAAACTGAAAACTGAAAGTTTTTTAAGAAAACAATTCAGTAGGCCAAAGGGGTTGGGGTGGTGTCGAAGGCTGCACAAAGAGAAAACTTGAGGGGTGAAAAAGTTTGTGTCAAGGGGGTTGTAGGCTATGTACCAGAAGGCTGTGAATGTTAGGCTCGGAGGTCCAACAAATGGTAGGTCTAGGGAGGTGGGAAAGGTTGGCATCGAGTTGGCAAGCTTTAGAAATGGGATTGCTAATACATAGGGAGGGTAGCATTTTTCTAGTGGTGGGTGTGAAGGGAATTTTGAGCACACTGGGTGGATTTTTTGTTATTTTGTGCGAGGGTAGGAGGAGTGAGGTGCGATTGAGGTAAGAGACCTTGTTAAAAAAATTTAGAAGGAGGCTAGCCACGTAGCCCTTAGCCCGAAGGCGTAAGTAGAAAAGGTTGTGGAGGTAGAGGTACCCCTTCAAGACCGATTCCCGAATAATATACCTTTTGAGCTCTGAGATGATGAAGGTAACCTTTTGATGGGTAGGGTGTCATGAGATCCAAGGGATGTAGTTGTAGGCATTCAAGGGTTTTTGATAGCAGTGGGAGTCCAAGAGGCTAGATAAAGTGAAGCGGGCACCTTTAAAGAATTTGATGTCAAGGATAATGGCACGGGTATGGGAGATGGTATCAACAATTTTAATGTGCTCTTGAAGAGGTTCACCGTAAGAGTTTAAGAGATGGGTAAGGGTATTGCAGGATCCCTTCCATAATCCAGAAGCATCATCCACATAACACTTGAAATAGAGGAGGTTAGGGTTGAGTAACAGGGGCAAGAGGCTTCCAAGTGAAAGAGGAAGAGACAAGCATATACCACGGCAAAGTTTGAACCCATGGCGGTGCCTTTGGTTTGTTTCCAAAGTTTTCCTTTAAAGGTGATGTAATGATGAGATAAGATAAGGGAGGCAAGAGAGAGGACAAAATGGGATTTGTGAGGGTCAAAAAAGTTAGAGATGGTAGATTTGAGAGCGGTGAAGCCTTGAATAATAGGGATGCTAGGGTATAGGGCTTCTACGTCAAAAGTAAAGGGGAGGGTGTTAGGTGGAAGGGGAAGATTGTCCAAGTCTTGGATTAGAGTGAGGGAGCTTTGTAGGTGTTGATTTTGGCAAAGGAGAAATGGATAGAGCTCCAAATGGAGCCAAATAGAAGCTTTCTCAAAGAAGTAACCTTTATAGGAACATATTGGTCGAGATACAATGGACGGTTTATGAAGTTTAGGGATGAAATAGATAGGACAAGATTTAGGGAGCTGTTAAGGGGGGAGAGGATAAAGTTGCGTTCATTAGAGGGGAGAACGGAGTAGTGGAGGGTGATAGAGGAAAGAAGGGAAGATAAGAAGGCAAAAGGAATGTTAAGGCAAGGCTCATAGGTGGAGCATTCATTGAGATGTGAGAGGGCATCTTTCTCATACCAATCTAATGGTAGGATAACTACACCAAGGTTTTAGTCGGCAGGTTTTATGATTATTGAAGGGTCCAAGGAATGCCAATAAATACATGATCCATACCCAAAACTTCATTATATCATTTTTTAAATAGCTGGTTGCATCATGTGGCGGTGGATTGGTCCCTTTAAATCAAAACATGGATGATTATGATGAGAACCTCATCTAGGATAGTGATGTGTAGATGAACAATAAGCACTTGGCCACCTTGAAGATAAGGTCCATGTACACATTGCACATGGATCTAGGACATTGATGTGTGGATGAGAGTGACCACTTGGCCACCTTGAAGATAAGATCTATGTGCATATTACACCAAGTGAGCCAAGATCTACACAATGAAGGGATAGATTTGCCTATAGCTTTTGATTTTTAGATAGACGGAAAGAAGATGTGAATAATGATTTCTTTCTTTTTGCAATTGTTTGCTTGTGTGATTCATAGTTTTACTTTCCCTTTTTAATAACATGGCTTGTAGGTCCTAAGAAGGATTGAAAAGAAATTTTTATGCCTATAAGGATTTTCTATGAAAAGGTATGGCAATGTCATATCCTCAATATTGTATGTTTTTTGTACGTTTCAGAAAACAAAGTGCTATCATACTATAGTCTTGTAATCCCCTTGCCATAAATAGCTTGACCTAGTTACCCAAAGTCATCTATTTACATAGTCATCCATTTACACTTACAATGAGCAATAGGGATAGATATATGGGTAAGGATACATGTTCCTCTTCCTCACTTCCTGTGAGCAAGAACAAAAAGTAGAAAAAGAGTAGAAATCCCATCAACAAAAGACCATAGACGAGGAGAATGTACAGAAGGAAGTAGAAGAGAAGATAGAGACAGACTTTAAACCAGCTTATATTTTTTCAACTTACCTTAAACTACTGTCACCATGGTTGGCACAATATTTAGGACCTTCACATGTAGGGCAGCTAGAGGATGGCATGGACTGTGCTTTAGGGCTTGACATGCTACTTTCAACACGATTAGATTGGACTAAGCATGCAAATACAAATCCAAGGGTTGTCACAATTGTAGCAAAAATTGAAAGACTATATTGGCACCTACACGAGAGCCAAAGCCAATGAAATTGTTAAAATGGAAGTTCAATTTAGTTCTAATTTCTCATAATTTATTTGTATTTCCTCATTTTATAATCAAAAGGTTTTCTTACAAGGGATGTGTTGGGGTAAAGGCGATGTGCCTCTTTTCGAACACGCCAGAGGTGTCCGACTATCCATCACTTGTACACACCTTATTCCTTACTAGATAGAAGAATAAGGGACTCTCTCGCACGCAATTGTAGTTAGCTAATCTACCCACATCCTATTCTCTCTCTCTCTCTCTCTCTCTCTCTCTCTCTCTCTCTCTCTCTCTCTCTCTCTCTCTCTGTGTGTGTGTGTGTGTGTGTGTGTGTGTGTGTGTGTGTGTGTGTGTGTGTGTGTGTGTGTGTGTGTGTGTGTGTGTGTGTGTGTGTGTGTGTGTGTGTATTCGCACACTTCAATTGGTACCAGAGCTACGGCTTGGCGGTGGCGGGGAGCATGGTGGTGTCAAGAGCTTCAAGGAAATATCTTGCTTTCTCTCAATGGTGAAGAGATCAAGAAAGCTTGAAATCTTTGTGTGAATGCAATGGGATCTTGTGAGCTCAATTAAGAGTGATGTATGCTCTTGTGGAAGCTCAAAAAACAATGTGGAAGATAGTGTGTAGGTAAAGGTGATGTCCTAAAAATTGTGTACACAGCAATACTATCTTCAAATTCATATTTCTCCTCGTAGATTGCAAATCTGAAAATTTTCCCTATTTTCCTTCTCTGTTTCAATGTGGTATGTAACTTTGCAGAAGAAACTTTTTGCAAATTCTTCACAGATTTGCTAACATTCATCTCTGACTTATTACATACAAGAAATTTCCAAGTTTTCTATTTTTGCACAATGTGCAAGTATGATGCACTTTTGGAAGCATGACAGGTGCTCAAATTTAGGTGTATAAATTTTGAGGTTGAAGATGCAATTTCAGCTTATGCAAAGCTCGAGTTTTGAAGTTTTTGACAGATTTGGGTAAAGAAGAAGCGGGTAGATTTGGCTGACGGATACTCATTCTCGGGCGAGTGAAGTTTTTGGCATTGGCACTATAGGTGGAGCTTCTTTCACAAGTTTCACATGACACTTTTGTGCTATAATTCTTTTTCATATCGTTATGATGCATGGTTGATGCCCATTTTACATGCATTTTGGTAATACTATGAGTGCGAGTGAGCTCTCTTGAGAGCATTGTTTTTGCATTGATTAGTTTTTTAGATTGCACCTCTTTTAGTGCTTGTTTATGTGCGGTCACTCCCTTTGTGTATGTTGAGTGTGGATTGCCATTGTATGTGACATTGTGGAGTTATTTTTGGCATTTCTGAGTCATTGAGATTGAGTAATGTTTACGAGCTTATAGTTTTGAGTTCTCTTCCAGAGACTATAGTGGTCAAGGTCTACTCTCACTTTGCCATATCTTTTGTAGTTATATTTTGTTCAGTTTAGAGTGGTCGAGACCTTCTCCCAATTATGGGAGACCTTGTCTGATTTTCCCTAGATTTCTTGCCATGATTTTGGCTTGTTTGCAATGCAACTTTTGATGTATTTGTGGTCATTGGATTGAGATAATGATTCCCTTTTGTTGTGGTCGACTTTGCTCCCACATTGATGGGCATATGGTGGCTTTTGGACATGGATTGGTGCTCTTGTATCCACTCTCACAAGAGTGAGATTTGTGTATACTCCCAATGGCTATAGGTAGACTTATGGTATGCATTGTTTTCGATCGATGAATATTTCCATCGTGAGTCTACTACATACAATTTATAGGTGTCACTTGTTACGTTCCATGTACTTGTGGGTGGCAGTTTAATTTTGATCAGTGTGACGATTGTAACAAGACTTGATTTTGAGGTGTTTTAGTAATAAATTTTGTTTTCTAGGAAGTTTTGGTCGTTTTAAAGTTAGTCCACTGTGTAGAAGGATGTGTGGATTGTTTTCGTCCGATTAAATTTTTTGATCCGGAAGGCACTTTCAGGGGCATTTTTGAAGGTGTTAACGTGGGATTTTGAAAAAGTGATGTATGAAGCGATTGAAGCCTGCTTTATAAGGAACAACTTTGGTTCTTTGAGTCTTTAGAGATTTTGATGTTTTGATGCTCGTTGAGGGCCAAAACAAAAGTTGGATTTGCTGTTTTTGCATCGTTTTTGTAGAAAATGCTGTTTTGCAGGTTGATTTTCAGCAAATCGGAGCAGGCTATGGAACTTTTCCATCACATAGCCGTCGAAGAGCGCAGCAAGGGCAACAAGATTGTGTGAGACGGACTTGGGCTGTTTTGGCTCCGTTTGGGAGTTATGTTCAGTTGAAGACAGCTGAAAATTTGTGGACTTCAAAAAAAAAAAAAACTAACCTCTACGGATCGCTTCGCGATCACGTTTTTTTACCTTGTTCTCGCAGGTATATTGGCGCGCAAGTCGAGTCGACCGAACGCCAAAAATAGAAAAGCGGCTATTTTAAGAGGTCGCAGGCTTTTGGAGGAGAATAGAAGGACGGGTGGTGCGTTTTGGGGGATTCACCAATCTCTCTTCTGCGAGTGCGAGTGCGAGTGAGACGCTGCATGCAAGCGAACTGAAGCTCGGGGGTGGTCGGGAGGTTCGAGCTCCGTACAACGGAGTGCGCCCATATATATTTTGCTCCTCTGTTGTATCAAACACTATCAATACAAAGATTCCTTCCTCTGTTTTGCTGTCTATCTCTATTATTCGGTTCCCGTGACGATTGGTATCAGAGCAAGCGGTTGATTCTGGACATGGACGGATACGAGAAGAAGATAAAGGAGCAAGAAGACCTGATTCGACGACTACGAGAGGATCTAGAAATTTCAAATCGGGAGCGTGCTGAGGCTCTGCGAGGCAAAGCAACACGAGACCCTGATATCTATGTGGAAATTAATGGTGAACAGGAAGACGGAAACCATGCTATTCCACCAGGAAACAATAATCAACGTGTGGGCGCTGGGGCACCTGGCGGTGGTGATGGTGGTGATGATGGAGATGATGATGATGGGTACGGTGGTCATGGACGTCGTGGTCGTCCACACGAAAGAGAGTGGAATGACGGCGAAGCGGAAACTAAGGAAAGGAGAGGACGAAGAAGGAAACGTGATGAAGAAGATGCAGATGAAGATTCTGAAAGGGCAGCTTTGCAGCAAGTCTTCAAGAAGGCAAAGATTAACAAGTTTAATGGCATCGAGAAAACTGGTGAAGATCTCGAAGCATGGATTGAAGAGTTAGAAGATTATTTTGCATTAAAGAAGTTCTCTTAAGAGGCAAAAGCAAAGGTTGCAGTTGTTCATCTTCGACAAACCGCAAAGCTTTGGTGGAAAGCATACCTTAAACAGCGAACAAAGGTTACTCCAATCACTTGGGAGGAATTTAAAACGCAAGCGTATAAAAGGTACTGTTCTCCACACTATGAGATGGATAAAAAGATGGAGTTTTACAAGTTTCAGCAGCAACCTGAGGACGAGCAAAGTCTTATTGTACATGAGTATAAGGAGAAGTTTTTGCGACTTCACAAGTATGCACCGGAAGTAGAAGGAGAGGCATTGACAAACAAATTTATCGAAGGACTGCGTAAAGATCTGTATTATCAAGTAAAAGGGGCAGGGGCTACCGATTTTCTGGATGCTATTGCGAAGGCCGAAAATTATGAGAAGAAGGTGAAGTATGAGAGCCGCAACCCTACTCCAAGCAGAATTATACCTACCGGGCATAGAATGCAGAATAGGCCTTTTCAGGCAAACACTGAGTTTCCCCGAAGGAATTTTACAAATAATCAAAGAAGACCACCCAATAATTTTTCAAATCAGAATCAGAATTTCAATCGAAATCAGAGTACAAATCAGAATGCTGTAAACAACCGCAATCAAAATTTGGGTCAGAATGCTGTAAACAACCGCAGTCAAATTTTGGGTCAGAATGATGCAAATCAGAATCAAAGAAGACGACAACCGCTGCGGTGGCAACATGATCCTGCTTCTCTAGAACGAGCAAGGAGATTTGGGTTATGTTTTCGTTGCGGTGAGCAAGGTCACAAGACGTTCGAATGCCCAAATAAGGAGATCGATTAGGCAGTTCTTGCACGAATGGAAGCCAATATGAATGCGATGGACACCACGATTGAGGAAGCGAGCGAGGAAGGTAAGTGCTCTGAAATTCCTATGAAATGTATGACAACGTCGGTTCATCATTTAAGGGCATCCGTTATAAGAATTCGGGGTAAGATAGGAACTGAAATTGTGAATTTTCTCATTGATTCGGGTAGTACGCATTGTTTTATGTCTAACAAGCTTGCGCAGACTTTGAAATTGAATTCTGATTCCCACATTAGGAGACCTATAGAATTGGCCAATGGGAAGAAACATTATACACAAGGTCATATTCAAAACTTACCTTTTTTGCTGAACAAAGAGAAACATTCGGGAGAATTTTATGTTATTAGCATGGGTGAATGGGATGTAATTTTGGGAATGGATTGGTTGGCTGCGAACCATGCATTGATTGATTGTGAGAGGGGTGAGTTGGTTTTTAAAAACAGAGATGGTCATGCGATTAAAGCTGAGGAGAGAAATACTAAATCACTTCTGATTTCTGCCATGAAACTTTTGAGGGGGGTGAGACAAGGGTGTGAGACGTTTCTTGTGTTTGCTAACGAGATTTAAGAGGATTCTGGGAATAAACAGAAAGGGGAAAATCCAAAATTTGTAGAGGATCTCTTACATGAATTTAAGGATGTGTTCCCAGACGATCTTCCTGGTATGCCTCCGCCTAGAGCGGTAGACCACGCCATAGATCTATATCCAGGAGCAACACCTTATTCAAGGGCTCCATACAGGTTCAATATTGATGAGCTTAAAGAGCTCAAGATACAACTTGATGACCTTTTGAAAAAGGGTTTCATTAAACCTAGTGTATCTCCTTGGGGTAGTCCTGTGTTATTCCAAAAGAAAAAGGATGGTACATATAGGTTATGCATTGACTACAGGGGGTTAAACAAACAGACCATTAAGAACAAATATCCTCTTCCTCACATAGATGAATTGCTTAGCCATTTGAGTGGTGCCACAATATTTTCAAAGGTTGATCTTCGTTCTGGCTACCATCAAATCCGCATTAAGGTCGAGGACATTCCAAAGACTGCTTTTCGTACACGTTATGGGCATTATGAATTTACAGTTCTTGCTTTTGGTTTGACTAATGCACCAGCAACTTTCATGTGCTTAATGAATAATATTTTTCACCCGTATCTTGATGACTTCATTCTGGTATTCTTGGATGATATTTTTGTGTATTCTAAGAATGAAGAAGATCATGCATTGCACTTAAAGAAAACATTTGAGGTTTTGCGTGAACATAAATTGTATGCCAAAGCAAGTAAGTGTACTTTTGCAAAGGATCAGATTGTGTATTTGGGAAGAGTGATTTCTAAAGAGGGGATTCACATTGACCTTGACAAAGTTAAGACTATTGTGGAGTGGCCAACACCAAAGTCATTAAGGGATGTGAGAAGCTTTATGGGTCTAGCACAATATGAGAGAGCACACATTAAAGATTTCTCTAAGATAGCAAGTCCTTTGACCGAATTGACCAAGAAAGACAAGGGTTTTGTGTGGACTTCTACCTGTGAGACTGCTTTTGAGACCTTGAAGGCTAAAATAGCAGAAAATTGTGTTTTGAAAGTTCCTGAGATGGGCAAACCATTTGTTGTGTCATGTGATGCTAGTGGTGAACAACTAGGGTGTGTTTTGACACAAGAAGGAAGAGTGGTTGCATATGAGTCTGGGAAATTAAGACGACATGAATTGAACTATGCAACACATGATCTAGAATTGCTTGCTGTTGTTCATGCATTGAAACATTGGCGTCATCTTTTGCTTGGTGTCAAATTTGAATTGCGTACTGATCATCAAAGTTTGAAGTATATTTTCACGTAGCCATTGCTAAACAACAGACAAAGGAGATGGATTGAATTGTTGGCTGAGTATGATTTTGACTTGAAGTATTTGTGTGGGAAAGAAAATAAAGTTGCAGATGCATTGAGTCGTAGGCCCATGTGTAATTTGTTGACTGTTGTGCGATCCAATTTGGTTGATGAGATACATGCCGAAGTTGAAAACGATTCTTTTTACATGCCTATTTTGAAATTCTTGCGTGAGAATATTGGTGAGATGTATGAGAACAGATATCACTTGTATAAGGGAAATCTGTATTATTATGACCGCTTGTGTATTCCTGCAAATTCTGTTTTTAAGAGTCAAATTCTGCATGAGTGTCATAACTCACCTTTTTCTGGTCATCCTGGATTGAGTAAGACATATGAAAAGATTAAAAGTTCATTCTTTTGGCAACGTATGAAATTGGATGTTAAGAATTATGTGTGTGAATGCTTTCAATGTCAACAAGTTAAAATTGAACATAAGAGGATGCCTGGTGACCTTCAACCCTTAATACTCGTGGAGGGTATGACTCGATCTTTGTGGTAGTAGATAGACTCACAAAACAGGCTCACTTCTTTCCCATGAAAATAACTGATACTGCTTTGACCATTGCACGCTTGTTTGTGAAAGAGATATTTTGTTTGCATGGCATGCCCAAGAGCATAGTGTCTGACAGAGATTCTAAGTTCACTTCACATTTCTGGAGAGCGACTTTTGACTCTATAGGTACCCAGTTACGCATGTCTACTGCTTTTCATCCTCAAACCGATGGGGAAACGGAGAGAGTGAATCGTATTTTAGAAGATATGTTACGAATGTATGTCAATGAAAACCAATC
The DNA here is from genome assembly GCF_014529385.1 of Adiantum capillus-veneris. NCBI lineage: Eukaryota > Viridiplantae > Streptophyta > Polypodiopsida > Polypodiales > Pteridaceae > Adiantum > Adiantum capillus-veneris. The sequence continues at coordinate 47,559,195 of NC_140932.1, forward strand.
TAATTGGAATGAATATTTGCCTTTGGTTGAATTTGCATACAACAGTTCATATCATTCATCTATTAGGATGACCCCGTTCGAAGCAATGTATGGCTATAACTGTCCCACACCTATAAATTTTCTTAGCTCAAGGAACAAGGTAGAACTGTCACGTGAGATGCTTGAAAAAATGGATAACGAGTTGGCCAAAATCAGGGGGAATATTAGAGAAGCCCAAAAGAGACATAAATTGTATTATGACAAGAAACATCGGGTTGTGGAGTATGAAATTGGGGATATGGTTTTCTTAAAGGTTATTCTCGAGAAGTCTCATTTGATTCTTGGAAAGGATAAGCGATTGTCTCCACGATTTGCTGGGCCATTTAAAATTTTGAAGCGCATTGGTTCATTAGCTTACAAATTGGAATTGCCTTCTCATGTCAAAGTGCATCCTGTATTTCATGTGAGTTTATTGAAAAAGTATGTTCCTAACGTGCACCATGTTTTAGAGGACAACTCTAAGTTGAAAGATGACGGAACATTGACAGTAGAACCAGACTTAGTGCTAGATAGGCGTATCAAACATTTGAGAAATAGAGACATTGTGGAAGTTTTGGTTAAGTGGCAGAACTATCCAGTAGAGGATGCATCTTGGGTTGATCTTAGTGTTTTGCAAAGTGAATTTCCCTCCTTCCAACTCTGAGGACAGATTTAATTTTGATCAGTGTGACGATTGTAACAAGACTTGATTTTGAGGTGTTTTAGTAATAAATTTTGTTATCTAGGAAGTTTTGGTCGTTTTAAAGTTAGTCCACTGTGTAGAAGGATGTGTGGATTGTTTTCGTCCGATAAAATTTTTTGATCCGGAAGGCACTTTCTGGGGCATTTTTGAAGGTGTTAACGTGGGATTTTGAAAAAGTGATGTATGAAGCGATTGAAGCCTGCATTATAAGGAACAACTTTGGTTCTTTGAGTCTTTAGAGATTTTGATGTTTTGATGCTCGTTGAGGGCCAAAGATTAAGAAAAAAGTTGGATTTGCTGTTTTTGCATCGTTTTTGTAGAAAATGCTGTTTTGCAGGTTGATTTTCAGCAAATCGGAGCAGGCTATGGAAATTTTCCATCACATAGCCGTCGAAGAGCGCAGCAAGGGCAACAAGATTGTGTGAGACGGACTTGGGCTGTTTTGGCTCCGTTTGGGAGTTATGTTCAGTTGAAGACAGCTGAAAATTTGTGGACTTCAAAAAAAAAAAAAACTAACCTCTACGGATCGCTTCGCGATCACGTTTTTTTACCTTGTTCTCGCAGGTATATTGGCGCGCAAGTCGAGTCGACCGAACGCCAAAAATAGAAAAGCGGCTATTTTAAGAGGTCGCAGGCTTTTGGAGGAGAATAGAAGGACGGGTGGTGCGTTTTGGGGGATTCACCAATCTCTCTTCTGCGAGTGCGAGTGAGAGTGCGAGTGCGAGTGCGAGTGCGAGTGAGACGCTGCATGCAAGCGAACTGAAGCTCGGTGGTGGTCGGGAGGTTCGAGCTCCGTACAACGGAGTGCGCCCATATATATTTTGCTCCTCCGTTGTATCAAACACTATCAATACAAAGATTCCTTCCTCTGTTTTGCTGTCTATCTCTATTATTCGGTTCCCGTGACACGATTGTGAGTGTTTTCTCCCCATAGTGAGATCCTTCTGTTCTAGGTTTGGTGCACTGCTCTTTGGCATTGGTTTATGCACATTTCCCTTGTACATGCTAAAAGCCATAGCTTTACTTGTGGTAGTTGATATGTGTGATAATTATGAGTCCACTACTATGACTCATGTGAAACAACAATCTCGTTCATGTTGATGTGCATTGTGATCTCACGGGACACATTAGATGACGTTACTTAAGATGCATGAGACAACAGTACAGAGGTATGCATGATGCAAAGATAGTTTTGACACAAACTAGAGAGGTGTCTTCATATGCTAGTGATGGTGATGTCACGTTTACCTCTAGTGTTCCTTTTGCTTTTATGTTTGATAGAGACGCCACTTCCTCTTGATGGCTTCTAGATGAGTATGCAACATTCTGTGTCACATCATGTCATAAGTGGTTTAGAATTTTTGCTAGTGGGAGCCTTCATCGTCTGCATCTAGCTGACGGATCATCATATGACATAGAGCGTGTAGGAGATGTATGTATCATTACCTAGTGGTGCATCAAATATGCTATGACATGTGCATTATGTTTCTGAGATTGCAATGAGTTTGATCTTGGTGAGATGCTTGGGAAACAGTGGATGTCAGGTACTTCTTAGAGAGCAATTATTCTAGATACATTACGGTTCACTAGTTATTATGAGATGAGTCAAGAATGGTTTAGTCTACCCTATGCATGTATCTAAAGTGCAAGATGGCATAGTCTCGATTACATTGCAGTCATGTCAGCGAGAGACTAGACACATATCTTTCATGGATGAGCTCCAAACTGTTGTGCATGACATGTCTGTAGATGCAAATTTAGAACTGCCATGCTCTAGTGAGACACAGTAGATTGATCCTCTTAGGACAGAGGTGCCTCCTACCATGGAGATGAGCGATATGGAATTCTTTGACATGCTCATGCTAGAGGATGACATGGTGATGCCAGGACATGTGGATACAATCCCCATGGATGATGGGGGAGTGAAGACTACCTTGGACTCAGGATTAATGCACCCATACGTGACTAGTTCTGATGGTGATGCAGCAAGCATTGAGATACCTAATACAAATAGATTGACAGAGATCACTGCACATGGCATTGATGCAATGGCATGGATATGCTAGCAGAGGCTACGCATTTATCATCAGCCTTTGGGACTCTCATGTACGACCTCTTAGTGGCACGACCCAATATAGAAGATGTAGTGGATGGGATTGTCATTCGTGTGAGGACTGACACTAGCATGATGCATCATGGAGAATTGAAGGTCATTACAAGATACATGTAGGGTATGCATGCTGATTCTAGCAGGGGTATATGCTTCCACACATCACTAGACCCTATACGATGGTATGCATCAACTTCAAGAGAGCCATTGGGCATAGGTTGAGACAAGATTCCTCCCTATATCTATTGTTCATACTATTAGGTCATATAGTAGTACCAATTATTGACACATTCGCCTTTAAGTGGGAGATTATTGAGGTAAGGGTGGTGTGCCTCTTACCCCAAAAAGACATGCCAGAGGCGTCCGATCGCCCATCACTTGTACACGCCTTATTCTTTACTAGATAGAAGAATAAGGGACTCTCTCTCACACAATTGTTGTGAGATACTCCACTCACATCTTGTGTTCTCTCTCTCTCTCTCTCTCTCTCTCTCTCTCTCTCTCTCTCTCTCTCTCTCTCTCTCTCTCTCTCTCTCTCTCCCTCTCTCTCTCAGCCTAAGCCTAAGCTTGCGCCATCTCCTCTCCCCAGGTGCAGGGCAGCGCCCGAGGGGGAGGGTTAGTGCCTCAACCCTGCCCGTCCTTCCTCCTCAGTTCATGGTCGCGCGTCACTATCGACCTCTTCCACTGCTCGCTGCTGCCCAGCCACACAAGAGGTCCTGAGCTGTGAGCGCGACAGAGCCCCACCAAGGTCTGCTCGCTGTCTTCCAGCCAGAGCACGGGCCTCCCATCTTTTTTGCGAACGAGATAGAGTCTCCCTCGTGCCACTGTTCCAGCAACCCGCTACATTGTCCAAGGTATGTCTACAGAACCAGACAAGCTAAGTAGTAACTCAAAGTTTTTGACACTGCGGAGACCCAGCCCGAGCTTTTCCACCGTCCTTGCAGCACCGAGAAAAGCGGATCGCATCGGGCAACTCCAGGCAACCCTTGACAGGGTGATGGAAGAAAACTGTGACCTCAAAGCACGTCTGAGTGTGCTTGAGGGGCGTTTCGACACCATGGTTGGGCTCGCCACTAGCAAAGTGAAGGAAGTTGAGGCCAAGGTTACCCAAGCTCACACAGTGGCATTGACCAAGTTCGAAACCTGTGTGAAGGCAGAGCTCCGAGAACGACACCTTAAAGAAGAAAACACACTCAAGGTTCGCATTGGGGGCCTGCCCCAAGCATGGGACAAGTGTGAAGACGATTTCTCTGAACGCATCAACTTCCTCAACGAAACCCTCAAGCCAATCCATGTGGACTACGACATGATCGAAAGCATCACCAACAAGCTCAACCACAAAAATACACCAAGCGGACATACCATCCTCGAGCTTGAGAACAAAGAAGGACGACTCCGGCTACTCCAACAATCGCGCCTCCTCAAAGGCACCAGCTTTTGGATTGTCAAGGAGCTCACCACGACACAACTAAAACACAAAGGTAGCGAACTCAAAAAAGTACACGCAGCAAGAGCCCAAGGGAAGTGGGCGGTATATCGCGGAGGAAAGGCTCTCATACAGGAGTTTCGGTCTCCCAAGCCTCCTATCAGACCGCCGGATACCACCCCCTAGCCCCATAGTTCCCATTTACCCTACTTTATTTTGTATTGCATCCTAAGGTTGACCCACCTATCCACTAGATCTTACCCTAGCCCTACCGACCCCTTTTTTTCGGTCGCACATGCTAATGTAACAACCATTACCCTCTCCTTGATGAGAGGAGATACCCTTTGTACGCATGTTTTGGTCCCATGGGTCATATTTGACCTCCGAGGACGATAATGACATCTCTCTCTCTCTCTCTCTCTCTCTCTCTCTCTCTCTCTCTCTCTCTCTCTCTCTCTCTCTCTCTCTCTCTCTCTCTCTCTCTCTCTCTCTCTCTCTCTCTCTCTCTCTCTCTCTCTCTCTCGTGCACACGCACTGCATTTACGCACTCTTAAGGATGTTGATTCTCAATAAGAGATTATGTTGTGATCTTTACAATAAGTTGGTTCTCTGAAAAAACTATTGTGCTCTTTACAAAATGTGTTGTGATTTTTACAAAATAAGAGATTATGTATTGTGCTCTTTACAAAATTTGAAGTGATTTTTATAAAATGTTCCTAAGAGTCTTATAACTCTTCCTTGTGGTGACCTCCTTTGTCCTCTTGGGCTCTTTCTAGGGGCAGCAAGAGTACTGGGCATCTTTCTTTGCTCTTGTTGCTCCTTGTTCTCCTCCTTAGGCTCTTCTTCCTCCTTCTTCTTGGGCTTTGCCTATTCTGGTACATTCTTCTTCTCCTCGTTAGTTTTGTCTCCTTCTTTTGCTTGTTCTTGGCCCGTGTTTGTGTTTGTGTTTGTCTAGGGCTCATGCTAGGGGCAATTTTCCTTCTTCTTTTCCTTTAAAGTCACATGATTCTTCTGTGCCTTGTGCTTCTCCTTCTTCTCTTTCTCCCCGTTTTCTCTTTTTTGTGGGTTTGTCTTGATGTCTTTTATGCTGCTTGGTCTATTCCTTTGGCTTCTTTGGCCCTTTAGTTTTTCCTTTGCTAACTTTGATGCTTGTATAGGTGACTTTGGTGCTTGTTTAAGTATTGGCATTTGAACAATGACCAGTTATCTAACTAGCTTGGCCCTATCCCACTAAACATGGTTGTGAGTGTAGAAATTTCTATAGATCTGGCCAAGAATGATCAGTGTGTCAGCTCTCAACAAGAGTATTTCAAGTAGCAAGTATATACATATGGTCACAGGCTTACCCTGATATTGTTTTTTGGATTGAAATAGGGGTAGTCAACCACTAGATTGGCATTTGTGGCCACTCTCTATCCATGGGAGAAAGACTCCTCTTGCAAGGGGGTTAACATAAACACGAGGGAGCATTACTCCTCTTTACAAACTAGTATTCACTTCACTACTTAGCACACCATACCTTACATTTAGGACCGCATGTTATCCATAAGCTTTGGGATGGGAGGACATTTATCAATTACCTCTACCAATTTTGAAGCAGTCCTATTCACAAATATTCAACACATATGTGAAATTGGCTTAATGATAGGACAACAAGAAGTGTGAGCAAAGATACATACAGGCTACTTTCACTATGCTTTGCAAAAAAACATATCTCTCATGATAAGGGTAGATGAGAAGCTCACAAGTCTCAATATGTATATTGGCTAGCCAATTGTTTATCTCAATAACCGATGTGTCATTTCTCAAAAAGTGGGAGATGGTTGGATTAACCACCTCCACTATCTAGACATCTAACTGAATCATGCATCAATTTCTTAAAAAACATACAAAGATTAGTTATTAACTGTCAAGAAGCTTCCTCAATGCAAGTATTTGGGTGGGAAGGCAAGACAATAGATGCATTGATCTCTATTTTCTAGTCGTTCAGAATGTTAACACTCTCAACATCTAGGACCACATAGTCTTTCCTTTGTAGAAGTTCATCATCTAAAAAGGCACTGTGAAGCCTTTGGGATTGATACATCTCAACAATGATGGGGGTTTAGCTTCAATATCCCCAATCTATCTTGTTTCTAGCTCCTCCATGTCAAATCCAACTTCCCCCTTTGTTTCACATCGTCCTCCTCCTTTATGATCTCTTCAATTACCACATCAGGCTCTTTAGGTTTTCTTGATGGAGGAATGTTAAGGATGTTGAAGGGTTTCTCATATCCTGTAGAGGTACTCGCTCAAGAAGTTTGTTAAATATGTATCTTAATCATATCTTTGTCCATTGATGTAACCCTATGACAGTGGATTACACAAATTTATGCATCTTGGAAAAGATCAATTAGGAAGTCTTCAACAGACTCTTGCATATAGTCCAAGGAACCACTTGTCCACATCACATCTATCTCAAATTGCTTTATCATCTGCCTACAAAGTCTTTGGGAAGGTAACCTAGGAATTGCAACTATAGGGCCTTCTATGCTCTTCTAATCTCTCTCAAACATTTCACTTTCTGAGAAAATCTCCTCTTTTTTGAAAGGCGGAGTGGTTTCTTTTTAGGTACAAATCTTTTCCCTTGCTTTGAACTCTCTACTTGCCTTAAGCCCTCTCCTTTCTCTAACTCATAAGGTGGTCCTTCCTTTTTGAAATCTTCTCTAAGGGAATTTCTTGTAGTTTTTTTTGTCCTCATCATGACTAAAATGTCAATCTTACATTATCAACCAAAATAAAAGAGAAAATTAATAAGTTCTAATGATTGTCCTCCTTACATGAAAACAAAGTACACGAAGCCTTGTCCGATCACACAAAATTCACATTGGGGGGACACACTTAATAAAAACTCTTAAGTGTAATGAGTGTCCTCTTTACGCAAAACCATGGTATATGAAGGCTTGTCCAATAACAATAAACTCGCATCGGAGGGACACACTTGAAAAAAACTCAAAAATGATATTGGGGAAAATGAGGTCCTCCTTATGAGAAAACAGTGTACTCGGAGGCTTGTCCAATTACACCAAACTCACATGGGGGGGACAAACTTGAAAAAAACTCAAAAATGATATTGGGGGAAATGAGTGTCCTCCTTACACAAAAATAGTGTACATGGAGGCTTGTTCGATAACACTAATCGCGTGTAGGGGGGACACACTTCAAAAAAACTCAAAAATGATACTGAAGGATGAAAGGTGTCTTCCTTACATGAGAACATTGTATGCAAGGGGGGCTTGTCCACTTACACTAAATTTGCATTTGAGGGACACATTTGGAAATACCCTCAAAATGGTAATAACAATAGAACTAAACATGATAGTTGTATTGTGATGATAGTATTAATTCAAGGCTCTTGATATGGTAATGGAAATTTGGTAGTCACCACTATAAAAAAATCCGGTACAATTTCAACCTAGTAGAAGTTGAACGAGTGAGGAGAAAGACAAGCGTTCAAAAATGCAAAAAAATTGATTTAGAGAGAGAGAAAGAAATGTGTGTCCAAGTGAAAGTTTGGTAAAAATGGGTGAAAAACTTTGTTTAAAAAGTCCTCCTCTTTATGTAGGTGTGCACAAACCCCTATGCATGATTTGATTTTGCACAAAATTTGAGGCTAAATTTAGCCATTATGCTACACTCACACGATAGTCACATAATCACTAAGTGACCCCCCCCCCGTGACTCTATGTGACATGGGTTTGGTGAATATTGTAGATGGGTTGGGTAACTGTTTTTGTTCCTATTTCAAAGCCTTCTAACAAGAGGAGCCTGGAAGGTATGGACATTGGGGAAATTGAAGAGACAGTTGAAGATAGATCGATGAACATACTCTACCAAGTCAAGCATTTGTCTAAGTTTGCCTATACCAGGAAAATATTCAATGTTCCCTTCCAATTGAAGAGCTTCCTTGAAGGGTTCAACAATGAGATCTTAGACCTTTATAAGGTGTTCATTGACCTTACAAAGGAGCACAAAATTAAAGATTATGTACACTTATATGATATTTTCAAAGAAGGGACCTTAACAACAAGCAAAAGGGTAAGAAGCTGGGCAGTACTCCAAGACAAATGGAAGAAGGTTAATAAAAATTATGAGTGGCTTGTAAACTTGTGGTGGAAGACATTGCACTTCTTGCTATTTTTAAGTCTTATTCCACTAGAGGAGGGAGAGTCCAAGCCCACAAAGGAAGAATTCCATCAAAAACAAAAAAGATTGAAGATAAAGCATATGGATAGACAAGTTCAAAAAGAAAGCACAAAGCAAAATCCAAGTTTTTCCATTAAGCTCTGTAAAGAGGACCTTTTGAAGATGATGAAAAACCTAAGTTAAGACAAACAATTTGCAAGCATAATGTTTAGGCCAATGAAGCTTACTTTCCATTTAACTAATTTTAAAGTTTATTTATGCATATTGACATTGTGGACCCTAACAAGTTTTAAGAAGAGGGAAGGGATCCATGTCTTTGGATCTGAAAAGGGACCAAAGTTTGGGCCATTATATTGGGAATGTCAACAAGGAGATAATAGCTATCTACCATTGGAAGCTTTCCCAACCACCCACTCTTCCTTAAAGTACTAGATCTACCAAGGGTGGTAGGTTCATATCCAATATTCCTTGGAGTGAAAAGAATCATACTTCTTGAAAGTAAGAAACTATCAGAGTTTTTGGACTTTCTCGATTTATGGGCTCAAGAAGTGCATACTATGGCACTATGGTAGGTTATGTCCTTACCTCTTATGGTGGCATAGGCAAGTAGTTCTATTTTTACAAGAAGGAATAGTTAGCGGAGAAAAAATGAAAATCAGGATGTTGGCTCAAGCAGCCACAAATGATCTTTGTATTATTCTCCATTTTTTTCCTTGCCTCTCTCTAGTGGACAGACATCGTAAAAACCTTTCACTTATAGATCATCTTTTGTATACATATTTCCTTTTTTGTACTGTAGCGCTATTAGAATTGTCTAATAATTTTCTTGCTTCTTGTGATCGTGTCATGTGCCGCCCTTGTATGTAAAACCAATAGAATACTTCAAGCAAGCTATTAGCTTTTTGAGCTCATCCACTATGTCTACTATGTTTGAAAACGTGGTTTTTGCCTGGTAGTGAGTCTTCTTCATTCCTTGAGTAGACCAAATTGGTAAGATTCTAGACTTCTTTATAAACCAAGGAGTGTGATTGTAGATAATATGCTACACAAAAAGAGAATTCATTAGCCATTTATGCAAGTGTTGAATCAAATTAGAAGAATCATAATTCACAACTATCACCATGTAGTGTGTGAAGTGCTCTAAGCTCCAAGTATTTATCATAGGTTTCTTAAATTTGGTAAGCTCTTTCTTGAAGTTGGCGAGGTCATTCCTTCCCCAATGGATTTTTTTCACGAATGTATCCAAGGCTTCCCACACTTCTTCCTTCTAATTTCTTGCTCTACCATCAACTCCATGGTCCTTCACAACATTGCTTAGGGCATTCCATTGGTTGTATGGACTTTAGATGCACCCCTATCTAGTTTCCTATGGAATCCGAGAAGGTCCAGGTCTTCACCCCACCAATAGAAGCTTTCTTGAGAACATTATTTCCACCAAATGACCACTTGGGGACGGTTCTATCTCAATAACCACATTCCCTCCATGAAGTCCAGTATTAGACAATACCCTTTCAAAACTATTTATGGTAGTTTCTCTAGCTAACAAAGTTTGTAGTTTCCATCCAAACTTTACGTAAAGCTACACAATCTTCTCAATGATTCTACACAATGTGTGCAATGTGTACAGGTGGACACTTGAGATGGAAATATTTAAAACCACTTGAAAGTTTGGATCTTTAAAGTGTCTAGTTGGAAATTTGTTGCAATTAGCAAGATTTAGCTCCTTTTTTGCATGTGTGTAGTAAATACAAACACTGCAGCTCGGCCCTCTCAACCTCTTGTAGTTGTTGCGGCATGCATCAATTTGTCACCGCTCGTCTGCTTCACAACTTCTATGTGGGCTATGTCTGCCGCTTTCTTGCCACACAAAGGCGCCTGTAGTTCTCCCCTTTGACTCCACAAATAATGCCCTGTCGGATGATGCCCCTCGTTGTTTTATTCTTCTTGCCACCCAGCTAAAAATATAGCTTTTGATTTTAGGCTTTACCAATCAAGCGGCCACTCACACGCTCATAAGAGCGGTCATTACTTCAAAGTTAAGTAACACCTTCAACTATGCTACACTTGAGTTGACATATAATGCAGTCAAAGTGCTTCAAATGGGACTTCACGTTCACATAAATATCAATCAAAGCATAGCCAATCACATTTTGTCTGAAGCATAATTAAAAATCTCCTCTGATTTTCATCATGTTAGCCATATCCCTCTATCAATGTACTCCAAGTAATGTTGTTCCACACAATAGCTCTTCTAGGGCATAATATGATCTCTAATGTGAATCACACTTGGTATACATATTTATAGGCACAACCAAGCACAATATTGCAACCAAAGCATTGTAAAACACCACATTAAAAAATGACAGTTCTTTGTCAGTAAACCTAAAAAAACCCTTTTCTTTTTGTGTTTTTCTCCCAATGGACGTGGGGCATCACGACATCTGCCCCCTCCAGACCTTCACATCCTCCAGCATGGGCCAACCGTCTTCAAATTGTTAATCTTTGTAAGCAAAAGTATCGCCAGAAGAATCTTCTAGTGAATACATCTTATCATCTTCTTGGCATTCTTTGGAATCCTGATCGCCAAAAACCACGTCGTTCGTGCTTCTTGAATAATTTGATCCTCTTTCCTGCAATGGGCACTCTAAGCTCGGTGCCATCAAGCTCACTGAGCTTGTAAGTTCCATTATCATAAACAGGAATCACAACATAAGGTCCAAACCATCTCTTGACCATCTTACGCATGGCCGAATATTGATTCCCCAGACTGCTATCATAATAAACAAGTACCCAGTATCCATCTTTGATAGTATGTGGTCTCAACCTATGCTCATCAAATGATGCTTTATTCTTTAATTGTGCCTCATTGAGTTTACCTCTTGCTTGATAAATGTTTTCTTGGCGTCTTTCAAGCTGACGAATGTGTAGAGCAAGCAAATCTTCAGTGACATACATGGATCCCATGGCAATATAATCCAAATAATAATTGTCTCCTCTGTAGGCATGATTGGCTTTTGCCCATACATAAGCTCAAATGGCATAAATCCTGTAACTGAGCTATGAGTAGTTTTGTAAGCCCACAAAGCAAAAGGTAAAAGTTTAGGCCATTCACCAATTCTTCCTCGACAAGCCGTGGCCAAAGCTTTAACTATAGGCGGATGTCCTCTTTCACTTTTCCCATTGCCTTCTGGATTATATGTTGTAGTAAGAGCCAACTTGATTCCCAATCGATCAAAAAACTCACGACTTCTTCTGCATATAATTCTCCTCTATCAGCACTAATCTTCCCAATGCAATCTGATGGCGGGAAAAAGAGCAGTGCAATCGGGTGGCCTCTGTACTCGTGCACACTCCACAAACCACGCCTCATGCAAACAAGCAAAGAACAAAACAAAGGGGCACCACCCTAAATTAAGAGGTTTAGGGACCTCACACATAGTGCACATAGGCAAGTGAGACTTCTGGCATTATGATGGCATCAAAACATATGGCAAAACACATAGAAACGAAGCTTAGGGACCTTATGTAGCATATATATCAGCTTAACCATACAACGGCATCTGATCATACATAACAAGGATATAGAGAAGCAAGCCAAGGATGGCATAATCCCTTGTCAAAAACAATCAACCCAGCAAGTAGGTATGATCCTACTAGCAACACATCAATACCTTAGAGAATGATGGCGAGGATGGTGGCCATGGAGCATGAGAGAAGACTCCTTATTTAGGTTTTAGGGCTAGTAATGTAGCATACTAGAGGGAGAGAGAGAGAGAGAGGGAGAAAGAGTAGAGCTCCATCCATAGCTCCTCGTTGTGAGCAATGTCGTCATAGCTTCATTGCTTGGTGAAGTGGGTGAAGTGTTGGTTTTTGAGTGAGAGAAGGCCTCCTTATATAGGTTTCTGAGAGGGTTTAGGATTAGGGATAAACATGCTTAAATCCGCTGATTGGGGTTACTTTTTGCTTAGGGTGGTCAATAGATTGAGGTAACCTGATATGTCACCATCAAGATATTCTCTAGAGTGATGTGAGAGGGGAGGGTAAATGCTGATTTTTCTGATTGTGACACATGGGGATAAGGCCTTGACTAGCATTTAAGAGCAGGTGAGGTGGCTGTTGAAACTATAGGTTCTGCACATGTCAGGGGGGGACCTGCGGGGGGGGGGGGGGGGGGTGGCAGCTTTTTGCCAACCACCCTGGTCCTCCTGAATATCTAATTCTCAAAAAATCCTTAACCATGGCTTCTTTTGACATGTGTTCTTTGAAAAAATCAACATGTCTCTTTTCAACTCAAAAGTCTTTATCCCTGTTGACTCACCTTTACCCTAAGATTTTCCCTTTCTCTCCTCTTGTAACTGCATTGTTGATGCCCAATCACTGCTTCTAGTAACAGTGAACTGTTACCTACCAAATACTTATGGTGCAGTAAAAAATATTTACCATGGATAAAAAAGTTACTGTAGGTAAAAAGTGATTTGTATTTACCATGTAGGTGAAAAATATTTACTGTAGGTAAAAAATATTTACTGTGGTAAAAAATATGAAAACGGAGTATGCTGTGCTGTGAGTCCACACGAACATCCTCGTGTAAATTTCACTAGAAATTCACACCTAGAATGGGCTATTCTGTAAGATATAGGTTGTAGGCATGCATAAGAGCTCGTTCCCACGTATCTTCTGTCCATGGCACTTTTTACTCTTTGGTGCTTGTGAAGTAGATTTTTCTTCTCTTTCGAGATCCCTTGGACTAGAGTATCCTCATCTCCCCAACAACTGACTGTGCCTTTATTGCATCTTCAGAAGGGATCCTAAAAACCATGCATCATATAGCCCTCTCCCTTAAGCTAGAGGTATTTGATGCATCTAGCTGTAGGTTGTGCTACAATAGGGTTCTCTTGAATACTTACCCACCTGGTACCAATTGAATTTGCCATGTTACTGCTTTCTTGGCTGATGCACCCTGTTTAGTCCTTTCTGATGAATAATTGTATCCATCCGTGACTAACAACTGGTCTCCTAGACCCTTGAAAGCCGTACCCCATCCATTGTCAATATCCGCTTTCACTGGTAGCATTCTCTTTTTTTCTTTTTTTCTTCTCTTTTTTCCCCCCTTTTTTTTGTCTTCTCTTTTTTTTTTTTTTTTTTTTGAAACGACTATGTACATGATTGTTACCTTAGTTGGAGCTCGAATATGATGAGCTCTCCTCTGAACCATCCTTAGCATTGATTTCACCAGCATATGGCTGTGAAAGACGACATTGGTAGGCCTTCAATCGCCAACCATTTACCAGGGTCTGATGTACCTTACCATCTAGGTCACCTAGTTGGTAACTACCATTTGAGAACCTCTGTATCACTACAAAAGGGCCTTCCCACGTAAGCAAGAACTTACCATCCTTCCTGCGATCAAAGCGATTGTCGTATCTAAGCACTAAAGAACCTTCCTTGATACCTTTCTTGACAAGGTTGCGATTGAACTTCTTTCGTTTCTTCTCTGCCTGGGCTGCATAGTACTTCACTGCTGACTCTCGATCTAGCCCTAACCTCTCCAAATCGATGATTCTTCCTTCCACCTGCTTCTCTTGACTATCCTCTTGATGTGCTTTTAGAACTCGGAGGCTCGCTAGCTCCACTTCTATAGGCAATAGTGCCTCTTGCCCGTAAACCAAGTGAAAAGGTGTATACCCCAAGGATGTTTTAAAGGATGTTCTGTAGGCCCAAAGTGCTGCATCTAGGTGTTTGTCCCATGCCTTAGGATGTAAATGCACTTGCTTAGTGATGATTTTACATATAAGACCATTTACCTTTTCCACAAGACCATTGCACTGAGGGTAGTATGGTGTAGAGTGCCTGCGCTTGATTTTTAACTTGCTCATCAATTGCCCGACTAAATCAGCTCGAAATCCCAGTCCCCTATCCGAGAGAATCTCCAAAGGTGTGCCAAAACGGCAACAAATGCATTCAAAAATGAAATCACTCATGTCCTTGGCTGTGATGCGCTTTGTGGGACGAGCTTCTGCCCATCTGGTCATGTACTCCACCCCCATAATGATGTATTCCTTCCCTGATTGAGTGCAAGGTAGTGGCCCTATTGCATCTATCCCCCATTTTTCAAATGGCCCATAGGTTTTGATTGGATGCTGATTTTCATGGGTAAGACGCCTTGGTCCAGCTTTTTGGCAAACCTCACATGTGCGGCACCAATGTTGTACATCTCGATGGAGGCTTGGCCACGTGAACCCCGCTTGTAAAATCTTTCTGCTAGTAATCTCTTGTGCAAAGTGGCCACCACACACACCTTCATGACGACTAAACAAAATATCCTTTATCTCTTGGGATGCAGGAACTCTCCTTAAGACAGCATCTTTCCCTCTACAATACAAGTCCTCATTCACTAAGCTATAGCTGGTAGCCTTTTTTGCCAACCACCTACGTTCACTTTTACTCATACCAGAGGGTGCTTCACAATGCTCAAGAAAGTAAAGTAAATCATGCAGCTCCTCCTTTCCCTAGTATAAAGGACTTTTCACAAGGATAGCACCTACTATGAGAGTTTGTAGTTCTTCACCTGCTAAGGCATCTGCTTCTCGATTTTGATCTCTAGGTACAAAGTGCACTCGAACTTCTTTAAAACCCTTCAACAAGGCCTTTGCTTCCCTCATCTTAACAGACAATTTGTCATTTTTACAGCCCCATACACCAACCATTTGCTTAACGATCAACATGGAGTCACCAAAAACATTTAGCTTTGTGATGCCCTGAGAAAGACAACATTGCAACCCTAAAACAAGGGCATGGTACTCTGCCTCATTGTTAGAATGAACCTCTTTTAGATGAAACCCTTTTGCAAAGATCTTCTCCTTCTCTGGACCTAATATTACTATGCCTGCTGATGCCTTGTATTTGGTCCTCTTGTAAGCCCCATCAAAATACAGACTGTGTGCTCCCAGTAGAACTTGAGGCTCCGGGATAGGCGGTACCTTACTAGGTGCCTCTTTCTTGGCCTTCTCATAACACCTTTGTGTGAGGACATCTGCCAAACAAGCACGGGTGGAATCCTCTACTTGTAGTGTGTAGTCAAACTCTTGAAGCTGCACCACCCACTTTGCTATTCTTTGAGACAATTCCATGTGTTGTAGTTCATATGGAAAAACCTCCTCAGTTGTGATCACCACAAATTGTCTTGGAAGTAAGTAAGCCCGAAACTTCTCCACTACAAACTTAAGAGCTAGCACCAATTGCTCAGTTGCGCTGAAACCCTTTTCAGCAGTTGTCATCACTCTACTAGAGAAGTAGACTGGTCTCATGAGAGATGTCTTTGGGTCTTTTTGCATCAAGACAGCTCCTAGAGCTTCTGGACCTACACTAGGATTAACATAAAATAATTCACCCCATGTGGGTTGTAGGACGACAGGCAATGAGCTCAAAATGGTTTTAACTTCTTGAAAGCACCTTTCACCCTCCTCACTCCATGTCAATGTAGTGTGTTTAGTGAGCTGCTGCAAAGGATAGATTGCCTGAGAAAGGAGATGTATGAATCGTCCCATGTAGCGAACCTTTTGAATGAAGGAGACTAGTTGCTTCACGTTTGAAGGAGTAGGTAAAGCTAACAATGTCTTTACCTTTTCAGGGTCAGCCTCAATACCATCTTGAGACACAATATGGCCTAGTAGAGTGACCTTGCTCTCACCTATGTGGCACTTGTCTTTATTCAATTGCCCACCCAATTGGGCCAGATAGGTGAAACCTTGGACAGATGTACTTCCCTTCATCAACCTTGGACAGATGTACTTCCCTAGAGCTGTAAATGCAAAACTCATCAATGAAGACTCGTATGGACTTACCAAAGTAAGGTTGAAACACCAAGTTCATAAACCTCTGGAAAGTAGCTGGGGCATTAGTTAAACCAAAAGGCATAACTCTATAAGCAAAACACCCCCAAGGTGTTATGAAGGTAGTCTTTCTTTGGTCTTCATCTGCAATTCTGATTTGGAAGTAGCCTGAGTACCCATCACACACTGTGTACCTTTCATGACCAGCCACTTCATTTAGTATTTCATCTTGAAAAGGCAAAGGAAAATGGTCCCTTTTTGTGGATGCGTTTAGAGGCTTGTAATCCACACATACCCTCCACTTCCCATTTTTCTTTGGTGCTACCACAACTGGAGACACCCACTCACAATCTTCCACTGGGTAGATAAATCCTGCCTTGAGTAATCTTTTTACTTCTTTTAAGAGTGCATCTTGTTGCACTAGCCCTAATCTCCTTAGCCTTTGCACCACTGGTTTGGCACCTTCCTTTAATTGGATATGGTGTTGGGTTACCGTCACTCCTTTAATGTGCTCGTAATCAGTTATAAAGAGGCCAGCATGCTTCTTTAGTACCTGCAAATAGGGTTCTCTCTCTTCTTCTAGTAGGTCCTTAGCTAGCATCTCCTCTAAGCATGTGGCTTCTTCCTTGTTTAGAGAGTCTTGACCACCTTCTCCTTCTGGGTTTCACAGTATTATACCCATGACTTCCAAAGAGCTAGCATCCTCCTCAGATGACTCATCCTCAGATGAAGAGCAGCTGCTTGTGCTCCATTCATCCATAGAAGTCTCCATCTCTAGGTCTTGTTGTCTACCCTGCTTCATGTCATACACAATTTTTTGTTGCTTGCCACCTACCTTATGATTTGGTCGCAACTCAAGGGAACCTGTCTCCCAATCTTGCCTAGCTTTCATAGCCATAAGTCAAGGTCTTCCAAGGATTAGCGGATAGCCCTCCCCCTTAGTTGGGATCACATAAGCATCAATTGAGATTGCCACACCAAAAGCTGAAACCTTCACTCCATTAACCTTTCCCACACAAGCCACCCTTACATTATTTGCCATCTTAGCTTGTAAGGAAGTTTGCTCGTTTACTTCCAAACCCAACCTGTGCATTAATTTCTCTGTCATAACACAAATCTCGGCTCCACCATCTACGTACACATTGGAGACTCGCTGACTCTTAATCTCTGCATCAATGACTGGCACGATATCCTTCATGCCTCTTGCACTAATAGACCCAACTGACTTTGCCTTAGCCCTCCTGGTGTTGACCATCTTAGACCAGGTTCTACGCATCTTTGGGGAAAGGTGGAGGAGTTGCTGCCATGAAATCTTTGGTCCTTGCTTACTCACATCTGCTACCAGGTCGTAAGGTATGGATCCTACCCCAAGTGGAAAGTCTTCTACTCCTATGTGCCTCCTTGACCTACTCTTCCTTTTCTTGTCTCCTATCACTTGGGAGGAACCCTCATTCCCTTTATCCGGCTCTGAAGCTTCCATTTCATCAGTTCTTTGTCTCCTAACTCTCTTTATTGGCATGGCAACAGCTTCCTCCATTTTTTCTTTCCCTTTATCCTTACCATTGTCAAGACTTATGACAAAGACAGCCCTGTCCTCCCCTCCCGATGGTAGTGGAGGGATCTCTGCTGGTGCTTGTGGTGGTGGAGGAGGGGGTCTCAATATTTGGATTGGTGGAGCCACGTGTGCATTTTGTCCATTTAGTGGCCTAGCTCGAGGAGGAGTGACTTGCTGGCGAGGAGGCCGTCTTTGATTACCATTTCCTTGATAGCGTCGTGGATGGGGGCAATAATACATGCCGTGACCTACCTCTCCACAGTTGTAGCAAATGTACTCACGTGCTTGCCTTTGTCCTTCTTGTCTATTTCGTTCATTTCCTGGCTGGGGAGCCCTTACACCTTGAACCAGATTGATGGACAGGCTCTCTAGTTGATTGGTGATTTGTTGAAGTAATTCTTGTTGAGAGGACTCTTGGTCTGTTGCTCCTGTCCCTGCTACTACCCTTGCCGTAGGTTGAGCTAGCGGTGGAGGCTCCATTCCCCCTTGTAGTTGAGCTTGGAATTTTAACTTCCTATCCTTCTCCCTTGCATAAGTCATAGCTTTATCAAAGGTATCTGGGAATTTACCTTTTACCTTTTCTCGAAGGATAGGGTAAAGCCCTGCCAGGAAACAGTCCTTCTTTAGGCATTCTGGCGCCCTTTCTCCTTCACCTAGTGATGCACACCATTTCTCCCACAGGTTGGAAAACTTTCCTTCATAGCTTCTATAGTCATTGGGTGATGTTTGGCATAGCTCTAAGAGCTGTCTCCATATCTCCTCTGGAGGCTCATGGCAGCGAAATTCTTCGATGAAGGCCATCTTTAAGGACTCCCAGTCTCTTCTTTCTTCAGGTGCCAAAGTTTGATACCATAATTTTGCACCTTCCCTCAAGACCAAAGGAAAGGCCCTTAACTTAGTAGCTTCGTCATCCCTTCCTGATACTAGAAAGGCCATTTCCAAATTATCCAAAAAGTCTGGAGCAACCTCCCCAGGCTTACCATAAAAATTAGGGAAGGCCATAAGTGAGAGTAAACAATTACACAAACAGCTCCAATTTATTTTAAAATAGAGTATGGTAATTACAATTTGGAGCTTTAGCACAACTTAGCTCAAAATAGGATGAAGATCGACACATCAAAGGAATGGTAATAGTCTAGTAAGGGTAGAATGACAGGATGAGGAGAGCGCAAGATTTCCCCAAGTCTCTCGGCTCCAAACAACAGGGCTATTCTTTGCTGATAAAAGATTTTTCTATCAATACAAATATTCACACGGATATGACGCACAAAATGGAAAGGAAACATGCGGGGATCATCATTCTCATTATTGGCATCCATACTTACACACAAGAGCCTAGCTTAGTTGCACCACCTTGGGACCAATGAGCCTGATCAGCCACAGAAGTTCAGCACCTCGGATCACTTCGACTCTTCCTGATGCATCTGTGAAGACGTAAGGCGTGATGGCAACACTTTGTACAATGCTGAGCCTTTTAGCAAGCAACAATTGGATGCTATTACCATAATCAGCATGACGAATGAAAGTGACACCATTAATGTGCAGCACATCATCAACTAAGATAGTTTCCTTAGATTGAGATAACTTCTTGAAAATTAGCAGCAAAGGTAGGGCAGGGAGGCTTTTCACCCGGTCTCCAAAGCACTTTGGACAATATCCAAAGTGATCTTCACGCGGACAGGAGGTTGGCTTGGGATTGGTGGTGTCTGGATTCACAAAGTGCATTGGGAGCACTCGCAGACGGGCGGCAATCTTGTAGGCAAGCCTTCGCCTCTTTGCTTCAGGAGGATTTAGGGGTGAGAGTCGTGGTTGCAAGTTGGAGGTTGAAGTTGGTTGCTCACTAGCCTTTTTCTTGCCTGTAGTGGTCATGTAATCCCTTATTAATGAGATTAAGCAAAATGTTACCTTACGCTTGAGCACGCGCTGCGGCCTTGGGCCACTTAGGTGTAGAGGTGATCTTCCTCCTCTTAGTCAGCTCCTCAGGAAAGAGAGGTCTGGTGATGCTTTCTCTTCCCTTAATGTGTGTCACAGTACCTTCGTGTATGTTGATGTAGAATATTTCAAGCTCGTGTGCGTTGGAGGTTTCTGGAGCACTCATAGGTTGAGGGGAGAGGTATATCAAGCTCTTCTTCTCACTCTCCTTCGTTGGCGACAATCACGAACAAGGCATGTAGAAGAACTTACTTCTTGAATTTCAATGACACTGCAACCTGGTAACAAGACCTCGATGAAACCTTTTAAGGCCTCTAAAGCCTCCTCCTCTTCTGCTCTCCAACTTGCAAACTCCTCACGCCATTCGTCCATGTTGTAGATTGCACATCTTCATTGCTTGTGAACTGAAGGTCTGTGTAGCCCTCCTCAATGGGGGCACCAAAATGATGGCGGGAAAAAGAGCAGTGCAATCGGGTGGCCTCTGTACTCGTGCACACTCCACAAACCACGCCTCATGCAAACAAGCAAAGAACAAAACAAAGGGGCACCACCCTAAATTAAGAGGTTTAGGGACCTCACACATAGTGCACATAGGCAAGTGAGACTTCTGGCATTATGATGGCATCAAAACATATGGCAAAACACATAGAAACGAAGCTTAGGGACCTTATGTAGCATATATATCAGCTTAACAATACAACGGCATCTGATCATACATAACAAGGATATAGAGAAGCAAGCCAAGGATGGCATAATCCCTTGTCAAAAACAATCAACCCAGCAAGTAGGTATGATCCTACTAGCAACACATCAATACCTTAGAGAATGATGGCGAGGATGGTGGCCATGGAGCATGAGAGAAGACTCCTTATTTAGGTTTTAGGGCTAGTAATGTAGCATACTAGAGGGAGAGAGAGAGAGAGAGGGAGAAAGAGTAGAGCTCCATCCATAGCTCCTCGTTGTGAGCAATGTCGTCATAGCTTCATTGCTTGGTGAAGTGGGTGAAGTGTTGGTTTTTGAGTGAGAGAAGGCCTCCTTATATAGGTTTCTGAGAGGGTTTAGGATTAGGGATAAACATGCTTAAATCCGCTGATTGGGGTTACTTTTTGCTTAGGGTGGTCAATAGATTGAGGTAACCTGATATGTCACCATCAAGATATTCTCTAGAGTGATGTGAGAGGGGAGGGTAAATGCTGATTTTTCTGATTGTGACACATGGGGATAAGGCCTTGACGAGCATTTAAGAGCAGGTGAGGTGGCTGTTGAAACTATAGGTTCTGCACATGTCAGGGGGGGGGGGGGGGGGGGGGGGGGGGGGGGGGTGGCAGCTTTTTGCCAACCACCCTGGTCCTCCTGAATATCTAATTCTCAAAAAATCCTCAACCATGGCTTCTTTTGACATGTGTTCTTTGAAAAAATCAGCATGTCTCTTTTCAACTCAAAAGTCTTTATCCCTGTTGACTCACCTTTACCCTAAGATTTTCCCTTTTTCTCCTCTTGTAACTGCATTGTTGATGCCCAATCACTGCTTCTAGTAACAGTGAACTGTTACCTACCAAATACTTATGGTGCAGTAAAAAATATTTACCATGGGTAAAAAAAGTTACTGTAGGTAAAAAGTGATTTGTATTTACCATGTAGGTGAAAAATATTTACTGTAGGTAAAAAATATTTACTGTGGTAAAAAATATGAAAACGGAGTATGCTGTGCTGTGAGTCCACACGAACATCCTCGTGTAAATTTCACTAGAAATTCACACCTAGAATGGGCTATTCTGTAAGATATAGGTTGTAGGCATGCATAAGAGCTCGTTCCCACGTATCTTCTGTCCATGGCACTTTTTACTCTTTGGTGCTTGTGAAGTAGATTTTTCTTCTCTTTCGAGATCCCTTGGACTAGAGTATCCTCATCTCCCCAACAACTGACTGTGCCTTTATTGCATCTTCAGAAGGGGTCCTAAAAACCATGCATCACAATCATATTGGCAAATCACGTCCTCAAGAAAAAACTTGCATACTGAGCTTGTAGCGTTGGTACGCAAAGCTCTTCCATCAACCTGGTTAGTGAGATCCTCTCTACCAAGAAAAATATACCTCATTTTTCAAACACCGACTGGCATAGTGATCAAATGTACAACCCGCTTATAATGCATAGCCAATGGATATGTAGGATATAACTCATCTCGATGTCACACATTTGAATACTGTTGGCAAACCATGCAAGTCTCCACAAATTGAGCAATAGATTGAACATATCTTTCCACCAATAGCGGTCTTTAATCTTGGCAACTGTTGCCCAAACTCCTCTATGTCCTGCCCATAAATTCTCATGAAACTCTTTGATTACCTGTTTTTGTTTTTCTTTGTCGCAGACTACTCATTGAGGTATTCCACTTGGACGCTTTGGTTGCTTCCACAAGTGTCCATCTTCAAGGAAATAACCAAAAGCCTTCTTCTCGATCCTCCTGTATTCTTGATCACTCCGTTCATCTTGCCTGGTGAGAGTGCTAAGATAACCGCCTATCAAAATCCACTCTCCATCATATATATCCTAAAAAAGCTTCAAAAACACAAGCAAGATAACTACAACTTGCATGCAAATGAGAAGCCGTATAAAATTTTAAGCCCACATCATCACTCTCTGTAAGCATCTACTCCTCATCTTCATACCTGGCTCTTGATAACATATCTGCTACCGGATTGTCCCTTCCTGCAATATGACAGAATTCAGGATTAAGAGACTTAATGAAATCTATCACCGCAACATAGCGATGTTCGGAGTGGAGCAATTCGTGATCATTCCTATCAATGGAAAACAATCTATCTCCACCACAATTGAAGCCCCAATAAAATACTCCTTATCAGACTTTAGAGCAGTAGCAACACCCCAAAGCTCTCTCTTAACCTATGGATAACTTCGTTGGCGAGTGTTAAGCACCTTTGCACCAAACCGAATAGCATATATGTGTCCATCTTCATCATTTTGTCCAATTGCCCATTGGACTAGTGTCAACCGTCAAAATCACTGGTCCTATACAATTGTAATCAACTTTCCTTAAGGTAGGAGCTTCTAGGGCATCTTATTCAATTTTTTGATTGCCTTTGTATGAGAATCTTCCCACACAAACCTTTTCCTTTTCTGAGTAGCTGGTAAAGCACTTCTGCAACATGAGCAAAGTGAGGCAACTAAATACGATAAAACACGCAAGCACTCAAAAATCAACAAACATTAGTAATTGATGTGCATGAGTCCTTCATCCTTTGTATTGCTTCTACCTTAGCTGGGCTTGGCCGTCTTCCATGTGGCCCACACATATGTCCAACAATCAATATTTCTTTAGCACCAAAAACTGATTTTTGACCTGAAAGTGTTAGATTTATTTCTTAAAGTTTAGATAGAATAGCTTCAAAATCTGCAATGTTTTGAGTAACAAATCTTCGGCACCCCCTCTGATCTTTTACCTCATCTTTCAGATCTTCTTCGCAGCCCTTGATTGGCAAATCATCAATAAAAGGCATAGTAATGTGAGGAATGAATTCTCTTAAAACTTTATTCATGCCATTCATCATGTGAGCAACACAATTTGTGGCACCTTGTGGTAAAGTGCACATCCTTACCAACCCAAGAGGCGTACGCATGGTAGTAAGATCCCCACTCTCTAAAGCAAGTTGAAATTGATCATAACCTGAGTAAAGATCACCCATGGAGTATATAGCCCTACTTGAAAAAGCTTTTGCAAACTCGTCCACAATTGGACCTATGCCCACATTGTGAATTGTTACTTTATTTACCGGTTGCATGTCCTAAATAAATCACAAGGCTCCATTCTTCTTCGAGACGGTGAACCATTGATTGGAATAAGGTGCACAAGATGGCTCCAAAATACCCATACGTATCTTTTCATTTAACAAGTCAATAAGCTTTGGTAGATGGGATTTAGGAACACGAATAGGACGCAAATTCCATGGCATATGAGGAACGGTAAAGATAACCATAGGTGCTACAACATTTGGATCTACACATCCAATCTCATTGGGCTCAAAAGCAAAGGCCTTATCATGTTTTGCAAGCATCTCTTGAAAGAACTTGACCTCCTCATCAGTAAGAAACTATTCTTCGCCGATGACTACTTGCTTCAAAGTCTCTTCAATAAATTTGTGGCCAATATTCTTGGGATCCCTTAGCTTCGATTGCTGTGAAATTCTTCTCGATAACCTCATCACTTCCCCCTGGGAGAGGGGTAGCTGTGGGCCTAACCTTCTTTGAAAAAGTCTTGTAATTTGTATCCACTTGCACTTCAAATGCCCCACCCAATTCTTTGCTTGTCTCCATTAGAATGTCATACATGTCCATCGAATGTACTTGCACAAATTCAGTCCCACCTTGTAGCCTACACTTATTGATAACTTCAAGTTGTGTCATCGTATCAACATAAGAAACTTCTTCAAAGACTCCTGAGAAAACATCATCATGTTCAAGTATATCACATCCCTGCAGATGACTCTGAACACTTACCACATATTGCTTCTCCCACTTAGATAGCTCCTTGAACTTCCTATATGAAACCGAACCTTCAGATGTTAGTCCCAAAAACCCCCCGAAGAAAAAGTCTCCTCTTGCAAGAACTTCTCTATACCACTATAGTCCCGCTCTATAGTGGCACCCCAAGAAAATCATGAGCAAACATGTACTCTTTGAACTCTTTGTGAATCCTTGGCAATGGCTGATCTTGTAAGCTATCTTTATTTCTAACAAGATCAACACAAACAGTCAAAAATTGAACAGCTCTTTTACCATCTCTACTTCGGATCCTTGCATATGTTGCATATGTTGAACCGTCAACACCTTTGTCTCCATATGCACAGCCGTTACGAAAGGTTGCCCTAGGATAAGTGGATAGGAGGAATGCTCATGTATGAAAAAATTTATGTTCATCACAAACATTACCAATTGTAACCTTAACATTTGCACGTGCTCCATATAATTCACCAGGTTGGGTGTTGGCAACTCAAATCCACCAACCATCAATAGGCCACTTCCCTCTCTGGTACAAGCTCTTTGAAATAAAATTAATTTCTGAAACCATGATCCACAAGTGTTGGAATAGGCTCATCAATATCACTCAATCTTAACAATTGTCTACGTAGTGGCTCTTGCCAAATGTGTTCTAGAAAAATGACTCCTAGGTACTGCTTCATCACCATCATCATTATTGAAATGAACATGCCTTACCTCGGGTGTAACTTGATTGGAGATCACTGCAGACTCTAAGCTTTCTTCTTCAATCTCAGACTCATAATCATCAAGAATTGATTCTACATGTTGAATCACTTGGCTCTTGATCGTATCAGGTTCATACTCAACTGGTACTTGTCGCTTCCGCTTTATAATATCAATGATTTCCTCATGAAATTCACATTTAGCAATATCCAAGACATCACCCAGATTAAGTTCCACCTTGCTATTGAGAATGCATTCCTCAAATACCTTCTTTAGATCTGTAGTAGCCAATTCAATGTCGGATATAACTGGTAAGAAGGTCCTCTTGGCTTACCTTGCTTTTTGTCTTTGGATGCCGCTTCCATAACCACTTCAGGTGTAGGAACTACTTTGGAACTTGAGCCTTCTTCCTTCTTGCCGCTAGTCCTCGTAGCCCGCTTTGATGAGCCCGCAATATCTTCATCTCTCTTGCGCTTCTCTTCCACCATAGCTTCGTTAGCTTGAGATTTTGCAAGAAAGGCATACACAAAAAGATAATCTACAGGATCTGAGCACCCCGTAGTTTGTCGAATGCAATCCCCAGCTTGGCTCAATGTGTTACGAAATATTTCACCTTTGTCAATTGTCCTCAAAGCATAGGGCCATAAATTCCCTTTTGCCTTGATACCTTCCTCATCATCCGCACTGCATACATGTAATCCATAAGTTGCCGCATCAACCCTAGAGAAAATGTGTTGCATCTCCTCAACCAGCTTCTTCATACCACCCTTCCCATAGTTAAAGCATAGACATGAAGTCGCGGAGCGGAGCGTGGGTCGACTCTCTCTCACACACACACACACACAGTGAGCTTACACAGTACAGTACGCAGAGAACTGTTAGAAGGGTTATCTCCCAATTCCTTAGTATTCACAAAGTATAAGTTAGTATATACAAAGAGTTAGAGGTAAGTGAGTTAGGCGGGCGGGCGGCCATATCCGCATAAGAGGCCACTTGGGCTTTAATCCCAACAACCTCCCACTTAAAGTCCAATGTGGCACTTTAAGTAACTGTAAATCTATGAACATAAATGTACAAAGATTTACATTGCTGCCATCTATCCAATGCCCAATAACTCACGACAATGCACAAAGCCCTCTCCTGGAAGTCCCTTTGTGAGTAGATCAGCAGGATTGTCCTTGGTGTGGATCTTCAGCAGTTGTATCTGCTTGTCTTCAAGTACTTCCCTAATGAAGTGATATTTCACATCAATATGCTTAGTCTTCGAATGGAACACTGGATTCTTTGCCAATTGTATAGCACTTTGACTATCACAATATAACTCTGGCATATCTGCATTGATTCCCAAGTCTGCAACCAATCTACCAAGCCAAATAGCTTCTTTGCATGCCTCATTTGCTGCAACATACTCAGCTTCTGTAGTAGACTGCGTAACACAATCTTGTAATCGAGATCTCCATGATATGGCACCTCCAGCCAATGTAAAGACATAGCCTGATGTAGATCTCCTCTTATCCAAGTCTCCTGCATAATCTGAGTCAGTGTATCCTCTGACACTCAAATCCTGACTACCATAGCATATGCGCATACTCTTTGTATGTTTTAAGTATCTCATGATACCTTTCACTGCCTCCCAATGTTTCTTGCCGGGATTTGACATATATCTGCTAACCACTCCCACTGCAAATGCAATATCCGGACGTGTAGCAATCATTGCATACATCAAACTACCCACTGCAGACGCATATGGAATCTTATCCATTTCAGCCTTTTCTTCCTCAGACACAGGACAATCTTGTTTGCTAAGTTTCACATATGGTGGCAATGGAACACTCAATGCCTTTCCCTTCTCCATATTGAAACGTTGCAAAACCTTGTCAATATACTCTGTTTGAGATAACCAAATCAACTTCTTTGATCTGTCTCTCTCAATGCGCATACCAAGTATATGACTTGCCTCACCCATGTCTTTCATGTCAAACGATTTTGCCATCTTTGACTTCAAAGCTGAAATTTCTTCCAAGTGTTTGCCAGCAATCAACATGTCATCCACATACAAAATAAGGATCAGCCAACTGCCATCCTTAGCCTTCTTTGTATATAGACAGTGATCGAACTCACTACGTTTGTAGCCTTGAGAAAGCATAAACTGGTGGAACTTATGGTACCATGCCCTCGGTGATTGTTTTAAGCCATAAAGACTCTTTAACAACTGGCATACCAAATGTTCCATGCCTTTCTCAACAAACCCTTCTGGCTGCTGCATGTAAATTTCCACATCTAAATCACCATGCAAGAACGCTGTCTTGACATCCATTTGGTGCAACACCAAATCCAATATAGCAACCAATGCAAGAAAGCATCTCAATGTAGTCATCTTGACCACTGGAGAGAAGACTTCGTCAAAGTCAATGCCTTGTTCTTGCTTAAAGCCCTTGGCAACAAGCCTTGCTTTGTACTTTGGCTGACTATCATGAGCGGTGATCTTATACCTGTAAACCCATTTACAAGGTAGAGCCTTTTTGCCCTGTGGTAATTTAACCAACTTCCATGTCTGGTTTTTATGCAGAGCTGTCATCTCTGACTGCATGGCCAACTGCCATTTTTTTGAGTCAACCATTTGTAATGCTTCCTTGTAACAAGATGGTTCTCCGCAATCTGTGAGCATGACATAATTTAGAGATGGCACATAACGATCAGGTCGTTTGGAGACACGCTCAGAACGTCTCACCACAACTGATTCTGCCTCTCTAGCCACTATAGGCTGTTCCTGAGCCTGACCATGCTGTCTTGATGTGCTAGCACTAGGTCCATCTTCCCTGAAGACAACTCTTCTGATCTCCTCTGTCTTCTCTGGCTTAGCGTGAAACTTGGCTTCATTGAAATGCACATCATTGCTACGAATAAGCTTTTTGGACTCAGGATCCCAAAGCCGGTAACCCATCTCGCCCGATTCTCCGTAGCCAAGAAATATACACTTCTTGCTCTTTGGTTCTAACCTATTTTTGAACTCCTTAGGAATATGGCTATAAGCTTCACAACCAAAGACTCTGAGATGCTTATACGAAGGTGCCTTGCCTGTCCATAGCATCTCGGCCACTGCACTCTTATCCAGAACCCTACTAGGAGACCTGTTGATCAAATGGACTACTGTAGCCACTGCTTCCGCCCAAAATCCATCAGGCAACTCAGCATTTGACAACATGCTTCTGACCTTCTCTTGTATGGTCCTATTCATACGTTCTGCAACCCCATTTTGTGAAGGATTATATGGTGCAGTAAGTTCCCGCTTAATCCCTTTTGTTTCACAAAAGTCTTGAAAAGCTTTGGAAACGTACTCTCCACCATTGTCAGTTCTCAAGCACTTCAGCTTCTGACCACTCTGATTCTCCACCAGCTGCAAGAATGTCTTAAAGACCTTGACCACCTCATCCTTGTGCTTCAAGAAGTAAACCCATACTTTGCGAGAATAGTCATCTATGAATGTACAAAAGTACGCTGCTCCCCCTAGTGACAAACTAGGCATTGGTCCGCATAGATCACTGTGTACAAGAGCTAACCGTTCGTCCCTACGATTCCTCTTTGATCTGTGCGGTTCCTGTGTTTGCTTACCATAAACACAATGCTCACAAAACTCGAAATCTTGAAATGAAAATCCAGGAAAATAACCATAATGAGAAAGTATTTCCATTCCTCTTTTTGACATATGTCCCAACCTACGATGCCACAGTGACACACTTGGCTGCTCAATCACATTAATTACATGGTTTTTAACCTCTGAAACATGTAAAGTGTACAGAGTTCCTGACTTGCTGCCATGTGCTACAGTCATCGAACCTTTGGAGATCTTCCAAGCGCTGTTCCCAAAAACTGTCACATAACCCGCATCATCCAACTTCCCTGTACTAATCAAGCTCTTTCGGATTGCTGGAACATGTCTGACATTCTTGAGCCATAAAGAAGAGCCATTCTGAAACTTCAACTGCACATCTCCCACTCCAAGTATGTCACAAACCTGCTCATTGCCAAGTCTGACATAATCTTTAGTAGCCACATATGATGTAAACCACTCTTTGTGCGGAGAAACATGTAAAGATGCCCCTGAGTCGATAATCCAATCACTCATAGCATGTCCATCCTCTGCAGTCAAGAAAACAGAATCAAGATTGCTTGTAAGGAAGATGTCACCAGTTGCTATACCAGAATCACTGTCTGAACCAGATCCTGTGACATTCACCTCTTCAATCTTCACTGAACTCTTCTTTTCATCTTGCTCAGAACTCTTTGTTTTTCCTTTTTCTTGTTTCCACTTCGTACAATCTCGCTTCATGTGACCCTTCTTGCCACAATGGTAGCATTCTATGTCATCCTTTGACTTCGAATCACGAGATTTACTTCGGTTTTGTGCCTTCTTACCCTTCTTCTCTTTAAACTGTTGTCTCCCTCGAACGACCAAAGCACTATTGCCTTTGCCTTTGTCAATGTTCTTCCTGTTCACTTCCTCTGTGAGCAAGCTGCCTTCTACATTGGCACTTGTAAGACCTTCTGGCGCGACAAATTACTTAACGTTGTACGAAAAGTATCCCAACTGTCTGGCAAAGTGATTAAGAGAAACATAGCCTTCACTGATTCTGGAAAGACTATCTCCTGTGCTGTTAACTGGCTGAAAATTGTGTGAAATTCATTCAGATGATTTGACATGGCTGTCCCTTCCTTCATCTTCAAATCCACCAATTTCTTGAGCCAATAAATCTGAGAAGCAGCACTTTGTTTCTCGTACATACCACATAGCTTTTGCCATACGCCATACGCTGTAGTCTCTTCTGCTACGTTGAAGTAAACATTTTCTGCCAGTGTCAGCATGATTGTGGAACAAGCTAACTCGTCAAGCTCTTCCCACTCATCTTCAGCCATAAATTCTGGTCTCTCCCCTTTGAGCTTCAGTGGCTTCACTTGTTTTTTCTGCACCAAAACCTGCCAAATCTGCTTCTTCCAGAATGGAAAGTTTGTGCCATCCAGCTTCTTTATGTTGTAAAGAGTCTCGCTTTGAGAAGATGCCATATCTGCCAAACTGTTTACTCCTGAGAAAAATCCGGCAGAGTTTCCCCTGTAAACTGGCCTCTGTACACAGTAAACAAGCTGTAATCAACAAGCTGAACACCTCTCCTCAGGAACTGTCAGTATTTTGAAAATTTTTGACAGAGTCTCCCCTGTAAACTGAGCTCTGGGAACCAAAAGATAGCTCAAAAAACAATTATAAATAGCTGACCAGTGACAAATCTAAAAAATCTCTGTAATATGCTGTCCTATAAGCATACACTGTCTCCTCTATGGGCGATGACAGAACCTGTATCTGTCTCAAGACTGAACCCTGATCAATGCCTCAACGGCCTGACGCATAAGATGCAATACAGTGTCTACACAAAGTCATACATCCTAAGGGATAAAATTCGCCGAAGAGGATGCGTGTAGAGGGGAACTCCAGCAACCTAATCCACCTCACACTGGGTAACCCAGCCCCCAGTGCTTGGCTTCAAAAAACCTCACACACGACCCTCTCAGATGGCTCAGCAAACTGCCCAGAACTAGCATACATCCTATAATAGACCAATCACTGTCCTATGACCGCTGCGGCGGTCTGTCTGCTAGCGTGACTCACAACTAGCAAACCCACAATCACAGTACATCAATCTGCAATACATGCCAGTGGTGTCAAGCCGTCGTATGGCCACACCTCCCCTGGAACCTGGCAAGCACAAGAAGTAGCAATGCAGACCGCAATATATATATCTGATGATATATATGTGTACCTGGTCTATAGATGATGCTCTGAAGACTAATAAGTGATGTATGTCGATGCCGATATTGATGTCGACCACCTCCTGCTTGCCAATCTACACAAGACGGATTTCTTTGCGGCTGAAATCTATCTTCTGCTGTAGTGCTCAGAACGAAATTTTGAGGGCATAAACGGCTTCGAAAGGGGGGTAAAACCGCAGGTCGCCTGCTGAAAACGCTCCCGGAACACCGAGTGTGAATTTTCGAACTCCGGATCCAGAATCTGCCGGAAAAGTGTGCGCGCGCGCGATTGCGCAAATCCGCACTGAACCAAGGCTCTGATACCAATTGAAGTCGCGGAGCGGAGCGTGGGTCGACTCTCTCTCACACACACACAGTGAGCTTACACAGTACAGTACGCAGAGAACTGTTAGAAGGGTTATCTCCCAATTCCTTAGTATTCACAAAGTATAAGTTAGTATATACAAAGAGTTAGAGGTAAGTGAGTTAGGCGGGCGGGCGGCCATATCCGCATAAGAGGCCACTTGGGCTTTAATCCCAATAAGACATTCACCAGTTTCCTTAAGATGAAGCTTACTATCCTTCCAAAAAACTATGTTCTTCTTGTAAGCTTCATTAAAATCGTCACAATTTTTTCGTACATGATCTGAACTGTCACACCACATGCAACCTTTATCCCAATCCACTTGTGGAGGACGTTTCCTGGGTTTTGAAGAAGATCCACTTGCTTCAAACGCTTCCATAGGATCAGCCACTATGAACTTGTCCACCCTCTTTTGTCGCTTCACAATCATATTAACAGCTTCTGTAACCAATTTCCAATCAGAAGTTTAGCCTAGCTCACCCAATGGATAGCAGGTGTATCAAACTCTTCTGAAGGCGTGAATCTGCTGCTTGAATGAATAATCCGATCTTTTTTGGCTCCATTGTTTTCTGCTAAGCATTAGATAACTGTTCAAAATTCTTTTCAAAATCTCGTAGCAATTCTCTCGCAAATAAGCCATTGTCCTTCTGTTGTATCCATTTCATAAAGCTTTGCTTGGTAACCCATTGAGAATCTTCAAGGAAGTACTCTTCTTGTAAAGCCTTTCTAAACTCCTGCCAATTTGCACCATGCATTACCCAAATTTCTTTAATTTGAGTCCTAAGCTCGACAGCCGCAAGTAACTGGAAACCTTCCACTGTGTCATGGTCATTAACTCCATAGTCCTTCATAGATTGTTCATAAACAGTATAAACTTTTGAAATATCATGACCTCCAAATATTTGTAGTTTTTCAGTTACTGGCATGTCGTGCTTGGCTAATACGTTCACTCCATTGATATTGTTGCTGAGAAGCCTACTGCTGCTGCATATAGGCTGCAAACTGCTACATCATCTGTTGCATTGTTGCCTCCTGTGGTGTCGTCATCTTTTGCTACCAAAGTCCCACCCCGGCTCAGTTTTGTGTCGGGTTCACCAAGGATGTCTGGGAAAAATAAGTGCAGTTAGTGAGCCAAGATCAACACCGGCTTGCTTGCTATGGAGGCCGCCACCTCCTCACTACGCTCCTCGGGACCTCACCCAGCTGCAACTTGGCTCGCTTGGGCCCCTTTCTTGTAGCCATTCAACACTGTGTCTGCTGACCTCCTTCTACCCTTGCTTGTCGACGGCTCTGTAGTGGCTCTAATTCCTCCCCGATCGTTTTTACTGCACTGTAGCTCGGCCCTCTCAACCTCCTGTAGTTGTTGCGGCATGCATCAACTGCCAGCACTCATCTGCTTCACAGCTTCTCGGTGTCTGCTGCTTTCTTGCCACACAAAGGCGCCTACAATTCTCCCTTTTAACTCCACAGATAATGCCCTGCCAACGACGCCCCTCGTTGCTTTATTCTTCCTGCCACCCAGCTAAAAATATAGCTTTTGATTTTAGGCTTTACAATCAAGCAGCCACTTACACGCTCATAAGAGCGGTCATTACTTCAAGGTCAAGTAACACCTTCGGCTATGCTCATAAGAGCGGTCATTAATTCAAGGTCAAGTAACACCTTCGGCTATGCTACACTTGAGTTGACATATAATGCAATCAAAGTGCTTCAAATGACTTCATGTTCACACAAATACCAATCAAAGCATAGCCAAGCACTTTTTATATGAAGCATCATTAAAAATCTCCTCTGATTGTCATCATGTTAGCCATATCCCTCTATCAATGTACTTCAAATAATGTTGTTCCACACAATAGCTCTTCTAGGGCATAATATGATCTCTAATGTGAATCACACTTGGTATACATATTGATAGGCACCACCAAGCACAATATTTTCCATACATATCTACCAAGGCATGCAACCACAGCATTGCAAAACACCACTTAAAAAAACCGACAGTTCTTTGTCAGTAAACCTAAAACAATCCTTTTCTTTTTGTGTTTTTCTCCCAATGGACGCAGGGCGTCACGACAACGTGCACACTAAATGTCTCCCTCTTCGGTGTCATGAGCTCTATTCATGAGGGTCATTGACACTCTCTCACATTTTCTTCGCTTCACAATTTCACTTACATCTAATTTAATCACAAAAATTGCCTGCCCATTCACCTTAGTATGCTACACGCCAATGAAACAGCTAAAGTTGAGGTTTTTCTTCTTACCAAGATGTGAAAAGGCTCCCTAAGCATCTCCATGACCTTGGAATTAATTCTAAGCGTTGCATGCTGAAGCTTTGGTAGCAAGGATCTCTTCACTCTTGATTGCTTCAGGTTTTTCTTCATGTTCTTGAGCAGTTGTTGGTAACCTACCCTACTGATTCTAACTTTGTCCATAGTTATTTAAACATCATCCTTGTCTTAGGTAGAACTATGCAAAAATCCATCACTTCATTTCTTCTTAGTCTTTTTGAATCTTCTCTCATCCAATATGTTCCCAAGCAAGAACATGTGCAATCATTTCATAAAATGATTGTGATGCACTTTTCATGTTTCCTTTTGAATAGTCTAACTGAACTAAGAACCCGAGGTAAGCACAAAAAAAGATCGTAGCACCCAGAGATACCAACTTGCATAACAAAGACACCAACTAAAAAAAAAACTAGTCATATCTTGCTTCTTTGATTCTTTTGTTGCAGCCTCCACCTCCTCGCTTCAAATTAAATATTTTTCAACTTCCTTTGTCTTTGGTTAAGCCAAGCTCTATATTCTGTTGCTTGGTTGTATATCCATAATGAATGCGGGTTCTTTACCTTCTCCTTGCTTTCTTGAAGTTGATAGCTAAGAGAATCCTTGATCTGATGTAGTAAGTAGTTCTCCAGCTTAAGAATGTCCCTCGCTACTGTAAGGTTTTGTGTATAGCCTAATAGCCCTTTTGTGCAATCTCCTACAAATCTCATTAATGATTGAAGAATGGTGGTGTGGTTTTGGTGATGGGGTCTATGAGATACAATCTACCGTCTGTCCATAAGTCAATGTGCTTCTTTCCCTCTAATCTCATTGAGGAGTTTCATAAACACTATTTCTTTTCCAAAGGGGAGGATACTCATCTTCCAACTCAACATGGAGATGATAGATTCTAACAGGATTCATGGCTGCAATACCAAGGTCAAAGCTTGGATATGGGGAAG
This sequence comes from Adiantum capillus-veneris, assembly GCF_014529385.1. NCBI lineage: Eukaryota > Viridiplantae > Streptophyta > Polypodiopsida > Polypodiales > Pteridaceae > Adiantum > Adiantum capillus-veneris. The sequence continues at coordinate 47,593,571 of NC_140932.1, forward strand.
AAGATGATGGGGTTGGGTATAGTGAAATGTAAGGTGCCTGACAGAACTGAGCACGAAAAATTTTGAAATTTGGGCCAAAAGCGAAAATCGATGATTTGGGAAAGGAACACATCCCTAAGAGATTTGAAAGCTACACTTCATGAAAATGACCTCAAACTTCTACTAATGGGGGTAACTCACTAGATTTGATATGTGCGCGACACATGGCACAATGAATCTGAGAAAATCGATGCTTTGGGAAAGGGACACATCCCTAAGAGATTTGAAAGCTACACTTCATAAAAATGACCTCAAACTTCTACTAATGGGGGTAACTCACTAGATTTGATATGTGTGCGACACATGGCACAATGAATCTCTCAATGACCATTTGTACCTAAATAGAATCTTGCTCGTCCATTTGGAGGAACAAAAAAGTACACCTTTGCAACATATCCTCTAAGGCCGGCAAGCCCGTGCCCTTGTGGCAGACCCCTTGTTCACAAAAGGCAATGGCAACAGCTTCTACAAAATAGACCATCGTCTCTACAAGAAATTAGTGTTATCCTGGCGACAATGCAAGTGCTTCACGACCCCACAATGCAAGTTCGAGCTAGACTACACACAATTGTCAATGTAAAGGTGGGCGATACTTTTCGATTCCAGACAAAGGGGGGGGGGGGGGCTTAAGCTTATTTGCTCAAAGGGTGCGCACATGAAGATTTACCAGCAAGGAATTCTCTGCAGCCGAAAATTTAGCACACTGCCGCCAAGCCCTCTTCGCGCACACAATCTACTCATCTCCATGGAATACGCTCTCCCTCCCCTTCGCTTTTTGCGAGATTGGTGGGCCGCAGCGGCTAACTACGTCCCAAGCCCTACTTTGACGGGTTTGCCGCAGCGGGATGAAGATTCTTGCCACATTGTTCTCTCTTGACGCTGCGGTTCAAGATGAGCTCCATGTGCGCACCTCTTCAATGAAATACAGATAGGCAGGCTAGAGTGTATACTCCTTAGACTCTCTTGTGGAACCCGGCCTAAGGGTTGGTATTAGCAAGCCAAGGAGAAAAGCAATGCAACCGGAACAATTGGTACAAAGAAGCTTCAATTGCATGGAGAGAGTCCATGTAGAGATTACGCGCGGCCAGGTGTGAAGCGGACGTTGGGCAAGAAGATAGGCATGGGAAAACCACACAAATTTGAAAAACAAGAGGAGAGGGCCACGTGTAAGGCTTCTGTTTGAGCTGGAGGCGACGCTTTCTTACAAGCTACCGAAACATTTTCAAGGCTGCGTTTATTTTGCGAGTGGCGGAAATTGTGTGTCTTTGTGTGAGGCGAACAAGCTGCTGAGCCGCCGCTCTTCCTTTCCTCTTATCTGTGTGTGCAGTGAAGAAGGCGATGGAGTACCATCCAGGCCCAGGTCGGAATCAGCTCTTTGTGCCAGGGCCCGTGAATGTCCCCGAGCAAGTTCTGCGCGCCATGAACCGCAACAATGAAGACTACCGCTCCCCCGCCATGCCTACCCTCTCCAAGTCCGTTCTTGAGGATATCAAACGCATCTTCAAGACCACAACAGCTACTTCCTTCATCATTCCCACCACAGGCAAGCTACATGGCTCTACTTTCGTCCTTGCTGTTCCTGTCAACTTTAGTAGCGTCCAGGTACAGGTTCTATGCCGTTTCAAGCGACCTCTTCCACATTCGAGCTTTGAGTACTCACTGTTTCTGTGCTTCTCTCTCGTTTAGTGTCTAGTTTGAAAATTGTTATCAGTTGTCTCAATGAGTCTCTTGAATCTGGTTTTGTAATTGATTGAATTGCTGCACAGTTCATGAACTTCATGTCCAAGTCTATTGAAAAGTTCGATCAATCATATCCTTTCATTTGTTTATGTCGAATACTGACCCATGAAGAACTGATCAGATGAATATATTAGTCGACACCGGTCATTTTTGGGGGACCAATTATACTTCTTCAAGACCTGTTCGACAGGCGTCTTTGTTTTCTATCAAATGTTTGTGTGGGCCATTTTAGGAGGATCCTATCACATTCTCTTTAATGTTTCCTAGACAACCGATCATTGCCGTATGTTTGCATTGTGAATATATCCAATTTGGAAGGCAGACGCTGTCGTATGTGGACATCGAGGTGTTTGAGTGCGTAAATAACTCTTGGGCAGTTCTCATCATTTACTGGGAAACCCATTTGATATTGTAATGGGATGCTTATCTTCATAAAGCATTCACTTGGCAGGTTTAGTTGTCTTTTCCTGCATGCACTAACCTCGCTCACTATATCAGTTAAAAGGCTGCACTAGTAGTTTTGTAATGTCCACACTGAAGCAAGAGGTTCAGAAATGATGTATGTCTTGGAACTACATGCTGTTTTCTGCATGTGTTATGCTATCATGTGCAAATCATGTTTGTGAAATGGCAATGTTTGATTGCTAATGCTATGTATAGATAGTGAAAATTTTACTCTTGTAATTCTTAGCGAGAAATGCTGTTAAATAGCAATCCCTATTGTTGCAATTTATCATGATTCTGTGCAGCAAACTTGTTGGTGTTTCTGTTTCAACCATTCATAAAATGTATTTCTTGATTAACTTATGCATGAGTGTGTGTCTTTGAGTGGTGTTTTGTGCAATGTGTCTTATCCTTCTAATAGCTCGAAGTTCAGACCTTTCTAATCTTATGGTTGTGAAAAAAATTATGCAGGAACTGGTGCTTGGGAGAGTGCTCTAACCAACACCCTGTCTCCAAGGGACAAAATCCTCACCTTCAGGCTGGGGCAATTCAGTCTTCTATGGGTAGACCAGATGCAGCGGCTCAATTTTGATGTTGATGTGGTGGATGTGGAATGGGGTGCTGGTATTGACCTCTCAGTGCTTCGAGCAAAGCTTCAGTCTGACACCAAACATGAAATTAAGGCTGTGTGCGTAGTTCACAATGAGACAGCAACAGGCGTTACCAATGATCTTGCTGGGATTCGCAATGTCATAGGTATCTTTCCTTATGAATTCCGATCAAGGTCACACATTTCTAGTTGTATGTGAAGTTGAAAGACTTGTGCCAATCTGGCAATGGCATAGTACTTGTTACATTGTGCTAGAACGATATGAACATTCTCTTGCGTTTCTATCTATTTCCATGCATGTCTCTTCAGAGTGGGTGTGCGTCACATTTTGCTTGGAGGGTAGGTTTCCGCAGGTGAACCTGCAGAGGATCATTGACCGACATCCAGTAGAACGTTCAACGAGGTGAACAATTTCCCTTGTCTGTACCAATTCTGAGACAGCTTCTCTTTGCCTAGAGAGGGCCACCCTATGAGGGACGACTTTCAGTACAATTGAATTCCATGGTCAAGTCCTGCAGGGTTCTTTGCTAATTGCATAACATCAGTGTGCATTCTCTACATTAGGAGGTCATCAGCTTTATTATTTATATTTTGTATGTGGATTTCAGATGCATGCCAGCATCCAGCTCTCTTTCTTGTGGATGGTGTATCATCTATTTGTGCGCTAGACTTTCGAATGGATGAGTGGTGCATAGATGTTGCACTAACTGGTTCGCAGAAGGCCCTCTCTCTACCAACTGGTCTTGGAATTGTGTGTGCAAGCCCCAAAGCCTTGGAGGCTTCCAAGACAGCAAAGTCACTGCGTGTTTTCTTCGACTGGAACGATTACCTGCGCTTCTACAAAATGGGAACTTACTGGCCGTATACCCCATCCTCTCAGCTGCTGTATGGGTTGCGAGCTGCACTAGACCTCATCTTTGAAGAGGGATTGGACAACGTTATTGAAAGGCATAGTCGGTATGGTCATGCCACAAGGTAGGCAATCCCTTTCCACTTTTCTGATGTTCTTTGACTCATATGAACAACCTGTGTCTCAAGGATTTGGCAATGTACTTTACTCTTGCAGGCTTGCTGTTGAGGCTTGGGGTTTGAAGAACTGCACTCAGAAGTCAGAATGGTTTAGTAATACCGTCACGGCAGTGGTGGTACCGCCTCATATTGACAGCACACAAGTTGTGAGGCAAGCCTGGAAGAAGTACAACTTAAGCCTTGGCCTTGGACTCAACAAAGTTGCTGGAAAAGTCTTCCGAATTGGCCATCTTGGGCACCTCAATGAGGTGAGGATTCATGTCAACTTCGACATATGGTAATTGTTGTATTGGTAAATGGAGTAAGAGCTATTGTATGTGTGTTTTGTGCATGCAGCTCCAACTATTGGGTGCACTGGCTGGTGTTGAGATGGTGCTTAAAGATATTGGCTATCCGGTTGAACTTGGCAGTGGAGTGGCCGCTGCATCAGCCTATCTCATGCGGTCCACACCCTTGATCAAGTCAAGGATGTAGAGTTCAAATGTGGTCGCTGTACCTTGCAATGAGCTGGGGGATGTTAAAAGGCCTATTTATATTGACCAAGCCAGCCTGCGGTAGCTTGAATTATTGGTGCCTGGGGGGCAATAAGATATGGCGTTTGGGAGGTGAGCTCAGGCTGCAAGAGTGTTAGCATCTCTCAACAATCTATTATCCTTAGGCATTCTCATCAAATGTATAGTTTCTTTTTTCTTTGGCATCTCTTTGAGATTGTTTGTGTTCACTGTACTTTTATGGATAATGCTTATTGCATCAAAATTCAAGCTGCATATTGTCACAAACGTTGTGCTGAGAGTTACAAGTAACAGCAAGAGTTTTGTTCCCTCGTGCATTTGCGGATTGAAGGTATTAGCTTCTTTCAATAGCGTTAAAGCTATCGATAGTTCTTTCACAAATTGTGGACCTGAAAGCAAGGAATGACTAAGAGCAAACTATGTGATCTCCACATATGTATAATGTGGGGCACAGGTTTCTTAGTATTCTGCCGCACTTATGGATAACTCGTCTATGTCTATTCTACATAAAAGAGGGAAGGGATTCCGGCAGCCCCCGGCTAGACAAAGAGAGAGAGCTCGAAGTGAATACCCTCTGATTCCTTTTATTCCTCTCTCTCTCTCTCTCTCTCTCTCTCTCTCTCTCTCTCTCTCTCTCACACACACACACACACACACACACACACACAGAGAGAGAGAGAGAGAGAGAGAGAGAGAGAGAGAGAGAGAAGAAGAAGAAGAAGAAGAAGAAGATTTCTTGCATCGGGCCGCCTTCAGCCAATGTGCACTGGCAGCCCGGCTAGACAGAGAGAGAAAGCTCGAAGTGAATACCTCTGATTTCTTTTATTCCTTACACACACACACACAGAGAGAGAGAGAAGAAGAAGAGGAGAGTTTTATCGTTGTAGGAATCATTCCCAAGAGACCTTAAAGATCTAGCGGACGAGGAGTTGCACTCTAAGACCTCTTATTCAAGAGGGAAATGGCACCAATCTATCACACTTGGGTGATAGAAAAGTTATACCATTTTCCTCTTTTAATTAGCGCACATGCACACCCGAAAAGAAGAGAGTTTTAATGTCGCAGGAAACTATCCAGAGAGAGAGAGAGAGAGAGAAAGAGGGAGACATCTGATTAAATTTCTAGCGGTCAGTGGCATGTGGCACAAGTGAACCCTGTAATTCCTTCAATCTGGAATTTTGAAGGGTTTTCGCTAGTGCCATGTATCTTCAAGCCTCTATCATGGGTGCATTGTATTCATCTCTCGCAATACAATGGTGATTACTGAGAATATAATTTAAGATTTAAGAAGCTATTTATCTCCTTAACGTTTGCATGAAATATTCGCTTGTCAATTTTAAACCCAGGAAATAGACATTTTTTAAAAAGTTGGTATGATAGGAAATTCAATATGATTGTAGAGAGTATTAGGGAAGATTCTTCTTTCTTCTCTCTTTCTCCATAAAATATTATCACAAGAAGTTTTTAAAAATTTCTCACAATAATTCCCACGTTGTGACTTACTCAACATCATGAGTTTTTGTGAGGGAGGCACCGCATACCTAACTAATTGGGGGCACGGAACCACCGCCCCCCATAGCTAGGTACGATTGGGGGGTAGGGACCGCCTGCTTGGTGGGGGGGCCGGCGGTCCCCTGCCCCCAATCGTATCTAGCTAGAGATGTGGTGTTGCTCGAGCAGAAGCTCATGATGCTATGCATGGTATGAAAAACACTGAAAAAGACTCCGTTTTCCTACATGAGAATATTTCTAAATCTTCTTGTGTATATACGAGAGCGAGCTCCCCCCCCCCCCCCACCCCACATCAACATGATCATACACTTCATTAGAAGCCTACCTTGTGAGCTCAGCAAACGCCGCCAATGGGGTTGTAACTCTGCTGACTTTGGCAGAGTTACAAACAGCTCTCTATACCCCCGCCACTCTTCCAGGCAAAGGAACCTGCAAAGTCACAAACCCCAGCATGGTAACAAAATTGCTTCCCCCCCTCCCCTTCCTTTCTCTCTGTCCAACCAAAACGAAAAAAAAAAAAAACAAAACCAAAAGAACGGGTCACGCACTCTACATTTAGAGGCTGTAACCTTGAGCAAGTAGTAGTTGAGTAGCTCACTTTTTCTGACAAAATTTGACAAAGCTAATGACTATAGACAAGAAATTTGAAGCAGCAAAACACTTTTAGTTTAGTGACAAGATCGAGAATATTACAAGGGTCTGCCTGTACAGGGGGGTGCGAGAGAGAGAGAGAGAGAAGCGTTACCACGCCAGGTAAGAGAGAGAACGCAGATATGTGTGTGCGAGAGAGAAGGGCAGCCACCCTAATCTTCGTTTCTGCTAGCAAGCCCTTGTCGCAGTGCGAAAAAAGGCTTATTTGTAGGGCTCAGACGTTGGTTGTACAGTCGCAATTGTCCGCGCATTGCTGGGCCGGGCTCGACCTCAGCGCACCATTTCATCACAGCCCGCCACGTCTAATACAATGGACCTCAAAGCCTTAGTTAAACCTAAAAATTTTCAAACGTAGACTCGCATGTGGGATTAACGTAGCGCGCTCCCTGTCAGTACCCTTCCCTTCGAAAGGCATATTTTCATCTTGCACTAATAATGATGAAATATCACGAAAATGTCAAATTTTCTGCCTTAGTAATAAATTTTGGAGACTTAGGCAAGAATATAAGAAGGCAACGTGTTTCTGGTTTTAGGGATCACTGAATGTGTATGATTAGCTCCTAAAGGTAAAATATTTATCACGAGGTAACATGTGTGCTACGGCCCTTGTGAGCAAGTTGACAAGGAGCTGACCTTCACTAATTACCGCATGAGGAAATTCAATGTTGGACTTTTGACACTTCTCGCTTTGCCTCACATGCCAAAACAGCTTCATCATGATGCCTTGGGTTTTCTTGGAAATTGGCACGTTGCTATCTCCATGAGAAGGGCTAGATTTCATATTTTGAGGGGTCCTTTATGTGGACATCCTATTTTCAAGGGCTTCCACTTTAAGTGCTTTGTCCCGAAGATGCAAAAAGGTCATGGAATTGTTTTGGGCATAGCAATTTAATCAAAGCAAAACCTACCTTCGCTAACCATCCATCTGAGTTTGGTGCAATGATTTCATGTTTTGCACGACGACACAACTTTGATGCATTACAAATTGTTGCAATTGGCTCTTTTCAAGATTTTAGTGGGCGATGGACAACAAACAAAGGAGAAAGTTTTAAGATGTCCAAGAGCACAATGCTTTGTAAAACATAGTTGTTTTGATTCAAGGTCGAGATACACCCATTCTAGACACTTCAATCCAGTTCATTTGGTTTGTGAAACATTACATGTAAGGCATGTGCATGGTCTTGAAATTTCATTTTTGGTTCACTTTTTTTGGTTCTTGTTGCTACATTACATGCTTGCTTCTACCAATGGATCTAGTGTGTATATTCATGTCATAGAATTGTGAATTTCTCCAAGATACAATGGTTTATGGCCAATCGAACCACAAGGTGGTATTACACAAATGGTTTATAATCAAACATATCATGAATTGTTTTTTTACAATTACAAGTTCTAGATTATAAGCAAAACTGTCAAACCTCGACTTCAAAAGGGCTAAGGTCCCAATATCAATCTCGAGTATACCTCTTTGACATCCAAGGGGATGTGTAAATTATTTAATTTACTTTGAATGTACCTATGTCTACTGAATGCACGGCCTATTCAAAACACAACTTGTTTTACCATAAGGTGGTGTTTTGCATACACTATTCTATCATTTATGAAAAAAAAAATTATACATGATGAGTGATGAGGAATATAATTCTTTTTCCCCAAATAGCAATACGTGCACCATTGGATTCAAATACAAGATTTTTATGCTTATAACAATGATGTAATCATGATCTGAACCCAGGCAACCACTCCCAACTTAACTATGCTCTATCCACGTTGAAAATTTAAATCAATTTTATATCTTTGGATCTCAAAAGATATGTCACCTTTAACTTGTGTATCCCACGTTTCAGCATCAGGGCCATTTATCATAACTACCTTGTAACAATGGGAACTAGGTGTCTGAGGCATATTGAGATGTTTCACTAAGTTGTACTTAATGAAATTGTGAGAGGCTTCATCATCTACAAGGATTCTCACCTTGTGATCTTGGTATAGGCATGCATTCTCACAAGCTCATGTGGGCAAAATGTTGGTTGCCACATAGAGGCCGTAATACAGCACTCATGAACTGCTTCCATATGTGTTACTTTCACATTGGAAAAATGAGAAGAGGATTCCAAAGGAAGAAACTTCACCATGTTCATAGCTTTTTGTTTACCTTGGGTAGTAACAGATTTTCTCTTGAGACAATTCTTTTTGACATGCCAACTTCTCAAGAAAATAAAACATATCTTATCTTTCTTTGATATTTTAAATTCCCCACTTGAAAGATGGCCTCTAGGCCTGTTGGGCTTTTTGGAAACATCAGACGAGGTTACCATAAATTTTCTTGTATTATATACTTGATAATTACCATGAGATGCACGTGCATGCAAACTATCATGCATATGCATGTTATGCAATGCTTTTTCATCAAATTATCATGAATATGTGCTTGCACTATAGCTAAATGTTTTGGGATCGTGGGTTTTAACATGCTTCTTAAGCTCACAAGTTAACCACACACAAATGAACCATTGTACCTATTGGAAGTGATCTAGAACCTCCATCTTGAGGATAACATCTCTATAATGTGAGATATATTCAAACAGTATCTTATGCTAGCATAGAACACTTATTCCCTGCATTTTAATTTCTATCCTTCTTATTAGTAGGAAAAATTTCTCTAAACACATCCTTGAAGGTGGCCCATGTGTGCGGGTATGATGCCCTTCTCCTTGAGCAGCATCCACCATTTATAGGTTTTACCTTCTAGTGTCAAACTAGTTTATAGAGCTTTGACTGCATCCAAAGTCTAATGAAGATCATAAATTCCATCCCATTTACTCAAAAAGATATCTACCGTATCTTTGTTGTGTTCTTTTTCCTCCCCTTGAAAGCTCAATTGTTTTGTGTTTTTCATCAACTCATCCATCTCTTTTTGAACAAGAATTGGTAACAGGTAATGATTGGAGCCTTGCTCCGGTATGCCTTGACTAGGATTTTCACGCCCGGAGCCTTAAAAAATCCTAGGCTACTCACTTGTATGGCCCTTGGCCTACTGATGCATGAATTGCACTACCATATCAGATAGTTTAGTACACAATTTGTTTTTCAAAACAGACAGGCATGATTGCAATGCTCTAAATTCTTGAAGATCATGCAACTCTATGTTGTTGTCTATGCCAATTGACATGCAGGTACGCTCCATGAGCGTATCATGTTGTTGGGAAATGGTAGGCCTAACAGGCAAAGGATTTTCAAAATTGAAAGTATGATGCATTTTGATGTCTAAATCCATGGAATAGTGTTGTGGTGAGCAAGGAAAAAATGAATACCTTGTAAGAAACTATGCCTTGCAAAGTGTGGCCTGGTCGATGTAGTACTTACTGATGAGCAACAACAAACTAGGGAATGTGATTGGCGTTTCAAATCAATCCCAATACCAAGATAACATGTTAGGGTTGAATTCAATACCGATTAAAATACCTCCATATTTCCTTGTCAGATATCTTGTGGAAGCTATACTTAGCTTCGATCATCCAAATTTGGAAGCTTTGTAGAAATAAAACTGTGTATACAAAGCCTTTCCTTGATGAATTTCAAGATTTGGAGGCTACACCACTATCCTTACAAGCTTTCAAAGGGCGTGTCTGCTTTAGTTGAGATGCCTTGTTCATTGCCTTGTTGTAATTTGCAGTTTATATACAGCTTGTTGAAGATATTGCATCAAACAAAGTTTACCAGTGACCTTGCTAAGCGAGCTTTTCCTTCAAAGTGGTGTGGTGGTCGTTGAGTGTGAACCCAAGGCTCGCCAATTTACAGAGATGACATCAAGGAGAATTGTGTAAGAGATAAAGAGGAAGACAAAGCCATGAAGACCTTGGCCTATCATGTTGCAAAAACAAGAAATCATCCTTAGGCTAGCATACATCCGTCTATGTTAGCCGCACAAGCTATGGTGGACTATGAAAATCACAAGTGTGCATGTCGTAGGGATCCTGCACATGACCACGTTTGTTGAGGGTTGCTTCATCTTTATCCGTGGATTCACCCACCACACTTGTGCATGCATGCAAGTCCCAAATAAAAATGCTAACTTAAACTTTGATGCCACAACAAGAAAATGTTGCTAATATATCGAAAAAACTTTTAACAAAATACAAAATGTTTTTTCAAAAGATTTACCACTTCGGTTATCATGATACATTATATGCAATACGGTATAGATGTGGTTGCAAGTAGTAAGCCCCTTAGTAAACCACCCTGCAGAATGAGTCATTTTGGGGCTATTGAGGTGGAGTGTCAGCTTGCTAAGTACCTTAGTAGAGGGTTTATACAACCTAATTTATCACCATGGACAGCTCCCATTCTGTTGGTGAAGAAAAATGACAGCAGTATATGTAGGTGTGTAGATTATCATGGCTTGAACACTGTTACTATTAAAACTGAGTATTCATTGCCACGAGTGGATATAATGTTTGATAAACTCAAAAATCCCCATATTTTTACAAAAAATGATCTACGGTCAAGGTATCATCAAGGAAGGATTAGGGTTGTTGATATACCAAAAAATAATTTTCAAACAAGATTTGGATATTATGAATTTTTGGTTATGCCTTTGGTGTAACCAATGCGCCAACTACTTTCATGAGACTCTTGAAACCATATCTAGGCAATTTTGTCTTTTTTTTTCTCGATGAAATCCTAGTGTATAGTCCATCTAAGAAAGAGCAACTTATAGTAGTCGAAGTGTAACATTTAATGGCCTAGTAACTTGTGTGTAGCGGAAAATAGCATGAACATAGTGAGCATTTCATTAGAATAGATTCCTAATGAGATTAACAAGAGTGCTTGGGTGGAGAAAGCAACAAAAAGCATAACACCTAGTTAGATAGCATAAACAATGCTTCAAAAGAGAGAGAAATTAAGCAATTGACAACAGTTGAGGACCGGATTTGCATGGAGCCGGGCGGTCCCCCCTCCAAAAGGCTTTGTAATATGGTTTCTCCCATCAAGAGAGACATTTTACAATACAATTTCTTGTGTTACTTCAATACTAGCTAGTGCAATGAAGATGGAAACTTCATGCACTATGCAAAACACTTATCAAACACAACATCAATTCCCTCACAATCTCAAACCCCAAACCTCACACACCTTCGAAGATGGTGAGAGCTAGCGGGGTATGAGATTAGATTGAGAGGAAGAAGCAGTATTCTTACGAGAAAGATGTACATCTCCTCACATAATCACTCATATTAGCATAGCTTAGCTTAGTAATTAGCATGGTAGAGGAAATGAGCATGCATTGAAGCTTGGCTCTTGGTTGAATTTGCATCACAAAGCCAAGAGTTGTTGGTGTAGGCCTCCCTTCTCACAAGCTTGGAGTAGGATATAATCTTTCCATTAAAGCTTGAGAAGGAGAGAGAGAGTCTTCTTGCTCCACACATTGATTGTGTGAGTGTGTGTGTGTCAATAATGCCTTGCAAAATTCAGCCCCCTCTCTCTCTTGGTTGACCCCCCTTGCTAATTACTCATGCTAGCATCCTATTGAACCTCACCAGACTTAGCCAATGACAATTAAGCAGCATAAGTGATAGCCTTCTGACATGTGTCCCCCTTTCCCCTTTTGTGAGAGCTTTAGGTAATTTAGTAATTCAACTAAACTCTCATTGGACCCCTTTGCCTCCTGGCCAATAGGAATCAAGCAAGCCATTGGGCTACTGAATGCTCATTGGTCCCCTTGGGAGACTGTCCAATAGTCTTCTAGAGAGCTTAATTCTTATTGGTTCTTTTATTAAGTGTTTTTAAATTAATTAAACTAGATTTACTCTAGCCTAATTCTCATTGGTCCACCTCCAAGGCCATCCAATAGGATTTGAGTACACCTTGTGGGCATCTGGGCTAGGGAGCTGACATGTGTCCCTCTTTCCCCCTTGTGTACAAAGGGAGCTTGTGTGTGTGTGTGTGTGTGTCTGTGTGTGTGTGTGTGTGTGTGTGTGTGTGTGTGTGTGTGTGTGTGTGTGTGTGTGTGTGTGTGTGTGTGAGTTTCTCTATCATCCCCTACTTCTTGGGCTCGCCCCCTCCTATGTAGGGCTTGACAAAGACTTTTGGGACACAGACAAAGCATCCAATTTTCCCTAAAGTTGACCTTTGGACACAACCTTTGAATTTTGGAACCTTAGCATTTTGGAAGTCTTAATGGGCTAAACCTTAAGGTCTTTTAAGCCCATTGTTGCACATGGCTCTTTTGCACATGGCCCCCCCTTTGGATCCCTATTTTCCCTCCTTTGGATCCCTACTGTGGCCAGTGTGCTAACTTAACCAATATTCTAGCTTTTTCTCCCCTGGCACTTTCCCATATTAAATGATCAGTTTAACATGAGGAAATCATTCAGGAGAATTAGATATTGTTTTCTATGACATTACCTCTCTCTTGAAATCATAGTCATCCTCGACTATGGTGTAGAGAAGATAAAGCATATTCATGAGTCCTTTTTCTTAGCGGGTAAAGGATCCCTATGTTACCCTACGACATCCTTCCAAAATGGATGACTAGTCCATTTGGCGCTTGAGAGCTTGAGGCTGCCGCAAGCATGTCTGCACATTAGTCCTATCAATCTTCCATAGTAGAGTGAAAAGGTCTACTTGGTGTTCGGGAGACGTCGTCTCCGCAAACTTGATCTAAGCATGCATACTACTTCATTTTTGTGCACAATAAAGGAAAAGAGAGTCTTATAAGACAAAAACTTTGTTCATCTTTAACATTTGTACATTTGCTTACTCTAGGGAAGCATTGTAAGCATTGACAAGGTTTAGGTTATCCTTTGATTGTAAGCATTGTAAGCATTGACAAGGTTTAGATTATCCTTTGATTGTATGCCTTGCATCCATCTAGCATCTTCAAAAGGATAATTTTTAAACTTAATAAGATATTGTCGGATAGTCTAACCGCCTCTTAGTACCTTGTCTTCATGTTGGAGAATGGACTCGGGTTGCAGCACCTGTTCTTGGTCCTCGATCTCCGGTGGGTCTTCAATAGTTGGTTCTTGAGGTGTCTCTCCTTTGTAAGGCTTTAATAGGCTCACATGGAAAGCATTTTGTATGAGCCAATGACTGGGCAACTTGAGTTGATAGGCCATCTCATTCATGGGCCTAAGAATCTGGAAGGGACCATAGTACCTTTTTGCTAACTTAGCATAGTACTTTTGGTGTCCCGTAGGATTCTTGCCCATGGTGTGCCTTAATCGAGCCTTGGAAAATTTGAGTAATACCCAATCATTTTCTTTAAAGGCTTGGGCTCTTCTGTGCTTGTCAACAGCAGCCTTTTGCCATTGCTATGAGATAGAGATAGCATCCTTAATCGTTTGGAAAGATTCTTGTAGGTCTCAGCTATACTCATCTGCCAACAAAGATCTTCCCATGTACCTTAAGTAGCAAGGGACTTTTTGATCTTCCCTCAATTACCTCACAAGGTGCTTTTCCCGTGGAAGTATGTACAGTGTTATTGTAGGCATACTCCACTAAGGGTAAGTACTTCTCCCATTGGGATCTTTGATCTACTTCCGTTACATAGGCTTTTAGTAGATCGAGAATTGTTAGGTTAGCTATTTCACTTTGGCCATCCGTTTGCGGGTGATAGGCTGAAGAGAAGTTTAGCCTTGTTCCTAAATTCTCAAAGAGACCCTTCCAGAAATTATTGGTCATTCTAGGACCTCTATCCGACACTATGGACATTGGCAAGCCATGGTACTTGAAAATTTGTGAAATGAAGAGGGTTGCTGTTTGATGGGCTTTGATAGTCTTTTTGACAGGTATAAAATGAGCTTGTTTACTGAACCTGTCTACTATCGTCCATATTCCCATATTCCCATGGATAGACTTAGGCAATCTAAAGATAAAATCCATGGATATGCTCTGTCATAATAATCAATATCTAATTCTCCTAAATGATTTTCTCATGTTAAACTGATCATTTAATATGGGGAAGTGCCAGGGGAGAAAAAGCTAGAATATTGGTTAAGCTAGCAGACCAGCCACAATAGGGATCCAAAGGAGGGAAAATAGGGATCCAAAGGGGGGGCCATCTGCAAAAGAGCCATGTGAAACAATGGGCTAAAAAGACCCTAAGGTTCATCCCATTAAGACTTCCAAAATGCTAAAGTTCCAAAATTCAAAGGTTATGTCCAAAGGTCAACCTTAAGGAATTGGATGCTTTGTGTGTGACCAAAAAAATCTTGCATATCACTACATAGGAGGGGGCGAGCCTAGCAAGTAGGGGATGAGAGAGAAATCCACACACACACAAGCCCCCTTTACACAAAGGAAATGAAGGACACATGTCAGATGCCTAAGCTAGTTCCTCCCAAAGTGTGCTCAATTCCTATTGGATGACCCTTGAAGTGGACCAATGAGAATTAGGCTAGAGTAAATTTAGCCTAATTAATTTTAAAACACTTAATAAAAAGAACCAATCAAAATTAAGTCTCCTGGATGATTATTGGACAGCCCGTGAAGGGGTCCAATAGGAATTGAGCAGCCCAATGGGCTACTTAATTCCTATTGGTCAGAATGGGGAAAGGTCCAATGGGAATTTAAGTCATTTAAAGCAATTAAGTTTAATTGATTAAGCTCTCACAAAAGGGGAAAGGGGAACACATGTAAGAAGGCTATCACTTATGCTGCTTAATAGCCATTGGCTTGACTTGGGGAGGTCCAATGGGGGAAAAGCAAGAGCAAATAGCAAGAGGGCTCGCTCAAGGGAGAGAGGGGGCTCGCTCACACAATCTCATGTGTGAAGAAAGAGAAGACTATCTCTTCCCAAGCTTTAATGGAGAGCTCATCACCTACTCCAAGCTTGTGAGATAGAAACCTACATCAACACACTCTTGGCATGTAGAGGCAAATCCAACCAAGATCCAAGCTTCAATGGATGCTCATCTCCTCTACCATGCTAATTACTAAGCTAAGCTATGCTAATATGAGTGATTATGTGAGGAGATGTACATCTTTCTCGTAAGATACTCCTTCTTCCTCTCAATCTACTCTCATACCTTGCTAGCTCTCACCATCTTCGAAGGTGTGTGAGGTCTTGGGTCTAAGAACGGGGATAATTAAAGTTGTGTTTGCTAAGTGTTTTGCTTAGTGCATGAAGCTTTCATCTTCATTGCACTAGCTAGTCTTGAAGGAATACAAAGAATTGTATTGTACAATGTCTCTCTTGATGAGAGAAACCATAATACAAAGCCTTTTGGAGGGGGGACCGGCTCCATGCAAATCCGGTCCTCAACTGTTGTCAATAGCTTAATTTCTCTCTCTTTTGAAAGTATTGTTGATGCTATCTAACTAGGTGTTATGCTTTTTTGTTGCTCTCTCCACCCAAGCACTCTTGTAATTCTCATTAGGAATCTATTCTAATGAAATGCCCACTATGTTCATGCTAATTTCCGCTACACATAAGTTTTTAGACCATTAAATGTTACATGCTCTCCCATGGTGACTTAGGGATTGGCAAGGGTTGAAGCAATCCAGGTTGCTTCCCTATATCAAATTTTGTCTTTTGGCATACCACACATTTAGAAACATACTCTTGTATGTTTGCTTTCATGGTAGGCCAATAGAAATATGTTTCAATTCCCTTTAAGGTAGACTGAATCCCTCTATGCCTCGCATAACGAGGAGCATGAGATTCATACATTACTTTCTCACGTAGTGAGCTAGTAACGCATAGTCTATTGCCGTAGAGAAGATAACTATCTTGTAAAGTAAATGGTTCCTCTTTCTTCCCTAGTGCAAGGGCTGAAATCACATCTCTAAAATTGGGATCGATAGCATACTCATCTATCATAGAAGATAGATAATTGTGAGTTGCTATGGAAACCGCATTCACTCTCAGCCATCTTGAGAGTGCATCTGCTACTTAATTATGCTTGCCAGCAATGTGAGCAATATGAAAATGAAATTGCGAAAGGAAATTTTTCCACCTCATTTGTTTGTCAGAAAGCTTGGTCTGCGTCATGAAGTACTTAAGACTTTGGTGATCCGTTCGGACAATGAAAGGAGTCCCCAATAAATAGTGCTTCCATGAGTCTAAGGCATGTAGAACTGCAAGGAGTTCCTTTTCATATATGCCTAGAGCTTGCTCAACAGGGTCGATCCTTTGAATTTCATAGCCTATGGCGTGCCCTTCTTGAAGCAAAACAGCTCTAGGCAATCACCACAAGCATCACATTGGACCTCAAAGGGCTTTGAGAGATCCGGTAGTGTAAGCACGGGTTGAGAGATAAGCGTTTTGAAAGCATTGTTCTCCTTGGCAAACCATGTGTACCTAACTTTTTTCTTTGTTAGTTCATGTAATGGTCCTGCTATTAGTGAAAACTTTTCTATGAAGCATCTATAGTATGCGCACATACCTATAAAGCTTCTTAACTCATGAAGATTCCTTGGTTTAGGCCATCCTTTTATTACCTCTAACTTTGATGGATCCATTTGGATGCCAACTTGAGAGATAATGTGACCTAAATATTGAATCTCTTGTAAGAAAAATTCACTTTTCTTTTGATTAATATAAAGTTTATTCTCTCTTAGAACTTGAAATATTACCTGGAGGTGTTGCTTGTGTTCATCTAATGAATTAGAGTAGATGATGATATCATCAAAGAACACTCCAGTAAAGGTTTGGTGAGGCTTGAATAGCTTCTCCATCAAGTGGTTGAATGTGATTAGTGCATTGGTCAAGCCAAAAGGCATGACAATGTATTCATAAAGATCAAAAGTAGTGCAAAATACGGTCTTTACAATGTCTTGATCAACTATCCTTATTTGATGACAGCCACTTTTTAGGTCAATTCTACTGAAGTAGGTGGATCCTTGTAGCTTATCAAATAGGTCTTCTACATGTGGAATGGGAAACCTATTTTTGATAGTGATCCTATTTAGTGCCCTATATTCGACACACATACGATATGTGTCGTCTTTCTTTTGCACTAGCAGCACAGGAGAACAAAATGGAGATGAGATAGGCCTAACCATGTCCTTCTCAACTAACTCATGCACTTGCCGCATAATCTCCTCTTGTTGAGCTTGAGAAACTTTATAAGGAGGTTTGTTAGGCAGTGAACTTCCTGGAAGAAGTTCAATTGCATGGTCATCATTGCCTTGTTTAGGAGGTAACTCACAAGGGATGTTGTCAATAAAGACATCTTGAAACCCCTTGAGAAAATTGGATAACTCTAATTCCTTTTGATTGTGTTTATTTCCTTTTGCTAAAACATTAGGTTCATTTTGAGAATCTTTAACAAAAATCATGTCCACGGAAATAGAGCTCTTTATTGACTTGTTGAAAGCTTGTGTATGTACAATGGGTATAGTGTTACCCATTTACTTAGCATCTATATACATATCTTTTTCCCTAAACTTAAAGGAGATTCTCCTTTCAGGGAATTTAACATTGGCATCCATCCGATCAAACCATGGTGCCCCTAGGATTACCGTCCTCATGCTTGAGAGGAGAGATAAAGAAGTCATCTTTGTTCACATAGCTTTGGACATGGAGCCTCAATTTCCCGATTAAGGGAGTGACTGAAGCTTCTTGCCCCTTGAAAGCACCGTCTGCGGGTAGGACATCTCCCATCTCGTAGGCTTGTATGCCTAGCTTGGTGGCCAACTCTATAGATATTAAATTGTGAGTAGAACCGGGGTAAGAACCGGGGTCAAAGAGAATAAAAGCATCATGTTCTCTTACCTTTCCCCAAGCATGGCATAGAGGAGATCCTTTGTGGTGAGTTTCCTCCTCTTGGATTTCGACCAAGGTAGCTCTAGGAGGATCATGGCGGTTGTTCTTTTGGGGACAAGCGCGGTACGCATGCCCTTGTTTTCCGCACTTGAAACATCGGTTATGCTTGCGATAACGCTCAAGATCTTCAGGAGAGAGTTTATTTTTGCCTTTATAAACTCCCTTCTCTTTAGCTTTGTTGGAGTTTCCCTTAGGAGACTTTTGGACATTGTCCTTCCCCTTAGGCTCATTGGAACCCTTGTTTTCAGGGGGCTTAGAATTCCTCTTAGCCCCTGTTTGGAAATTGATTCGAGAGGCCACCATAGTATGATGTATTACCGCCGATATGGTGTGTGGCCTTTGGGAGTTGACATACTCCGCCATTTCTTCAGTTAAGCCCACGCAAAATTGCTGCTTTTGCTCTCCAAAAATCAACTTTTTGAAGACAGTGGCTTTGAGTTGTAGGTCCTAAAACTTGTCTACATATTTGTGGATGGATTCATAGGGAGAGAGCTTTAAGCTTCGCCATTCGGTGAGTACTTTGTCTTTGGCATCGGTCGCGAAAAACTGCTTCATAATGGAAGCTCTTAAAACTTTCCATGTTCGTGGAGCTTCACCGTTGTCCCGTAGGCTAGACCACCATTGTCTGGCTGACTTTTGAAAGTGTATAGCTACATGGCATAGCTTAGAGGACTCCGTGAAGCCCTCATCTCCGAACGCCGCATCGAATTGTTGGATAATGGCCAAGACTTTGTCCGTAGCACCAAAAGTGCCATCGTGGGTAAGGAAAGAGATGCTCTTCCCTCCCTCTTTGAACTTCTTGAGCTTGGATGACCTCTTCCACACGGCATAGGATTTCCTATGGCCTCTTCTTTTTTATGGTTCAAAGGTTGCACCATCACTTTCTTCAAAAGATGAAGAATTTGAGGAAGATGGAGAAGAGGGTGACCTCTTTCTCGCCTTTTTCTTGCCTTGATCTCCGTTGTCTTGACCATCACTTTCATAAGATGAAGAAGATGGAGAAGAGGGTGTCCTCTTTCTCGCCTTTTCTTGTCTTGCTTTTTGTCATCCCACTTTGAAGTATGGTGTGGAGAAGTATGCAATGGTCTTCTCTGTTTTGGAGGTGATGGAGAGCGTTTAGCCCGCCGTCTTCGTGGAGCCATCTCCATCGAGGAAGCGGGAGACTCACTTATTTCTCGTTCCTTCGGTGGAGGCTCTTGAGTTCTCCTTTGAGAAGGAGATGCATCATCAAGGAGAAAATTTCTGAGCCCTTCATAGGAATCCTCTTCTTCTTCCCGAATCGGAGAGAGACCTCTTTTGGAAGTCTCGCAAGGAGGCTTCCTAGGTGTTCTCTCGTCATGGTGGGGAGCTTGGAGAATCCCATGAGCATGAAGTTGCTATTGCACTTCACTTTGTAGGGATGGTTGAGCCTAGAAACAAGATAGTTAACAAGCATCGGGGCATCATTAGTAGCTTGCTCATTAGCAAAATCAAAGTTATCAACATTAATTTCACTCTCTTTACTATTATGTCACCCATTCTAAAAACTTTTAGGTGTACTTTTTAGGTGTACTTTGGCACTTCAAAGCCCTAGTTGCTACTCCTCTTTACCCCTTTAGAAAAAGCACTCAAGCTACTGTACCCGTGGCTCAAATACCATTAATTGCAAGGAATAGAAGCGAGGGTCGTTCAACACCAAAACAGCACCGGCTCATGTCAAGCTTCTAATAGCTCAATAGTGGTTAAGCTGTAGGCAAGCCCCGTAGGACTCCACTATTAAGACCATAGCTCTCGACGGTGATGCCCCGTTAACTGCACAAAGGCAGGCGCACTGCAAGGCTGAAAAATCCATATTCTACTTACTCACATGCAATTAATAGTACCAACCATTTATAGCTAGCTTGAGGACCTCCCTTCTTGAGCAAGAAAAGAGAAACCTTGTGCTCTGATACCAATGTAACATTTAATGGCCGAGTAACTTGTGTGTAACTGAGCATTTCATTAGAATAGATTCCTAATGAGATTAACAAGAGTGCTTGGGTGGAGAAAGCAACAAAAAGCATAACACCTAGTTAGATAGCATGAACAATACTTCAAAAGAGAGAGAAATTAAGCAATTGACAACAGTTGAGGACCGGATTTGCATGGAGCCGGTCCCCCCCCCCCCAAAAGGCTTTGTATTATGGTTTCTCCCATCAAGAGAGACACTTTACAATACAGTTTCTTGTGTTCCTTCAATACTAGCTAGTGCAATCAAGATGGAAACTTCATGAAATACGCACAAAACTTATCAAACACAACATCAATTCCCTCATGGTCTAAGACCCAAGACCTCACACACCTTCGAAGATGGTGAGAGCTAGCGGGGTATGAGAGTAGATTGAGAGGAATAAGGAGTATTCTTGCGAGAAAGATGTACATCTCCTCACATAATCACTCATATTAGCATAACTTAGCTTAGCAATTAGCATGGTAGAGGAGATGAGCATGCATTGAAGCTTGGCTCTTGGTTGGATTTGCATCACAATGTAGGCCTCCCTTCTCACAAGCTTGGAGTAGGAGATAGCTTTCCATTAAAGCTTGAGAAGGGGAGAGAGAGAGAGAGAGAGAGAGTCTTCTTGCTCCACACATTGATTGTGTGAGTGTGTGTGTCAATAATACCTTGCAAAAATCAGCCCCCTCTCTCTCTTGGCCGACCCCCCTTGCTAATTACTCACGCTAGCATCCTATTGGACCTCCCCAGGCTTAGCCAATGACAATTAAGCAGCATAAGTGATAGCCTTCTGACATGTGTCCCCCTTTCCCCTTTTGTGAGAGCTTTAGGTAATTTTGATAATTCAACTAAACTCTCATTGGACCCCTTTGCCTCCTGGCCAATAGGAATCAGGCAAGCCATTGGGCTGTTGAATGCTCATTGGTTCCCTTGGGAGACTGTCCAATAGTCTTCTAGAGAGCTTAATTCTTATTGGTTCTTTTATTAAGTGTTTTTAAATTAATTAAACTAGATTTACTCGAGCCTAATTGTCATTGGTCCACCTCCAAGGCCATCCAATAGGATTTGAGTACACCTTGTGGGCATCTGGGCTAGGGAGCTGACATGTGTCCCTCTTTCCCCCTGTGTACAAAGGGAGCTTGTGTGTGTATGAGTTTCTCTCTCATCCCCTACTTCTTGGGCTCGCCCCCTCCTATGTAGGGCTTGACAAAGACTTTTGGGACACACACAAAGCATCCAATTTTCCCTAAATTTGACCTTTGGACACAACCTTTGAATTTTGGAACCTTAGCATTTTGGAAGTCTTAATGGGCTGAACCTTAAGGTCTTTTAAGCCCATTGTTGCACATAGCTCTTTTGCACATGGCCCCCCCTTTGGATCCCTATTTTCCCTCCTTTGGATCCCTATTGTGGCCGGTCTGCTAACTTAACCAATATTCTAGCTTTTTCTCCCCTGGCACTTCCCCATATTAAATGATCAGTTTAACATGAGAAAATCACTCAGGAGAATTAGATATATATTATTATGACACGAAGCAAGTGTTTGACCTTCTTTGGCAACACAAATTATATGCTAAAGAATCTAACTTTGATTTTTTGAATACAAAAATTCAATATTTAGTGCATGTAATTTCTATTGCAGGCCTTCATATGGATCACACCAAAGTGGACTCCATTCATAGAGATGGCCTTCTCTTAAATATTTGAAAGAGCTCTAAATTTTCTTGGTCTTTGTACTTTAAAAAATATGCCAAAATTGTTATTCCTATGGCAAACCAAGTGAAAGCCAAGGGAAAAGCATTACATTGGGAGAAGCTCATAGCAAATCTTTGATGCACTAAAGGAAAATTTAGCTTCTACACCCATCTTCGCTATTATGGATCCAATGAAACCTTTTGTGCTTGAAATAGATGCACGCAATTGAGTTATTGGAGCAGCTCTTCTTCAAGACGAAAAGCCAATTGCATTTCAAAGCAAGAAACTCGATTTTGCACACCACAATTATTTTACTTATGAAAGAGAGTTATATGTCAAGGCACTCTAGGGTAGGCAACAAGAAGAGAAACCTCTAAACACCCTTCAAGGCTCCCATGCTACTCATGGGGTTGGGGCACAACACAAACACAACCAAAGGAAAACCCACAGTCATAAACCCAAATAGGAAAAGGGGAATTAGGACAGAAGATTCATAGAACATAACCAAAGAAGACGCAAGAAAACATGCATATGCAAACAAGCAACACACTTCATGATGACTACACCGATGCATACTCAATGCAGCATTGCCATCAGGTACACTATATTAAGGTTGCAAGATCCCCCTCACTAAACTACCCTCTTACAATGTACTAAATAGGCAATCAGACACACATAAACCACTGGTTCAAAACACAATCTCAAATGGCACACCATCAAGGATACAAATCACCTCGCCTTCATTGAATTGTGTTGCACAATTGGATGGAGGAAGGCATTGCATGCCAAATCACATTTTTGGGACACCCAAGATGATGGTAGAGCATGTACAATAGTGACTTCAAGATATGGCGCTCACACTCTTTCATATACAATGTGTAGCTTATTAAAGCTTACACATACCAATGTGTGAAGCTCACAATATGGACATTCCACCTAAATCTCTCCTCTCTCTTATAGAGTTGGAGTAATTTAGGAGAGACATCTTTTACAAGGAAGGAAAGAAGCCTATTTATAAATTAAAGATCCCATTAAGTTATTTGCAAATCTTTTTTAAAAGCTAATCAATCAAGCTTAGGCGTTTTTGTAATATCAAATGAAGAGCTCGTCTCTTGTCCCCTTGAGTGATGTAGATGTGGGCTCAAGAGAAGAGATCTATTGATGATGAAACAAAATGAAACGAGAGAGAGAGAGAGAGAGAGAGAGAGAGAGAGAGAGAGAAGTGCATTTTCTACTATTATGTATATCTCTTGAGGTTTTGTGGTGAGGTGTCTTTTACAATTAGGGTTAACTGTTGATTGAATGTTAACTGTTGATTGAATCAAGTAGGTTAGTAACATCAGTTGATGAAATTGTACAAAGCACCATCATCCACCTATATCTGTGCCTTGTGCCCTTGGATAGACCCATGCATACACACCAACTCATGTGGAACAAAGGTTGATTGCCACATTGAAGCCGTTATACAACACTAGCGCATTG
Organism: Adiantum capillus-veneris; assembly: GCF_014529385.1. NCBI lineage: Eukaryota > Viridiplantae > Streptophyta > Polypodiopsida > Polypodiales > Pteridaceae > Adiantum > Adiantum capillus-veneris. The sequence goes on from NC_140932.1 coordinate 47,617,030, forward strand.
CTTTGATGTGTGTTATCTCCACATTGGAGAAGCGAGAGGAGGACTCAAGAAGCAGCAGTTGTACCATGTGCACTCCTTTCTCCTTGCCTTAGATAGCAATTTTTTCCTTAGGACAATCTATTTTGCTGTGTCCACTCCCTAAACGTAAAACATAATTTTTTCATTTTAGCCTTCTCAAACTCTTCACTAGACAGAGGGTCCCTAGACCCCTTGGATTTCTTGGACGCCTCAGATGCACCTACTATAAAATTTCTTCATTGTGCCCATACTGTGTGCATGCATTTGTATGTGTAGTGTCAAGCACGTGAGTATTATGTAGTGTTTTCTCATCGGGATCGTCGTTTATATGCGCTTGCACTATGGCCTCCTCTAGAGTCTTGGGATCCTAGGTTTTGATGTGCTTCTTAACCTCTAGTGTCAACCCGTGGATGAACCCATGCACTTGTTGAAATGTATCTAGCCTCTCCAACTTGAGAATTACATCACGATAGTGGGAGATATACTCCAACAGTCTTATGCTGACACATAGAGCACTTATCCCAAGCAGACCAATTTTTGCCCGCTTCATTCGTGGGCATAAATTGTTTTCTAAACACAGTCTCAAAAGCCACCCAAGTCTTTGGTATGATGCCCTTCTCTTTGAGAGACATCCACCATTTGTAGGCCTTGCCTTCTAGTTTTAGACTCATTTGCAGTGCCTTGACTACATCTAGAGTGCGTTTAAGATCGTGAATTCCATCCCATTTGCTCACGAATATATGCATTGTATCTTTGTTGCATTCCCTTTCCTCTCCCCTACAGTGGCTTGGTATCCTTTAACAAATCATCCACCTCATTTTAAGAGGGAATGTGCAACCCCTCCATATTGGAGTCTTGCTCTTGCAAACCAGGTGTGCTCCTATCAGGCATGGAGGGCGTAGAAACTTGAGTCTGGTCATTAATTGGGCCCTTGGACAACTGTTGCATGAATTAACAAGTATATCAGACATTTTGGTGACATTCTCATTCAAATTTTCAAACTTAGACTCTAAAATAGTAATGCATGTTTGCAGTGCTGTCTTGGATGTCAAGTATATCAGACATTTTGGTGACAATCTCAATGTTCAAATTTTCAAACTTAGACTCTAAAATAGTAATGCATGTTTGCAGTGCTGTCTTGGATGTCAAGTAATTCGTAGCTAACATCCGACCCCATTGCTGCACGGGTACCCTCCATGAGAGTAGCCAATCGTGGGGCATTGGCAGGTGGAACTTGCATAGTATTTTCAAAATCAAAGGTAGGCTACGGGAAAGACATTGTCTAATCTCAATGTTGAAAGTTGCCAACTCGTATCTAGTAACAAGAGATTGCTAGCCTCGACCCGTTGTAGATGTGGTTGATGCACGTCGAAGGTCACTCTAGCAATAGGATTGAAGAGTATGCGCTTTTAAATTTTAGTAAAATCTCTATTTTTTTTTTGAATTTACATAGATTCGCCATTGCCTTAGCTACCCCATCAATGATTCAATCTTAATGTCTTTGCCTTGGGACCTTTGCCTTCACCAACTATAACAGAGAAAAAGAAAGGGGGGGGGGCGGGGAGACCTTTTGGAAATAAACCTTAGCCCTTGACTTGGGCCACCGTGTGCAGCCTTACTGAGAAACCTTTTGGAAATAAACCTTAGCCCTTGACTTGGGCCACCGTGTGCAGCCTTACTGAGAAATGAAGCTTTGCTGCCAATGAAAACAGTGTCGGTCGTCTGTGTATAGACGGATACACTTCCATCAGCTGCTATGGTTCTTATTGGGTGTGTTGCCTATGACAAGAAGGGGTCCACAGCCTACTGTACACAACGCGAGAGAGAGAGAGTGCACAATTTTGTGACGGTCGACTCCTCCCCTCTCCACCGCTAAGCCCTCCTTCCCACATAGTGTTTGTCATCTTCACCACACCATAATGCAAAGTTTTTCCTCTAGAAAAACTTGAACAAGCCTTCGTTTTTCTAAAAATAGCATGAGCTTTAATACCATTATGAGACAAGGGTATTGAACTCATTTGTCTCCTCCCAGCCTCTTGCCATTAAATAGGCAACCCCTGAGCCAAGTTCAGATTTGGCCCCTGGCCTCTAGGCCCTTGGCCTGACACCTCTTGTAAGTGTAAATTAGTAATTGATATGAAAAATAGTATACCCTTTTGTCGAGCGCATGTGTTACACATACATACCTGCAAAGCATACCCCTCGGGGCATGAAGTGGGCAAAGTGGAATCCACCAGAAAATCACATCTCCGCTCCATGAGCTTGAAAAATCATGAAAATTGTGAGCATATTTTTTATCTTATAAGCTACGTTTGTATACTGACAAGTTTTCCAAGTTTGAAGTGGACGTAGTTGCAAAAAAATTGGCAGAAACATGTGATTTTCTGACTTGCCAAAGTCTTTGAGTAGGCCTCTTCTTATTGAACTTCCTTATGGTTCCAAAAGTGAGCCCCCTTATGCATCATAGCATGGCATAAGACATTCAAGTGGACTTGAACACATGCATGGAGGAGGATTATTGATAAATAAAAATTTATACATTATGGAAGAACACATGGCATGCTAGTAATGTAAACAGAAATATGCATGTAGACATGAATTATTAGGGAAAAATGATGGAGTAAGTGAGTAATTTTGTGGATCTTTCTATAGTGGAGTCGCCCAAGGATTCAAGGATGCTTGCATGAGTAGGCTTATTTATGAAGTAGATGTATATATGGCAAAAGGTAAGAGAAAATATGCAAATAGTGAGACAATGTTATCAGCATACTCATGCCAAAAAATAACACACACCTAAATGCATAAATACCCAAACTAATAATGGATTTTTGAGAATGTCATATTTTGTCTCTTATATAATGTAGAATATCTACACGGACATGGGAAATGTCATATTTTGTCTCTTGTATAATTTATCTTACTTCTTTCACAAGTCTCTCTATAAATTTGGAGGTTCATTGGAGCTTCAACAAACGGTAGACAATAGTTGTAGACAACGGTAGACCCGTGTTGTGTGGCCTACTTTTTTGCATCAAGGCAAGGTTTCCATAACATAAAAGATGATATAGGGGAGGGGCATGAGGAAGAGAATTAATGGTTTGTGTGCTTCTATTTTTGGGGAGGCTAGGAGCAACTCAAGCTCAATACTACAATTGTTAGTTTTTGAAACCACATTATTAACATTCTTGATGTCACATGGTCTAAGAATAAGGCATGTTATTGACATTACACCTTAACAAAACGCGAAGATTTCCTCGTCCTATTCTACTGAATAGTACCCCTTGGGCAAGCTCGATGTGTTTAGATGGATAGTGGACTAAGAAGCCAAGGCCTAGGAGCTTGAAAGAAAGTACACATGGGACGTACCTATATCACAAGAAGATTTAGAAATATTCTCATGTAGGAAAACGAAGTCTTTTTCAGTGTTTTTCATACCATGCATAACATCATGAGCTTCTGCTCGAGAGGTTCCACATACCTAGCTAGGTATGCGGTGCCACCCTCACAGAAACTCATGATGTTGAGTAAGTCACAATGTGTGAGTTATTGTGAGGATTTTTCTAAAACTTCTTGTGTATGGTCCTTTACATACGTTCAACTAAGAGGAAGCATAGATTATTTGTAGATGGACAAAGTAGAGTGGCGAACAAGACTATGGCATTAGCACATCAATGCAAAGAAAAGTGAGTGTGTGAGAAAAACGGGTAATTCCTTTGCTATGTGTCTCATACTAATGTGACATTGAAGATTTGCTTTTTAGATGGACAAAACATGAGAGCTTTTAGCACTAGTTTGGTACTTAAAGGACATTCAAGTGTCCTTTTTTTCCTCCATTATAAGTAAAAGGCTATGGGATGGTTATAAAATATTCACATTTTGGGATGCGGAGGTTAAAAGCTATCACTTGAATAGACTCCCTAACCGGTAAGCAAAAGTCGGCGGACCGCTGCTGAAAACCCTAGCATAGGGACTATCTGTTTGCCACGCAGGGCTAGTCGTACGCAACAGGACCAAAGTAACTTTCCCCTTTTGCAAGCTTACAAGATGTAAGCCAAAGAAGCTCCACAAATTAGAGGGGTATTTTGGTAATTTTCCCTTAAACTTATTAGTTGTATGTATATAATTACTACATGTGGATGCAATTGGGGACTATATAATCACATCTTCATGGGGTACTTTTGAAAGAAATTTTAACCACTAATTTTCTAACATGTGCTTGATATACAAATTGTGTGTGAGTTTGAAAACTTGAAGAAACCTGTGGTTCTTTTTTTTTTTGCGTATAGATCAAATTTAGACCCTAAATTTTCCAATATAACCTCCACATGTGGGTGGGAAAAGCTTCAAAAAACATTCCTCTTTCTCGAGATTTTTAACATTAGTAGTTTCTTTTGGCTTACAACAAATATTTGGATGATAAGAACTAAGTTGGATAATAAGAACTAAGTTGTGAAGCTTAATATTTAGTTGTAAGAAGTGTGTTTTTATCCATAAAACTTCAAAACAATGCGAAACATTTTTTCCCTTGAGAAAACATTAGCATATCATTAGATTTTTGAGACAAAACATCACAAAATTTTAGCCAAAAAGTCAAATTAAAACTTATTACCAAAACCTTAAGATAACATTGATTTTTACATGAATAAATTTTCCATAATTTTCACCTCAATGCTGATCAAAGTATAAATCTCATTTCTAACTTCACCAAATAATTGCGGTGAGGTGGTGGAGGAACACGACACTTTAGCGTCTCAAAACACTTGTCCAATTTTCATGTGGGATAGGCTGGGTTGCAAGGCCAAGTCCAGCAGATATCATGGCCATGTGAAGCTAGTAATTAAACAGGGTAGGTAAATTTGGAAGGGAGGCCATCTTTAAACCAACCTAAACAGAGTCATAATGGTTGTGTGGAATCCCCCATCCAAAGATATCTAGATAAACTAGATATCTATGGAATAAGTATTGTAGCCGAGGTTCTTTTGTTCAAGTGTACTATGTGCCATTGTCCACCCATGTACGTAGGAGAGAGAGTTTCTTGTATACATAGGTTAAAATAGCACATGTGACTTCATCAGAAATTCAAGAACCTTAGACCACAACATCCATTTCAACTAGACATATCTATTTAGTCATTCACACGAAAAGATACATATGTCTAATGTGCAGGCCAAACCTTAGTTTTTTTGGGGTCCTGCTAGAGAAAAGGGAAAAGTGTGTGTGTGTGTGTGTGTGTGTGTGTGTGAGAGAGAGAGAGAGAGAGAGAGAGAGAGAGAGAGAGAGAAGTATAGTTGCATCATTGCCAATTGTTCGAATGGCGTGCAAGGAAGCCTTAAAGCAACTCAGAAATACGCCACCTCACCATACAACCACATTAGTTGTATCATTGCCAATTGTCCGGATGGCGCGCGGGGAAGTCTTAAGGTAACTTGAAGATGCGCTATCGTGCCATACAACAACGTCCTGAAAGTTACTTATAAAGGCTAGAGTAGCACATGAGACTTCATCAAAAATTCAAGGTCCATCCATTTCAAGTAGACATATTTGTTTAGTTATTAACAATAAAAGATACATCTTTCTAATGTGTAGGCCAGATCTTAGTTTCTCTAGGGTTTTGCTAGAGAAAAGAAAAAAGTGACATCATGTCTTTCCTTTAGCAAAGCCAGAGTGAGAGCACCCTTACCTGCATCCACAGTAAGAAAGCAATCAATGGATTACTTTTCAAACAGCATAACAGGTAACTAGGGTGACTCTAGTTGTTATCCATGCCACCCTTCCTTAAATGGAGAGATGAAAATATTGTAATGCACGAACAATCCCTAAAGCCAAGCATAATTGCATGCACCCCTATGTGCATAGATACAACCTCCTACTTAGAAATATCTAGCACATGCTTCTCATTCCATGCACACATGCTACATTTTTAAAAAATAAAAAATATCAATCAAGGATGATCCTATTAGTATTCCTAAAAACAGGTTAGTCTCATCAGTTTATATTGATCTTGTTAAACCATGCACTCAACATGGTATCTTTTAACATGTAAAGACCATGCATGTCTATTTAGTCATTACTCCATGCATTAGTGAAGAAGTTAAACTTAATCTATATGTTTTGGTACCTCAGATGGTCCAAACTTCATGTAAGTTTGGTTTGAAGTCATTTAGTGCTGGTAAATCTTATTCACCCTCTAGTTAAGAGAAGAAGAGATGTAGAGCTACTAATTTATTTACTTAGCATTGTTGTAGCATAATCAAAAGTCTTATTTATGTTCAGATAATAAACAATAGATGCTCTAAGAAGGAACCTAAGTGAGCTCAAGGTAAAGGGTTCCCCTTTAAATACTATTCCTCTGCATCAAAGGTGTCGTGGCTCAAGTCTACGCATCAAGCAGTAAAGGTTAATTGCCTTATTAAATTCGAGGCATCTTCCCTTGAGTTCAATTGCAGTAAAGGCGTTGTAACTGTGTCGTCACGCTCTGCTTTTAACAGCCTAGGTATTCGCCCCTGCACAATGGGCCCTATCTTTAAATAGGCCCAGGGTATAGGCCCTTGGGTTTATTGTATCCCAAGTACCTAAGTTAAAAGAGATATTAAGGCTTAATTTAGGGTACAGCCTTAGCATAACGTAGTTAGATTACTTTTGTAATCTAGTTAGTCTATAAGGTCATATCAAGGTAGTTAGGTAGTTAGTCCACTAATATATTCAAATACCTAAGTCAGTCCAAATGGCAGAACCAACTAAGCTCATAATTAGTTCCCACTCCAATTTTGGGGTCATGTGTCCATTTCATAGTACATATCCCTAGTTGTCATTAGATTAAATTTTTTAATGGGTTGTGATGTCCATCTTAATGGAGTGTAGAGAGAGAGAAAGAGAGAGAGAGAGAGAGAGAGAGAGAGATTTGAGATAGGTAAAGGTACATAATGGCTAGTTTGTCTAATGGCAAGTTGGGAGGTTTTCCATAAAAGCAAAAATACGTCATCGCGCCATACAACAAGTTCCTGAAAACGTTGTGAATAATTGCCAATTCTCTGAATGGCGCACAGGAAGGTCTGAGAGGCGTATAGAGTTACACCATCGCGCCACACAACCAAATCCCGAAGTTGGAAAGAATTGAGAGAGAAAAAGAGAAGAGAGATGGAGAGGAAAGAAGTGATAAAAGTATTCCTTTGTGTGGAGAGAGAGAGAGAGAGAGAGAGAGAGAGAGAGAGAGAGAGAGAATAGCAATAACTTTGGAGAATACTCATACACTGGATGATGAGAATGAGGGTCGTGGTCACCATTATACTGATGAAGGTAGCCGAGAGAGGTACAAAATGTGGGCACCCTAGTCTACGATTGATCTAGCTCTAACAAACTACCACATCATAAAAATAATGTCAAGTGGCAAAAAAGCTAATAAATGGGCCAACTCAACCAATAATATGCCACATCTATTAAAAAGCTAAGCAGTGAACAAAAATGGGATAAAATGCATATGCAAGGCCATTGTAGCTATATAACATGTTGTGCAACCTAGGATGCACTGTCTAGCGATGGCATATCTCCAATACTTGCTCTTCACACCGACAGATAGATGGTCCAACTCCACAATGGAGGTCATAAGTAATAAAAATGTTCATTGCAAACTAATCTATGCTTTCTTTGATGGGTTTGATAGAATTTTATACCATTTCTAAGTAATGGCTTTGATGGTGCACGTATGTTTTTGTCCATTTGTTGATATTCTTACATATGAGCCTGGTTATGCAATGTGATTGCATAATCAACGACTTCCAAGCACCCCAAGCATTTATTATAGCATAAGATAACTTATTACATAGACAATTACACATTAGATTCTATGCATGCAACAATTAAAGCTGCTTTCAACCAATTTCATTATCATGTGATACATCTACACCTCCTGCAATTACACACAGACGCATCATAAGTATAGGCATGAAATTGATGGGAATTGGGGTAGATCACCCATGAGAATACTTTCATCTTTGACGATGAGAAGAACTGTTTATATGTTGGAGCTTCAATGGAAAGCTTGTCGTTTAGCAGCATCAGGCGAGAGGGAAGAGAGTGGGATGATGAAGATCAGCCAATGAGAGGAGGAGAGTTGAGGGGGTACAAATGAAGATCTCTTACTTTTGAGGGAAGAGAGTGGGGTTAATGGAGATACTCCATGAAAGGAGGGGATGGATGGAGAGAGAGAGAGAGAGAGAGAGAGAGAGAGAGAGAGAGAGATGTAGCTCATGACGATCAGCTACATACACATTTAATCACAATTTAAACAACAAAAATGAAATAGAAATTTCTTGCAAACGCATTTGCAAGGGTTTGCAAACGTTGGCACAGGCTTGGAGTTCGCCTGCATGTTGCAAACTTGGCTATATTTTGGGCCATCATTTCCTATTTGAACTTTGAGCAATAAGCTATGTTGCAAACTTGGCTGTATTTTGAGCGGTCCATGATTTCATGAATTTGTGAACGAATGCTTGCAACAATCATTGGAAATCTTACACAATCAAGTTCATTGATCTCACTTGCGACTAAACTTTCGTGTCAATCAAACTTAAGGCATGGTCTCTAAGTTGGTGCTCATCATTTGAGTCTTTGACCAAAAAAACCTAATTATACCATGCTAGTTTCTATCCACTCCATGAGCAATAAGCACCATGTGGAGCAGCACACTTATAGAACCCTCAACCTACAGAAATTATTCAAGACTCTCAATTCCCAAGAGAGCCTCCTCTCCAATTGTTATGTGGTGCCTCACTAGACCCTTGTAGACAGAGTTGCTGCATTGATTTGCTACAAGGGGTGTGAATGCCCAAAGTTGAGCCTCGATAGACACCTCACACAATTCCCTCTTTATGGTAGACTGGTTGGAAAGACTCAAAATGAGCACCCTTGATGGATACTTAAGTTCACAGTACAATTCCGGCATGGATGACTCCAGATTTCTTGTGCTACAGCAGACGAGGGTGCTGGTTCATGTCCTAACAGATGCATACCAACAGTCAAAGGTGCAAGGCCTATCAATTGACATTCACACGGGCGCACACAGAGAGAGAGAGAGAGAGAGAGAGAGAGAGAGAGAGAGAGAGAGAGAGAACTCGATGATGCAAAGCTTGAATGGTAAGCAACATCTAATCACAACGAAGACTCAAAAACCAACATAACATTGACCTATGTCACCTATTCGTTACTCTTGTCTCCAAGTTTGTGCACTAAACACCGAGTAAAAAGATTGTTTTGGGTATATGATTTAACAACAAAGTTGCATCACAGCTCCAAATGCTACATGTGAAGCTCACAAATGGCAATCAAAGAATCTCAAGGAGAAAAAGATTGGAAGCTAAAGCTTCACAATGAAGGGTTGGGATTGACAGGGTTAACAGTGATAACCACAATCAACTACTTACGTTTGATTGGTTGACCAAATTGATCAAAGTGTTGAGAGAGGTGCATATATCTCCATATGCTACATAGATGATTATCGAGCATTATGAGACCGAACTTGAGATGACACTAACACAAGCAAGTCTCCACATTATACATACATACCTTAGAAAACTCACGACCCACCAAATATAAGAGGGGCTAAAATATCACAACATAAAAGTAAGTCACACATGAATATACAGGTAGCTCCCTTCAATGTTAACCTGCGATGAAGCAAGAATAAAATCGATAGTAGCATGTGGGGTCAAATCTGACAATGGAGAGTAGAAAGTACAAAACCACAAATTTAAAGGCATTTATATACACCCACATGGTATGACTTCTATGTTTAGCAACAATACATCTATCATTGCATCCCCGACTCTCTTTTCTGGGTAAGTGTGCCACAATAATTTGCGAGTCAGCTATAACAAAATCACAAGGCACACCTTCAAAAGGAGAGTTCCTTTCAAGATGCTTGACACTCACATTATTACATCACAACCCTCTTGCCCTCCAATTCCCATCAAAATCAATGACAAAAACCATGGGCATCATTCCACCCCACATGATCATGGGGGACAGCATTAGACTAGAATTCACTGCATAAGACCCCTCCGGAACACGGTATTCGTCAATCATAGCTCGCATTTAAGAACTTCAGCAATTCATTTCTGTTGTTCTCTGCAAGCCTGTCCTCTTTTGTCTTCTCAACCTTCATGAGGATCTGCAATACACTCATTCTCCATAAGCGCACACGACTAATACATATTAATCAACCTATCCAGAAAACATACACAAGTAACATAATCATTTATTCAGAGTAGCAAGGGACCAGTAAGAATAGTAGAATCAAACGCGACTAATACATTCAGGTGAAAAATGCACTCACAAGTGACATTTTATTTAGACTCGCAAGGGACAAGTGAGATTAGTAGAATCAAATTTTAAAAGTTCCTACCTTGAGGTTACATGTATCCATAAAAGACTCTTTTCTTCATTTAGATAAGGGAATCAAAGTTTCTCGTCCATTTGAGCAGTTCCAATCGATCTTGATTGTGTGAGTTCCAAAAATCCTTTCTATTTGCAGTTTTAATAGAACTTGCGAGCTTATGTACTGATACCGAGTGAAATCCGTGTGAGTTTTAATGTCACTAATATCTTGCGGGACTCAACTCTTATGGACAGATACCGAGTGAAATGCGTGTGAGTTTTAATGTCACTAATATCGTCACATATCTTGCGGGACTCAACTCTTATGGACAATATTATTAACATCTGTAATGAGAAACATCAGCTACAAAACTCACACAAAGGACCGCATAGTCTGTACTACTATTCATTAGCAAAGTAGACTCCTCAACCCTATAACCGTGTTTAAAAAATTAAGCAACAGCAATGATTACATGACTTGAGAGAACAATCACCTTCTTGCCTGAAACAGCGCTTCGCCTTACCCCATCGTCCTTCGTCTCACCCAAGAACTGAACAGACGAAAAAAAAGTCAACCAAAATACCCATAATGAAGTGTCGACCAATTTACCATCAATTCACATTGCTCCATGCTCACCTTCGAAAGTTGAACAGGTCCAGGAATATCTTTGGTCTGTTCCATTATAAAACTCCACAGAGCCATAAAGGTTGCAACCCAACCCGATCAATATCCAATAAATCATCCGGCCGCAAACCCCAGCTCCGATTTCAAAGGGCCCATCCAAATACAGGCAGCAGAAAAATGTCAATACCAAAACATATGTACAAAGTACAGTACAGGGGAGAAACACTGTTCATTCTTGATACAAAGTAGGTGCCTACTATTTCAGGAAAAAAAATTTGAGAAAAAAAAAACTGCTTTCAGAATTTCACTAGACAAGCACCCAGGGGCCAGAACTACCAAGGTCTTAATAATGCCCAGAATGTAGACATTTTCAAGCATTGCCAAGATCTACGATGCACTAAAAAGGAGCACAGTTGCGGAAAAAAACCTCATGATTTTTACATATGCATACAATCCTTCTGCAAAGCAACCCAAATCATCTCCAGTTGATGCAAATTGAGCCAACAACTCGGGAATGTCAATGACTGACAAGGCATTTATGACTACAATGATTACAGTAAAGCCAATTCTTCAATTGTTCTTTATAGATCAAAAACGGGTGAGCCCATGACAATAGAATGTCACAAGTTAACAAGTAACTTGCATCCATTTATCCAGCCAAGCTGGCTTTCTATTGATGGTTCCCTGTGATGAAATACTTCATCAAATACACTAACTTGAGTTCAGCTCATGTGAAACAACTAACATACCATCTAAACCTTACAAGTTCACGAAGCTAAGGTTTTGTCTCACCAGGCACAGATAGTATAGAAAAGAATCCACAATCCTAGAATGCCTGATTCTACAGGTCATAAATATGAGCTGCTGTTGTTGCTTGTCCTATTGGTCTCATTCCTGACATGGGGTAAAATTTGCTAAGATTGCTACCTGAATCCAGTTGTGAGCCTCAGGGAGATGCTATTGCACAAACTCTTACTCCACACACACACACACACACATGATTTAGGTCAACACCCAAATTTGCAAGTGTACAAAATACAACAGATAGTCTTTTGCGTCTCAGTTCAAGATTGAAAATGAATATTTTCAAAGGTATCAAAGGCTCAAGTTTAAAATAAGATTGCTTCTTATCAAAATCAAGGTGGCTCTTCACACCAGTAAACACAGGATGTACTTTCATAGTTTCAACAGGCCAGAAAATATTGTAACTATGCAGTAAGTTTCTTACTATATCCCCTACCTCTTTTCGCTTGTGCTTGTCATGCTTGTGCCTCGCCTCTTTGTCAACCTTCCGTTTGTGATCCTTCTCTTTGCTTTTGTCTCTAAAATGCTGCCAAGCAATAGTTTGGCACCCAACTACTCAATGATTTGGAACTTCAGAAGGCAAAAAAAATGAAAATTATCAACTGAAAAGATGAATACAGCACCTTTTTTGACTTGTCTCTCCTCCTCCTCTTTTTGCTAACATGATCAGAGTCAGAGGACTCACCAGAACTACTTGTCTCCCGTTCAGGCCTGTACCATACATCAAAATTTACTTCAGACATTAAACGCAAAAATTGTCAAGAGCCTGCTCAAAATTATGATAAGTTATCCATTTCTGAAAACCAAAATGTCGTTATCCATTTCTGAAAACCGAAATGTGGCCATAATTAGGAAACCCCCTACCACACACACACACACACACACACATGAGGTAATTAACCGAGAGTAGGGCAAGCCAAGGGAAATCCCCAAATGCCAAAAAGAGCAGCCATCCTGGCCAAATGATGACAATATCGATTCTAAGAACTTGATGTACAATGATGTCTTTGTCTAGCATCAAATATGTTGATTTCTGCATATGTGACGATGCAGCCATTTTACTTACACAAGGTGTTTTTCGAAATCAAGATAAAGGAACTTTCATATTGTAAAACTACAGCCAACAATTCATTGTATTTTGCACAAAAAATTAAGCACCTCATACTGCCCCCTAGGATCTTGCACAAAGATGGAAGTGTCTCTGAAAGTGGATGGGTGGGCTTTATCTGAAAAATCTTCGATGTGAGCCCTTTATTATTTACTAAAACCTGAGTAAATGTTTTAAGGCTAGTGAATGGAACAAGACAAAAGACACACGTGAATTCAAACGCAATATTGAAGAGCGGTGGCACTCGTCAAGTATTATGCAAACGACTGGCAAGCCACATCCAAGACAGGAAACAAATTGTTCCCATACATAGAAAACCACATGACATTTAGATATTTTTTCTGATCCAATAAAGTGAAAATCAAAGACATTACTTCACGCAATCTTCTAAGACTGTAATTGCAACATGAAGATGGCAAGCTATTGAATCGTGATAGTGGACAGCTTTTACCAGCTAGATACAGAACCAGATGGTTCAAAACACGTATGTTAGATGATCCTTGTTATTCAGCACTCAAATAGGCGTAACCGCTGGAGGATGAAAAAATCCATAAAAACCAGTCACAAAACAGTGCCCATGTTTTATGATAGCTAATAATCATTAATGCAGAAACTAACATCAGGATACATCTGTAGAAGAACAGAGCTCTGCAATAAATGAGAAAAGCAATGCATGAATATGCAAGAGAAGAGCCTGCCATCTGTTGAATCCTCCGTGCAAATCTCTTCCCGGGTTTACAGAAATTACAGTTTTCCTTTATGAAATTTGTGCATTGCTTAGCTCGCCCTTTGCAGAGCCCAATTTGTTAATCCAAGTCAAAACACGTAGCATGGTGATCTCTTCAGACTCAACCAACTGAATCTCAGACAGATAGATCTGGCACATAAAGCAGAAAGCTGCTTGCTTATCGGAACTCACCTGTGTTTGCGTTTGTTGTGATGCCCTTTCCTGCGATCATGTGAGCTATGGGAGGTTGAATCCGCGTCGGATGAACAAGAAGAAGATGCAGAAGTGGAGAGGCTTGAAAGGGAATCGGAACGGTGATGATGATGCTTGCGATGAGAGTGAGAGTGTTTCCTTTTTTTGATACTCTTACTAGTACTGCTAACATGGCGTCTGCTGCTGCGATCGTGCTGATGGGAATCCGAATCTGGAGAGGAAGCTGCCATACCTTCTTCTAGGGGTCGCTGCGCTGATGCAGAGAAGGCGCAGTGTTGTAGCAATTTTTCTCGAGTCGTCTACTCTACAGTACATAAGCCCTAGTGAGGAAATCTGGACAAAAATGTTTTTATTAAGGTAAACTTTTTATTAGCGTCTCCTAAGCTGAACTACCAACAACGCATTAAATTAAAACCTCTTAAATATGGCAGGCTGGACAAGATCCACAGCCAAGATTAGGCTTGGCTGCCGGCCTCCGCTTTAAAATGCCACAGGATCTTAACCATGGGATCAATGGTCTCAAGTGAAAGGCGAAGCCCATCAAACCGAGTTTAATCTCGGCAGGCCAGCCGGCATGGAGCCCTAATCTTGGGATGCCCTCGCTTCCCCAGCCGGAATTTGAACCCTCACCACTAGCTTGAGGAGCAGGGGCCTTAACCATCAAGCCCATGTGCGCTTTCTTGGAACAAATGTGATTCTCCATAAACTTAAAGTTAAAACAATAGATCTCGATATAGAAACTAATCTCAGGATCCCGAGTTTAGTTTTCGTGGACCCCACCATAAAAACTAATTTCAAATTTAGTTTTTATCTATTGATTGACAGACGAGATCTATGAGCGCCCTTGATTTTGCACAAGAGCCCTTGATCCCATGGTTGGGACCCCGTGGCACTTAAAATTGAGGCACTGCCGAGCGATTATGAATTTAAGAGGTCAACCAAGAAGGCACAGGGCCTTTGACTGTGGTAAAAGAGAGAGAAAATGCACACAACACAAAAACTTTGCACAGTCGACCTTTTAGAACCACAAATTGTATTGCTAAGTGATTTTAGAATATGATTACAAAGGTGAACCACAAACGAGGCATTGTGCTCCCTTTTTCTTCTTTGCCATCGAAAGCAAAAGAGAGAGAAGCGTTATCGTCAGCAAAGGAGAGCGCAAGAGAGGGGGTAGTCTTCCTCTTCCCACTCCTTTCTCTTTCCCCTTGCTTCAGCACGTCCTTTAACTTCTTCAACTTCCCTTGCTCCTCTGATTCTTCAAAGATAAACACACCATATAGAGAGAGCGAGTGTGAGAGAGTGTTTAAGATCCCTCTTTCCCTCGAGCCTAAAGATATATATATATATATATATATATATATATATATATATATATATAGAGAGAGAGAGAGAGAGAGAGAGAGAGAGACCCATCCCCTCCTTCTTCTTCTTCTTCGATCACCAAAAACCAAGACATTGAAAAAATGTGTGTATTTCTCCTCCTTTTCCATCTCTCCTCTTGCTTCTCTTCTATTTGTGCATGCCCCATGCAACGAGCCTCCTATATTTGGAAGTTAACTTGCCTCTCAAGGCATGGGTCAGGGCAACGATGCAGGCATCATTGCCTCCCCGTTTTTCTTCATAGCAAAAATGTTGGTCGTCTTACGTCGCAAGCGAGACTGTGTGAACCACCCCATATTGGAGTGCTACCACCCAGTGGATATTGTCTCCATAGCCTATGGGCTCGTGGGGAGAGGAGAGATCTCCTTCCTCACACACACACACACACACACACACACACACACACACACACACACACACACGCACACAAAATTTACATGCTAGTTTCACATGTGAGATAAATTGGAGCCATGTGGCATCTCCTTGAACTCCACTTAAGGCAAAAACATCAATTAAGGTGGTTCTTTGTGGGACCTTCCTGAGACTTGAAAACCTCGGCTAATCATTGTCCTTATCAGCAACAACCCAACATATCCAAAAATCCATAGCTTAGCTTGCCATTTGGTAAATTTCCCACACTTGAAGCCCGAAATCCCATAAAGTTTGTCCAATAATATTGTAATTCAACCATAACTTCACCATTTTAGCCTAAAGCGTGTCATAAAGGCTAAACGCATCCAAAATTCATCATCCACAATCCAAGAATCAATTTAGTGGTTGGCAAATATTCAACCCACACACCCTTGCAGTGTCTTTTTCCTGATTAATGAAACCCGAAAGTTGCATAGGCCGAACGGAATGCGATTTGAGGGTTGTAAAGCACACCTTGTAGCTCGTGACTAGGGCTATCAAGAAAAACCCTAGCAATCACTCAAGCATGCATTCTAGAGCCAACTCAAAAATTGTAGGCATGGCCCTCGAAAAATATTAAAATGCTCATAACTTCTCCATTCAAACTCCGATCAATGACCCATAAAGACATGCATGGAAAGCGCTTTGAGCATTGTAATCAGCCCATAAACTTGTATTGTGGCAACATATGAGCCTCTCGGCTTCTAGGTATCAAAAACACATTTGTTGACCCCACAATCCACATCTAGCATACATTCTCATTTACAATGCCTGCTATCGTGCCCCATCACTACATAGATAATGTATACACTTCAAACATGAATAATTTATAGCCCACAATCCTTTTTCTCATCTTGTATTTGGAGCGATATGACATGCACCCCCTATGAGTTTGCACATCCTCAGGTATGTGCCCACCCTCTTTAATCTTCATTAATCTACATCATCGAAGGCATTGTCAAGCGCATCCCTTGACACATACATATCATCATTCCCTAGTAGTTGATCTGAGATTTGATCATTAAAAACCAACTGACCATCCCATTTCTTGAACAATTTGATTCTTTTCCCTGCAATTAAGCTCATGTAATTTGTATAATCCATCATCATAAGCATGCATCAGAACAAATGGTCCAAACCAACATTTAACCATTTTACACGTAGCAAAAAATTAGTTTTCCAAGCTACTTTCATAAGCAAGTACCCAATCAACATCTTTGCTAGCATGAGGCTATGTCATAAAATCTAATATCTAATTAACCCAAATGATTTTCTCATATTAAACGGATCATTTAATGTGGGAGAATAAACGGGAACAAGGGTTAAGATATAGACATGTGCTTATAGATCTATCTCAACACGGGGCCAATGGTAAAGGGACCCAAATGAGAGATGGTCTATCAAAGAGCAAGGCTAACCAATGGAGCATAAGACCTTAGGGTTAGCTTCATTGAAGACCTCCAATAGTTATTGTAAAAGTTCTTTGACCTTAGGTAAGCTAGGGTTGAGCTTGAGGTGGGAACCTGGCCCAAGCTTGAGGTGCTTGAGGTGGGAACCCGGCCCAAGCTTAAGGTGCCTGATGACCGAGATGCTTGAGATACTTGAGGTGCTTGATGATTGAGATCGTTGAGGTGCTTGTCATGCTTGAGATGCTAGGGTTGTACTTGAGGTGAGAACCCAGCCCAAGTTTGAAGTGCTTAAGGGCCAAGCTTGTGGTGGGAACTGGGCCTAAGCTTGAGGGGCTTGAGGTGTCAAAAAGTCAAGATCCAATCCCTACAACGAGGGGGTGAGCCCTACATGAGGGGGGATGAGAAAGAACACACACACACACACTCACACAAGGCATGCCTAGTACAAAGAAAGCAAATGGGACACTTGTCAAGTTCCTCCTCATGTTGCCCTCATGGTGTGTCTGAAGCCTATTGGTTGGCCACCCAAGGGGTCCAAAGATAATTTAGGAGATTTATTTAATTGTCTTTGCATTTATCAAGTCCTCTCTCTCAAAGGGGAAAGAGGAACACTTGTCCCAAGGCTACCCTTGTTGCTTGTGATTGGCTAGGCCTGGAGGGGTCCAATGAGCTTCAAGCATGAGCTACAAGGGGGAGTCGACCAAAGCAAGCTAGGGGGTTGGTTAGGGGTTATACTCTCCCACACACACGCTCTCATTATGCAATGTGCAAAGTGCAAGAGCTCGCTCTCCTTCTCCAAGCAAGTAGAGTTTGAGAGCCTACACCAACACTCTTGGCTATGGAGTGCAAATCCAACCAAGATCCATGCTTCAATGCTTAAGCTTACCATCTTCTCCATCTCCATTACTATGCTATTATGTATGCTAGCAAGAAGAGTGATGATAAGTGAGGAACTAATTCTTTCTCCTATGAAATGTTTCTTCTTCCTCTTTCCTACCCTCATCCCCTGCTAGCTCTCTCCACCTTCGAAGGTGTTTGAGGTCTTGGGATTGAGGCTTGGGATAGTTAAAGCTTTCCACAAAGTTTATGTTATGCTTGTGATGCATGAAGCTTTCCATCTTCATTGCATCACCTAGGTCACAAGGAACACAAAGATTGTATTGTAACGAGTCTCTCTTAATGGGAGAAATCATAATACAAATACCTATTGGAGGGGGGGACCGGCTCCACATAAGTCCGATCCTCAACTGTAGTCATGTTCTCTAAATTCTCTCTCTTGCAAAAGTATTGTTCATGCCACGTTAACTAATTGCTATGATTATGTTGCTATCTTCAATTATGTTCACCCGCTATGCTCACAAAGTAATTTCTCCAAAGTACTCTCATTAATTTCCGCTAATCTCAAGTTATCAAGCCAATTCAATTACATTGGTATCAGAGCATTTGATTTCTCTTTTCTTGCTTAAGAAGAGAGATCCTTAAGTAGCCTATAAATGGTTGATGTTGTTAATTATATTAGGGTAAGTGGAACTGGGATCTAGTTTCGATTTTGTTGAGCCCACTATGTGGGATATGGTGCACACCTCGGGAGCTTTGGACTTAATAATGGAGTCTTTTTAGACTTGCCTACGGCTTTACCATTATTGATCCATAAGAAGTCCGAAAGAAGCTAGCCCTCGACAACTCTGCTATGCTAGACCTACTCCACTACTCTCTATAATTAACCACTTCGAGCCGTGGGTGTAGATACTTAAGAGCCGATTTTCAAAGGGGAGTGGCAA
Source organism: Adiantum capillus-veneris (assembly GCF_014529385.1). Lineage (NCBI taxonomy): Eukaryota > Viridiplantae > Streptophyta > Polypodiopsida > Polypodiales > Pteridaceae > Adiantum > Adiantum capillus-veneris. The sequence continues at coordinate 47,635,877 of NC_140932.1, forward strand.
CTAAGCTTTTGAATTGCCAAAGCATACATTAAGTACATACATAAATTTTGTTAACATGGCTGACAATAATCAAGAGAGTAGAATGAACATTGATAGCTTTGATTTTTCACATGAAGGTGCTAATGATGATGCCCCCATGTTCGTGAATTATCTCGTTACTAGGTTGCAGCAAGCTATGGGCAACCCTGCTTTGCAAGCCGAAGTTACTCAACAACTTCATGCTTATGGAATTTTCCTTCCTCTCCAAGAGGAGAGAGAGCTTAGGAGGCCTCTTGAAGAGACCCCCAAAAGAAGACTCTCTCCCATTTGAGAGGAGGAATCAAGCAAGAAAGCAATGAAACTTTATGTTCCTCTGAAGATGTGGCTCCACAAAGACGGCGGTCTAGACGATCGCCCACTCCTCCCAAGAGGAAAAGATCAACACAGAGTCCCTCTCCTCGTCATTCCAAAAGAAAAGAGAGGAAACAAAGGAAGAAAAGGGCTAGAAAGAGGTCACCCTCTTCTCCTTCTTCTTCACCTTCCTCCTCTTCCGGTGAAAGCTATGGCTATTCTCCTAGAGAATACAGGAGGGGAGGACATCGTAAATCATACCCTACATAGCAAAGGTGCCAAAAGCTAAAGAAGTTCAAGAAGGGAGGAAAGAGTATCTTTTTTCTCACCTATGATGGCACCTTTGGTGCTACCGACAAAGTGTTGGCCTTCATCCAGCAATTTGAGACGAGGGCTTCACAGAGTCCTCCAAGCTACACCATGTAGCTATGCACTTCCAAAATCAGCTTGTCAGTGGTGGGCTAGCCTTCGTGGCAACGGCAAAGCCCCAAAGACATGGAATACTCTACGAGTTTCCATCATGAAGCAATTCCTTGCAAGCGATGCAAAGGACAAAGTGCTTACTGAATGGTGCAGCTTGAAGCTTCTCTCTCATGATTCTATCCATCCACCACAAGTATTACCTAAAGAGATGGCCGAATGCATCAACTCTCAACAACCTGGTTCTATCAGTGAAGTAATCCATCACACCATGGTTGCTTCATGCATCAATTTCCATCAAGGGGCTAGATGGAATGTCAAGCCCATGGAAAACAAAGATAAAAATGATGCAAAGGGAAAAACGAATGCTCAAAATTCTTCCCAAGGCACTTCCAACAACAACAACAACAATCGGTCCAAGGAGGGTTAGCTTCATTGAAGACCTCCAATAGTTAGTGTAAAAGTCCTTTGACCTTAGGTAAGCTAGGGTTGAGCTTGAGGTGGGAACCTGGCCCAAGCTTGAGGTGCTTGAGGTGGGAACCCGGCCCAAGCTTAAGGTGCCTGATGACCGAGATGCTTGAGATACTTGAGGTGCTTGATGATTGAGATCGTTGAGGTGCCTGATGACTGAGATGCTTGAGACTTGAGGTGCTTGATGATTGAGATGCTTGAGGTGCTTGTCATGCTTGAGATGCTAAGGTTGTACCTGAGGTGAGAACCCAGCCCAAGCTTGAAGTGCTTAAGGGCCAAGCTTGTGGTGGGAATTGGGCCTAAGCTTGAGGAGCTTGATGTGTCAAAAAGTCAAGATTTAATCCCTACAAGGAGGGGGCGAGCCCTACATGAGGGGGGATGAGAGAGAACACACACACACTCACACAAGGCATGCCTAGTACAAAGAAAGCAAAGGGGACACTGGTCAAGTTCCTCCTCATGTTGCCCTCATGGTGTGCCTGAAGCCTATTGGTTGGCCACCCAAGGGGTCCAATGATCATTTATGAGATTTAATTAATTATCTTTGCATTTATCAAGTCCTCTCTATCAAAGGAAAGGGGGACACTTGTCCCAAGGCTACCCTTGTTACTTGTAATGCCTCCTGCTTGTGATTGGCTAGGCTTGGAGGGGTCCAATGAGCTTCGAGCATGAGCTACAAGGGGGGTCGACCAAAGCAAGCTAGGGGGTTGCTTAAGGGGTATACTCTCCCACACACACTCTCATTATGCAATGTGCAAAGTGCAAGAGCTCCCTCTCCTTCTCCAAGCAAGTAGAGGTTGAGAGCCTACACCAACACTCTTGGCTATGGAGTGCAAATCCAACCAAGAGCCATGCTTCAATGCTTAAGCTTGTTATCTTCTCCATCTTCATTACTATGCTATTATGTATGCTAGCAAGAAGAGTGATTATAAGTGAGGAACTAATTCTTTCTCCTATGAAATGTTTCTTCTTCCTCTTCCCTACCCTCATTCCCTGCTAGCTCTCTCCACCTTCGAAGGTGTTTGAGGTCTTGGGACTGAGGCTTGGGATAGTTAAAGATTTCCACAAAGTTTATGTTATGCTTGTGATGCATGAAGCTTTCCATCTTCATTGCATCGCCTAGGTCACAAGGAACACAAAAATTGTATTGTAACAAGTCTCTCTTAATGGGAGCAATCATAGTACAAATGCCTATTGGAGGGGGGACCGGCTCCACATAAATCCAGTCCTCAACTGTGGTCATGTTCTCTAAATCTTTCTCTTGCAAAAGCGTTGTTCATGCCAAGCTAACTAATTGCTATGATTATGTTTCTATCTTCAATTATGTTCACCTGCTATGCTCACAAAGTAATTTCTCAAAAGTACTCTCATTAATTTCCGCTAATCTCAAGTTATTAGGCCAATTCCATTATAGGCTACAACCTATGCTTCTCATCAAATGTTGCTTTATTATTCAAAAGTGCCTCTTCTATAGGCATATGTGTTTGCCATGGCAATATTGTCCAAGACATAACCGCCTCCTCTGGAGGCATGATGGGTTTATGCCCATACATCAATTAAAATGGCATAAAACCTATAATAGAACTATGTGTAGTTTGAGCAATCCATAAAGTAAAATCCAATCAACAATATTCCCCCAACATTCTTTTGCCAAAGCTTTAACAAAAGGAAAATTCCCTCTTTCACTTTTCCCACTACCTTTAGGATTATATGTTGTAGCTAGAGCCAATTCGATGCCCAAACAAGCCAAAATTTTACGAGCTTCATCTGCATCTAGCTCTCCTCTATCAACAGTGATTTTGGCAACACTATTATACCTAGAAATCACATCTTCAAGAAAAAATTTAGGCGGATAGCCAAATGAACAAAAATATCACGAGCTTCATCTGTATCTAGCTCTCCTCTATCAGCAGTGATTTTGGCAACACACATATACCTAGAAATCACATCTTCAAGAAAAACTTAGGCCAATCATCAATATGCCCTCTACATGTTTTTGTCAAAGCTTTAATAAAAGGCGGATGCCCTTTTTCACCTTTCCCATTACCTTCAAGATTATATGTTGTAGCAAGAGTCAATTTGATGTCTAAATGAGCAAAAGTTTCACGAGCTTCATCTACATCTAGCTCTCCTCTATCAATAGTGCTTTTGGTAAGACAAATATAATTGGAAATCACATATTTAAGAAAAAAATTGTATATAGAACTTGTAGCTTTGGTACGCAAAGCTCTCCCTTCAACCTGCTTAGTGAGATCTTATCTCATCTGCCAAACGCCCATTGGCATTGTAATCATATCCACAACCCACTTATAATGCATAGCTAATGGATAAGTAGGATGTAAACCATTTTGATGTCGTACATTAGAATATTGTTGTTGGCATACTAAGCAAGTCTCCACAAACTGAGAAATATCTTTGTACATACCTTTCCACCAATAATGATCTTTGATTTTGACAAATGTTGCCCATACCCCTCTATGTCTAGTCCATAGAATCTCACATCACTCTTAATCACCTACTATTGAGTTGCCCATACCCCTCTATGTCTAGTCTATAGACGCTCACAAAACTCTTTAATCACTTACTATTGAGTTGCTTTCTCACAAAAAACCCTTTTGAAGTGGGGGCAACCGGTGTGCCATTATGTGTGTGTGTGGTAAGGGGAAGAAGGGGAAGAGAGCCAATTTGGGGGACCACTCTCTTGGAAAGGAGAGTGTGTATTGTTCCTTTATTGAGAATATCAACAAAGGGTCAGTGAGCTAGTTTAGTTGTGGGGTGTTAGTCATGTGGGTGGGCGGTCACATTGGCCTTTACCCCAACAATCTCCCACTTAAATGCCAACGTGGCTATAAGTGGCTATGACTAAAGTTAGTATGTACAATCGTGAAGCGCGATATGAAAGGGCATGGGGACTGAACATGCTAATCTCCACCCAGCCATGCCCTATATAGACCCTTGGCCTGCTAAATATAGGGACCCCCTTGATTGCATGTCCATCCTGGCCCTTGGCTGGGACTGGTCCTACCCTTGTCCTGACATTACTTCCCCCTTGGAGAAGTGTTTTCGTCCGCCTTGATTGCATGTCCATCCTAGCGCTTGGCCGTGACAAGGGTAGGACTAGTCACAGCCAAGGGCCAGGATGGACATGCAGTCAAGGGGGTCCCTATATTTAGCAGGCCAAGGGTCTATATAGGGCATGGCTGGGTGGAGATTAGCATGTTCAGTCCCCATGCCCTTTCACCGGTATCAGAGCAAGGTGGAGAGGAGGAAAGAGGGTGGAGCCATGGTGGGGAGAAGATGGATTTCTCAAGAGTACCTAAGCATGGTTTTCTCTCTCTCTCTCTCTCTCTCTCTCTCTCTCTCTCTCTCTCTCTCTCTCTCTCTCTCTCTCTCTCTCTCTCTCTCTCTCTCTCTCTTTCTACCTCTCTCCCGGAATCTCTTTCTCTCTCTCTCTAAGGTTGTGGACAAACCCTCTGACAAGAGAGGTGCACGCTGCCGTGGGCAGCCGCCCTAAGCAGGAGATGGAGGAGATCTTGACTGCCGCGGGCATGGCCCCTTGAGTAGGAGAAGAAAAGATGCTACACCTAACGGCATGGTGGGAACCGCCGCTTGGAAGGGAGAAAGGCCGGCAATCGACCTGCACCAAACCAGGTCTGGATGGGCTTCGATTGATCGCATGGCTGAAACCAGCAAAATCCGTTGCTGCTGCATCATGAGATGATGCCCACACAGCGTGCGCCAGCTGTTTTTTTTAATCCTGCGCTGCTGTTCGTCGTCTGCAGCCATGGCGCCTTCACAAATTTGTGTAAAGGTGGGCGCCCTAATTTTGGGCACCCCCAATTAAAGGCTTTGGCCCACAGCTCCAGTCGACACCGTTTTCAACACGCTTGCAAGCCTCGAGTTGATTGGAGTTGGTACTACCGATGGCATGCAAGGTGCATGTGCTAACGGTTGAAGTGAACGCTCCAAGGTGTTCAAGGTAGAAGCATGGAAAATTTGGAAGCTTTCGGAAGTAGGACATCTCCGCTAAGTAGAAGAATGGAAAATTTGGAAGCTTTGCGGAAGTAGGACATCTCCGCAGCAGCAGAAGCATGGACAATTTGGAAGCTTTGCAGAAATACAACATCTTTGCAGCAGAAGCATGGAAAATTTGGAAGCTTTGTCGAAGTAGGACATCTCTGGACAACTCAATAGATGGGGGTAAGACTGCAAGGCTAGTCCGAGAAACTTTGGAAAAGTTGGGGCAAGTACCAAGCTCCAGCAAGCATGGAATCCAGGTAACTTCTTTTATTTGTTCATTTGCTGTTTTCAATCATCATTTATGCAGATTGATAATAAAGACCAGATACGGGTGGCATGCGGCTTGTATTCTACGGGAGAAAGGCTCCGTACAAGGGTGTTAATGAGCAAGGTTTGTGTAGTCCAAGGTTGTGTTACTGATCTCATAATATTTGCAATTTCTCCTCAGTACCACATTCGGTTTTCAAGTCGGGAAGATTTGTCGGCAGGTGTACTTAATGAGCACGGTTTCTCAACGGTTCAATTTGATGCCACTCCACAGCCAATTGGTAGTGTTTTGGACTCTTAAGAAAATTAGCACATCCTGTTGCTCGACTTGATGCAGGGGGCAAGTTGCTCGGCATGGACGACTCCTTGTCACTATTTCCAGCAGCTGGTAGCGGATGTTTGCCACACAATATTAGTTCATTCCAATTGAAATTGCTCGACAAGGTCGATTCTTTTTCTCATGCTCTCTGTATGTCAATAGCCGCATCAGTTGGCTATTAGAACTAACAGATTTTGGTGAAGCAAGGCTTCAATTTAGGGATCTTGCATTGTGGCTTCTCCCGTTTGGCATCTACTTTAAGCATCCAAAATTGGGAAGGAATAGGAAATGTATTTGCAGGTTATTTCATTATGTACCAGATGGGTGTATAGGATATACGACGGCGTCTGTGTAGATATGGCTATAAGCCATTTTGGAAGGAGTTTTTCCTTCCAAATTTCATGACAACTGGTTGCAGCAACAACGACCAGGTTAGCCAAGCTTAAGTTTTTCTTGTTTTTCCCTGTTTACACTTTACTTGGCAATTACTGTCATTATGCAAAGCAAAGTGCTTTGGCAATTTTCGAAGAAGCACGGCTTTGGGGATCTCACAAAATAGGGAATATCAGCTCACAGAATCCCTACCAGCCTAAAATGTGCAAGGCACTTATGGTTTTGGTTCTCACGTTTGAGGCCATCACTCTCCACAAGGGCCTACAATTCCGCATGCAAGGCATGCTAGTGAGGTGGATTTCATTCTACCGTCTCATGCATTACGCTTCCGCTATCACACTCGCAATTCTGTCAAGGACAGATTAAGGATGGATTGTTTACTATGCTTGTTGGTTGCTATCAACACACACCAACACTAAAACAGGAACCTAAATCAAGGACTTATTGTACGGGCAAAGTGCCAATGCTAAGTCGTCCTAAAGTCACGACCCCATACATGGTAAGTGGGGCAAGCCGTGGCTTGTTTTTTCTCTTTCCTCTCTCGATGACAGCATTATACATGCAGACTGTTGCATGCTTATAGAATAAGCTGCCAGTCAGGCATAAGATGTCTAAGAGCACACATTCTAGGCACACACACACTAGAAATTTAAGGAAAGTTCCTCAACCCAGCATGCTCTTCTTTTCGTTCTCTATCTCTCTCTCTAAAAAAAAAAAAAAAACATGTTTTGCTCGTGAGTCAGCTTGAGCCAAGGTGCTCTAACTCACAGCTAGCATGTGGCTAAGATGCTACTCCAATTAGTCTTCATTGGTTCGTCGATTGATCACTATTTTGCATAAGGGCTATGTGCCAAACAGGCTAAGAGTCATTGACATTCTTTGGGTGATTGTGGAATTTTCAAGATCTACCCAAGGAAGAACACATCGACGTTAATAGACAAACAAGAGTCTTGTCATTACGGATGTTTAGTGTATCATTTTGCACTACATGTTTTCAGTGCGATGCTCGAGTTGAATTTTTGATAACCTTAAACTCCCATCAGATGATCTCTACCACGGAGTATAGATGCAGCAATAGGTTGAGACAACATGGCTCTCCATAAGAGCTAGGCATTTCACTTGTGTGGATCTTTGGCTCCCTCTATAGCACTACGGATTGTCTATGGACATACTGTTTTGGGGTAAGACCCGGCGGGTGATTGCTACATCACCCCATAGGCATTAAGGATCACAGTTTGATCTGCATTGAGGATCACAGTTGATCTCCCCTAGTTATACTTTCAAGGAAAGAATTCTGCAATCTACCACGCGGTAGTGGACGAACACACTTTTCACGTTGATTCCAATCATTCTGTACACGATTGACTATGTTGGTTACTGTTATCTGCTCGTTGAGCAGTTTCTACAAAGAGTCTTACCAAGGGGTTTCACTATGTAGATTCTAATTCAAGGGCTTGGATTGCAAAGGCAACACCCAGGGTTCCCAGTGCAATGCTATTTGTTTTTTCATGTAGGGGACGTACTCCTCTCCATTTGAATAAGGTTAAGTGAACATTACATTCAAATCTCTAGGTACGCATCTATTGATTTGGTGTTATTTCATTTTTAGTATGCTTTGCTTGGTTTTTCAAGACGTATAAGTATGCTTGAATGTTACAGAGCCATGCCAAGGGCATGTCAGCACGAAGTATTTTGGGCCAAGTGTCCAATCTATCTTTCTGCCTTATGCTGTTACGAACCTACTTGTAGGGTTCAATTTGGCACACGTTGTCACATGGGATACAACATGGTCTAGGAACTCAAGAAGTTCGGTTTAGCCAGTGCGGAGCAATGAATGAGGGTCCCTCTCACTCTTGTCGGAGAGTGTTTAGAGTTACCTCCACACACAAGTACATCTTGTACTTGAAGGATGTTCTTTTTTCTGACATCCTTAGTTGAGACATATTCCATATGTGGCGAATATGAGTCTCTGGGACTGACATTGGTGTCCCTATTTCCAATATGTGTCACGACAAAGTCCCTAGGTGCTCGTCACATCTGTTTTCTAAACCATTTTCAGCACGACGTATCAAGAGCAATTTCAGTGGCCAAAAATTGTCGGATACTTAGAATGACTTGTTCAGCTACAAGTATTCCTAAACAACATTACAGATGGTTGTTTACACATATGGCAAGGCTAGAAGTGGTTAATGAAAAAGTTTCATTGTCTGTACCTAGAAGTGATCAATGTTTCACCTTCTATTGCCATTTAGACATTTCAGCAAGGCTTCCAAAAGATTGCAACTGAAAGTATTTAGTTTCTTTTCAAAACTATTTACATTCTTTTTTTAATGTGTGCTACGCGCATCACATTTGCCATAAGTGTTGGCAAAGATCACCATGGATATACAGGTTCGGATCTGTTTCTTGCTAAATGCATGTACACTAGCAGGTTCGGATCTGTTTCTTGCTAAATGCATGTACACTAGGTGTTATGGGCCCTAATGTTTAGCAAAGGCTGATTTGGAACAGCATGCATATTCCTCAGGTTGTTGCTTATGAAGCATTTTTGCACTCTATGTGCACTATCTCTATGAGATTACTTTTGGGTCTACTAATCACCAATAGAGGTCATGGCTCGGTTTGGGTGTTTGTGGATTTTTTAAGTTAACCATAACGGTTATTCCGGACATTGTTGATTCCTCAACAATGTTATACGCTATTGTGATTCCCAGTTTACCAGTCGTCTAGGAAGACTGTCTGTAAACCGTGGGGGAAACACACCTCAGTACTATTAGTATCCAAGGGGATTGGCAGATTACAAAGTGTAACCTTGGGCTAAAAGGATATGCAAAGTGCGTACATTAGCACCAAGCAATCCAATTAATAATCATTTATTGCTCTTCTTGGAGTTTACTTACTATCAGTTAACACATGTTGCGACTAGGTAGTCTCTTCATGTATAAGCCAAGTTCTCAACCTTGAACACTTGTTAGGGTGGGGTTGTTTACTGATGATGAAAATTGGAAACAAGTCAAGGACTTGGCTGATGAGTTATGTCAGTAAGTTACTTTCATGGACAGTGACAAGAGGTACTCTTTTTGGTACATCTTTGTTGTGATAAACTCGTTTACCATGCTCATGAGCATTCTAAATGGAGTTTACACACAATGTTTGGATAGGAACCGATACCATCAGATGGTTACAAATGGACAACAATGTAGAAAATCAAGATGTTACTCTTGGTTTCATTGAACCTCCTACTGACCCTTGGCCTGCTAAATATAGGGACCCCCTTGACTGCATGTCCATCCTGGCCCTTGGCCGTGACTAGTCCTACCCTTGTCCTGACACAATAGGTCCACCCTTGTACAATTGTGTTCACCTTACACCCATTAACTCGATGCAATGCGCAAATCAATATGTAGCCAAGCTCTTTGTAAGAGCATCCATTGGGTTGTCATCAGTGTGGAGCTTGACTATCTCCAATCGCTTATTTGTCAATGCATCCTAAATGAGATGATACCTCCTCTCAACGTGTTTTGACTTGGAGTGGAACACGGGATTTCTTACCAAAACAATGGGCAAAACAATGTGAAACTAGAACCTACTGAATGTCTAAATCTTCCACTACGCGTGTCAACCCTATAGTTTCCTTACTAGCATTTGATGTTGCAATGTACTTAGCCTCTGTAGTGGAAAAAGACGTACAATCTTGGAAAGATGATCTTCAAGAAATGGCTCCTCTTGCAAATATGAAAATGTAGCCAAATGTAGATCTCCTACTTTCTTTGCAACCCATCTACATTCATGTAACCAATAATAGATGCATCATTATCATCGAAGCGTAAAACACTTGCTTGTTGTAACTTTCAAGTATAGAATGAATGGTCAGTGTTAGTTCCCGGTTAGTCTTCGGCCACCCAACACTCAGGCGTGGCACATTGGGCTTTAGCACCCCAACAACCTCCCACTTAAAGGACAATGTGCCTTTAAGTTGGGGTGACAATGTATATATACATACAATACATGTAGACAATGATCATGATCATCTACCCAATGCCCATGAGTGCGCGACAATGTGCAAACCTCTTTGAAGGTAAGCCCTTTGTGAGAAAATCAACAGGATTCTCAGTGGTGTGAATCTTGGCAAGATGCAATTGCTTGTCCTCAAGCACCTCAAGGATGAGCACATCCACATGCTTTGTCTTTGCATGAAACACTGGATTCTTTGCCAATTGTATAGCACTTTGGCTATCACAATGTAACACAGGCATCTCAACATTGATTCTCAAGTCTCCCACCAGCCGACCAAGTCATATAGCTTCCTTGCAAGCTTCTGAAGTTGCAACATATTCAGTCTCTGTAGTAGACAAGGTAACACAATCTTGCAAATGAGATCGCCATAAAACTGCACCTCCAGTGAATTCAAAAACATAGCCTAAAGTGGACCTTCTCTTGTCCAACTCTCCTGCATAATCTGCATCTGTGTAACCCATAACACATGCTTCCTTTCTTCCAAATAAAATGCACACGTCTTTTGTACCATTCAAATATCGCATAACCCCTTTCACTGCCTCCCAATGTTTCTTGCCTAGATTTTACATATATTTGCTAACAACTCCCACTGCAAAAGCAATATCAGGACGTGTAGCAATCATAGCATACATCAAACTCCCAACTGCAGATGAATAAGGAACTTGTGCCATTTCAGCCTTTTCCTCTTCAGATTTAGGGCAATAATTTTTAGAAAGTTTCACATATGGAGGCAATGGAGTACTCAATGCCTTCCCCTTCTCCATATTGAAACGCTTGAGCACTTTAGCAAGGTACTCAGATTGAGACAAATAGACCAATTTCTTGCATTTGTCTCGCTTAATGTGCATGCCAAGGATATGGCTTGCTTCACCCATGTCTTTCAATTCAAAGTTTGCATGTAACTTTGACTTCAAGGCTGAAATCTCATCCCTGCATTTTCCGGCAATTAACATATCATCCACATAAAGGACCAAAATCAGCAAACTACCATCTTTAGCTCGTTTACTGTAGAGGCAATGGTCATGATATCGCTACTTTTGTAGCCTTGAGAGAGCATGAATGAGTAGAATTTACGATACCACTCCCTTGATGACTGTTTCAGATCGTAAAGAGTCTTTTCTAACTGACACACCAAGTCTTCATTTCCCTTCTCAACAAAACCTTCTGGCTGCTGCATATAAACTTCTTCTTGAAGATCACCATGCAAGAATGCCGTCTTGACATCCATCTGGTCAAGTTCCATGTCTTCTTTAGCAACTAATGCAAGTACACACCACAGAGTAGTCATCTTGACAACCGGAGAAAAGATCTCATCAAAGTCAATACCGTGCTGCTGCTTAAATCCTTTAGAAACAAGTCGTGCCTTGTACTTGGGTTTATTATCATGAGGTGTAATTTTTTGCTTGTACACCCATTTGCATGGTAATGCCTTTTTACCTTTAGGCAACCTAACCAACTTCCAAGTTTGATTCTTATGCAACGAGTCCATTTCTGATTGCATAGCTTTCTCCCACTTTGCCTTGTCATCTATTGACATGGCTTCCTTATAGCAAGAAGGCTCTCCGCAATTTGTCAACATAATGTAATCCAATGAGGGAGTAAATCTATCAGGAGGCCTTGAAACTCTTGTAGACCTTCTAATAACTGCTTGAGCTGGTTGTCCCTCATCAACATCTTGTACTACCGGAGGATTCTGTACTTGTTGTTTGACATTAGGTACTTCATTCCGATTGTGGACAACTCCATCTTCCTATAAGATAACTCTCTTGACCTCCACTGTATGGACAAGCTTCTTATGCATATTTTCTTCATTGAAGTATATGTCATTGTTGTGAACTATCTTTTTAGCTTCAGGATCCCATAACTGAAATCCCATCTCGCCAGGATTGCCATAGCCAAGAAATATGCATTTCTTTGACTTAGGAGCCAACTTGCTTCGAAACTCCTTTGGAACATGGCAATACGCTTCACAACCAAAGACTCTAAGATGCTTGTAAGAAGGTGGCTTCCTAGACCAAAGCTCTTCAGGTACCTTCCCATCTAAATCCTTGTTAGGAGATATATTAATAAGATGGACAGTAGTTGCTAACGCTTCCGCCCAAAATCCATTAGGCAACTCTGCATTGGACAACATGCTATGTAACTTCTCTTGTATGGTACGGTTCATCCTCTTAGCAACACCATTTTGTGGAGGGTTATATGGAGCAGTCAACTCTCTTTTGATGCCTTTGGAATCACAAAAATTTTGAAAGGCTTTAGTGACATACTCACCGCCATTGTCTGACCTTAAGCACTTTACTTTCTTGCCAGACTGATTCTACACTAATGCCACAAAATTCTAAAGTTTTGAAAGAACTTCATCCTTCATCCTTCTTCTTGAGAGGATATACCCACACTTTCCTTGAGAAGTTAACAATGAATGTAACAAAGTATAATGAACCTCCATGGATACGTTAGGCATAGGTCCACACACATCACTATGCACTAACTCTAATGGCTCACTTTTTCGATCGCTTCCCCTTTTTTGTGGTGACTGTGTTTGTTTACCATAAAGACAATGCTCACAAACTGAAAAATCCGAGAAACTGAAGCCATGCACATAACCAAAACGAGACAAGATTTTCATTCCCTTTTGAGCCATATGTTCTAACTGGCGATGCCACAAAGAAACACTTGGCTGCTTGGTTACACAAATTACATGGTTTTTAACTTTGGATACATGTAGCATGTACAAAGTCCCAGACTTTGAAGCATGTGCTACCACTAAAGAACCTTTGGTGATATTCCACGAACTATCACCAAATGTGCAGTAATATCTTGCGTCATCCAATTGTCCTGTACTAATCAAGATTTTGGTAAGCTTCGGCATATGTCTCACATTCTTTAGCACGAATGAAGAACCATTCTGAAATTTTAGCTACACATCACCGAAACCAACTATGGCGCAAGCAAAATCATTGCCAAGATGAACATGACCTTTACGGGTTGCATCATATGTACTGAGCCACTCTCTGTAAGGAGTCACATGAAACGACGCACCTGAGTCAATAACCCAATCCTGTAAAGCATAGTCATTAGTGGCAACCAAAAATGCTGAATCCATGGCAGATGTGAGATAAATGTCTCCATCAGAATCTTAAAAAAAAACATTGTTGATCTCTTCAATCTTTATAATTCTTTCCTTAGTCTTGCCTTCTTCCGATTTCTTGTCTTTACCTTTCTCTTGTTTCCACTTTCGACAGTCTTTCTTCATATGACCCTTTTTGTGGCAATGATAGCACTCAATGTCTTTTTGGCCATGTGATTTGCTACGAGATTTTCCTCTCTGATTCTGCTTGCCCTTTTCTTGTGATCGACCATGAACAACGAGAGCATTGCTAGTACCACGAGAAGTATCAAGATTCTTCCTGCTAACCGCTTCAGTAAGAAAATTGCCCTCAACATCAACACATGTTAAACCATCAGGAGGTGCTAAGTTATTTATAGCTGTGTGAAAAGTATCCCAACTTTCTGGCAACGTAATTAGCAAGAACATTGCTTTGACCGAATTGTCGAAATTGATTCCTTGCGCAGAAAGTTGACTGAAAATTGTGTTGAACTCATTGAGATGGTTGCACATGGGTGTGCCCTCATCCATCTTCAAATCAGCTAACTTTTTCAGGCAATAAACCTGTGATGTTGCACTTTGCTTCTCATACAGGTCACATAACTTCTTCCAAATCTCATAACTAGCCTTTTCCATGTTCACATTGAAGTACACATTCTTTGACAAAGTCAGCATGATGGTGGACATGGCAAGCTCATCCAACTCCTGCCAATCATACTCATCCATATCCTCAGGCTTTATCTCCTTCATCTTTATTGGCCGGATCTGCTTCTTCTATACTAAGACATTATAAATATGTTCCTTCTAAACTGGGAAGTTAGTGCCATCTAACTTCTCAATGTTGAACAAAGAGTTCTCCGATGATGAAGCCATCACTCGACAAGGAACAAAAGTAATAGATCCGCTCCACTAAAAAAAATGATAGAAGACCTGAAAAATTTCGGCAGAGTCTCCCCTGGAAAACTGATTTCTGAACCCAAAACAAATGTGTACAATGACTGAAACGCTGATCAAAGTGGCTAAACTGGCAAGACTGAATCTCAAAGAACTATCAATGTTAGTGTCTCCAACTCTAGAAGAGTGTCTCTGACGAACTGAACACTGTCAAACGCATACGCATAAAGATGACAACAATGCCAACAATGGTGGGTCAGCAGATGCACACCAATATTGCACTAACCTCATAAACATACATACTATATCGATGGCGAAACTATGGGGATGTCGGGGCTCGCTCCAAAACCTGTATCACCAAAAGGATCTCCACATTTGAGAATCCCCCAGCTCAATAAAACCTTACCACGACCCTCAACAACAGGCTTTGTATATTTCCATCACAATACATAAACCGCATAAGATCTTACATCAACCACAAAAACCCTTTTCTGTAACCGCTACGGCGGTTTGTCTGATTTAACAGATCCTCAAGACCTTACATCAAATATGCGTGTGACAGAGATTGCAGAAAGAGTCTGCAACGAAAACCTGTATATGCAGAAGAACCGATGAAGGTAGACCACCCTACTATCTGAACTGAATATCTCTCAAAATGTGTAAAATTTGCAGAAAGAAGTTGTAGACCACGCGAAAACGATTCAAAATAGAGGGAATGGACATGAAATAAGCTGTTTTTACAGGTCAAACCAGATTTGTAAAAATTTACAGCTTGTACTTTATGACCTACATGCAATCTGAGTGACGTATCTCCAAATTGGTGAAAATTTTGAGAAAATTTTCTTCTGCAAAGTTGAAGAGGAAAAAAACCATTAGGAATTGCGGAAATCGACTTGAATGAAGACGTTTTGGTAGGCCAAAACACAGATCTGCAAAAACGTGCTATAGTTTTTGTTGTTCTCTGCCTGCCTCTCCGCTGAGCTCCAATGGTGCTCCCAATCCCTGAGCTCTGATACCAGTTGAAGTGCGCGGACGAGAGCGTGTGTGGGTGTGTGCAAAAATGGAGAAGAGAGGAGACACAAGTTTGGGTGGACTCCAAACACAATAGTATTAGGGTTATGAGTCCTTATTCTTTTATGTAGAATGATTGGTCAGTGTTAGTTCCCGGTTAGTCTCCGACCGCCCAACACTCAGGTGCGGCACATTGGGCTTTACCACCCCAACATATACGTATATGAAAAGATTGCAAATAATAATATCAAAATGGCTATAACTTAGCCTTTTTGGAATGCAACCCCAACACAAAAAAACTAGTTTTATTTGTGTGAGTATATTTTCACTATTGTGATTTTTTCCTTTCTAAAATAATTCTCCTCATCACTCTCATAAATTATAATACTAAAAATATTCATCTTTTTATGGTAGCCTCATACTGAGAGAGATGTTTTTTTAAGTTGGCCTCTTTACATTTTTTATACCTATATTATTTTTTATTTAATCACATGTACATATTTTTAGACCCCTCAATATATTTGATTTTTAAGGTTGTATTATTCACTTATATCATGACCTCAGAAATATCTTCACTTATAGACCCACAAAATAAGGTCAAGGATATGTGGCGTACATGCATGCATTATGGAGGGCTCACTCTTGGAGGCATTCAAAAGAATCATCCAAAGAGGGACCCCACAAAGACTTTGTGCAGTGGAAGAAGACAGTCGGTTTTACAAAAAATTTTGCGGCCACTTCCTCTCCAAATTTGGAAAAGTGATAAAGACAAGCAATCATAGGTCTTGAGTTGAACTTTTGCCTCAAATTTTTTCATAATTTTTGGACCTACGAGCTATAAGATATGATTTAATTGGTGGATCCCAATCTGCCCATGCCATGTGGGCCACACTCTCTCTTCCACTTTATCGTTTTCCTCTTTCACACACACTTTATCCCCCTCTCTCTCACCTCTCCTTTCTGCACCATACTCACCTTCTCCTCAACCTTGAAACATAAGAGAAACCATGGTGAACTCCTCTTATACACACTTCTATTTCAATATTGACCTCTTAAACTCATTTTTTCTCCTCCAAATTATCAATTTCTATCAAAAAATCCACAAAATGAGCTTCTTCTCTCAAAAAACAGTATCATGGTGACGGATCTTCAATCACCTTGTCTCCCAAGAAAGGTCAAGAATGGAGAGCAACCATGCCGTCGAAATTAGTGGACCGTCAACAAGCGTAAAAAATTGGCCTACTCAAGCTTCTTGGAGCATCAACATTGTAAGAAATCCATCTTTTCTTACCTCTTAAGCATTTATCTTTCTTATTTGTATTTTACATGGATACTCTCATTGTAAATATCCAAATCCATTTGTAAATCAATAAAAAGTATCCTAACTCTACTAATCTACTAACACTAACCCTACTATGTGAAGTCCTATCACCTCCATTCCTCTCCTCTTTCTTTTATCTCTCTATCCCCACCACCTTCTTGATAATTTTAAGCAAGAAAATAGATAAAATGCTGAAAATCTAACCCAAGCATGGTTAAGAGCACCATGTTATAGCTTTAGAAACCAAGCTCAATCTCTTGAGAAGGAGCTCTTGAGTGAAATATCATTAGTTTATGCACACGCATGTGTTGCACTTAGGGGTGTGATTATGTTGGAATTAGGGTTGCAGAGAAACACACACAGCTTGGAGAAGACGAAGAAAGCTCAAGGCCCACAATAGAGAGTGTGTTACTTGGTGTGCAATGGAAAGATAGATAGCCCTAGAGTGATGGGCATATATACAATGCACGGGGGAAAAAACCTCCTAAAGAAGGAAAAAATGCCCCAGCGGTCCTAGTGTTTTCACACACATCACTACCACATGTATATGGTAACAAATCCCCCCTGGAGTGATGCGGTGAACAAGAGCTGACACATGAGTAAAGGGAAGTGCCAAGCCCTGAGGACATGATCACTCCACAAAGAGAAGTAAGCCCAAAGCTTTGCGGAAAGCTTCGAGCTTCTCACTGCCTTTGTGAAAAGATATGCAAGGTTGTCATGTGTTGGCACATAAGCCAAGCTGATCTCTCCTCCTGAGAGCCTCTCTCTGACATAGTGGTAATGCACCTCAATACGCTTTGTGCGAGCATGGAAAACTGGGTTCCTCGCAACTGCCAATGCGCTCTGACTGTCAGTGTATATAGTGTTGGCAGTGTCCTGTCCAACACCCAAATCAGCCATAAGGCGTCTGAGCCATACACACTCAACCGTAGCTGTGCAGACTGCCCTGTACTCAGCCTCACAACTCGAAGTGGCCACAGTAGGTTTCTTCTTGCTCAACCATGATATACATGAACTGCCAAGCATGAAACAAAAAGCATTTGTGGACACTCGCGTGTCAAAACAACGAGCCCAATCTGAGTCCAAAAAAGCATGTAAATCTGGTGGCAATGATCCCCCCTTGGGATAAAACAAGCCAAGATGTAAAGTGACACTAAGGTAGTGAAAAATCCTCTTGACAGCCTGCCAATGCTTAGACCCTGGGCTATGCAAAAATCTGCTGACCTGTGAGACTACAAACTGAATATCTGGCCTCGTGTTGCATACATAAATGAGGCAACCAACAACAGTTTGGTAAAGAGTGACATCAGCACGATCGCTAGCATCATGTAGACTCAACTTCAAACCTTTTTCCATGTGGCAATATGTTTGCAATCCTCAAGTCCAAACTTACATAGCAATGTATCTATGTAACTTTTTTGACACAAGGCAATACCACCATCACACTGCTTAAACTGTATGCCCAAATAATGATGCAACAACCCCAAATCTTTCATCTTGAAATTAGCATTCAAATCAACCTTAAATTCAGCAATATGTCTCTCATTTGGTTAAGTGATCAACAAATCATCTACTTAAAGAACCACAATGAGAAGTACATCACCCTCACACTTTACATACAATGTGCTTCCTGTTGGACTATTACGAAAGCCTTGTTTGACCAAATGAGTGTCAGCTTTCTCATACCATGCACGAGGAGATTGCTTCAACCCACACAAAGCCTTGTTACATTTGCACACTTTGTCCTCTTGTCCTTTCTTGACAAAACCGCGAGGCTGCGTTACATAAACTTCCTCAAATATGTCACCATTCAAGAAAGTAGTAACAATGTCTGATTGATGTATATCCCAACCAAAATGAGCTGCCAATGCACATAGAAAACGCACAGTAGTCATACGACAAGTGGGAGCAAAGGTCTCTTCATAATCTATGCCTTTTTGTTGTGCATAACCCTTTGCAACAAGTCGAGCCTTATGGCGATCGATCTCACCATCCGACTTGCGTTTCAACTTGTAAACTCACTTCGTATCAATGGCCTTTTTTCCAAGAGGCAAATCACATAAAGTCATGTAATTTTATGCACTTTAAGCGAGCGATACTTATTAAGAAATGGTAATGATGAGAAAGGAGAATTGGCGGGGGGGGGGGGGGGGGACAAGAATTAACACTAAACGCGTTTCGCTTATATAAAGCTCATAAGTAGTGCTAATTTCTTTACAAGGAGTGGGGGGTATAAATAAGGGTTCTGGGTTACAAACCCAAGGTGGGTACGAAAGGTGAGGATTAAGAGGACGATAGAGAGTTTTGAGGTACCCACCAATAAATATTGGCATCTTTTGGTACACAAAAGTAAAAACTACCATAATTTGGTATGATGTGCACCCTTTGGAAGGTAATAACAAGGAAAGAGAGGCTAGAAAGAAGGATAAAGGCATAAAGTGCAAAACTTGGGGGGAGAAACATTCAAGAGAGGCCCAAACATTTATGGGGGGAGGGGGCTGGATATACCAAAATTATATTAATGGTTCAAACCTAGAGAGGGTTCCAACATAAGAGAGGGGGGGTGTTTGTTATAACAAAGCGATCAAGGAGGGGTGCGAGAATTGGGGGTTAGCATTTTTTCGACATTGGGTGCATTAAGCCAACAAATAAGAGGTTTCAGGAGGTGGGATAGTTCGGGTGTGGTGTTCAGTTGAAGCATGAGAGGTTTAATCAAGTTAAGAGAGATATTAAGATTGCATGCAAAGGGTGAAAAAGGAAATTTGACCACTAAGGGGGAGTCTTTTGCTTTGGGTTTCTTGATTAGGAGAGAGTCTCTGTCATTGTAAGAGATAAGGGAGAAACATGTTTGAAGGAGAGCTCGGGGGTAGCCCCTTTCTCTAAGTCTTTGGAAGAATTGGGCACGAATGGTAAGGAAGCCCTCCAAAGAACTCTCTCTACTGATTTATCTTTTCAGCTTTGCAAAGATGAACGCGACCTTTTGGTGTGTGGGGTGCCAAGATTGCTAGGGAATGTAATTATAGGAGTTGAAACTTTTTTTGAAAGCAGTGAGAATCAAGAATCCCTGAAAGAGAAAAGGAGGGTCCTTTGAAGAAATGAATGTCAAGGATGGAAGCTTCTATCGTAGAAATGACCGGGGAAATTTTGATATGGTTTTGGAGTGGCGAACCATACAGCTTGAGGATTTTTTCAAGGTCAAGAAGGGAGCCCTGCCAAATGCCAAAGGCATCGTCAATGAATCTTTTGTAATAGAGAAGAGAGGGATGGGAGGGAAGGTTGATAATGTCCTCTAAGTGACAAAGAAAGAGGCAAGCATATACGACAACAAAATTGGAACCCATGGCAATCCCTTTGATTTGGTGCCAACAATTCCCTTGGAAGGAGATGTAGTGGTGGCTTAGGACAATAGAAGCCAAAGATAGGATAAGATTTGTTTTGGGTGAGGAGAAATGGTGCTGGATAGAGACAGAGAGGGCAAGCAAATATTGTTGAATGGGAATGCTAGGGTATAATGATTCCACATCAAACGTGAATAGAAGGACATGGGAAGGAAGGACAAGAGATGAGATATCCTTGACGAGTGAAAAAGAGTCCTTAAGGTGTTGCTTCTTTGTGAGAAGAATAGGGAGAAGTTGGATGTGGAGCCATATAGAGGCACGCTCCAAGACATATCCTCTATATGAGAAAATGGGATGCCCTACTAGGGAAGGTTTGTGGATTTTAGGAAGCAGAAAAAAAGGGCAAGGCTTGGGTTTAGAAGAAGGACGTCTAAGGAATGAATTCTCTCTCTTTAGAGGAAAGAAGAGCGCAATTGATAAGAATGGAGGAGAGAAGAGAGGAGACAAAGGAGAGGGGAGCTGAAGCCACGGGGGTGTAGGTAGAAGAGTCTAAGAGATGCTTAAAGGCTTCCTCTATGTACCAAGTTTTGGATAAGATGACAGGTCCTAAATTTTTGTCAGCAGGCAGCTAGTTTGATGATAATGGAAGGATCATTTTTTAAGGAAAGGAGGGCTTTCTTTAGAAAGAAAGGAGGGGGGTGAGAAGTGATGTAACATTTAATGGCCTAATAACTTATGTGTAGCGGAAATTAGCATGAACATAGTGGGCATTTCATTAGAATAGATTCCTAATGAGAATTACAAGAGTGCTTGGGTGGAGAGAGCAACAAAAAGCATAACACCTAGTTAGATAGCATCAACAATACTTTCAAAAGAGAGAGAAATTAAGCTATTGACAACAGTTGAGGACCGGATTTGCATGGAGCCGGTCCCCCCTCCAAAAGGCTTTGTATTATGGTTTCTCCCATCAAGAGAGACATTGTACAATACAATTCTTTGTGTTCCTTCAAGACTAGCTAGTGCAATGAAGATGAAAGCTTCATGCACTAAGCAAAACACTTAGCAAACACAACTTTAATTATCCCCGTTCTCAGACCCAAGACCTCACACACCTTCGAAGATGGTGAGAGCTAGCAGGGTATGAGAGTAGATTGAGAGGAAGAAGGAGTATCTTACGAGAAAGATGTACATCTCCTCACATAATCACTCATATTAGCATAGCTTAGCTTAGTAATTAGCTTGGTAGAGGAGATGAGCATGCATTGAAGCTTGGCTCTTGGTTGGATTTGCATCCACATGCCAAGAGTATGTCGATGTAGGCTTCTATCTCACAAGCTTGGAGTAGGTGATGAGCTCTCCATTAAAGCTTGGGGAGAGATAGTCTTCTCTTTCTTCACACATGAGATTGTTTGAGTGTGTGTGTGATAATGCCTTGCAAAAATCAGCCCCGTCTCTCTCTTGGGCGAGCCCCCTTGCTATTTGCTCTTGCAGGCTCCCTATTGGACAATGCCAAGCTCAGCCAATGGCTATTAAGCAGCATAAGTGATAGCCTTCTGACATGTGTCCCCCTTTCCCCTTTTGTGAGAGCTTAATCAATTAAACTTAATTGATTTAAGTGAATTAAATCCCCATTGGACCTTTCCCCATTATGACCAATAGGAATTAAGTAGCCCATTGGGCTGCTCAATTCCTATTGGACCCCTTCTCAGGCTGTCCAATAATCATCCAAGAGACTTAATTTTCATTGGTTCTTTTTATTAAGTGTTTTAAAATTAATTAGGCTAAATTTACTCTAGCATAATTCTCATTGGTCCACTTCAAGGGTCATCCAATAGGAATTGAGCACATTTTGGGAGCAACTAGCTTAGGCATCTGACATGTGTCCTTCATTCCCTTTGTGTAAAGGGGGCTTGCGTGTGTGTGTGTGTGTGTGGCTTTCTCTCTCATCCCCTACCTTTAGGGCTCGCCCCCTCATGTGTAGGGATGTGTGTTGACTTTGGAGAGCACACAAACCACCCAATTCATCCTAAGCTTTAACCCTTTGGACACAACCTTTGAATTTTGGAACCTTAGCATTTTGGAAGTCTTAATGGGCTGAACCTTAGGGTCTTTTTAGCCCATTGTTGCACATGGCTCTTTTGCAGATGGCCCCCCCTTTGGATCCCTATTTTCCCTCCTTTGGATCCCTACTGTGGCCGGGCTGCTAGCTTAACCAATATTCTAGCTTTTTCTCCCCTGGCACTTCCCCATATTAAATGATCAGTTTAACATGAGAAAATCATTTAGGAGAATTAGATATTGATTATTATGACAAGTGAGAAGAGAAGAGGTTTTCCATAAGGTGCAAATTTGTGCAGAGAGAGAGATGAAAATATTTTTGAGATTAAGAGAGGGAGCGGGTGGATACCAAGAGGTATTGGGGAGGGAGAATGGAGTTGAGGGTGGGGAAACCTCTTTAAAAAAGAGCTTGAGTTGATAGTTTCTTTTCAAGTTAGAGAAAGAATGCAATAGAGAGGAGAGAGAAGGAGGGGAGGGAGGAGGAATATATTTAAGCCCTAAACCAAAGAGCTTCTTTTCGTGATGAGAGAGAGTACGACTAGAGAGGTTGTGGAAAGCTAAGTTAGTGACTTTGTTTTCTAACTCGTAAATTGTTTGATTTTTGAGAATAATCACCTTAAAAAGAGAAGGGTTAGTAAGAGGGAGCCAATATTTGTATCTTCTTTTAGCAACACCATAAGGGGAAGGAGAAGGAGATGAGCGGGGTGTAGTGGGAAAGTAGGTTGGTGAAAAGGGAGGAGGGGTCCAAAGAAAAGGAAAGAGGAGGGGTTTTGAGAAGAGCAAATGGACCCATGAAGTAGGGTGCTCAACAACTACTTCCTCCTCCATTGTAGGGTTTTTGAGAACCTAGGTTTTTTAGGAAGGTTGAATGAAGGATGGGGAGAGAAGAGGCAAAAGGGTGGGAGAAGGGTGGCTGGAACTTGTAGAAGGGTGGTTGGAACTCGTAGGGGTATTAAGGGGATAATTGGGAGTTTTGAGCAAATGTGGAACGGGTGAGGGTAGAAGGCCTAAAGAGGAGGGGGGTTTTCTAAGCAAGGAGGGGGAGGGGGAGAGAGAGGAGGAAGTGTTATTAGGTTTTTTGAATGGTTGGCGGGGGTATTTACCAAAGGGGGCTTTATGTTTAGCAAGGGAAGATGAAGGTTGTGAGGGAGTGAATTTATTAAAAGCAAAAGGTTTTTTTAGAGGAAGAGGGTTTACAAAAGTTCAAAGGTGTCTTTTGGGAGAGGAGTTTGCTCATTTGAGTGGTGACTTCATGTTGAACGAGCTCACTAATGTTGTCTTCTTTAGGTAAAGCCATTGCTTTGGAAAAGAGGGTCTCTTGGGTTCTTTTTCTTGCGTTGTGAGCCGCTGATTCAATAGAACTAGCCAAATACGCTTGTAGGATGGAGTTTTGAATAAAAGAGTCTAACTCTAGAAGAGAAGAATGTTTCCACTCCACTAGTTGATTAGCCAAAGTTTCGGGTTGAACTCTAGGGAAGGATATGGGTGAGAGTATCATGGTGACGTCTTACTCATCTTCAATCACCTTGTCTCCCAAGAAAGGTCAAGAATGGAGAGCAACCGTGCCGTCAAAGTTAGTGGACTGTCAACAAGCGTAAAAATTTGGCCTACTCAAGCTTCTTGGAGCATCAACATTGTAAGAAATCCATCTTTTCGTACCTCTCAAGCATTTATCTTTTTTATTTGTATTTTACATGGATACTCTCATTGTAAATATCCAAATCCATTTGTAAATCAATAAAAAGTACCCTACTCCACAAATCTACTAACACTAACCCTACTATGTGAAGTCCTATCACCTCCATTCCTCTCCTCTTTCTTTTATCTCTCTATCCCCACCACCTTCTTGATAATTTTAAGCAAGAAAATAGATAAAATGCTGAAAATCTAACCCAAGCATGGTTAAGAGCACCATGCTATAGCTTTAGAAACCAAGCTCAATCTCTTGAGAAGGAGCTCTTGAGTGAAATATCATTAGTTTATGCACATGCATGTGTTGCACTTAGGGGTGTGATTATGTTGGAATTAGGGTTGCAGAGAAGCACACATAGCTTGGAGAAGACGAAGGAAGCTCAAGGCCCACAATAGAGAGTGTGTTACTTGGTGTGCAATGGAAAGATAGATAGCCCTAGAGTGATGGGCGTATATACAATGCACGGGGGGAAAAACCTCCTAAAGGAAAAAATGCCCTGGCGATCCTAGTGTGTTCACACACATCACTACCACATGTATATGGTAACAAATCCCCCTTGGAGTGATGCGATGAACAAGAGCTGGCACATGAGTAAAGGGAAGTGCCATGCCCTGAGGACATGATCACTCCACAAAGGGAAGTAAGCCCAAAGCTTTGCGGAAAGTTTTGAGTTTCTCACGAGACAATGCCTTTGTGAAAAGATTTGCAAGGTTTAAGTGCTTTGTGCGAGCATGAAAAACTGGGTTTCTCGCAACTGCCAATGTGCTTTGACTATCAGTGTAGATAGTGTTGGCAGTGTCCTGTCCAACACCCAAATCAGCCATAAGGTGTCTGAGCCATACACACTCAACCGTAGCTGTGCACACTGCCCTGTACTCAGCCTCACAACTCGAAGTGTCCACAGTAGGTTGCTTCTTGCTCAACCATGATATACATGAACTACCAAGCATGAAACAAAAACCACTTGTGGACACTCGCGTGTCAAAACAACCAGCCCAATCTGAGTCCGAAAAAGCATGTAAATCTGGTGACAATGATCCCCCCTTGGGATAAAACAAGCCAAGATGTAAAGTGCCACTAAGGTAGCAAAAAATCCTCTTGATAGCTTGCCAATGCTTAGACCCTGGGCTATGCATAAATCTGCTGACCTGTGAGACTACAAACTGAATATCTGGCGTCGTGTTGCATACATGAATGAGGCAGCCAATAACAATTTGGTAAAGAGTGACATCAGCACGATCACCAACATCATGTAGACTCAACTTCAAACCTGTTTCCATGGGAGTGGCGATAGGTTTGCAATCCTCAAGTCCAAACTTACATGGCAATGTCTCTATGTAGCTTTTTTGACACAAGGCAATACCACCATCACACTGCTTAAACTGTATGCCCAAATAACGATGCAACAACCCCAAATCTTTCATCTTGAAAATAGCATTCAAATCAACCTTAAATTCAACAATATGTCTCTCATTTGGTCCAGTGATCAGCAAATCATCTACATAAAGAACCACAATGAGAAGTACATCACCCTCACACTTTACATACAATGTGCTTTCTGTTGGACTATTACGAAAGCCTTGTTTGACCAAATGAGTGTCAGCCTGTCTCATACCAAGCACGAGGAGATTGCTTCAACCCATACGAAGCCTTGTTACATTTGCACACTTTGTTCTCTTGTCCTTTCTTGACAAAACTGCGAGGTTGCGTTACATAAACTTCCTCAAATATGTTACCATTCAAGAAAGTAGTAACAATGTCTGATTGATGTATATCCCAACCAAAATGAGCTGCCAATGCACATAGAAAATGCACAGTAGTCATACGACAAGTGGGAGCAAAGGTCTCTTCATAATCTATGCCTTTTTGCTGTGCATAACCCTTTGCAACAAGTTGAGCCTTATGGCGATCGATCTCACCATTCGGCTTGCGTTTCAACTTGTAAACCCACTTCGTACCAATGGCCTTTTTTCCAGGAGGCAAATCACATAAAGTCCATGTGTCATTTTCTATAAGTGCATCATATTCTGATTGCATGGTAGCCATCAAATTTTCTGAATTCTGTGCTTCATCAAAAGACAGAGGCTCGTCAACATCATGTAAGCTAGACATAGCCAAAGCATAACAATCTGATGCATAAGATGCATGGCAAGAGCCTGAATGAGTACGACTAGACAAAGGTGCATCCAATTTACTGTCACGCAAAGTGTGCACCAGCCATTTTGGCTTACCTCTAGCTTGCTCATTTTCAGCCCTTTCCTCATCAAGTACATCATGTACATCTGCATCAATAATAGGCTGATCTGTAACATTTTCAGAAACCCCTATAGGCTGTACATTTGCCTCATTGGAACTTACTTTCGTATTTCCACCACTGAAAAGAGGCAACAAATCATAAATGTCGTGTGAGCTTACATTACCGTCTTTAGTACATGACAACAAGGGTTGAACAGAATCTTCCACAAACACTACATCCCATGAAACCAGAATACGTTTTGTTTGTGGATGATACAACCTATAACCTTTGCTTTCAGCACTATAACCAACAAAAATACATTTGACATCCTTATCATCCAATTTTCTGTGCTGTGTTTTTAGCACCAAAGCATATGCCAAACAACCAAAAACACGCATGTGCTCAATAGAAGGCTTTCTATCATGCCATGCTTCATATGGAGGAATAGACTGCAAAGCTTTTGTAGGACACCTGTTTAGTACATAAGTGGCACACATGATGGCCTCAAGCCAAAAAGAATGCGGCAAAGCTTGACTTTTGACCATGCATCATGCCATTTTCGTAAGTGACCTGTTTTTTCTCTCAATAACACCATTTTACTGAGGTGTATAAGGCACTGTACATTGGTATTTTATCCCACGACTAGCCAAAAATGCATTGAATTCATGAGACGTATACTCCCCCCCTCGATCGGAACGGAGGGTGCCCATAGTACATTTCGAGACATTTTCAGCCATAGCCAGAAATTGTTTGAAGCACATAAAAACTTTGTACTTCGCTTTAAGAGGAAATACCCATGCATGCCTGGAGTAATCATCAATGAAAGTCACGAAGTAAAGGTAATTGCCCAAGGACGGAGTTTGCATGGGCCCACAAACATCACTATGCACAAGTTGCAACTTGCATGTGGCCCGAACTGAATCATCCTTTGGAAACTTAGAATGCTACATCTTACCCAAAATACAACCTTCACAAACATGTTTGACAGGTGCTTCAAGAGGCGGCAAAGAAGCAACCATATCAGATTTCTACAAACGCAACAAACTGGCAAAATTCAGATGACCAAAACGTGCATGCCAAAGTTTTGCATCTAAAATAGTTGAATCTGCAACTGAATTTGCAAAATTTTGTCCACACTTGTCATACAAGGTGAGCTTATACAGCCCACGACACAAAAGCCCAGAT
The DNA here is from genome assembly GCF_014529385.1 of Adiantum capillus-veneris. Taxonomy (NCBI): domain Eukaryota; kingdom Viridiplantae; phylum Streptophyta; class Polypodiopsida; order Polypodiales; family Pteridaceae; genus Adiantum; species Adiantum capillus-veneris. The sequence continues at coordinate 47,662,956 of NC_140932.1, forward strand.
GCAACGATTTCATCACCAAAACTGAGATCATGAACTGTACATCTGTCATCCACAAATTTGACTACAAGTCTAAGTCTAGCAAGTGCAGATACAAACAAAAGATTCTTCTTGATCCCAGGTACGTAAAGTGCATCAACAAGTGTGAAAGAACTGCCATTAGCAGCAATAAGCACAATCTTTCCAACTCCCTAAACCGAATAAGAGGCATTGTTGCCACAAGTGATTGAATTCCCATGAGGGACAGACTCGAGAGAGGTGAACAATTCACGATGTGAGGTAATGTGCTTTGTAGCACCACTGTCGAAATACCACACATGTGAATCTGCAGCAACTGACATGCATGCATCATGGACAACAGGATTGTAAGTGCACTCTGCACTAAAAGCCCATTCTGCATCAACATCAGCATTACAGTCTCCTTTTACAGAAGACTCAACAATGGCTACATTTGTAGTGGAACCAGCATTTGCAGTGGAACCACCCTCTTTCTTCTTAGCCTCTTTGGCCTTTAACTTAGGACACTGCTTGATCAAGTGATCATTAGCTTTACAATAATGGCAACGCATCTTCTTTTTTCCCTTATCACCAGAATTGCTAGACGATGTGCTGCCAGCACAAGCATTGGGAACATAAGTTTTGCCAGTCGCAATAGAACCATAAGAAGTGGCTGCATTACTGTTACCACCCTTTCTTTGAGAAGCAAATAAAAGCCTGTTCAACTGCATGCTGTCTAGTCTTGTTTTTTCTGGAAAGTGACTCTTGCAACAACAATGTGCATAATGCATCAAACTTGACAACTTCTAGATTTCCTTGGGTCGTAAGTCTCCAAGTACTAGCAAAAGTCTGGTAAAAATCTGGTAAGGCATCAAGAACAGTCTGCACAAGGGAACTGTCTGAAATAACTTCACCTGCAGAAATAAGTTGCTCATTGATATCCTTGACACTAGCAAGGAAAGTGTCCATATCATCTTCCTCATGCATAATCTTCGACTCCAGCTCTTTACGCAGCAAAGAAATTTTAGCCTCATTGCGACTTGCATAAAGACCAGCCAAAATATCCCAAGCATGTTTTGTAGATTTTTCTAAACGGATGTGAGAAACAATAGTGCACTTCATAGACACGCAATCAACGCATGAGCCTATGCATCCTTTATATCCCAACGAGCTTGTTCTGCTGTAGGCAAAACAACTCTAATAGCAACAATCCTTTCAACAAGACCTACAACATCCTCAACATCGCCTACATCCTCAGAACCACGACGTACATCAATGGCTTGCACAATATTCCAGACGCCCTTTGACACAAGAACGTGTTGCATCATATAAGCCCTCATAGGGTAATTGTCCCCATCCAACCTGTCCTCAGTAGCAAACATCTTGAAGACATCTGTGTTGTTGTCAGCCATGGTAAATGCTGCACCTGATGTGAAAACTACCCGAAAATAGGAGAAATGGAGCGGGAACAACACGTGCTATATAGCACAAACCGTAGAAGACTGTAAGGCACCTGTTATGCAAAAAACGGCATTGACAGAACTTTTGCACAAAATGACAAAATTACCTGTGCAAACCTGCTTGTAGTGGAAACGGAGGCCGAAATAAGCCCGAATCAATAATCTGAGCAGACTAAGCTCTACGAGCTTACCCGAAATAGTTGTTCACCTGCAAATGCTCGCCAAAATTTACTGTAATTGGAGAAAGTGAGCAGGCATGTGCTGGAGCAGTTGTCGACTAAGCCCGGGAGGACGTAACTTGCTCTGATACCAATTGTTGGAATTAGGGTTGCAGAGAAACACACACAACTTGGAGAAGACGAAGGAAGATAAAGGCACACAATAGAAAGTCTGTTACTTAGTGTGCAATGGAAAGATAGATAGCCCTAGAGTGATGGGCGTATATACAATGCACGGGGGAAAAAACCTCCTAAAGAGGGAAAAAATGCCCCGGCGGTCCTAGTGTTTTCACACACATCACTACCACATGTATATGGTAATAAATTAGCACGGGAGTTTTATGTCATTGTAAGAGAGAGTGATCATGCAATAGAGAGTAGGACGCCTTCATTCTCCTACTTGTAAGCACAACATTTTGCTGAATCAAGGAGGTGGATTTGGACTAAGCATGGCTACCTTGTCTCTCTTTCAACATGAAGTCATGGAGAACAATTATGTGTAAGCCTCATGGTGTTTTTTTGCTTAAGTTCTCGATAGCTTGTTTGTGGTGTGGTGTTGTTGATTTGACCATAAATACCATGTGATGTAAGAGGGTGATAGGGTGGAGAGGACTCCCCTGGCCTTAAGACAGTGATTGGTGGCTTGTCTTGTGATGTGTTGTGGTATTTTACTCAAGCTATGTTGAACAAGATGCTAATCTCACTTTTTTTGGTCATGGCTACTTTGTGAGCAAGTATTAGTGCAACAAGAATTCTCTCTCTCTCTCTCTCTCTCTCTCTCTCTCTCTCTCTAAGCATCCTAGTTCACATCCAAAACTAGGTGGTGCCCCAAATTTGTGTAGGGTGTGGTTGTGGGTTTGGGTGTGTTTTTTTGTTCTTTTTTTCAACCCCCAACCCAATTGAGGAGCATGGGAGCCTAGAAGGGTGCTTAGAAGCCACTCTCCTTGTTGCCCATCCCCGACCACGTCATTGTCTATAGCTGTAGAATATCGCACACTTGTTGTTTCTACTGTTTCAACATCTAATTTGGGAGAATTTTTCTTGCTTAGTTTCAAATATGATAGTAGTGGGGTACTCATTGCCTCCCCCCTACATACTTAAATGTTGGAATACCTCATGAATAATATAACATTCTTAAGATAACTCGAGAATTCCTTTTTTTTCATCTCTCTCAATTTGCATACTAAGAAAATGATATGCTTCGCCTAAATACTCCATAGCAAAGTATTCTCTCAACATTTGCTTCAATTAAGAAAAAGCTCCTCATTGGATTTTCTTGCAATGAGCACTTCATCTACATATAAGATGAGAATGATCAAAGCATAAAATCATCAAACTTTTGATAACCACTACCTCAAACCTTTCCTTTAAGCCATAAAGTGTTTTCTTGAGTTTGCATGCAAGCTCCTCCCTGCTAGGCTATTTGAAACCTCTAGGTTTCTTCATGTAAACGTCCTCTTCTAGATCCTCATCATGAAGAGAATTTGTCTTCACATCTATTTGGACAAGGTCCATGTCGCTAATGGCTACTAGGCCAAGCATTATGTACAATGTAATCATCTTGTGAACGGGCAATAATATTTCATCAAAATCAACTCCTATCTGTTACTTGAATCCCTTAGCTACCAGTCTAGCCTTGTATTTAGGCTTGCAATTATCAAATATAAACTTCTTCTTGTAAACCCATTTGTAAGGTAAGGTATGCTTGCCTTCTAGAAATTCAAAGAAGGCCCATGTCTCATTATTGACAATCGAGTTATATTGCGATTGCATGGCTTACTCCCAAACGACCTTGTCATCCATTTGTATGGCTTCTTTGTGAGGAGATGGATCACCAAAACCTAACAACATAACATAGTCCAACCCTGGCTGAAATCGCTTAGGTGGATGTGAGGATCTACTAGATCATCTCAAGGCCCTGACTATTTCCCTCTATCCTGTGAGTGGAGTGCTGCTAGTGAAAGGTACATCGCTAGTCTTCTGATTTTTCACAGATTCTGAGGCAATATCCTTGAATGCGACTTTTGTATGCTCAAGTAGCTCTTTGATAGGTTCCTTTTGCATCTTTGATTCATTGAAGATAATATGTGAATTGCGGATTACTTTTCAAGATTCCGAGTGCCAGAGATAATATCCCATCTCTTCATTTGCACCATAACCAAGGAAAATGCACATGTGACTTTGGGTCTAGCTTTTTAGAAGCTCTTTGGGCACATGTGCATATGCCGCACATCCAAAGACACGCAAATGATCGAGGTGGATTCTTTTCAAGCCACTATACCTCTAGAATCTAGTAATTCAATGGCATACTAGGTTGGAATGTACTTATACGGCCGTATAATGAAAATTATACATATTATTTGGATTATACAATGTTTTTTCAAATAATACCTTATAAAACGTATAATTGAAACAAAAATTCAATTGAATATTTCTTCATTTGAAGAACTGTATAATATTTATGCCTCTTTGATCGAAGGATCACATTGCAATTTTTTCAGCTTGTCAGAGATAGAGGTGACACAACAAGCATGTATAGTTGCTTTTTTCAATTTTATTTTTTGCTAATTCATGTTGTGCTAGAGGTTCACCTTGCACATAGAATTAGGTTGTAGGTGCGTATAGGACTATTGTGAGGTTGTGTTGACTTAGTTACACTCCTAGAATATGGAGCACATTAGAGTTTTGTCTCGTGGTTTTGTAGACCAATTGGTCACACTCTAGAGAGAGCCATAGGGAGTGTAGAATCCCAATCGTGCTCTGTAGAGGTTCCTTCCTCGTACTTCAGAGATGGGGTAGGAGTTTGTCACTTCGTGTTGTGTATTGAGAATACTCACACTTCAAAAGTTGGAAAAATATACGAACATATCTAGAATCTTGCTATCCAATATAGTTTACTTTACACGCTAGAGACAGAGCTAAACTATAGTATAAATAAAATATACATATTTTCACATTTGAAGAGTAAAGAGCTAAGTTTAACTTTCTCTTCATCGACAAATGTATCAATGTTTATATTTTGTTTGCACTATTGTTTATTCTTTTGTTTTATGTATCCAAAGCACCTAAGCAATAGTACCAGATAGTGAGTGCTAAGTTGAAGCTTTGCTTCTCTTTCCATCACTGTCTGGTGCTTGCATTAGGTAAGTAAAGATATACTCTCTAAGTGTTCTTTGTAACTATGATAGATAGCTTTTTCAAGATGTGATGATTAATGGTTTGACTATTGCATTGTGTTAGAGATTTTCTCACACTTCAACAGTGACCAGATTGATTATTTAAATTTCAATCAATTAAATAATAGTGACCACTCTTGTATTAGAGCTATTAGCTCACACAACTGGGCTATTAGTGCATAATGTACATTTTTTGTAGTCTAATAGACTACTTTTGTGTGACGTAAACTTCCAATGTTCTGTGTTTAGTAGTGTACACACTTGTGTTAGAGTTTTTAACTCACACAGTTGGACTACTTTTTCATAACGTTAAATTTTAGTCATCTGTTTCTAAATTGAATGTACATTTATTCAATTATGATAACAAGATCTTATTCCAAAATCATAATCATTAATAATTGCATATATTTCATTTGTTGTAACAAATTGTTCACTTTAAATCTGTCTAAATATTGAACATTGATATTAAATATTTTCATATTTCAACGTTTAAAATTTGAATTATTCTCTTGGTGTTGATATATCATTGTTTGTCTTGATAGCCATGTCAGAGAAGAAGCTATCATGACACATCAAAAAACCGTCACTGAAACTATGGTTCACCACCTACATGGTGTGGAAGAGAAGCACTAACGTCGATGTTTTGAAATTGTAGAGCCTTCTAGCTTCAATGATTATGTCAATACGTTGACAAAACAATTCTTTGAGTGCTTATAGTAATCATTCGCTACAATATCATTTGATATTGCAATTTTCAGTGGTGGTCAATTGCGTCAAGCAAGTCTTGGTTGCTTTTGATATTCTACAAAATCTTGAAGTCCGCTCTCTCCCTTTAGTACGTGAAAAAAAGTAATTGGTTCATCAATTGCATGCAGAAATGAAAGGAAAGAGCAAGCTAGAAGGCCCTAGAAAAAGATTGAGAGTGGCTGATCCTATCGAGCTAGCCACAGGGACAGAAGTGGCAACTCCCACTCAGCCTACCAACGTAGAAGCAATCGGTCAAGGCAATGATCCTCTAGTATTTCACCTCCTATACGATCGACATGTTTTCCACTTGCAAGCACCCCAACTTGGAGAAGGCAGATGTGCATATGTCAAACAAGTTCATGTACTACATCCTGCCTTCTCAGACCTTGTGTATGCAGCTAAAGTATCCAAGATCCAGCCACACGGGACAACTGCTACACAACAAGCCATGAAAGAAGCCACCACTTTTAATATCCGACACCGAGGTATAATCTTGTCACTTGGCATTGTGCGTCACTCCCCACCACGCCCAATGCTTATCTTCAGATGTTGGAACGACAGCCATGTGGAGCAGTGGATACAAGCATGTCACTCGAATGGAAGCAAGCTTGTCATCAAAGAGCTTTTACAAACAACTGGTAGTATAGAGCACTTCCATGATAATATCTTACACATTGTCAATGTTGTATTGCAAACATTGAAGTACTTGCATCACCATGATTTTTTGCACAACAACCTTCACTCTTGCAAATATTATGTTGCATTTTGCTGACAAGGGTGTTTATTGTGGCATAATTTACAGATTGGGGCACTTCTAGCTTATTCCCAACTACGAAGACATTTCCAAAGCTAACACATCTATCTTTGGAGTATTGAAACAATCATCTTTGAGACTAACCTTGCGATGCCCCTGAGTGTATCTCCACTAACCCTCCTTCTTTTTCTAAATCCATGGATGTATATTCTCTATGTTGGGTTCTGAAATGACACTTAATTGCATGCCAGAGCCTAGTGATCCAGGTCAAAGATCCTTTGTAAAAAAAAGCACATAGCTCTTGATTAAGGCAAATACAAAAATCCCCAAAATCGACTTTTAGCTTTTGATTATCACTTTGTATCAATGGAGCCTATAGAGTTGGCATAAATGTTGTAACTTCTTCTGGTCTTCGACCAAACGATAAATGAATACTAACAACCTTTTTTGGGTTGTAATTGTCATTGTATTGTTAATGCAATGTTAATTTAAGTATCACATCATAATTTAAGTGACAATCTAATAAAATATTAAGCTCAAACTGTCATTATATCATTCAAATTGGTTTAAGTGACATTTGCGTCATTGTCTGTATATTGATATGGCTCAAACTGTCATTATATCATTCAAATTGGTTTAAGTGACATTTGCGTCATTGTCTGTATATTGATATGACAATCTAATAAAATATTAAGCTCAAACTGTCATTATATCATTCAAATTGGTTTAAGTGACATTTGCGTCATTGTCTGTATATTGATTTGTCAATTTCAACTTGCAAAAGATTTGTGTTGATTATATGGTTGTTGAATTTTGGTATTTTGTTTGTAGATATGGCTGAAGACCTTGATTAAGATGAGGCACAACAAACTATCAGCACATAGCAAATTGTAATGTGTGTGTGAGCTTTGTCCTAGAGTCCTAGAATATGAGTCAAGGAGAGAAGAGTGGATTTATCCCACATGCAGTGGTGCAAGGTTGTAGAGCTACTTGAAGCTCATTTCATGAATGAATAAACCAATTCCATTTTGCAGTACATCTCTCTTGTTTTTAGTGAGCTTGTGATGGCTTATCAAATACTCGAGATTGTGTTTATGAGTCCAAGTTAATTGATCTTGGAACCTAATTTTCTTGAGTGATAATCTAGCCAACACACACTCACTTGTGTGCAGGATGTCTCTCTTTCATCCACCCTAGCTAGCACGATCCCATTCCAAACAAGAGGTATTAGACCACCAGTATTTCTGCTAGGTTCATTATTATGCATTTGCGTGTTAGTATGATTAGCATTCCTTAATCATCATTAGCTAGATCAAATTGCATATCGCATGCCTGATTAGTATTCCATTGGATAGCATGAGCATCTTCTTGAGTTGAAGACTCTTGGGCCACTACTCACTGGCTAATTGGAAGCTTAATTAGCATTAGAGTTCATTAATTTTCTAGAAACTTGCATGTGCATTCAATAACTACTCCTCATTTCAGCAAAATTGGCATTTGCAATTGGTGTTTGTGCATAGCTTGTCTTGAGAGCTTTCAATCAAGCCTATACACACAAATTTTGAGCTAGAATTCATCAATTAGTGCCTTGAACAAACTTCAAGCTTGTCAAGCTCCATTCTCTGCTTTTTCCAACACATCTGAAGCTCAAAAAGTGTGTGTGTGTGTGTGTGTGTGTGTGTGTGTGTGTGTGCCTAAAGGAGCATTCAATGCTCACCATACCCTATGGAAAAAAGGTCTCAAACAAACCCAAATTCAATTGCACATGGTGGGAATGCCTTGTTCTTAGGGCTTTTTTGACCACCCCTTTGTGAGGGACACACGCAACTCGGCTATAGCAATGGGCGCCCGACTGGGCGGATGTGAGGAGCCTCCCAAAACTATTTTGAAGTTCCCCTTTGGGTCCGAACTGCTAAAAATTGGCCGTTTGCACCTCTAACACCATCTGACGGTGCACATAGTCCCTTCTCGCTCGTTGCCAACCGATCTTGCTGCGATCGGCACCCCTATTCACCCTGGCCAGCCGACAGTAGATCTCACCTGAGTGGTTAACCCAATTTTTAATCGATATTCGGGTTCACCCCTACAGGGCCCCCCTTCTCGCGCTCTTGCCAAACATTGCAAGCTTGATTGCCATTTTTTAAGGGGCACCTCCCACGGGCAGGGCACCTACTAAGAAGCTCTTAAGCTCTTGCACCCAAGGGGGTGATCCCACCTGCATTAATATCAGAGCATTTGAGCTCCTTTGCCTCCAAAGTTAAGAGGCTAAATCCTTCGCACTCCCCAACCGTCGAAACTTCCAAGGCATTTATCCTTCGAGCATTAAAAAAAATTTAAGGCTTCACCAACAAGTGATCAAAGGAGGATTCTCTCAAGCAATTGGGCACTTTCAAAGGAATAATCAAAAGCGGCAAATTCCAAGAGCTTCAACAAGCAAATTCAAAGAAAGATCAAACATTTTGATCTTTGTGAAGAGGGGCTTCACTCTGGTGAAGAGGAGCTTCACAAATCAAAGGAATTTTCTCTTTCTCTCTCTCTCTCTCTCTCTCACACACACACACACACACACACACACACACACACATTTAACTCCAAAAACTTTGTAGCCAAGCACAATTTTTGCAATGTATGTCACTGCATCCATCATTAAGGAGGATAATGTAATTGTGCTATGGTATGGAGTCTAGACACTGGCCTTGGAGAGTCTCCAAGGTGCAAATACCGCTCCAAGGCTTCACGGGAAAATTTCAAAATTCACTTCAAGGGGAGGGAAAATCGGCAACACCATTATTAGCATCCACATTAGTAGTTCTTTTAAGTTAGTATTTTTGCATTGCACGTGTTTTTCCAATAAAGCCTGATTGCACAACAAAAGGGGGAAATAAGCACTTGTTCTCGGGGATGATACGAAGACAAAGACCATGAAGACAAAGCATTAAAGAAGATGAAGGTGCTCTTGGATTAGAGCGAAGCATACATTTTTTCAAGATTTTGCTATGAATTAGAGCGTTGTTTTTGCTCCTGTATTGGAGTGTGGCTCCTGGATTGGAGTGTTATGCTGTTTTGTCTCTTGAATTGGGGATGTATGTTGTCTGTGCTCCTGGATTGGAGTGTTGTCTTTCTTCATCAAGTTGTAGCCCAAAGTTCAAGGGGAGGATTCCTCTTTTATTGTCATATTGTGTGGATACCATGTGTCATCCTTAGTAGGTGGATAAAGAACCTCCATTGTATTGTCCTAGTTCAAACCTCAAGGGGAGGATGGTAAGGTGTGAGCTTTGTCCTAGAGTCCTAGAATATGAGTCAAGGAAAGAAGAGTGGATTTATCCCACATGTAGTGGTGCAAGTCTATAGAGCTACTTAAAGCTCATTTCATGAATGAATAAACCATTCCATTTTGCATTACATCTCTCTTGTTTATAGTGAGCTTGTGGGCTTAGCAAATACTCAAGACCACGTTTATGAGTCCAAGTTAATTGATCTTGGAACCTAATTTTCTTGAGTAATAATCTAGCCAACACACAGTCACTTGTGTGCACGATGTTTCTCTTTAATCTACCCTAGCTAGCACGATCCCATCCCCAACACAAATTTGATGTGGACAGTCAAACTAATTGGTTATTGCCAGCATTCAAGAGGATGAATCAAACCTGGAGGGCGAGCCCTTGAGTCGCAAACAATGCAAAGACTTATGTCCGAACCACTTTGTTCGGAATACACTTTTCAGAACAAGTGGCCACACAAAGAGAAATCCACCAGTAAAGATCTCTAACTTGCAACATGTGGGCTTAGCTCGAGTTCTTCTCCAACAATTTATCTGTCAACAACGAGCTATCCCCAATAATAACCAGATTTCCATATACTTCATTTAGCAGTGCTATGCACATTACATATTGGGCAAGAGAGTCAACTGGGAAGATAAGCCTCCTAATGTAGGAGTTGGGCTTGGCTGCATTTTCGACAAGGTTTCAGCACAGAATGAGCAAAGACCCCAACCATCACGAAAGCGTATTCTAGTCCTTTTACCAGAGGAGCATGAAATTATTGTGACGATGGCAAGCCGGGGAGTTGACCTGGCAAGCCAAGGTGAAACTCTTGCAGGCTTGACGTTTAAGGTGTTAGAGCTTGAGACATAGCTCGATGCCACTAAAAGAGAGCTTGCACTAGCTCAAAGTAAGCTTGCAAACTACAACGAGAACTTTGGTCCCCTTGCAGAAGAAGATGTTGCAGCTGCAATAGCCAACCTGAACGCATTTTTGGCTACACCGACCAACTTTGCATCTCTTGGCTCTGATGAATTTTTCTTGAATAAGATTTTGACAAATCTCACTCAGCATGCTGAGTTGTAAAAGCTATACCTTCTATTGTTGTAATCCTTCAAGCCAACGTTTTGTTATCATATTACATAATCAACTCAGCTATTTATTGCTTTGCCTCATTTTCATCTTGGTTATAAATTGTATACAATAAGTATAAAATAAAAGTTATTGAAAATCATACGACACAAACTGACATGACAAAAAGAGAGAGATCATAAGATATAGCCAACAAACTCAAGATGATTACAAGTACATTGTACCAAAGGTGTTTTTAAACATGATCGTCACAATCAAACACCAGAACCATGTCATCAAATTCTTTTATGTCTAAACATTCTAAAGCCACCTCCCACTCTGACTCATCGTCACTTTGCACCTCAGTAGCAACTGCCTCATGTGTTTGCTTTATACCAAAAAAAAGTTCAACGGCTTTCATTGCAATGTTGGTTGGAGCATGCAAAAATCTCATATTACAAAACACATATACCAAAGCCTCAGCTCGTTTTGGCTTTAATCTATTTCTCTTCTTAGTGTGTCAGAAGTCAACTACATACCAATTTCTCTCGTAGCTACCGCTTGAAGTAGCAACAGATAATACTCTGATAGCTACGTGTTGCAGTTATTTCTTTTCTCCACCATATCCTTTCCACCACATATGTGTGCTAACCTTTTTGATGGAATCAATATGCCAAAGATCATCAAACATACCAACCCTATTGGCATAGTCAATGCGTTGATGAAATGCATCTTTCCCCTCATCCAAACTTAAGAGTTGCATGCACACAGCTTTGAAACCACGCATCACTTTTGAATTGGAGGATTGTTCTTGGAGCTAAAATTTTGGATCCAAAGCGAATGTTGCATTGTGTAACGGCATGTGCATTTGCACCCATCGAGATTCTACGCATGAAACTATAAATGTTTTATCTCTACTAGTGTAGCCTTGAAAGTCCTTGATATTTTCAATGGCTTCTGACATATACCAATATACCTTTCCAAAGACAAAAGAGTCTTTATCCACCAAGCGCAGTAGGTCCACAAAGGGTTTAGTAACATTGACAACCTTTTCCACATTTCTCCAAAACACTGGAGAATTGGCGAGTTGATGAACCCTTAATGTTGTAGCTTGGTATCTGAGATATTTGCTAAGCCATGTATCCCAAACATCTTTCAGTGTTGACAACACATAATATGCAGTAGCAAACCAAGTCGCACAAAATATTTGTAATGCCTTGTTAGGCGACTTGGTTCTAAATAGAGCATATGAAAATTGATGCTCTCTAATAAACTTTACTATTGTGTTTGCTTCCAACAAAGTAGTCTTTATTTTGTCAAGTTTGACAATGCCTTTTAGAAGTAGATTGATAGTATGTGCATCGCATGGTACCCGCGTTAGTTATGGGTACTTTGCTTGAATTGCAAGACCTGCACCTTTGTAATTTGTAGAATTGTCAGTGACAATGGTTGTCACATTCTTTGGCCCTCCAGTTTTTGATGTAGCACGTTCATAGATCTTTGAAAGAAAGGGAATGGTTTTTTCTCAAGGATGTGTTAATGACTTCTAATAATACTGACCCTTGGGGACAAATCAACATCACATTGATTAAAGGCTTTTTTTGACAATTGGTCCATCCATCCAAAGCTATAGTACATCCAAAAGTAGGAACTTATTCCAACACTGCACATTTGAGCGTGATTTCTATTTCATCTTTGACTTTCTCAACATACTCTGTGCGCATTTTATTATAATCTAACATCACAAATACTTTTTTGGTGTTGCTCATCAATGCATCTTTGAAGATAGGGTTCCACACTACATTGAATGGAATACCACATGCGAGAAATGCTTGTGTCCACTTCAAATGCAGCAGGTATAACCATTGTTTATCCAAAGCTTGATGGAGTGTTTGATTCGTAGAAACCCTCTTCTTGAATTAGATGCATTACTAGATGAACCTACTTCAAAGGATGGTGTACCCTGCACTTCACTGTGGAAACAAGGATTAAAGGAATTGTGCTCTCTATTCTCAGTGCTCATTGTGTTCCTCTCCTCATTTTTAACAAGTTCTTCTTCATCCATTGGATCTGGTCTTCCCATAGTATGATCGCTTTTGCTTACCCCTTTACTTTTCCCTCAAGGACAGCCTGTACTTTTCGTACATAATCCAAAAATATTTCATATATGTCTCGTGGAGGCAAGGTATAATGCCCAACATTGCTTGACACTTTGAACAAATTCTCTTTGATCCTCATAGCATTTCCACTGAACACATGGTGACAAGAATTGCACTTCAATCAAGATGCAGTTTGTTTTGATACTATTTCATGCACGTACGTCCACTCATGATCACCACTCATGATCACAAACTAGGATGCACGAAAGAGATATGTTAAAAATAGACAATTGTAATTTGTAACTTGATCCTTTTTATTAATCACACGTGAAGTATACAATTTCATAATTGATTATGCCAAAAAATTGAAAGTACATAGTCAATCGTATCCAACAATAGTTTTGCATTGTATGCACATATCCAAAAAGGGAATATAATTCATTGTTTATGTATCTGGAATAAATTTTGGATACTTTACTCCCACAAATGATAAGAATTGTACCCTAAATAATATTTTGTCGTATCGAATAATCTCGAAGTGTGAGCATAATACTTTAACTCGACGCGAGATGCATAATACTTTAACTCGACGTGATGATCATTGGTTCCCGACGATCAATTTTGGATTGTAGCTACAATATCATGATTTTTTACAGATCACAATGGTAAAAACAATCTCTATTGATCATTGCATATCTTCCTAGAAGTGTGAGCAATTACTCTAACACAACAAGGTGATAACATCATTGTAATTGAAGCACTTCTAGCGGTACAAGATAAACATCAAGTACGGCTAAGAAACTTAAATTGGAAATATGCTCGAAAGTGTGAGCAGCTGCTCTAACACAATAAGGTGATAAAATTATCGTAGTTGAATCACTTCTAACCGTATAAGATAAGCATCAAGTACAATAAAAAATCCTGAATTAGAAACATCGTCAACATTCTGCCATGTGTGACTATATCACTCTAACACAAGGACTCAGAGAAGTAAATAATCACTATTTACGATACGCACCCATCTTCAAGTGTGAGTATATACTCCAACACAATGATACACGGTTACAACCCTAATTTTCTTCTCTTTAAGTGTGAAAAAACTCCAACACAAAAAGTGCAAGTTCTAATTTTTATTTTGATTCAAAAATATTTCATTTAAAAATTTAAAATAAAAAAAACTACAAATCATAAAATTGAAATTTGATTACATCATTAAAATTAATTTTAATAAATAACTAAATATTATTTTTTACATTTTTATATTTTATCTTATAGAGGGAAGATGGTTACTTTTATCAAATAGCTCAATATTTCGTTGTGTGAAATGCTGGTAAAGGGGCTCCGATGGTTGCATATATATACTAAGCACTTTGATCGAAGATTTTCTTTGATCGAAGGTTTTTTCGATTGAAGTACAGAGAAATAATATGGAGAGCCAAATTTACTGACTATAATATGGCTATTTTATACTCTCTAACGTATTATACGGGCATTAAACGCATATAATACATTTAACATTTAATGTATAATGCAACTTAGGTACTAGGTGATCAATTGTTGATATGTATTGCTGTAAGCATTACATCTACCCAAGAACCTTGGGTTAGACTTGCCATAGAAAGTATTGATCATTCAATTATCCTTTTTGCAACTCCATTTTGATTAGGTGCGTAAGGTGTAGTAAGTTGCCTCTTAATACCTCTCTTGCTACAAAAATTCTCAAAATCTATGGAGATGTTGGAGAGGGGGAATGGGAAAAACATGAAACACACATAGGTGCCCATATATAGCTCAGCGTATTCACAGCACCCCCATCCTCTCAAAAACACCTTCAAAAGACACAATTCACACAAGCAGTTGCACTTCACCTATTGCTCACATAACCTGCAAGATCGTCACACAATGCACATGCACCATCACGGTTCTTCTTGATACTTCCAACACATGCAACAACTCTATCTCACTCTCTTCACACAAAATCTACCGGTTCGGGGGCACACACATCCTCTGCCAACACCGTGAAAGAAAACAAAAGCTGGAAAAAGAGGGAAACCGAGACCGAAAAGCATAAAACGGGTGTGATCTTGCTTAGAAAAACACTTGTAATTCTCCAAAAACCATCACCATGGATTCTTCCAACAAAAGCACTCTCCCTCTTGCCTCCATAGACACAATCCACTCTCAAAACTCCCTCGTTGGCCCTTCCAAAAAGCCCCCAAAACATTTTCAACGGGGGTCTGTTTTATTGAAGCGACTCTGATGTTTTTTCTTTCAATTTTTGAGCATGTCATTCAAGGGCAAGCGGGTGAATTGAAGTCGATAATGCAATCTTTGTCGGTGGATTTACAGAGTTTGGATTTGATTTGTGAGCAATAAATGGTGAAGGTCAGAACGTGGGGGAAAAGCAACTTTTTTGGGGGGTTTATCCAATCCACCCAATGGAGGGGTTCAAGAATGAGTTGCCACGTGGTGGTGGGTATTAACCCACATGCGAAAAAGCATAAAAGAAGTAAGGGATATAGGGGCTGGGACGAGTAGTTCACTTAGGTATCATTCGAGTGGTAGGGCTCCTTGGGAGCTCATGAACATGGAGCTATGGAATCTATGAGTGGGCTTTGCTTCTGCAGCGCGGTAGGCGCACCCGATGGTGCCCTAGCGGTGCATGGGCCGGTTTTGGCCGACGGTGGAGGCGCGCCTGGGTGTTGCACGGAACAACGGTGTTGCGACAGGTTTTGATGTGGCACTCTAAGGTCGGATGCCCGCGCCTAATGGGCAAAATATTTTGAGGAGCAAGTTGGGAGCCCCGATGGCTTCATCGGTGCTCCTAATAAGCGGGTGTTCATGCAAGGCTTAGACGCTAAGCAAGGCCAAAAATAGATAGGAATGGTTCATGCAAAAAGCAAGATAAAATGGGAGGTCGACAAAAATAGAGGGGGGTGGTCCACGCCCATATAGGGAAAAGTTTTGATCTTAGAGTACTATTTTCTTTTTTGGAGAGTTCTTCTTGGCAATTGAAGGGAAGAGAAGAGCTACACAGGAGGAGAGCTCCGTTGTCATCATCAAGAGCTCCAACATCATCTTTGGGTGCTCACATAGCGTGAGCTTTAATAATTTTGCTTAAACTCTTTTGTAAAGGAGCTTAAACTCCTTAATTTCCATTTAATCCAATTAACAATGCTGTTCACAGCCCCGCCTTGGCAACCATGCATCGCATCTTGTCTGTGCTATTGATTCCAACTATTTTGTGCTTTGTTTTCATTGTAAAGTGATTTTTGGTCTTAGTGCATCTTCCCCTTCTCTCTTTTCCCACAACTAGCAGCCCGGCATTGTCCCGAATTGCCTTTTGAACCCCATATCCCTTGACACTGTAGTAGCGTCGGCATTGTACGCATGAAAAAGGAGGGGAGGGAGCTCCATAGCCTCTCTCACTCTCTCTCGCTCCCTTCTTGTGTTACCAAATGAGGGTCCTCATGCACTATACATACCCCTATCTTCAAGGACAACACCATGCATATGGGACAATTTGCCCCTACCATGTGGCAATTTTGGGTGAGCTTGCACTCCATGGGTTGAAACCCCCCACCCCCCCCCCCCCCACACCCACCTTCACTAAATAAAATATTGTTTTTTTAATGCTTGTTTTGGAGCTCGTTATATCCAACTGCCGAATCCTTTGAAGAGGTTGTAAAACCATGCCAAAATCTTGCATCTTGGAACTTGATTCCACCCACTTGCTTTGCATTCCAAAATTTTCCCTCTCTAAACGGCAAGCCCCAACTTTGCAAAACATCATATGCTCATATCTCCTTGACAACTGCTCCCAACATCACTAGGCGTATCTTGGTGCCTGCGATCTCGATTAACGAGCCATCACTTCTTGCCGATCCCACACGCTACATACTACCCCCAAGAACCTTGGAAAGCTCAAAAAGACTCACGATGGCACGCCTACCAAGGTAGTCAAGTCATCTCAAAATTGCCCCCTGCAAAACTTCATCGGCTCATAACTTCGCCATCTGGAATCTGATTGATGCTCCAAAAAGACCAAAATGCACCGTAAATGAAGCACTTTAGACCTATCCACTTACATCAGCTCTAATCATCCATATACACCTACCTGGTCCGATGAGGTTCTTCAAAGCATTCCACGTTCCAACTGCAATATCTTTCACCGGGCAGCTTTGTTTGAGGAGTCGTTTGGACCAGCTTGAAGAACACCTTGAATATCATATCTTGCTACATATTTCCTACTCTTGGGTCACTCTGAACAGTCGAGCAATTTAGCTCCATATAGAGTCCCCTTGGCCTAAAAACCCACCACAGGCATACATTCCCAGATCTACTTAGCTGCACTAGATCCTCAAACTTGCTTTATCACTTTGGCTTGCACCTTGAAGCATATATATCCATGAATGTGCCCACTTCTAGCTCCGACCACCTTTGGTTGCACCATCATTGGCCAACCCCTTTGTTGAACATTCATGTTCAACCAAAAAGACATTTAGTGAACCTAAAACTACCACACAAAACAAACAACTGAACATGTATGTGGGTTTATTCTGTGACACATGGTGGTCTACCAAGGATTGGCAACCCTTGAGCTTCAAAACTTTCCCTCATAAAGCTCCCAAAAAATCCCCCTTTGGTACCAAATTGATATGTCATATCCTTGCACTCAAGAGTCAAATGCTTTTCTTGTAAAGTCCTAGCAAGAGTTCACAATGCTGATCTCAATTCTTAAGAACCCACAGCTTTTAGAACACTCCAAGACCGCAGACAAATGGCTTCAAAAAAGGAAAAAACACCAAATCCCACTCCATCACTGTTATTTACCAACTTTAGTTGGACATATCTCGATGCTCGGGATTCTAATTGAAGGATTGTCTCTTTCGACCAACTTGACATGTTGCCTTCTATCCCTAAAAATCTTGGCAAGGTTGGAAAACCCCCCTAGAGCACACTTTCAGGGCGATCAATCTAACACAAAATTGGCCCTTGAGAAACCTTTATCGGCTCATAACTTCGTCATTTGAACTTAGATTGACGATCTGAAAAGAGCAACACAATCCATAAAGTGAGCACTTTTGATCAAGGACCATCACCTGCACTTGAAGGCCTTGTCACACTTGTCCACCTAGTGGGGATCTAAAACCACCTCTACCTCCATATTGCAATAACTCACACCTCATAGCTCCGATTGAGGAGCCGTTTGGGCCGGCTCAGAGAGAATATTGAGCATCACATACTGCTACAAAATTTGAGCACTTGGGACACTTCAAGCAGAGAACATGTTCAACCCATCATGGAGCCTTTTTGGCTAAAAACCACAACAAACATGCATTTACGGATCTCCTTAGTTTCCCTCTGCCTTCACACCTACTTAGTATCCTTGAATGTACCTGCAAGTACACACCCCCATGCCTATGCCCACTTCTAGCTTCGACCATCTTTGGCTGCACCATCTTGCGCAACCCCCTCGTTGAGCATTCATGTTCAACCAAAAAGGCACTTATTGAACCTAAAAACCCATAACCTCTATTAGAAATGAGAACCCAAGGCACTCCAAAATGGAAATAGATACAATCAAAAAAAAATTGAGCCACTATATGAGCATTCACCTCTTTAACCGTCTTGGCCTTGGCCCACCTAGTGAGATAGACAATGGCTACCAAGATGTACTTCTTACCACTTGCCAATTTAGGAAGTGACTGATGGCATCCAAAAACCACTTTTCAAAAGCATTCTAGTTTATGATAGCCCCTATGACTCGGCTACCAATATAGTTTGACATATTTTGCACCAATAGTGCACATCTTGCACAACAGAAGGCCACCAAAAACCAGTTCTTATTGGGATGCGGGATTTATTGCACCTCAAACCTATGTGAAAACCATCTCCATGTCATTTACTTATGTGGAAGCCTTGTTGGCAATTATGATGATGTGTATGCATAGATGGAAAGCTTCCTAGTCATCAATCCTAGGGGGAGGATATGATTCCATGATATCATCTATGCTTATGTGGATATGCTCTTTTTCTCTAATTAAGAGAACCCTTTTACTCTCTTTTGTGTGTGCAATAATAAACTTCTTTTGCATCTAGACTATTGTGCACTTGTCTCTCTCTCAAGCTTTACACTAACCTCTACAAGCATGTCATTGCTATGAATGGCACACTAATCTACCCACCTTAACTATACTAGAGGTATCAGAGCTTGGTCTAGATTAGGATTTTCTAATCTATTAGATCCTAGGCATCTTCACTTTGCTAGATTGCATTGGTCCTCTCTCTCTTTGCCATTGTAATTTCTAATCATAATTTCCCATGCATTTGCATATAGATTAGCAAGATGACGGAATTGACATTTGCATCCCTTTTTGTCGTGTTTCTTTGGGTTGATTTTTGCACATTATTAAATCCTTCAATTTGTATTAGAATGCTTATGTGGAGCTTTGATTTTTTGCTTTGATTTGAGTCCTCAAGTGCCCATTTTATAGGTGATTAGCCAATCATGTATGTGTATGTGTGTGTGACTATGTGGACAAAAGGGGGTGGGAGCTACCAGCTACTCTATAGCCAAAAGAAAAATTGATTTTCTTTTCTCTTTAATGCTTAAGCCCATTGTTGGAGCTTGGGAGTGTTATTGGCTTAATCAAGCTCTCGTCATCTCTTAGCCTGATTGATATGGTGCTATAGTTCACCACACATTGAAGCTTGCCTGGCTTGCTTGCACTCCACACATACCACTCATCACCTCGGCATACCTACAAAGAGCGCACAACCTCATCTCAACATATAACCTTTTTCAATCATTGCATCTATTACATGCTTCTCTCCCAAAGCACTTCATGGCCTGCAATTTTCATACTGGTTATGCTACCTTGTACGTCTTTTGTCGCATTCAACTCACCTCAAGTTGTTGTCTTTCGGTCACACACCTTTTGTGAGGCAAATGAGAGTATGCGTGAGTGCGAGTGTAGAAATGAGAGCGTTGATGTGCGGATGGAGCTCAAAGTGGATAATCTTCCACATCCCCTTATTCTTTATATTATGTAATGAATAACAATGTTAGTAATGGGCGGCGCCTGGTCAGTATGGCTTGCACCCTTACAATCTCCCACTTGAAGGCCATAGTGGCCCAAGTGGCCTATGTTAGTACAAACTTGTACAAATGTGAAGCATCATGAGGCTTCACCTATGCCCATCATCTCAATGCAATGTGTGAAACACTCTGTGGCTAAGCTCTTTGTAAGAACATATACAGGGTTATCATTTGCGTGAACTTTGGCTAACTCAATGCGTTGCTAGCCAAAATATCCCTATCGCATCATACCTAACCTTGATGTGTTTTAAATATGAATGAAACACGGGGTTCTTTGCGAACGCAATATCACTCTGACTGTCACAATGTAACACTGCAGTATGGTGTATACCAAGGTCTCCCACTATACGAGATAACTATACAACTTCCTTGCTAGCACTGGAAACTGCAACATACTCAGTAACTCAGCCTTAGTGGTGGAAGACAAAGTGCAATTTTGGAGACATGATATTGAAGAGACTACTGATCCATCAAACAAGAAAACATAGCCAGATGTGGATCTCATAGTGTCTAGACAACCCACATAATAAAAATCAGTGTATCCAACTATGGATGCATCATTGTTCCCAAAGCGTAAGCACTTGCTGCCTAAACCCTTGATGTATCTTAAGATATGCTTCACTGCTTCCCAATGCTTTCTACTCGGATTTGCCATATACTTGCTGACCACTCCCACTGCAAATGCAATATCTAGTCGCGTGCTAACCGTGGTGAACATGAGACTGCCAACTACCAAAGAATATGGGACCTTTTCCATCTCTGCCTTTTTAGCATCCAATCTGGGGTGATCATTCTTGCTAAGTTTTACATATGCAGTCATTGGGTACTCAATGTTTTGCCCCCTTGCATGCTAAAATGTTGCAAGACCTTGTGAATATACTCTTCCTATGATAGTTCAAGTATTCCATGCTTATGATCTCTCTTGATACGCATACCAAGAAAATGATGTGCATCACCCAAATATTTCATGGAGCTCAAGGAATCCTTGAGAAGTGCAATCTCATCTTTGGACTTCTCGGCTATAAGCATATCATCCACATGCAAGATGAGAATGATGAGGGAACCATCATTCAACCTCCTTGTGTATAAGCAGTGATTCTCTTGGCACCGTACATAACCTTGGGATTGAATGTACTTATCAAACTTGATGTACAATTGCCTTGAACCTTGCTTTAGTCTATACAAAGATTTCTTGAGTCTACACACCAATTCTACCCTTGTTGGCTTCTCAAGCTTGATCTCAAAACCTTCTGGTTGCTTCATGTAGACAGCTTCTTCAAGATCCCCATGAAGAAACGCCATTTTCACATCCATTTGGACCAATTCCATGTCCTCAATGGCTACTAAACCAAGCACAAGTTGTAGTGTAGTCATCTTGACTACTGGAGAAAAAATATCATCAATATATGCCTTTCTTATGCTTGAAGCCTTTAGCAACCAATGTAGCCTTATACTTAGGCTCGGGATCTTCTGCCGTGTACTTCTTCTTGTACAACCATTTGCAAGGCAATGATTGTTTACCCTATGGTAACTCTATCAATTCCCAAGTCTCATTGGCTAAAATCGAGTGATACTCAGATTGCATAGCTTGCTCCCACGTCATGCTATCTTCCATTTGAATAGCTTCTTTGTAACAAGTGGGCTCATCGCAGTCAATGACTAACACATAGTCCAATCCAGGCTCAAAATGCTCAGGTGCACGAGATACACGCGTATATTGTTAGCTGTATAGCTAACAAAGAGGCTCGAAAGACCAGCCTCAGGATGTAATATCGTATTTTTTACTCAATTTGGATAGTTATAGCCACAAGCCTTTATAATTTATTGATTTTTGGAGTGAGTGCATATGTAATTACAAGTTGATTCTAATGGAGCTATAAGCTTCCAGATTGTAACAACTAATCTCTAAGCAAATATAGAGTTGGTACCTCATCTTATTTTTGACCTAAAACATTATGGCAAGGTACAAAAGCCAAATTTTGTATTATTTTTGGAAGTTCACTTTGGATAATGAAGCTACATGAGATTACAGGGGGATTATAGAGAACACTATGTACTCTCCTCTTCTCTTCTCAAGCTCATAACTCCCTCGTGAAGTGTCCATTAGAAGTGCTATCTGCTTCATCGCGTTCACATGTGAAAGCTCTTCATGACATTGTGCTTCTCTCATGATAAAAATGTGTTTTTGTTGCAACTCACCTCCTTTTAAATCTGCTCATAACTTAAGATTTTTATAGGAAAACTGTATTTTATGCATAGGAGGGGTGTTGGGGCATCATTGTTGGTAAGCTCTAAGGTGCATTTTGGGCTAAAAATAGTTAGGTCAAATCTTCCCTGCTGCTATTAATTGTGAATTTGACAAGTGGCCAAAAAAGGAATTTGAGGGCATGGGCATGTGTCTTTAGATGATTTCTACCCATCCTTTAAGTTTTGTCTCGTTTGGACTTTGCTTGCTTAGTGAATCGAATAGATTTGCTTGCGGTGTTGTAGTTAACATTTGCTACCTGACATGCAGTTGAGTGTGGTTTTGAGTTAGATAGGGATTGTGTTTTTCAAGAGATTGAAAACCTCTTGTAGCTTCCATACACTAGTTGAATTGACTCTGTCCCATGGTATGACATTTATGTTCGTGGTTCTTGCTATCTCTACAATAAGATAGTTAGCTTCGCAAGCAAAGGGCCCAACATTTTGGTGTCATTGTTGGGGATGAGGTAATCTAAAATAGAGGAAACCTAAGAGTTCCAGTACCATTGTCTAAAGACTTCCTCTAGGTTTTCTTGGAGTACAAAAACCAACTTTTAGAAACCGCATGATTGAGATGTGTCTACTTCGGCTGCGTAGAGGTGTCTTGGGAGTAGTTGTACTCACTAAAAACCTTTAGGCTTAGATTAGGTCGTCTTTTAGTGGTTGATAGCTTAGACTATGTTAGAGTCTAAGAATTGATGCACTTTTCAAGCAAAAAACAAAGAAAAACTAGTGTTGGTGGACACTTTCCACTACTTGTGACTAAATTGACTAGGAGTAGGGTAAGTAGATATCCAGGTGGAATTCTGGCTTGTCTCACCACATGGCGTGCTATCAGTGAGCTATCATGGGAAATTTTCAAAAACTTTAAGATTGGATTTTCTCAAGTATGCTAGAAAAACTGAAATAGCTAACAATTCAGACCACAATTGATCTTGGAAAAGCCATGGGAGGGCTTAGGTGAGCCAAAAACCAACTTTAGGAGAAAATTTTAAAGTTTATCCAGAACTTAAATTAATACCTTATTGGAGGTACATGCTTGTGGATTTGAATTTGATTGGCCAAGAGTTTTTGAAATGCTTTGTATGTAACTTGAATGAAGTTAGAAGTGCAAAAAATCTCCTTTGCAGTCCAATAGCGATGAATCACGATTAATACCTTGGACACTAGAAAGTGCCTTCAACAACACCCTATCAAGTAAGGACCAAACCTTTCTTGCAAGGATTATAAGGATTTGGAGCTCATTGGAGTGTGAATTTCTACACTTACAACAACTCTACCTCAACCGTAGAAAATAAAAAAGTAAGTGGTTCAACCTGAATCCAAACTGGGCAAGATCTTGAGAAAGGCTTTAAAACTCTTGTTTTCCAATCTTGTGTCACAAAAAGTAGAAAAACTGTGATTCTAGTCAATGAGCTATTAACCGCAATTAATACCTGTTGACTTGGAAGTGCAAAATTTTCACCCAGAGACCACACCACAGCCTAGAACATAAGACAAGGGGACATTGATGCAATTTTGAATCCATTTGAAACTCTAAGTAGTCATTTGGACCTAGAGCTCACTTGAACCTAGAAACAAATGCAAAACTTGGCCCAAGAAAGTGGAAAATGAACCAAACTTGATGAAACTTGTAAGGTGATTGGGTTAAGGGGCAAACATCCAATACAAGCCCAAAGAGTGGGACAAAGGCTTATTTTGACTCAATAGCTATTAATTTCAATTAATAGCTTTCACTTCAATTAGGCCAATTTTTGGAACATTTCCAATAGGGTTTCATAACTTTTGGTGCCCAGAGTTAATTGACCGATCAAACAAATAACCGTGAAAATTTGGAGTGAGTTGCACATTGTTTGCTACTTGAAGTTGAGTTGTTTGAGATTGAAGGTTACAAGCTGACGTAATTGACTGTTTTGACTAGATTGAAACTATAGTTTGCATTAAGAGTTCTAATAAACCCATTAGATCCATGGACTAACTTGTATGCTTCTGTCTGATAGGAAATTGCCGCCTTGCAATGATTGAAACTGAGACGGGTTGGTATTGGTATGGTAAACTAGATATTCCTTTCTATTAAGGTGCTCAAGTCTTTATGTACCTCAGGTTAGGGTGATTTGTTGCAAATCAAGGCTATAACCGAGAAACTAAGAGCAGAGTGTCCATAGAAGAAAGTGTAAACCAAGGGAGACCTTTAGAGACCATAGGGAAAGAAGTGCCAGACACTTACTCCGACTCAAGCTCTGAGATGTCGTCTTTTTCAACTCAATCACTGACCTTTTTTAAGACTGATAAGTATAAAGCCAAGATTTATTTGGATTCTAATGTGGAATTTGTCGTAAGGGTAGATGACCATAGCGTAGAGTTTGAAGAGGAGGTTAGGGCAAATAAACAAGACACCTTCTATATGGACCAAAATGGGGTGCAATACCTCAAGATACAAGATCCTGATTTGGTAGACAGATGGGGATTGGAAGTTGACACTCTAATTCCAAACAAGACTGTGAAGGAAGGATCATATGTGATAGAGTTAGAAGGATACAGTTTAATAGACACTAAACCCCTAAAGCACAAACCCACTAACAACCCTAGGCTTGGAGTCCATTTTTGGGAAGCCAACAATGTCTTGAACTTGATCTTGACTACTCATGCCAAACCACAATAGTTGACACCTGTAAGGACATGGGTCCTACGGGCAAGGCCACCGGCACGGCTGGACAGTGTGTAACCTAGGGGCCTGGGGGATTCACAATGGAAAAACTATTGCACCACGTAAGTGTAGGGAAGGGGGGATTTTTTACAAGTTACATAAGTGTATAAGTCAGGGATAGGACGCGATAATTTATCTCCCAAGCTTAAAATAAGGGAGGGGGGGTATCATATTAATGGGGGGGACTGACCCGGGTTGATTACTTATAACGATTGGTCATTGGTGTGCACTAGAACTTGGATGAATTTTGGGAAAGTTTTTTATCAGGCCACACATCAAATTTTGCATCAAGCCGGTCCCGATCATAGATAAGTGCTAATTTGGAGCAGCTCAAGGGTTGATTTACACCAGCTTTGGATGGGTCAGAATTGGATGAGTAGCCAGAGTGCAGGTTGATCGGGCACATAGTTTGAAAGTCAAACTAAGACACATTGAGGGTACATCTAGGTATCAACATAAGTGGTTCCTTAGTACTTTGCTAGTCATTATGCTACACACTCTTTGACTAGTTTTACTCAGTTAGATCATGTTAGACCTAAATTTTATATGTAAGATAGGTATGATAGTTTTCTTCATTGATTGTCATATAAGTGCAGAAAGGGGGGCCGTATTCCCTAATATGAGTCGTATATAGGAGTTTTATCAAAGTTGTCCGCTCGTAGGTGGCGTCCCGTTTTGTATATAGAGTGAATACCTCGGGGCTAGGGGGAGGCTATAAGATAGCACGGTTGGGTGGAGACTAGCACATGCATTACCACCGCCCTTTCAACACCCTTGAAAATCATGTATATTTTCAAGATCAAGGAGAAGGGTTTAGCGGAACTTCTTGTCCACCTCTTTAGGGATTGTTATAATAACAATCTTGTTATGATGACTCCAAAGGAGATTGAACCAAATAACAGGGACATTCAATCCGAGAAGTCATCACGGGAACAATACCTGAAAGCAAACAGAACATAAGGCCAAATGACAGAGCCTATGATAGCATGGTCAATCAGAGAGGAAGCACAACTAGAGGCAATCACCTCAATGGTGTAAACTGGGGCAAGGATGCAGAAACCACCTTTAACATGGAAAGAATGAGTGACACTAGGACAAGAAGAGGTTCACATGAGTCACACCTACCAAGAAAATGGTTTGAAGGCCTAATAGGAGAAACATGAGCCAGGAGAGTAGGTGCAACATAGTCATAGAGTCAGACCAACATATTTCAAAAAATAGATCAAAAAGTATAGTGGATCAGGGGATCTGTACGACCAATTGGCAAGCTTCAGACAGGTTCTGAGAGCTGAATGCATAACAGACTTTCACACACAATTTGAGGGGTTTGGAATGACCTTAGAGGCAAATCTTTAACTTGGTTCTAGACCATACCTCCTAAATCAATAACCGATCTACCCACTTTGGCGATCAGATTTGTTGCTGCTTGTTTGAAATGGGAATCAAGCATAGCACTATGGTGAAAATCTATAGCTTCAAACAAAAATAAGGAGAAACTATCAGAGATATTGTGAGTTGGATGAGGCAATATATTGAAGATGTCCGGAGTTGGAAATCCCAATCGTTGAGAGGCTTGTCTCACTGTTTTTAGAGGGATTAATAAACAAAGACTTGCATGCTATTTTGTATAGAGAAAAACACACGACTTGGGAAGCATGTAGCCTGGATGCGATTCACTTGAGAGATAATTGTGAGATTTTCAATGAGGAAAGGTGTTAAGGATGCACAATGTGAGTGAGCCACACCTACTTTGCCATCACAAGTAGGACCAATTGTGGTAGCTCCTACCAATGCTATCAAAGACATACTTAAATGTGTGAACGACATGATGACTAACATGCAAAAGATTCCGGTGAGAGGGCCGAGACAAGGACCACCACCAGAAAAACCTTTGGGACAACATAAACCATTGAAATGTGGTGCCATTGAAGAAAAATGGACAAACCATGAGAGGAACGAGTGCTATTATAAGCCCAAATATGATGGAAATGTCCAATATGTTCCAATGAGGGCACAAGGACAACTTGTGCATCGATATCCACCAAACGTGGTACCAATGCAGAGACAACCCATGAATATGGAGAGACCACAACCTGTATGAGGCCAACAAACACCACTACCAGGGAATAGTATCATACCAGTTAAATATATGCTGCCTGAGGGGTAGGTGGATGAATAGGCTCTAGTACCCATTACACCTTACCCTGAAACGAGTTTTATACCAATGGGGATAGAGGAAGAATGGTATACTCAGTCAACACCTGCGACATTAGAAACAATTTATCAGACACCTTCGAAGGTGACAACTGTTTACTTCATTGCAAACCAGGGAACTAGACTGCCTAGCAACAAATCAATGCCAAAACCAAAAATAAAAAATTGCCGCACTGTGAAGCAGATGACCATTGGAAAAATGACTATCTTGAACCAGATAAGAATGTGAGACCTATAGAGGCATTTTGTGGAGCATGTGGTCACAAGGGTGGACATTTTCTAGAAGACTTCCCGAGGAATCCAGTAAACAAAGGGAAAACCGCCATAAACATAGTTCAAGTTGTGTCGAGCAATTTCTCAGAAGGGGAACCCATAGTTCCAATTCTCAGGTAGTGACTAGGGCACATGCTAAGGGGAATAAATAGAAAAATTCAAGTGGATCAGACATACCCAACAAATCGTCCAAAGACTCCAGGAAAGAACGACACAAATGATATGAAATCAGGAGACAAAAACTATGAAAAGAGGTTGAAGAGAAAGTAAAAAAGAAAGAGGAAAAGATGTAGACGTTGTCATCAAATTTCAAAGATCCACAACCAAAATTAGCAGGATCAATATTGGTCGACAAAATCTACAAACCATTCAATGCAGCCTTGGAAGCCTTCCAAGCTGGATTGCAAGCAAACTAGACATTGGAAACCAAATGAAAAAACTATCCAACACCTGATATGGAACCTGTTAAATTAGAATCATACAAAAGCTTGGTGCAAATCACACAATCCATGCTGGAAAAACAAAAACCTCAGCTGAAAATCAATACAAATCTTGACAAAAACCAACAAGGAGAAACGTTAGAGAATGAAGAATTGAAGATTACTATAGGAGACATTGACGCACCTTCACCTAAACTAATAGTTCTTGATAGCGAGGAGGGATGGGACGGAGTGCCCATAGTCAAGGAAGATTGACCAAACCACTTGTGGGAACGAGTTAGGGAAGCAAAAGATGGGATTTGATGCTAAAGTCGGCTCCAAATTGAAGAAGTATGGCTAGATAGACCACCCATGGAATTAGACGACCAGTCTTTGTATGGAGATTGGGGATCAGAGCAATCAGGCTTATCATAAAGCAGGAACACTACGGACACTACCTTTGTACCTAGATGAAAATGAGGAGAAATCATTTGTCTACAAAGCGACAAAACTAAATAGACCAAAGCAAACCTTGGATGTGGCAAATTTGCAATCCATTATATCAACTCCAGTCTTATGCACAGTCACATTGGGTAAGCTACTAAAGATACAAACACACCTATGGAGAGATTTGCAATCTATTATGGAAAAGATGGCCTTAAAGGGAGTAGCCCAAACAAAATTGCAAAATGAGGAGATACGGGCTAAACTTGTCAACTCTGTGTCCATGAACAAAGTAGGAGATTACTACGAGGGGAAGGAAGGAAACACTACCCTTCTGATACAATACAATGATGTAACAACCATGGTTGTTTTTGGATAGTGGGACATGCATAGCCATATCAATGAAAGTTGTATGGGAAGCCTGAAGGAAAACAACAGTTAGACAAACATGTATGAAATTGCAACTAGCAGATGGACACATTGAGAAACCAATGAGCTTACTAGAAAAGGTGATAGTCAACTCATGTGGAATTGACTACCAACACACTTTTGCCATTGTAGATTTTGGAAAGAAACTCAGTTATGAAATCATCCTAGGAGACTATTTATGAGACAAATACAATTGACCCAGGATTGGGGAAAAGATTACCCGTACCTAAAACAAATTGGATCGGCTACTCAAGTAAATTTGAAGGACCATTCTTACAAGGATATCTTGAGGACACCTATGTAGGAATTGGACTCCAAAACCTCAATGGAGACTAAACTGCCATTGATAGCCGTTTTTCGGCTCTCTATGATTGCCATAGTGAGTTATCCCCCCCTATCAAATCACTCAAACACTGTGGTTACCCTCACCCTTTCACTGTATATAGGTACGTGTGAGTTAGGGGACTTTTCCCATATCTCCTTACTGAAATAAAAAACCCTCAATTAGCTAGGCATTGGGCTAGTTGAGCCAAAAAAATAAAAAATATAAAAAATATAAGTATATTATGGCCCATGCGTATGTAAATATTTCTTTGTATATAGGGCCTAAATAAAAGATTTTTTCATAATTATTTTGGTATTTTTTTAAATATTTTTACCTAGGTTGTGTTATTTATGCTCTGTACATTGTCTCACCATTACCACAATTTTTCTTACCATTTTTCATACTCTTTATTCCATATAGAAATTTTTTCATGTAAGCTTCTCTTATATTTGGTGTAACTCCACCCCAACAAAAATCCAAAAAAACTAGTTTTATTTATGTGTATATTTTTTCACTATTGTGATTTTTCCCTTCCTACATCTATTTTGTTTTTTTTTTCTAAAAAATTAGAACACCAAAAATATTTATCTTTTTATGGTAGCCTCATAATGAGAGAGATTTCTTTTGACCCCTTTATATTTTTTCCACTTATATTATTTATATTTGACATGTACATATTTTTTAGACCCCTCAATATTTGATTTTCTTAGTTGTACTATTCACTTATATCATGATCTCAACAATATCTTCAATTATAGATCTACCAAATAAGGTCAAGGGTAGGTGGCATGCATACATGCACTATGGAGGGCTCACTCTTGGAGGTATTCAAAAGAATCATCCAAAGAAGGATCCCACAAAGACCGTGTGCAGTGGAAAAAAACGGTCGGTTTTGCTGAATTTTTAAAGTTCACTTGCTCTCCGAATTTGAAAAGGTGATACAAACAAAAGTTGTAGCTCGTGGGCTGAACTTTTTCTTCAAATTTTTTCAAATTTTTTTGAGCTACGAGCTGTGAGCTATGATTTTATTAGTGGACCCCAGTTTTCCCATGCTATGCAGCCACACTCTCTCTTCCACTTTATCATTTTCCTCTTTCACACACACTTCTCCACTCATCATCCCCACCTCTCTCACCACTCCTCTCTGCACCCTACTCACCTTCTCCTCAACCTTGAAGAATAAGAGAAACCATGGTGAACTCATACCTCCCACACACAATTCCATTCCAAAATTGACCACCTAGTCTCATTTTTCCTCCTCCAATTTACCCATATCTATTAAAAAAACCACAAAATTCAGCCTCTTCTCTTAAAAGACAGCATCATGGTGGTTGATTACTCAGCTTCAATTACCTTGTCTCTCAAGGAAGGTCAAGAGTGGAGAAAAAATGTACCGTCAAAGCTAGTGGACCGTCAACAAGCGTCAAAATTGGCCCTACTCAAGACACTTGGAGCATCAACCTTGTAAGAAATCCACCTTTTCTTACCTCTTAAGAGTTTTTCTTCCTTATTTGTATCCTACATGGATACTCCCATTGTAAATATCCAATTCCATTTGTAAATTAATACTAATTCTACTAACACTAACCCACTATGAAAAGTCCTATCACCTCCATTTCTCTCCTCTCTCTTTCCCCACCAACTTCTTGATAATTCCAAGCAAAAGAAATTAGATAAATTGCTGAAAATCTAACCCAACCATGGTTAGAGGAGTAACCCTAGCCTTCAAAATTGCTATAAAAGGAGGGTGTAGCTAGCACAAAAGGGGGAGCCATAAGCAAGAGCACTATGCTATAGCTTGAGAAGCCAAGCTCAACCTCTCTAGAAGGAGCTCTTGAGTGGAAGCTCATTGTCTTATGCATGTGCATGTGTTGTAATAGGGGATTAGCAAGGGAACTCTATGCCATTGTAAGAGAGAGAGTGATCATTCAATTGAGAGTAGGAAATCTATCATTTCTCCTACTAGTGTAAGCCCAACATTTGCTGAATCAAGGAGGGTGGATTTGGACTAAGCTTGGATACTTTGTCTCCCTTCCAACGTGAAGTAATGGACAACAATGATGCGTAAGTGTCTTGGTGTTTTTTGTTAAGTTCTTGATAGCTTGTCTCTGGTGTTGTCATCAATCTAGCCATAAATCCCACATACAGTAAGAGGGCGACAGGGTGGAGAGGACTCCCCTGGCCTTAAGACAGTGATTGGGGTGGCTTTTCTTGTGATGTGTTGTGGTGAAATTTACGCAAGCTATGTTGAACAAATACTAATCTCACTTTGATTTGTCATGACAGATTTGTAAGAAGGTATTAATGCAACAAGCACCCCCTCCCTCTTTCTCTCTCTTTCTTAAATATATAGTTGTGTTTGCTTGATCATTGCCGATACGTTTCAAAGCAGCCCGAGCACTATCTCTCTCTCTCTCTCTACGCGTCCTAGTTCGCATCCAAAACTAGGTGGTGCCCCAAATTTGTGTAGGGTTAGGTTGCGGGTTTGTGTGTGTGTTTGTTGTTTTTTTCCAACCCCAACCCAATTGAGCAGCATGGGAGCCTAGAAGAGTGCTTGGAGGCCACTCTCCTTGTTGCCCGCCCCAGACCGCCTCACCCTCATGGATACGAAAAGACACTCCAATTTGGACGTGTGGGGCTTCTATTACAAGGAGAAGATTGTGTATTAGATAGAGAAGTAAATCATGTGGAATACATATCTGAACCTTTTCCTAAACATATGTTTGAACCCTTTGAGTGGACTTAGATTCTGGCCACTATGGATCTGTGTGTTAATAAAGCCATCCCCACATCTTTTTGTGATGAGGAAGGCTATGAAATAATTCCTATTCAGATGGTATTTATTGAAATAATCGAGAAGCAACAAGTATTCTCTGATCACTACTATGATGCCATGGATGAGTTGGAAGAAGAAACTCGTACAACAAAGGAATTAGACTATGAAAAAGAGCACCTAAGAGCAAAACTTCTACTCGAAGGAGGAGGAGATTTTTTTTGAATTCCCAAACCAACATCTTAAATGCCAATGTAGGTATCACAAAAAACGAGAGAATAATATGAAAAGGAAAACGTCAAAACTAGCAATGGAAAACAAAACTCAATTCTTGATGAAAGTGGATGCATTGGACTACATAAAAGATACGATAACAAGACAATATTCAGACATGAAAATCTCAACCGAAACAAAATCAAAACTGAACAAGCTTGAGAGGACTAAGAGAAAAGAAACCCCAATGTCAAAAACTGAACGCAAAGAAAAATATAAGGACCTGAAATAGATCTTGAAAGAAGACTAGAGCACGGAGACGGAATCAAAAACAATAAATCAGGGGTAATTAGTGTTCCATATCATCACAAAAAATACACTTTACAAGATCAACAAATAATTGTAGAGAAACCCTTTCAATAACCAAAAGAACTAGGGGAATCCTATGAGGGACTTGAGAACGCCTTAACGATTGACCTTGCAAAGCTGGGAGAAGAATCAAAACCAACATATATAGCTACGGATCTATCGTAAGAGGAGGAAGAGATTCTCATTCAAATGTTAAAGGAGTATAGGGGATGTTTTTGCCTTGTCCTATAAAAATCTCAAGGGAGAGGATCTTGAAATATGTCAACATACTATCCCTATGAGAGATGATGCTAAGCCAAGAAAATAAAGACCATACACCTATAAAGAGGCCTATCGTTTCTTGGATGGATTCTCTAGTTATAATCAATTGGCCATATATCCAAAATAACAACATAAAACGGATTTCGCCACAAAGTGGGAAATTTTTGCTTATACGATCATGACTTTTGGTTCGACCAATGCACCGGCAACATTCCAACGGCTAATGAGCCATGCTTTTAAGGAATATCTACAAAATTTCTTAGAAGTTTATATGGATGATCTTTGTGTGCACTCCACAAAAAGAGAGAGCCATGTTGAACACTTACAGTGTGCCTTTGAGAAATGCCGTCTATATAGGATTTGTTTAAATCTTGAAAATGTGTATTTATGGTTAGACAAGGCAAAATTATGGGACATATTGTATCAAAAAATGGTATAGCCACTCACATGGAGAAGGTGGCCCCGTAATTGTTGAGATGGCTAGACCGATAAACATCAAGGAAGTTCATGCTTTTATGGGACATTGTGGCTATTATCGTAAATTCATCTACATGTATGTAGTCATAGCTAAACCCATTTATATCTTTATCACTCATTTTGAGTGAATAGATAAATATGAGGAGTCATTCCAGAAGCTCTAACAAGCTTTGACCACATCGCCAATATTGAAAGCTCCAGACTAGAACAAAATGTTTCATGTGCATGTGGATGCTTCAAATTACTATTGGTTGCATATTAGCTCAACCAAGAGAGAGGACTATGAATTTTCCTATCTCATATGCCTATAGACAACTAAACCTAGCAGAAAAGAATTACAGTACCACTAAAAGGGAAGGTCTTGGAATGGTGTATGCAGTCAAGAAATTCCAACGTTACTTGTTAGCTAACAAGTTTGTCTCTTTTTGTGGATCATCAAACCTTAATCTATTTGGTGAACAAGGCATGCAATACAGGAAGAATAGTAAGATGGTTCATCATCCTACTTGAATTTGACTTCATTGTGGTAATAAAAAAGGGCACCACGCACCAAAGAGCAAATCATCTGTCAAGGATCACCTCAGGGGAAGCACCAAAAGGGGTAGACAATGATTTATCAGATGCTTATATGTTCTATGTGGAAATGATTCCTAGATGGTCAAAAGATCTTGTATCCCTAATGACCATAACACAAGTAGATTCCCAAATCCTATTACACCACGATTGATATAGCAAGAAACTCTATATCAATTGTTGGTTGGAGGAATATATCAAAAAAACAAGGAATTCTGCTTTTATGCATTAACCCAGAGGAGCAAGAAACCTTTACTTGAGTCAAGCTCATGCTACGGTGGTAGGACTCCATTTTGCAACAGATCAAACCATACGATGATTGATTTGGCTAGGGGTTTATTGGCCTACCATGAAGAAAGACATTCATAACTATGTGAATAGTTGCTCTCAATGTAAGTAAAAAGCTGCCATACCCCATGCCACCTTATTTCAAATTTCAATAACACCACAGTGGAGTAGAAATCTAGTGGAATATATGATTAACACAATATTTCCTAAAGATAAGAGTAAACAACGACAAAGAGCAAGAGACCAAAGCAGCCAACTATGCAAAGATTGAAAATCAACTCTTTCGATGAGGAAAAGACCAGCAACTTAGATTGTGTGCCAATGGAGAGGAATATCTTCCTATCCTTGAGCAAGCACAAGCGAGTCTTGGAGGAGGCCATTTCTTTCATGATACCACATCTAAGGTTATATTCATGGCATGCATTTAGTGGCCAACATTGATTGCCGATGCCAAAGAATTTGTTCAATGATGTGATTCATATCAGTGAGCAAAGATGCCGACGAGAATTGATAGTAGGCCATTACGACCTATAATGGGAGCACGTGCATATGCTAAGTGGGGTATAGACTTTGTGGGTCCAATACAATCACCGGCATACAAAACTCAGGTGTAATATATTATTGTAGCCACAGATTACTTAACAAAATGGTATGAGGCAAGAGCCACTAGAAATAACGATGCTAGAACCACAATTGCATTCCTGTACGAATGCAAATTCACTAGATATGGACTTCCTATTGAGCTTGTAAGTGATACAAGATCGCATTTCCTCAATGAGGTGATAGAACACTTACTAAACCAGTTTATGCTAATACATAACAAATCCACACTCTATCATCCTCAAGAGAATGGTCAAGCAGAACATACAAATAAGATCCTAAGCTTTGCGCTTTCCAAGATTGTTAGTTCAGGTAGAATAGACTGGGAAATGCATCTTCATTCAGCCTTGTGGGAATATCAAGTTTCATTCAAGACAACCTTGAACACGGCTCCTTTTAACTTGGTTTATGGATTGGATGAAATTCTACCCATGGAATTTTTATTACCCACTCTCAGAGTTGCACACAAGTTGGAATGGAAAGGGCACGAGTTATCAGAACGACTCAAAGACTTGGAACGACTTGATGAATAGAGATTCTTGGTTATTGTCAGCCATGTTAACAAAATTGTATACTTACTTAGTGTATGATTTGGCAATTCAACATCAAGCATACTTTGCTTTCAAATCGTAAAGTTTGTGCAGTCAATCTTCTTTATGTAGTAGTATTCCCTTTTCGAAGCTCTACTAGGTAGCCATAACTGAAGAGAATGTGACCAAAGATTTATGGAAAAAAAATTGGGAGAATTTTGACAAAGTTTCTCCTAAAACAAGAGGAGAAATTCAACACAAATTGTAAGAAAATCACTCGCTGTAAAAGCAGTCAAGTGTGCCAAGAATGCATATGCTCGACTCACGAGAAAAATCCAACAGAGTCTCCTCTGTAACGGGAGAAAAATATCAAACCTGACAAGGCAAAAATCAACGCATAAACTGAAAAAAGCAGCCACTGGGCATAAGACTGACATAAAGTGCTCAAACTAGCATCAAAAGAAAAAATATCCGACCAAATACATATCCTATGGCGAGGATACCGAAAGAGAGGAACTCCAGTAACCTATATCACCAAAAGTGTCTGAACATTTGAGAACACCCCAGATCAAGAAAATGTCATGCAAACGACCCTCCAAAGGCTAAGCAGACTCAAGTCTAGCCACAATCTCAGAAAGGGCTCTTTTAGGGCGAGTCACAGAAACAGTCGGGTAACTGCCAAAAAAGCAAGCTAAATCGGCTCCACAGACAATGTACATAGGCGGTAAGCGCAACTCAATGTACATGAGTAATAGCGCACAAACATGCACCAAGAACTGTTGCATACAATAAACAAAGTCCTTGCAGGGATACACTCTCAAAAGACCTCACAGCAATACGCATGTGCTATAAAAAATGCATAAACCTAATATGCAAAAGTCCCACTAAAACTGTTGGGGTATAAAGCCCAATGTGGTCGCCCAGGTAAGTGGGTGGGCCGCCAGGTATGTACACAGATTCTTTTGTTAAAACCTAATAAGAACTCACTATGCTCTACACATTACAGTAGAGCGAGTTCACCATATCGTCGTGCTCTTCTTCTTGCACTCCCTCTCGCGTCACACTTCCGCTCGTACTCCTTCAACTGGTATCAGAGCTAAGATCGAGGCTCGCGGTAGCACTGCAGGAGGCTAGAGTCACCGCTCAGATTGGAGTGAAATTCGACAGGCAAAGACATGGCCCCAAATTTAGAATTTCATTCTGAGGTCATCTCGGCCACTGTTCGGCTTCGACAAAGTTCTGCGCAGGCCATTTTCGACTACGTGGTCTCAGCGGGTGCAGATCCGACTCTGCAAATTTAGGGTTTCAGCCTACGACTGCAGGTGTTGAGGATATCGGCACTCCCAGAGTGTTGATTTGTGACTGTCTACACATCGAAGGACGACTCACAGTTCTTGGAGGCGTGTCACATACGACACGGGCGCACCTACACATAGACTGTAGGCGACATCCACCCGTTCATCAGGTAGCTTGTGTTTGCTGCTTGATATTCCAGATTTCATCCTGACATTGCAGGTACTTCCACATGGGATGTATTGTCAGAGATGATGTATGTCTGTTGAGGGTTTGCTGGCTGTGAGTCACGCAGCAAACAACCGCCGCAGCGGTTACAGCATACAGTGGGAAATTTGTGGATGCATGACTTTGTGGGAAGTCTATGTACTGTCAGATTTACTGCAGCCTTTGTTGAGGGTCGAGTGAGGTTTTATTGAGCTGGGGGATTCTCGAATGTTGAGATCCTTTCGGTGATACAGGTCTTGGAGCGATCCCTCGAGCACCCTTAGATAGGTAGCTAGGATGTATTGACTGTGAGTTAGACAGTTGGGATTGCATCTTTTCTTTACTGCCGTTGAGGCATTGTCGCAGTCTATGCTTACAGGACAGTGACAGGACAGTGAGAAACAGTACAGGTGCAGGACAGGTTTACCCACAGCCTACAGTGTTAGAGAGACAGTGGTTTTTTGAGCTGTTTTTTGGTCTGTTTTTGAGTACACCAGAGCCATTTTACAAAGGAGACTCTGCCGAAATTTATGCAGAATCTAAAGCTTCCTTTGTTCATTTGACAGGTTGATATTGGTTCAGAGGTCAGTTTACAGGGGAAACTCTGTCGAATTTTTCCCAGGAAAGTAAACTACTATGAAGCGTAGCTATGGCTGGATCACAGGACACTGCTCTTTACAATATCAAGAAGCTGGATGGAACCAATTTCCCATTGTGGAAGAAGCAGATTTGGCACGTGTTGGTACAAAAGAAGCAGATAAAACCTATAAAGCTCAAGGGGATAAAACCAGAAGATATGGACGAAGATGAATGGAGCGAAATGGATGAATTGGAACTTTCTACCATTATGCTGACTTTGGCAGAAAGCGTTTACTTCAATGTAGCAGACGAGATGTCGGCTTATCAAGCATGGACAAAGCTGAGTGATCTTTATGAGAAGCAGAGTGCAGCTTCACAGGTATACTGGCTTAAGAAGCTTGTTGACTTGAAGATGAAAGAAGGGACCCCTATGTCCAATCATCTAAATGAATTCAACACCATCTACAGTCAGCTGTCAGCTCAAGGTGTCAAGTTTGATGAACCTGTTAGAGCTATGTTCCTGTTGATCACATTGCCAGAAAGTTGGGACACTTTTCGCACAGCTTTGAGTAATTCTGCACCTCCAGATGGTTTGAACATAGCAGGTGTAGAAGGAAGTCTGCTTAAAGAAGAAACCAATAGAAAGACAATGGACAAAGGCAAAAAGGAACAGCCTTAGTTGTCAGGGGAAGGACCAAAGAAAAGTACAAAGGTGGAAAGAGGAATCAGTCTCGTAGCAAGTCCCGCAGTGCTAAAGGCAAGAGTGACATAGAATGCTACCATTGTGGCAAGAAGGGTCAC
Organism: Adiantum capillus-veneris; assembly: GCF_014529385.1. NCBI lineage: Eukaryota > Viridiplantae > Streptophyta > Polypodiopsida > Polypodiales > Pteridaceae > Adiantum > Adiantum capillus-veneris. The sequence goes on from NC_140932.1 coordinate 47,700,856, forward strand.
ATGAAAAGAGACTGCAGAGAATGGAAAGCAGAAAAAGGCAAAGAGAAAGCTGAAGACAATGGTGAGAAGAACAAGTCCTCAGTGAAGATTCAAGAAATAAATGTGACAAACACTGTTGCAGAGGATGACAATCTAGTGTCAAGAGACATCTACTTCTTGAAGAATACAATGGACTCAGCTCTTCTTACAACATCTGATGGAAATGCACTGAGTGACTGGATTATAGACTCAGGGACATCACTTCATGTGTCTCCAAACAAGGAGTGGTTTACCTCTTATGTGACCACTAAAGATCATGTTCGGCTAGGCAATGGGCAGACATGTGAGATCTTAGGTGTTGGAGATGTTCAATTGAAGTTTCAGAATGGCTCTTCTTTCACGCTGAAGAATGTGAGACATGTTCCCGCAATTACGAAGAGCTTGATTAGCACATGTTTACTTGATGATGCTGGCTACGTCACCACTTTTGGACAGAACATGTGGAAGAAATCCAAGGGTTCTATGACAGTAGCACATGGAGTAAAGTCTGGAGGACTTTACATGATTTATGTATCAAATGTCTCTAAAAATGTAATCAATGTAACCGAGCAGCCGAAAGTTTCTTTGTGGCATAGCCGGTTAGGACATATGTCCAAGAAGGGAATGGAAATCTTGTCTCGTTCTGGTTATTTTCCTGGCTTTTCATTTAATGATTTTGAATTCTGTGAACATTGTCTGTATGGTAAGCAAACATAGCAGCCACATAAGCATAGAAGTAGTAAAAGAGATACACAGTTGGCACTTGTTCATAGTGATTTGTGTGGACCTATGCCTAACCTATCTCTAGGGGGAGCTTCTTACTTTATGACATTTATAGATGATTACTCGAGGAAAGTATGGGTTTACTTTCTCAAGCACAAGGATGAAGCGTTTAGTGTTTTCAAAACGTTTGTGACACTTGTGGAGAATCAGAGTGGCAAGAAGCTTAAATGCTTACGCACTGACAATGGTGGAGAGTATGTTTCAAAGGCCTTTCAGGACTTTTGTGAGTCAAAAGGTATAAAACGTGAACTTACTGCTCCTTACAATCCTCCTCAAAATGGTGTTGCTCAAAGGATGAATAGGACCATAGAAGAGAAGGTCAGAAGTATGTTTTCTAATGCACAACTGCCAAATGGATTTTGGGCTGAAGTTGTATCAACAACTGTTCATCTTGTAAATAGATCTCCTAGCAAGGTTTTGTAGAAGGATTCAGTGCCGGAGATGGTATGGTCAGGCAAAATGCCCTCATACAAGCATCTCAGAGTCTTTGGCTCTGAGGCATATACTCACGTTCCAAAGGAATTTAGGAACAAACTTGAGCCAAAGAGTAGAAAGTGCATCTTTCTAGGCTATGGTAATTCTGGTGAGATGGGGTACAGACTTTGGGATCCCGAATCCAGAAAGGTTATCTACAGCAATGATGTTCACTTTAATGAATCCAAATATCATTCTAAACCAGAGAGGGTTGAGGAGATTAGAAGAGTTGTCTTCCAAGAAGATGGACCTGCACGTGCAAGACAAAATGTCAGGGCTCAAGAGGAGCAAGGACATGATAGATTGGAACCACAGGTTGTGGCTGAGAGCCTGAGCCACCTATTGTGCGCAGATCTGGACGTATCACGCGACCTCCTGATAGGTTTGTTCCATCTATGAACTATGTCATGTTGACTGATTGCAATGAGCCTTCATGTTACAAGGAAGTAGTGCAAATGAAGGACTCCGGGAATTGGCAATTGGCCATGCAGTCAAAGATGACAGCTCTGCATAAAAACCAGACATGGAACCTAGTTAAATTACCACAGGGCAAAAAGGCTCTACCTTGTAAATGGGTTTACAGGTATAAGATCACCGCTCATGATAGTCAGCCAAAGTACAAAGCAAGGCTTGTTGCCAAGGGCTTTAAGCAAGAACAAGGCATTGACTTTGATGAAGTCTTCTCTCCGGTGGTCAAGATGACTACATTGAGATGCTTTCTTGCATTGGTTGCCATATTAGATTTGGTGTTGCACCAAATGGATGTCAAGATAGCGTTCTTGCATGGTGATTTAGATGTGGAAATTTACATGCAGCAGCTAGAAGGGTTTGTTGAGAAAGGCAAGGAAGATTTGGTATGCCAGTTGTTAAAGAGTCTTTATGGCTTAAAACAATCACCGAGGGCATGGTACCATAAGTTCCACAAGTTTATGCTTTCTCAAGGCTACAAACGTAGTGAGTTCGATCACTGTCTATATACAAAGAAGGCTAAGGATGGCAGTTGGATGATCCTTATTTTGTATGTGGATGACATGTTGATTGCTGGCAAGCACTTGGAAGAAATTTCAGCTTTGAAGTCAAAGATGGCAAAATTGTTTGACATGAAAGACATGGGTGAGGCAAGTCATATACTTGGTTTGCGCATTGAGAGAGACAGATCAAAGAAGTTGATTTGGTATCTCAAACAGAGTATATTGACAAGGTTTCAATATGGAGAAGGGAAAGGCATTGAGTGTTCCATTGCCACCATATGTGAAACTTAGCAAACAAGATTGTCCTATGTCTGAGGAAGAACAGGTTGAAATGGATAAGATTCCATATGCTTCTGCAGTGGGTAGTTTTATGTATGCAATGATTGCTACTCGCCCAGACATTGCATTTGCAATGGGAGTAGTAAGTCGATACATGTCAAACCCAGGCAAGAAACATTGGGAGGCAGTGAAAGGAATATTGAGATACCTGAAAGCTACAAAGAGTATGCGTATATGCTATGGGAGTCGGGAGCTAAGTGTAAAGGGTTTTACAGACTCAGATTATGCAGGTGACTTAGACAACCTAAGGTCTACGTCAGGGTATGTCTTTACATTGGCTGGTGGAGCAGTATCATGGCGTGCAAAGAATCAATTTGGCTTAATCGACTAGTAACAGATTTGGGAATCAAAGAAGAGATGCCCGTGTTATATTGTGATAGTCAAAGTGCTATACAACTGGCTCGCAATCCAATTTATCACTCAAAGACAAAGCATGTGGATGTGAAGTATCTTTTCATCAGGGAAATGCTCGAGGATAAGAAAATTCAGCTTGTCAAAGTTCACACCACAGAAAATCCTGCTGATCTACTTACAAAAGGACTTCCCTAAGAGAGCTTTGCGCACTTTCACAAGCAGTTAGGTGTAGGGTAGTACATCACTTCTCTACATCTCTTGTATATTAGCTTGTACAGTAGCTTCTCTCACACTTAAAGTACCACATTGGACTTTATGTGGGAGGTTGCTGGGGTATAAAGCCCATTGTGGTCGCCCAGGTAAGTGGGCGGGCCGCCAGGTATGTACACATATTCTTTTGTTAAAACCTAATAAGAACTCACTATGCTCTACACATTACAATAGAGCGAGTTCACCATATCGTCGTGCTCTTTTTCTCGCACTCTCTCTCGCGTCACTCTTCCGCTCGTACTCCTTCAAAAACTGCATAGTACTCCAACATGTATTTGTAAACTTGTGAAACCTATAGAAAAATCCATCTACAATGTCGATGCAAAATGCTACGCCTTGATCAGAAAGCGATCTACGATCGGATCTCCAACGCTAACACCAACTTTAGTGTTGAAGCCGAAACTACGCTTTTGAGTAGTGTGCTTAGGAAATTGTGTCTCTCAAGAGATCGCTAACACAAAGAGTAGTTGATGCTCGTGTCCCACTAATTGAGTAAATGTCTATCTCGCAGTGGGAATTGTGGACTCAGGCAATATACACAGGTGTGATATTCCCCAACCCGCCGACACCAAAAAACGAGATGGGATCCTTGACAAGTCTCTAGGCCTAATAAAAATCAGAGTCTCTAAACAAGAAAAATCCAAGGAATAGACCTTTACCATTGATAATGGCTTGGATCTATAGCCCTAGAAGAAGATCTAGTCGTGTCTCACAACGAAAACAGGACAATAATTGAAAATTCTAAAAACTGTTTCGGCCCTATAACTTCAACAATTTGGCTAAGGTATTTTCAACCAACACTTTTCCCCCCCTAACAGATGTGAGGGCACAGCCGCTCGTGAACTCCTATTCTGATTGGAGAAGTTTACTAAATGCTTTTAGTGTGTGGGAATGGATAGTTACCTGATTAATCAGGTCCACCCGTCCATGATTGACAACCTTAGTCAATCTCCACTTACCACCCCACACTCACACATGATTCTTTTGTTTTTCTAATTACTACCACATTCTTATGACAATTAAAATAATGATTCCTTCTATCTTTCATAACAGTAATTCATTAAAACAACCCTTGAAAGCAGTATTGAAAACATTCTTTTACAAACAAACATCTTTAGACTTAAGACAAGGTATTGTCAATCTAAAGTATCTCTGACCAGTACTGGCTTGTCTCAAGAACACCTATACAGGGGTGAAAAATGGCACCCATTTCTTATTTATAAAAGCCGGAGTGGAAAAAGACATGAGCCAAAGTCCGGGCGCCCATATGCCAACCAGTTGCCCATACAACCGGGCGGTTCCTCTAGGATAAAAACGATATCTTAAGTAGTATCCACAAACACAGACATGCATGGGGTAAAGACTCCACATACACGAAGGTAACCGACTCATCCATGGTTGACTCACCATCATTACTCATCACCTGGAGTAAAATATTCCAAGGAATCAGAGGTGTCTTGAGACAAGCTGTCTTAAGGATGATCAAACATTCTTTCCTAGATCAACCAGTCTTAGCCCAAAAAATTCTTTCCTAATTACAAACAATGCTCATTGGTTTCTTGGAAGTTACCTTCCGTTTTTGGCCAATTATTCCTTTCTGATTCTTATTCCCTCCTTAAGTATGCAATTTTAACTTATAAAAGAACTTAACGTATTTAAAGACATAATTAAATAAATGAAAACCCAATTGGGACTTATCGGCCATCTGCTGCTACACTGGCACCTGCAGAGTCTTCTCCGTAGGCCTTCTACTAGGCCCAGCCTCATGGTCATGGGACGGCCTAGCCCTCTTGTGAGTCGTATTGTCCTCATCGGACTGAGGATGTCCTCAGGTCCTCTTTGGAACCATAGTAGTATCCTATAAAAGGATACTTAATCAATTAGAGAATTAATGGAATAATCTCTCTTATTTCTTTTACCCAAAAATAGGGATTTTTGGATTAAGTAAATATCTTTGATAAATATCTGGATGATATATTCTTTTCTTAACTTCCTAGTAGTATTATTGTGCTCCCATAAGTATCCTATAATTATTGGAGCTATTTTACTCATTTTCCTATTTAATTTCTTTTCAAAAATACCATAATTTGGCTTTAGTAATTCATGAATTACATTTCTGCTTGTGGGATATTTATCCTATATGGATTTTGATGTATTATAACCCTGATAATTATCTTGATAACTTATAAATTGATTTACTAATTTCCCTTCTCAATTTATAGACAAAATTAGACAATATTAACTAAGATAATTAGCTAAATTGATTATTTATGCTTAAAGTAATTATCATGACTTCCTAATATTGTTTTCCATCTTTGGTAATGCTAATTTACTAATTTCCCTTTCCAATTTACAATCAAAATTAGACAAACTTAGCTAAAATAATTAGCTAGACTAATTATCTATGCTTAAGATAACTTTAAAATTCTATTTTCTATCTTTGGTAATTACTATGTAATTATGTAAATTAATTTGCTAATTTCCCTTTCCAATATATAATCAAAATCAAATAATATTAGCTAAGATAATTAGCTAAACTACTTTTTTGTGCATGTCCTAATTATCCCAACTTGTTAAGAATGATTTGTATCTCTGATAATTACTCTATAATTATCTAAGTGTTTTAGCTAATTTCCTCCTTCAATTTATGCTCAAAAGTAGATAATTTTGACCTAATTAATTAGATAAAATAATTTTCTATGCATGGCCTAATTATCCCAGATTCTTCAAATTTATTTCTAGCTCTAATAATTATTGTATAATTATTTAAGTGATTTGGCTAATTTCCTTCTTTAATTTATGCTAGAAAATAGACAATTTTGACCTAGTTAATTAGTTAAACTAATTTTCTATCCATAGCCTAATTATCTCAGCTTTCTAACATTGATTTCAAGCTCTAATAATTATTTTATAATTATCTAAGGGATTTAGCTAATTTCCCCATTTAATTTATGCTCAAAAATAGATAATTTTAGCCTAATTAATTAGTTAAACTAATTTTCTATGAATGCCCTAATTATCCCAACTTCTTAACATTGATTTTTATCTCTGATAATTATTGTATAATTATCTAAGTGATTTAGCTAATTTTCCCTTTAATTTATGCTAAAAACAGATAATTTTAGCCTAATTAGTTAGTTAAACTAATTTTTTATGCTTGGCCTAATCATCTTGGCTTCCTAACATTGACTTTTAGCTCTAATAATTGCGTATAATCAATTAGATAAACTAATTTTTTGTGCATGGCCTAATTACCTTGGCTTCCTAACAAGGTTTCGTAGCTCGGATAATTACGGTGTAACTATCTAAGTGTAATAACTAATTTCTCCTTCATTTTATGATTAAAAATAGTTAATTTTTGCCTAATTAATTAGGTAGATTACTCAAAAAATTAAGATCTAATTTCCCTGGCTTCTACACAGCATAACCAAGCTCTAAAAATTATACTATAATTAGTTAAGCTTAAAAACTATTTTTCTTTGTAAATCAACCTAAAATCAACCATGTTTAGCTTAATATACAGTAATTACTTAATTAGATTATTGATCAGCAGTCTAATGATAATTTAGAGAATAATTAATAATAGGGAATGCTTAATCTCCTTAATTGATAGTTTAATTAGGAGAAATCAATCAAAACTTAAGCTATTTTCCTAATTAATCAAAATTAGACTAATTACCTCGATCAATTACAAAGATTTTTTGCTCTCTAAGTAATTTGTGAGAGAAGCTCTCTTATATGCAAGAGAAATCTGCCAGGACTCCGAGTATGAGTTCAATTGTGAAGGGGGGGGACCTTTTTATAGCTTTTTAGGGCTCCTATGATGTTTATGGCAGTTCCTTCCACTTCAAGGCAGTCCCCCAGCTTCCCCCTAGCTCCACCTGCTGCTAAATCAAGCTTGGGCAGGTTCATTACTTCCTCACACAGTCCCCAGATACACCAAATCGATTTTTGCTATTTTTCAAACCTATTACAACTTAATTTGTAAAATATCTATAAATATCTGTAATATCTAGAGAGTTCTATGATAAAAGTCTTTTGCAGCAATGATTACCAAGACTTTACAATTTACTTAGTTAATTTAGTTAACTGTATAAACTTCCAGTGGCCATAACTATGTCAGTTTTTGTCGTCGGAATTCAATTCTGAAAATTTCTAACCATAGTAAAGTCATGATTACGGTTCCAAAAATACCAATATTTGCCATGGTCGAACAATTCTACATTGCTTTCTTAATAAACATATCAATCTGATAAAGCTTTATACAATTTCTAAGGTTTCAGGAACTGGAAACCATACAATCACTCCAACTTAAGGAATTGAGATGTTCTCATCTCAACCAAAATTGGGAAAATCTTTGAGAAGTGATACTTCGTCCTCCCATGTGGCATCTTCAGTGGGGCAGTCCTTCCATTTTACTAGATGCTCTCTAATTACTCTGTTTCGTAGACTTCTTTTCCTAGTATTGAGAATACAATCTGGTTGGAGTTCAAGAATTCTTTGTTTTTGCATCACAATTTTGTTCGTCGTCTAGAGTGTGATTGGGGTTTGGGATATAAACTTTTAGAAGACTGATATGGAATACATTATGAACCTTGAGGTGTTCAGGTAGCTTAAGTTTGTAAGCTTGATCACTGATTACCTTTATCACTTCATAAGGTCCACAATATTTGGGGCTAAGTTTTTTGAATTTTCCCAAAGATAGATTTCTTCTCTTTGGCCGGACTCAAAGGAATATTTTATCCCCTTGTTTGAAAAACCGGTCAAACCATTCTTGATCAGTATAATGTTTTTGGCGGTCCTTTGCAGTTTGAATGTCCTATCGTATGGCCCTAGTTTGGGCATCCATCTCTTCCAGCATTTGTTCTGAAGCTTCTACTCTTGTAGTGGGGTCAGAAAAGTTTAGGGGTGATATACATTCATGTCCATAAAGTGCATTAAAAGGTGACATCCCAATGCTTTTATGGAATGAAGAATTATAGGCAAATTCCACCAAAGGAAGAAATTGTATCCATTTCCGGGGCTGTCTACTACAATAAGCTCTAAGAATGTCTTCAATAACCTGATTCATTCTTTATGTTTGACCATCAGTCTGAGGGTGATAGGCTGAACTGAAACATAGCTGGGTACCTAAGGCTTCAAATAAATCTTTTCAAAACTTTGAAGTAAATTTTGCATCTCTATCACTGACTATTATTTTTGGAAGTCCGTGTAATCTAAAGATAAAGACGGCTTATATCTGATGCATTGTAAGTTGTTTTCACAGACATCAAATGAGACACCTTGGTTAGCATGTGCACTACCACCATAATGAAATTGTAACCTCCTTGAACGGTAGGAAGGCCTGTTACGAATTCCATGCTAATGAGTTCCCGCTTCATTTGAGGAATGTCAAGGGGTTGAAGTTTCCCTAGCATCATTACCCGTTCAGCCTTAATCCTTTGACAAGAAAGGCATTGTTTGATGTAGTGAAATATATCTCCTTTCATACCTAGCCAAAAATAGCTTTTCCTCATGGCATTAAGGGTCTTTGCATAGCCAGGATGGCCGACTGCTGGAGTGTTGTGTCCTTCATAAAGGATCAACTCCTTCAAGGTTGAACTCCTAGGAATGTAAAGTCAGTGCTTGTAATAGAGAAGCCCATCTTCAAGTGAATAGTCCTTGATTCTGTCCTTCTCTTTCTCCTTTAGGTCTTTTTGATTGATAACTTGTAGGAATTGTAAATAAACCTCATCTTCCAAGGAGGCTTCCTTAACTTTGTCTAGAATTGGGTTATTGACTGTGGAAATGGCCCCAAGAAAAACCTTGCATCTAAGGGCATCAGCAACCACATTCTCCTTACCTGGTTTATACTTTATTTCAAAATCATACTCTTGTAGGAGTTCAATCCATCTTCGTTGCCTCATGTTGAGTGTTACTTGAGAGAAAATCCACTTCAAACTTTGATGATCAGTGATTAACTGAAACTTTTCCCCTAGAAGATAATGCCTACAGAGCTTGAGAGCATGGATGACGGCTAGGAGTTCCAGATCATGAGTTAGATAATTCAGCTCGTGGATTCTCAATTTTCGAGAGGTGAAGGCGATTGGTTGGCCTTCTTGGTTTAAGACTCCTCTTATAGCAAGGCCGCTTGCATCGGGTGAAGTCAGGGAGTTTGAGTATAGGGTCTGATGTGAGATTTTGTTTTAATTTGAGGAAACAGTCCTCCTGATCTTTTTGCCATGTAAGTTTGGTTGTCATTTTAAGTAGCTGAGTCAAAGGCATGGCGATGACTGCGTAATCTTTGACAAAGATTCTATACCATCTTGTAATGCCCAGAAATCCTCGAATCTCACTGACCAACTTGGATTGTGGCCAATCTATTATGTCCTTAATCTTTGCGGGGCCTACAGAGATTCCTTCTGGGTTTATAATAAATCGAATGTAGCTAACTTCAGCAGTAAAGAATACACATTTGCTCATCTTAGCATACAACTGATGTTAGCATAGAAGATGAAGTACTTTACGTACATGGACTTCATGCTCTTTTTCATCTTTGGAGTATACCAATATATCATCAAAAAATACCAATACAAAATCATCCAGATATTCTCTGAATATATCTTGCATGAGTCGATTAAAAGTAGCCGAAGCATTTGTAAGACAAAAAGGCATCATTATGAACTCATAATGCCCATCTCTGGTGTTGAATGCGGTCTTATTAATATCTGCTTCTTTAATCCGGATTTGATGGTAGCCTGATCTGAGATTAATTTTTGTGAATAACTTGGCCCCATGTAATCTATCAAGTAATTCAAAATTGATGTGAGGAATAGGATACTTATTCTTTATAATACCTGGTTAAGTCCCCTATAAATGATGCAGAGACGTAAAGATCCATCCTTCTTCTTTTGAAATAGAACATGTGCTCCCCACGGTGAAATGCTTGGTCATATGAATCCTTGTTCAATAAGTTGACGAAGCTGTTCTTTCAATTCAATAGCTTTAGGGAGTGACATTTTGTAGGGTCTCTCTGAAACTGGTTCACTACCTGGAAAGGTTTCTATTTCATGATCTATGTCCCTGGGGGAGGTAAAATTGAGAGATCTTCCAAAAATATATCCAAAAATTCCTTAAGCTAGTTTGGAGTTGGGTTGTCCTTTGAATCATCTGTCTTGTTGAGTTTTACTACAAAGATTTGTTGCCCCTTGCATAACCCTTTCAAAAATTGACTAGCCTTAACTAAATGAGCCTTAGGCTTCCCATTGGATCCTTGTACTAATGTTTCTTCACCTAAGTGATTTTTGAAGGATAGGTTCCCTTGAGCACAATGAATGTGGGCTTGATTTTTGATTAACCAATCCATTCCTACAATACCATCATAGATTCCTATTGGTAGGGTCCGAAAGTAAGATGAAGTAAGGGTTCCTCCTAGTTCAAATTCTACTTCCCCATTTGTAAATTGAGACATAACCTCTTTCCCATTTGCTAGTTCTACTACTGATTTCTTGGTAGGGTATTGGTTTAATCTAAGCTTCCTTAAGCATTTAGGGGAGAGAAAAGAGTGTGTACTACCACAATCTATAAGTAATTCAAATTGTTCACCTTGTTTATTTGCAGTAGTTTGGATGACTGCATACTATTGCCGAGCTCCAGGGTTATCAATGGCGGCAAAAAGAGTAGCTCTTTTATCTCCTTCATTCATCAGGGTTGGCTCTCCCATTGCAGCATAGGCTCTAGCTCCTCTACCTCTTCCTCTGTCTCGTCCTCTATTTCTTCCTCCTCTTTGATTATTTCCTTGGATTATCTGAGACTGAGGAATGGTCCCAGCAACCACTTTTTTCCTTAGGATTGCTCTTGTAGTGCCCCATTCGATTGCGTCCATAACATTTAACATTTGGAAAAGTCTATTTTTTATTTGCTGTAGCTGTTACTATCCTTCGTTGACTTCCTTGGTTGAAATTTTCACTCGCATTCCTCTGAAGTTGTTGTAGTTATGATAGTCCCTTGCACGGGGGTTTCCTTCATCCGCAAGAGGTTTAGCTCTGAGAAGGGCATCTTGAATTGATGTGGGCCTCATAGCTTCTAAGCATGTACTTAAAGGTTTGTTAAGGCCCTGGCGGAAGCGAGCAATCTGTTGTTCCGTTGTCATGATCGATGGTGCATAGCGCTACTACACCAAGAAAATGTCGACCCGGGGAAAAACAATAGCAGGCGTGTGGAAATCAGCAGGTTGATGGTGGTACTCTTGAGCAACTACTTGATGCACGGTACAACAAGCATGGTCGGGATATGTATGCCAAATTTAGCATTTTGCAGGTCAAGTTGGGGATTTTGAGCTCTACTGGCCGATGAGCTTAAAGGTTATCAACACATGGATATGGCATGTTATGTATGCAATATGAATGCTCCATTTTGCTGAACTAAAGGCTTTTTTATACCTGAAGGCACTTGTCCAATGGGAAATTATGGGAGCACAAGGTGGTTGACGGTCGTATCGGTCGTCACAGCTCCTGCAGGCGAAGATCTTGTCACCCGGGAACCATTTTTGTGGAGCGGGCCTTGAAACTTTGTTTTGATGTTGCTAAGGCAAGCTAGTTGAATTTTCTTGGCATTGGTGATCAAAGATATGCATGCCCGACAGTGGAAAATCGGAAGCATGCAGTGCGTGTGATGCGGGGCCAAGATCGAATTTTTAAAAAAATAGCAAAGCTGGAGTTGAAGACTAAAAAAGTAAAAACAATGTTTTTTGTGGCAGCGCTACGACCTGCAACAGGAAAGAAGCGCCATCTAGACGAAGGGTGGCCTCGATTGCATGGAGAAGGGGCTGGGGTGTGGCCAACTGGCTCGAGGAAGAGCACCATCTTTGCATAGGGGGGTGGCCAGTTGAGAATAGAAGGGAACGGCAGTTGTTGCAGGAGGCCGCCAGAGGTGTCGGGAGGCTGCATAAGGCAGAGGGCGAGTAGAGGGCCATTGCAGGGAAAAGAGAAGGGGTCGCCAGAGGGGCGCCACGCAGGGTGAGGCCGAGCAGAGCCGGGGTCAATTGCAGGGTCGGAAGTGAGGAGAGTCGAGAGCAAGGGAGTATGCCGGGTTGGGGTTACATGAGGTAAAAAGAGAGGAGCCGCCAGAGGGCTGAAGAGGAGGACGACGTCACAGGTGACGAGGGGCTGGCCGATTAAGTGAGTACAGGTGGTTGGAGGCCTTGTTGGCCATGCAGTTGCTTGGTGAGGCCGGGAGAAGGGAGGGCTGGCTTGAGGCGAGCATGGCCGAGAGCGACCTCATAAGGGGCTGCCAGCACCACAGAGCAAGGCAGAGTGGAGCCCGCACAGGGGGAATTCGGACCTGCCAGGACTTGAGAAGGTGAGCATGCAGGGAAGGACACTAAGGCTAGGTGTCGAGTACAGAAGTGAGATTGGGGTGGCTTGTAGCAGAAAGTAGGCATTCGAGATTTCCAAAAAAGGAGGGTCGAGGGCTGCCAGGAGGGAGGGCTGTGCTTAAGGGAAACAAGTAGTTATTGGGAGTTTCAGAGGGTGCTACCAGGTGAAGCTACACAACAGGGCCGAATGAGAAGAAGCAAGATGATGCCAAGGTCAATCAATGGCAACAAGTGACGGAGATTGTCAAAGCAGCAAAAACAAGTGCTCGAGCAAGAGGCCTGACATATGCTACAGAACGGCATTTTAATTTATAAAAATCTATCACTGTACATCCTATCCTTGAAGGGTTTTTTGTCACGTTAATTGCTAGATCTACCCCCACTTTTATGTGAAGTTCCTCTTTGCTCTTGTGTCGAGTTGCATGTCGACATGTCTATGTGTATGTGTATTATGGTGCAAGCCATTTGAATGTGAACTTGTAAGAAAAAACTCATGTTTGTCATCGATGTTGGAGCATTCGAGAGTATTAACAGGTTTAAGGTTGCTTCGTTGTGGGTATAATACATGCTAGAGTTTTGGGAGGGATGGCCTATGTATGGGCAAATTCTGAGGTGCATCTATGTGGATGAAGGTACCCCTAGGGATGGGGATTGGAGCTATGACTGCGTGCTTGGTGTCGTGCTTGGCCTAGTCATGGCTGGTCGGGTACGGGCTTGGACATTTCTTGTTTGTAGATCGGGAGTCTAGGTATGTGTTTGCTAGGGGATAGTTGTGCTGTGAAGTCACTGGGCTATAGAGAGGCATTCACCAAGTGTGCTGGTGGTTTTCCCATTTCCCCCTTTCCATCTTGTGGTGCCCCCACTGAGGATCAACTGATTGCTTCCTAACAAGGTGTTCGTGAGTCAAGATGAAGCAGGAATTTGGTCCAGTGTTCAAAGGAGTTGAAGATGCAGACGATTGGATTGCCGATTTTGAGTTGTTTATGCTGAGAGTATTGCAAATGCCAGGTGATGAAGCAAATCTCTGGACTCTACCTTTGGTGCTGCGAGGTAAAGAAAAAGTTTGGTTCGATGGCTTAGAAGATGTGCACAAGCAGAATTGGATCGGATTTTGAGAGCACTTTCTACAAAGGTATCGAAAAGTTGTGTCGGCTTCAGAGGCAGATGCAAAGATCAAAGGCTTGCAGCAGGACGTAAGTGCAAATTTCGATTCTTTTGTTGATAAATTTGAAGCTTATTGGGGGGATTTTGCGGATGCTACCCAAGCAACCCATATGGGATACTTTAAGTTGGAAAGGTTTCTTTCTTGCTTGCATCCCTATGTTTGTGAGAGAGTGGACTATGAAGATCCAAGGACCTTTGATGAAGCCGTCAGAGTCGCCAGAGCAAAGAGTCGAAAGATGAAGAAGAAGATGGAGGCAAGGTTGCTATAGTCGGCAATCACGGTAGCAAGTGGATCTAAGCCCAAACAAATTAAAGAGCATCAAGAGGTAAAAGCCCTTTCTTTTCTTGATATGCATTTTATCAAAGCACGTGAAGTTGATGCCAGGCTAGAGGAGGTAGAAGAAGTGCCAACCAGGTCTCAAAAGATACAGCGAGGCATATTCAGAGTGCCACCCAGTTTGCTTCCTTAAAGAAGAAGTGTTGGTTCTAGAGCTAGCAAAAACGAGGCTGACAACAAAGGTGCAAGAACCGGCAAGATCAGAAGAGGAGTCCGATAGTTCTCATAGCTCCAGCAGCAGTTTGGACACAGATGCTACATGGGAGATAGAATCCATGGCTTCTAGGTATGAGGCCTATGATGTTTTTCATGTAGATGAAGTGGCGCAAGATGTATACGAGTTGCCTGCCAGTCATTTGAAGGTAAAAGAAGAGCATGGTGCAACTGCGGAGATGCTCTGTGTGCCAGTCGAGTAGCCCTATCGAATGTCTTGTGATGGTGGGTCCCTATTGGAGGAAGAGGTATGGTTTGATTGTGCATCAGACCTAGTTGAAGAGCAGGTTTTTGAGGATGACATGCAAGAGCTAGGAACAAAAGTTGTGGTAGATCAAGTTAATTTATCTATGCAGGGGGTGGGGCAACCTTGCCTTGATGGGCATGTCGAGGTGCACTTTGAAGTTTTGAAGTTTTGAAGTTTGTGTGTGGCCGTGGAGAGCTAGCTTCGGCAGATGACTCTATGGAAGCTGATGCAGGTGCAACCTATAAGGGTGAGGCTCCATGTAGAGAGGAAGGTGTCACCAACCTTGCAAGCGATGAGGTATTTGAAGAACCGGTTGAAGCTATAGCAGGTCATACTCTTGAGTATGAAAAGATGGTTTTGGAGCCATGTTTAAAAGATTTGGATGCAGGTAAGCAAAAGGAACAGGTTTACTTGGCTATGCAGCAGGTGGAGGCAAATTGCACGGTTTTGCTATTTTATGTGATGCTATGGATATAACATGTGTTATTGGAGGTTGCTTTATAGGTATTTTTGTGTCGAAGGCGAGGCTTTTTTGAAGTGGCCTATACTATGGAGGGATAGCTGCTTATGATTCAGGTTTCTCAAGTGATGGCAAGTATGCTTATAGCGGACACGAAGACTTATGGATGCACGGTGACAAAGCTCCATGCTATGAAGAGCTGAAAGGGTCATGTTGTGTCTATTGGCCTACAAGTGCAAAAAGGGGCTTCTTCAATGTGCATGCTTTACAGGTGGATGGCCACGGCCATTGTTTTGTTTTTGATCCAGGTGGAGCCTACACTATGATTGGGGAAGCTGTCACTACAAGAGGTTGTGTGCTCTTGTGACGCTGTTAGCGACGGAAATACGCTGGGTTTTTATAACCTCGACGTCGCTAAAACCGTCGCTAATAGCGTCGCTACGAGAGCGTCGCTATATGCGTCGCTCTAGGCGTCGCTATATAGAGACGCTCATAGTGACGGTTACACAGAAGTCTATAGCGACGCTCCAGAGCCATAAATAGCGACGGTTATAGCGACACCCGAGAGAATTTTTTTTTGGTGACAGGGCATTGAATGCCCTGCCACCCATCAACCATATTGTACTTGATTCACTTTTTAAAAAAAGTGCAAGGGTAAATAATAGACCCAAAATAGTCACCCACAAGACGCATTGTTTGCAAAATTGACAAGCGTAAAATTGACAATTGTACACATCATAGGCAAAATGAATTGATTGGCAAATGTAATAATGACAATTGTACAACATCATAGGCATAAAGAATTGATTGGCAAAATGAACTGCGGTGACAAATGTAATAATATACATGGTTCAAAAAGACGTATAAAATCCGTCTCATGATACATAAGCTATGAGAAACCCTAAACTAATGCTATCTAGCTACGGCTAAACTGACGTCGTCTAGTCAGACGTCTCATCGCGTCCAAGCGGCGTATTTGTCGGATTCTGCAAAAAAAGACAATAAGACAACTTTCAGTAAGTATAAACATATAACGACATTTATAAAACAATACAAAAAATAGAAAAGAGTAAACCCTAATACTAACCATGCCGTCGCGAGAACTGAGAATGTCCATCAGGGCGTTTAAGCCCTTCTTGCCTGCGTACTCGCGCTCGTACGGTGTGGGATCACGTCCTGTCATCGACCACTGTCAAAACATACAAAGATTTCATTATGTTAGAATTAAAAAACTCATAAACCCTAAACTATCGAACATAAAGAGCAATGCGAAAACACTTACAAAATCGGCCTCAAATGATGCCCATCCACTGCTCCCCAAGTGGTGCGAGCTCCCTGCCTCTACTCGCGCTCTGGCTGCATCCTTTTGTTGCTTCCACTTGTCGGGATTCCCGCGCGCTGCTTTCTTCGCATTCTTCCAATCTTCTTTGACCAGCCAATCTGGCCTGTTCCACCCATGCTTGATTGCTTTTTGCACTTCGGAACGCTTGTGTTTGCAGTATTTGCGCATTCGAATCTTCATCAGGTCTTCATTGAAGCGCTGATCCCGTGTTGGAACGAGAAACTCATCATGAAGTATGCTGATGACTCTGGCTTTTAAATCACTTGGTACTTCACTCCATTTGTTTAGTATGTATTGTCTAAACAGCTGAGAGCAAAGACCACGCATGCGCGAGATCACCTTCTTGCTGTCATCATCCATGATGATGCCGCCGCTGAAGTCGACGGAGTAAGGCAAGCCCTTTGGCCGGTGACGCGTGAACCTGGGTGTCCTGGTAGGGGTCTCTAGCGGCGTGTCGATGGGGGTACGCACGTCAGGTGTCTCCACCGGCGTCTGGGCCCCGAAGCGAGGAGTGTCGAGTGGGGTGGCTCCTGGCGGAGTAGGTAGAGGTGTGTAGCTGCTAGGAACAGTCAGCCGCGCAAAACCTGGCGTAGATGGCGATGCTGTGGCTGGTGTGGGGGCGGGCAAAGAAGGGGAGGGTAAAGAGCCTCGTCGAACACGAGGCGGTGTGGAAGCATCGGCGGCGGAATCCCCACAACAACCGCCACCGCCACCACTAGAGCGCCGGTGTCTAGACGAGTGTGAAGATCGTCTCGTCGACACCGAAGCTTCGGAGCGTGCCGAATGCTCCGAAAGAGAGGGAGATGCGTATGGAATAGGAACGCGCGATGATGCGCCAGAGCGATGACGCTCCACGTACCACTGTCTCTGCTGCGGTGACAAAGAAGAAAGAAACTCCTCATCATCCATACTTGCATTAAACACACGAATATTTAAACTTAATATTGAATGAATAGAGTAGACAATGACGCAAAGACCATTAAATACAATGACGTAATGACGCATATAAATACAATGACGCAATGAATTGAGTGATAGAAGAGGCAAGTCGAAAACTCAGAATTTTCAATCAAAAGATGTGAGCGCGAGTAGAAAAGAGCGTTATACACCATGGAAGGTACTTAGAGAGCCAGAGCTTTTACAACACGGAGCAAAATTGTTGAAATACAATATTTGTGGCTTTAAGAGATCTCTCTCTCATCCTCGCATAACTCAGCATAACTTCCTATATCTATATAGAGCTCTTCGTTTAAAAACATATCCTCTGTTTCATTTTGTAGCTCCTCTGCATGCACCCCATATAGAGTAGTAGCATCTTGATGCTCGTCTGGCACCACCGCAGCGGCTTCTGATTGAGCATCTTCTCTGATCTCCTCCATTGATGCCGTTGTGATTGGCACATGGTAGCCTTCATACGTCCTTGCACTATGAGGGGCTACCTCTATGACGTACCACCAGTTTGATGTAGACTTTGTAGGATGAAATATTACCTGCCAGAGACACATAACTTACATGAGAGCTTTCAAGCACATAACTTGTAAAAGGGGGATGTTAACTATTTACATACTTACTTGTTCACAATGCTCGGGTAGTACGAAAGTGTGTCTTAGGTCAGTCCATTTCTTAGTAGAATCCACCTCAAGAAAACCAGACTCTCCTCTACGCACAGTAGCGTTGCGACCCTCCATGATTATCTTGAACCATTGCACGTCGAAGAAGTTGACAAAAAATCCTCTGTAATCGATCCTCAAAATCTCTTGTAGCGTGCCGAAGTAAGTGAGTTCCGCCACCACAGGATCTGCATCAGAGGAACGTCGTCGACTAGACTGTTCAAATTTTGCCATGATTCCACAATCTTGAGTAAAAGGCTTTTTGTCGATCCGTTCCACCCTAAAATGTCGACCTTTACACCATGCTGCTGTGTGTGACTTATACTACAACGAACAAAGATTATGAGTGGCCGTTCAAACGTTTAGAAATAAAGTCACTAGCTAGTCGTACATTGCAAACTTACCTTGGTTGCGCAACCCCGAGAGTACTCCCACTCTTCCTCAGTCACTTCGTCACTGCATTGTTGTGCGCTTTTCAATTGGTTGTGCAACCATCTTAAGCTCATGAATGTTGGTAGGCTCTCCAGACCCGTCGGATAGTGCATCGATGGTCGTCATCCCCGTCTCCACTCGATTCATGCCCTTTGTCGCTCTTGCTTTGCATCCTCATATTGTGAAATCCACTTTTGCATCACTGGATTGTGAAGCATACAAAATCGGTTGATTTTAGCCTCTAGATCTTCCGTCATCTTCTTCTCAACACCGAGATTGCACATGACAATCCCAGATATGCGCTCATCATCTATAGTTCGCCATAACGTGTCCCGGGCTTTATCAAATCCGTCTAGCCACTCTCCAATGTACACTAGGGACTCTGATACCAACCAACCTTCTGCCATGCTACCCTCCGGATGTGCCTTTTGACGCACATATCCCTTAAGCGTTTTCATGAAACGTTCTAAGAAGAACATCCATCTGGAATGAACTGTGCCAGCTATTTCCACCTCATCAACTATGTGAACAAGAAGATGCACCTGAATGGTTAGCATGGTAGTAGGAAAATGTTTCTCAAACATGCACACAAGCTCCGCAGCATTTAGTTTGGCGAATGGTATGGAGTCTACGTTGATCTCCTTTTGTGAGATCCATTGCACCAGCTTTGCAAGTTTGTAGATTGTGTTACGGATGTCGAGAGACAAACATCCCTCAATGGCAACCGGTAAAATAAACTGTAAAGTATGTGCAGCAATGATATTAAAGTCCACATTTTATGCAATGATATTAAAGTCCACTCTGAACGTACCTAACACATTTTATGCCAATCGTGTGACTTCAAACCGGTAAGCTTTCCTTCTTTAGTAAAACACGTTCGGAGCGAGTGCATTACGCCAGTGGGGGTCCGCAAAGATCAAATGGTCTCTTTTACTTTGCGTTCTTGGGCTCCTGTGAAAATCCATGGTGCTTTAGGGAGTTTTATCGATCCATCAGACGCTGTTTGCGGCCAATATTTCTCCATACGATCCACATTTCTAAGGTCAACTCTGGCTCCCAAAGTATCTTTCTTGCCGGTCAGATGGTCCCATAGTAGATTACCCACATTCTTGAATATATGCATTGGATAGAGCAAGTGATTGATCATGAGTCGGGGCCAGTATGGTAACTCGTACCATAGAGATAGTCTCTTCATCCCTGGAGGCAATCCGTCATCGCACATCTCCTTCTGCTCTAACCATGCTTGTGCAGACATCCTTGGTGGCTCTCTTCCCAAAAATCCGTCGCGTAACACATGATTCTCTGGAAGATACGCTTGATGACCTTCGTAGATTTGCTTCTTCAGTGAGGGCGCCCTACGTGCATTCAGTCTAGGTCCACATGCGACACATGCTCTGTATCATCTTGTTTGAAGCCCTGCATGTATACACATGATAATAGATCAACTATGGGAAAAAACAAGATTTACAGTGTCTGAGTGAGGAGTGTCAATAGATCACCTGAGCATTCTGTTAGCCCGGGATAGTCATGCATGGTCCACATTAGAATGCCTCTGATCAAAGCATTCCGTCGTCCTGTGTGTCGGCTCATATCCACCACCTCTATGCCAATCCACAATTGTTGTAGCTCTTCCAATAGTGGACGAAGATACACATCCATATTCTCCACTTTATATCTCCCTGGCACAATCAAGCTTAGCCATAGGTGCCCCTTCGTCGTAGTCAACCACGGGGGAATGTTGTAGTTGACGATGACAACGGGC
Organism: Adiantum capillus-veneris; assembly: GCF_014529385.1. Taxonomy (NCBI): domain Eukaryota; kingdom Viridiplantae; phylum Streptophyta; class Polypodiopsida; order Polypodiales; family Pteridaceae; genus Adiantum; species Adiantum capillus-veneris. Next base: position 47,720,987 of record NC_140932.1, read on the forward strand.
CATACACTGTAAGCTGTTGATCTTTGACCAAATGGATTTATGCCATCCATAGCCAGGCCTAAGCGCAAATTTCGAGCTTCCCTGGCAAAATCCGACCATGTTCCATCTATATTTTTTCAGGCTGCGCAATCTGCAGGAATTCGTAGCACACCATCCGAAGATTTATTCTCCTCATGCCATGATGCTAGGGCGGCCATGGACTTACATTCGAAGAAATGCTTGATGCGAGGAAGCAGAGTAAAATGTCGCAAAACCTTTTGTGAAATTTTTGTCCCGTGGAGATCTACTCGATATCTTTCGGAATCACATTTCGGACACTTCTCCATGTCTATGTATTCCCCTCTGAAAAGAATGCAGTCATTAGGACAAGCGTGGATAGAATTGCAATCCATCCCCAAGTTTCGCAAAATCTTTCTTGCTTCATCTCGGGAATCTGGCATCACATTGTCAGCTGGTAGTATGTGCTCTTTAAGCAATCTACACAACATAAAAATACGATATAGTCGTGTAAAAATCTATCAGATCATTATACATTTAGAGTTTTATTAAAGTAAACTAATTGTAATAGATCACCTGAAAAGCGTTGTGACTCTAGTGTCACTCCATCCAAACTTTGCCTGCATGTTGAGAAGAACCAGGAGTGCTTTCAATCTAGACATACGTGCTCCATTATACAATGGCGTATCGGCTTCACTTTTCATATCATCATAGATAAGCCTTTCTGAATCCATGATCGTCTCGATCATTTCATCAATCTCGGGCTCAAACATTGCCTCGTTGGGAATGTGCTCTGCATGATCATCCCCCGAGCTGTCAAAGGCTACATCTTGTGGCCTCACATATGTTGCTTGACCAAAGCGCCTGCGAACACGTCTATTGGGTTGCAAGATTGCTGCTTGTTGGCCAGCGTCAGAGTCCGACGAGTTATAATTGGCAACAACTCGATCTATAATAGATGGATCGAACTCGCCAAATTCGCGAACGTGCTGCAAAGAAACACGTCTTGTCCGTCGCACAACATGCTTGCATTGATTACAAGGACATAAGACCCTCGTTGAGAGATAGGTGTTTCGGTTGGACGGTCCCACATCCTCGTCACTACTCATAATGAGGATAAAAATCTTATAACCTGGACAACAAATTTAATATTCTATTGGCATTCTTCGTCTTATCTCTCTCTCTTTCTCTCTCTCTCTCTCTCTATCTCACATTCTCTAGTCATGTCCAATCCCCGCACACCTCGGTCTAGAGGTGCACGGAGATCAGAACCACCGGGTTATAATCTCGTCTTTATTGGTCAATACCTATATTTGTGGTACAAGAAATCTACAGACCCACGTCTACATGATACTGCATGTAGTGGACAAAACTCCTTTGCCTCTTCTCTAGCTGTAGCACTTCACAGCATCTTAACATCTTTTTACAGTAGATCTTTTCACTGTTCGTCTAACTCTAAACCCTAAACCGTAAGTAATTCTTGCGTGGACTCAATCTAACGTAAATAAGTGTAAATCTAAATAAACGTAAATCTAACTAAAAATAAACCTAAATCTAATTTAACATAAGTCTACATCTAACCTAATCTTTAACGTCTTTTGGGATAGTTTCCTACGACGTTAAAACTCTCTTCTTCTTGTGTGTGTGTGTGTGTGTGTGTGTGTGTGGGGGGGGTAAACCTAAATAAACCTAAGTCTAATCTAATATAGCATAAATCTAAATCTAACGTAAATTATGTTATATTAAAAATAAATAACTAAACTAACAGGGATTATAAGAACCACACTACAAGAGGTTATTCATATTAGTGATACTCACACAGCGACGCTCAAAAAAAAAAATCCCAGCATCGCTATGAGCGTCGCTATGAGCATCGCTATGAGCGTCGTAAATTTACTTGTAAATTTGCGACGCTCATAGCGACGCCCGCTGGGCTAAAAAAATAATAGAGAGCGCCCAAAAAACTCAGATCTCAGATCTGAGTTTTTCGGCGCCCTCAAGCAAGGAGCAGGTAACGCTGTCCCTCTCTCTCTCTCTCTCTCTCTTTCTTCTCCACACACACACACACACACACACACACGAGGAGAGGAAGGAGAGCCAGGTATGCTCCTTCCCTCTCCTCACTCTCATTTTCCCTTCTCCTCTTTCTCTCTCCCTCTCTCTCTCTCTCTCACACACACACACACACACACACACACACACACACACACACACACACACACATAGTGTTTTTGAGAGAGAGAGAGAGAGAGAGAGAGAGAAAGAGTACAAACATAAACAAAAACGCACACACACATACATAAACAAAGAATGTACACACACATTGAGAGAGGAAAAGAGAGAGAGAGCATGCATAAACAAAAAACGCACACATTGAGAGAGAAAAAGAGAGAGAGAACATGCATAAACAAAAAACGCACACATTGAGAGAGAAAGAGAGAGAAACTAATTTAACGTCGTAGGAAACTAATTAAAATTAGAAGACCTAAAGATCTAGCCGACGAGGAGTTGAACTCAAGACCTATTATTCAAGAGGGAAATGGCATAACCAATCTATCATAATTGGCATGGGTGATAGAAAGGTTATACCATTTATCTCTTTTTATTGGCACACACATCCACACACGCGCACACACACAAGAAGAAGAGAGTTATAACGTCGTAGGAAACTATCCTAAAAGACGTTAAAGATTAGGTTAGATGTAGACTTACGTTAAATTAGATTTAGGTTTATTTAAGCTAAATTAGATTAGATTTAGGTTTATTTTTAGTTAGATTTACGTTTATTTACGCTAGATTTAGATTTACGTTATATTAGATTAGATTTAGGTCTCCATAGATTGCGATGCCTGCATGAAGCGGGTGAAGAAAGCCCTCAATGGAATATAGGGTATTGCTGCCTTCACTCATGGTGGGCTCCGTCGATCCAAAAGTACTGGTGAAATGTCTTCAGAAGATAGGGAAGAAGGTGGATCTTCAGGGCGGCAAGAGTCACTACATCCCCGACAATGACCATCTAGACAACCTCTAGTCATTCAACAACAACTTCAAAGTTAGTAACAAGAGCAAGAACGGTCCAAAGGGCCAATTGTTGTCGTCAGATGTGGATGGAGATGAGACAGCGTCACCGCCGGAAGTTAACTCTCACATCTGTAGTGATGAGAATGCCAACTCTTGCCGAGTTATGTGAAAAATTATGTGTTAAATCAGTTTTAAGGTTCTTATAATCCCTGTTAGTTTAGTTCTTTGTTTTTAATATAACATAATTTACGTTAGATTTAGATTTATGTTATATTAGATTAGACTTAGGTTTATTTAGGTTTACCTCCCCACACACACACACACACACACACACACACACACACACACACACACACACACACACACACACACACACACACACACACACACACACACATGAAGAAGAGAATTTAAACGTCGTAGGAAACTATCCCAAAAGACGTTAAAGATTAGGTTAGATGTAGACTTACGTTAAATTAGATTTAGGTTTATTTTTAGTTAGATTTACGCTTATTTACGTTAGATCAAGTCCACGCAAGAATTACTTACGGTTTAGGGTTTAGAGTTAGACGAACAGTGAAAAGATCTACTGTGAAAAGATGTTAAGATGCTGTGAAGTGCTACAGCTAGAGAAGAGGCAAAGGGGTTTTGTCCACTACATGCAGTATCATGTAGACGTGGGTCTGTAGATTTCTTGTACCCACAAATATAGGTATTGACCAATAAAGACGAGATTATAACCCGGTGGTTCTAATCTCCGTGCACCTCTAGACCGAGGTGTGCGGGGATTGGACATGACTAGAGAATGAGAGAGAGAGAGAGAGAGAGAGAGAGAGAGAGAGAGAGAGAGAGAGAGAGAGAGAGAGAGAGAGAGAGAGAGAGAAGACGAAGAATGCCAATAGAATATTAAATTTGTTGTCCAGGTTATAAGATTTTTATCCTCATTATGAGTAGTGACGAGGATGTGGGACCGTCCAACCGAAACACCTATCTCTCAACGAGGGTCTTATGTCCTTGTAATCAATGCAAGCATGCTGTGCGACGGACAAGACGTGTTTCTTTGCAGCACGTTCGTGAATTTGACGAGTTCGATCCATCTATTATAGATCGAGTTGTTGCCAATTATAACTCGTCGGACTCTGACGCTGGCCAACAAGCAGCAATCTTGCAACCCAATAGACGTGTTCGCAGGCGCTTTGGTCAAGCAGCATATGTGAGGCCACAAGATGTAGCCTCTGACAGCTCGGGGGATGATCATGCAGAGCACATTCCCAATGAGGCAATGTTTGAGCCCGAGATTGATGAAATGATCGAGACGATCATGGATTCAGAAAGGCTTATCTATGATGATATGAAAAGTGAAGCCGATACGCCATTGTATAATGGAGCACGTATGTCTAGATTGAAAGCACTCCTGGTTCTTCTCAACATGCAGGCAAAGTTTGGATGGAGTGACACTAGCGTCACAGCGCTTTTCAGGTGATCTATTACAATTAGTTTACTTTAATAAAACTCTAAATGTATAATGATCTGATAGATTTTTACACGACTGTATCGTATTTTTATGTTGTGTAGATTGCTTAAAGAGCACATACTACCAGCTGACAATGTGATGTCAGATTCCCGAGATGAAGCAAGAAAGATTTTGCGAAACTTGGGGATGGATTACAATTCTATCCACGCTTGATTCTTTTGAGAGGGGAATACATAGACATGGAGAAGTGTCCGGAATGTGATTCCAAAAGATATCGAGTAGATCTCCAGGGGACAAAAATTCCACAAAAGGTTTTGCGACATTTTCCTCTGCTTCCTCGCATCAAGCATTTCTTCGAATGTAAGTCCATGGCCGCCCTAGCATCATGGCATGAGGAGAATAAATCTTCGGATGGTGTGCTACGAATTCCTGCAGATTGCGCAGCCTGAAAACATATAGATGGAACATGGTCGGATTTTGCCAGGGAAGCTCGAAATTTGCGCTTAGGCCTGGCTATGGATGGCGTATATCCATTTGGTCAAAGATCAACATCTTACAGTGTATGGCCCGTTGTCATCGTCAACTACAACATTCCCCCGTGGTTGACTACGAAGAAGGGGCACCTATGGCTAAGCTTGATTGTGCCAGTGAGATATAAACTGGAGAATATGGATGTGTATCTTCGTCCACTATTGGAAGAGCTACAACAATTGTGGATTGGCATAGAGGTGGTGGATATGAGCCGACACATAGGACGACGGAATGCTTTGATCAGAGGCATTCTAATGTGGACCATGCATGACTATCCCGGGCCAACAGAATGCTCAGGTGATCTATTGACACTCCTCACTCAGACACTGTAAATCTTGTTTTTTCCCATAGTTGATCTATTATCATGTGTATACATGCAGGGCTTCAAACAAGCGGATACAGAGCGTGTGTCACATGTGGACCTAGACTGAATGCACGTAGGGCGCCCTCACTGAAGAAGCAAATCTACGAAGGTCATCAAGCGTATCTTCCAGAGAATCATGTGTTACGCGACGGATTTTTGGGAAGAGAGCCACCAAGGATGTCTGCACAAGCATGGTTAGAGCAGAAGGACATGTGCGATGACGGATTGCCTCCAGGGATGAAGAGACTATCTCTATGGTACGAGTTACCATACTGGCCCCGACTCATGATCAATCACTTGCTCGATCCAATGCATTGTGAACAAGTAAGTATGTAAATAGTTAACATCCCCCTTTTACAAGTTATGTGCTTGAAAGCTCTCATGTAAGTTATGTGGCTCTGGCAGGTAATATTTCATCCTACAAAGTCTACATCAAACTGGTGGTACGTCATAGAGGTAGCCCCTCGTAGTGCAAGGACGTATGAAGGCTACCATGTGCCAATCACAACAGCATCAATGGAGGAGATAAGAGAAGATGCTCAATCAGAAGCCGCTGCGGTGGTGCCAGACGAGCATCAAGATGCTACTACTCTATATGGGGTGCATGCAGAGGAGCTACAAAATGAAACAGAGGATATGTGTTTAAACGGAGAGCTCTATATAGATATAGGAAGTTATGCTGAGTTATGCGAGGATGAGAGAGAGATCTCTTAAAGCCACAAATATCTCTTTGATTGAAAATTCTGAGTTTTCGACTTGCCTCTTCTATCACTCAATTCATTGCGTCATTGTATTTATATGCGTCATTACATCATTGTATTTAATGGTCTTTGCGTCATTGTCTACTCTATTCATTCAATATTAAGTTTAAATATTCGTGTGTTTAATGCAGGTATGGATGATGAGGAGTTTCTTTTTTCTTTGTCACCGTAGCAGAGACAGTGGTACGTGGAGCGTCATCGCTCTGGCGCATCATCGCGCGTTCCTACTCCATCCGCATCTCCCTCTCTTTCGGAGCATTCGGCGCGCTCCGAAGCTTCGGCGTCGACGAGACGATCTTCACACTCGTTTAGACACTGGCGCTCTAGTGGTGGCAGTGGCGGTTGTTGTGGGGATTCCGCCGCCGATGCCTCCACACCGCCTCGTGTTCGACGAGGCTCTTTACCCTCCCCTTCTTTGCCCGCCCCCACACCAGCCACAGCATCGCCATCTACGCCAAGTTTTGCGCGGTTGACTGTTCCTAGCAGCTACACACCTCTACCTACTCCGCCAGGAGCCACCCCACTCGACACTCCTCGCTTCGGGGCCCAGACTCCGGTGGAGACACCTGACGTCCGTACCCCCATCGACACGCCGCTAGAGACCCCTGCCGGGACACCCAGGTTCACGCGTCACCGGCCAGAGGGCTTGCCTTACTCTGTCGACTTCAGCGGCGGCATCATCATGGATGATGACGGCAAGAAGGTGATCTCGCGCATGCGTGGTCTTTGCTCTCAGCTGTTTAGACACTACATACTAAACAAATGGAGTGAAGTACCAAGTGATTTAAAAGCCAGAGTCATCAGCATACTTCATGATGAGTTTCCCGTTCCAACACGGGAACAACGCTTCAATGAAGACCTGATGAAGATTCGAATGCGCGAATACTGCAAACACAAGCGTTTCGAAGTGCAAAAAGAAATCAAGCATGGGTGGAACAGGCCAGATTGGCTGGCCAAAGAAGATTGGAAGAATGCGAAGAAAGCAGCGCGCGAGAATCCCGACAAGTGGAAGCAACAAAAGCATGCAGCCAGAGCGCGAGTAGAGGCAGGGAGCTCGCACCACTTGGGGAGCGGTGGATGGGCATCATTTGAGGCCGATTTTGTAAGTGTTTTCGCATTGCTCTTTATGTTCGATAGTTTAGGGTTTATGAGTTTTTTAATTCTAACATAATGAAATCTTTGTATGTTTTGACAGTGGTCGATGACAGGACGTGATCCCACACCGTACGAGCGCGAGTACGCAGGCAAGAAGGGCTTAAACGCCCTGATGGACATTCTCAGTTCTCGCGGCGGCATGGTTAGTATTAGGGTTTACTCTTTTCTATTTTTTGTATTGTTTTATAAATGTCGTTATATGTTTATACTTACTGAAAGCTGTCTTATTGTCTTTTTTTTGCAGAATCCGACAGATACGCCGCTTGGACGCGATGAGACGTCTGACTAGACAATGTCAGTTTAGCCGTAGCTAGATAGCATTAGTTTAGGGTTTCTCATAGCTTATGTATCATGAGACGGATTTTATACGTCTTTTTGAACCATGTATATTATTACATTTGTCACCGCAGTTCATTTTGCCAATCAATTCTTTATGCCTATGATGTTGTACAATTGTCATTATTACATTTGCCAATCAATTCATTTTGCCTATGATGTGTACAATTGTCAATTTTACGCTTGTCAATTTTGCAAACAATGCGTCTTGTGGGTGACTATTTTGGGTCTATTATCTATCCTTGCACTTTTTTATAAAAGTGAATCAAGTACAATATGGTTGATGGGTGGCAGGGCATTCAATGCCCTGTCACCAAAAAAAAATTCTCTCGGGCGTCGCTATAACCGTCGCTATTTATGGCTCTGTAGCGTCGCTATGAGCGTGGCTATAGACTTCTGTGTAAACGTCGCTATAACCGTCGCTATGAGCGTCTCTATATAGCGACTCATATAGCGACGCCTATAGCGTCGCATATAGCGACGCTCTCGTAGCGACGCTATTAGCGACGGTTTTAGCGACGCGGGGGGTTATAAAAACCCAGTGTATTTCCGTCGCTAACAGCGTCACAAGAGCACACAACCTCTTGTAGTGCCTGAAAACTGATTTAACACATAATTTTTCACATAACTCGGCAAGAGTTGGCATTCTCATCACTAAAGATGTGAGAGTTAACTTCCGGCGGTGACGCTGCCTCATCTCCATCCACATCTGACGACAACAATTGGCCCTTTGGACAGTTCTTGCTCTTGTTACTAACTTTGAAGTTGTTGTTGAACGACTAGAGGTTGTCTAGATGGTCATTGTCGGGGATGTAGTGACTCTTGCCGCCCTGAAGATCCACCTTCTTCCCTATCTTCTGAAGACATTTCACCAGTACTTTTGGATCGACGGAGCCCACCATGAGTGAAGGCAGCAATACCCTATATTCCATTGAGGGCTTTCTTCACCCGCTCCATGCAGGCATCGCAGTCTATGGAGACCTAAATCTAATCTAATATAACGTAAATCTAAATCTAGCGTAAATAAACGTAAATCTAACTAAAAATAAACCTAAATCTAATCTAATTTAGCTTAAATAAACCTAAATCTAATTTAACGTAAGTCTACATCTAACCTAATCTTTAACATCTTTTAGGATAGTTTCCTACGACGTTATAACTCTCTTCTTCTTGTGTGTGTGCGCGTGTGTGGATGTGTGTGCCAATAATTTGAGATAAGTGGTATAACCTTTCTATCACCCATGCCAAGTATGATAGATTGGTTATGCCATTTCCCTCTTGAATAATAGGTCTTGAGTTCAACTCCTCGTCGGCTAGATCTTTAGGTCTTTTAATTTTAATTAGTTTCCTACGACGTTAAATTAGTTTCTCTCTCTTTCTCTCTCAATGTGTGTGCGTTTTTTTGTTTATGCATGTTTTCTCTCTCTTTTCCTCTCTCAATGTGTGCGTTTTTTGTTTATGCATGTTCTCTCTCTCTTTTCCTCTCTCAATGTGTGCGTTTTTTGTTTATGCATGCTCTCTCTCTTTTCCTCTCTCAATGTGTGTGTGCATTCTTGGTTTATGTATGTGTGTGTGCGTTTTTGTTTATGTTTGTACTCTTTCTCTCTCTCTCTCTCTCTCTCAAAAACACTATGTGTGTGTGCGTGTGTGTGTGTGTGTGTGTGTGTGTGTGTGTGAGAGAGAGAGAGAGAGAGAGAGAGAGAGAGAGAGAGAGAGGGGAAGGGAACATGAGAGTGAGGAGAGGGAAGGAGCATACCTGGCTCTCCTTCCTCTCCTCGTGTGTGTGTGTGTGTGTGTGTGTGTGTGTGGAGAAGAAAGAGAGAGAGAGAGAGAGAGAGAGAGAGAGAGAGAGAGAGGGAGAGCGTTACCTGCTCCTTGCTTGAGGGCGCCGAAAAACTCAGATCTGAGATCTGAGTTTTTTGGGCGCTCTCTGTTATTTTTTTTAGCCCAGCCGGCGTCGCTATGAGCGTCGCAAATTTACAAGTAAATTTGCGACGCTCATAGCGACGCCGGGAATTTTTTTTTTGAGCGTCGCTGTGTGAGCGTCGCTAATATGAATAGCCTCTTGTAGTGTGTGAGCTTTCCATTTGACCCTGGCGGGTGATGCACTAGCAGATGATTTTCTTTCTATATATATCCTATCTATATAGCCACTATTTTGTATGCAGTCTATGTAGCTATCTTATATCATTCTCTCTATACATACCTATTTTACCTAAATAATGCTATGGTTGAGCATGAATGTTCAACGAGGGGGTGGGCAATGATGGTACACCAAGAAAATGTCGACCCAAAGAAAGCCAATAGTAGGTGTGTGGAAATCAGCAGGTTGATGGCGGTACTCTTGAGCAGCTACTTGATGCACGTGAAGTTGAGGTAGAAGAAGTGCCAACCGGGTCTCAAAATAACAGCGAGGCATATTCAGAGTGCCACCCAGTTTGCTTCCTCAAGAGGACGAGGTGATAGAATGTGGGCCTAGTCATGGCTGGTCGGGTACGGGCTTGGACATTTCTTGTTCGCAGATCGGGAGTCTAGGTATGTGTTTGCTAGGGGATAGTTGTGCTGTGAAGTCACTGGGCTATAGAGAGGCATTCACCAAGTGTGCTGGTGTCGTGCTTGGCCTAGTCATGGCTGGTCGGGTACGGGCTTGGACATTTGTTGTTTGCAAATCGGGAGTCTAGGTATGTGTTTGCTAGGGGATAGGGGTGCTGTGAAGTCACTCGGCTATAGAGAGGCATTCACCAAGTGTGCTGGTGGTTTTCCCATTCCCCCCTTTCCAAGCGTCGTAAGGACACATATTTGGTGTAGTATTCCTCTAAAGTAAGCCCTAACTCTCGGAGGGCAAAAAATTCATTCATTCTTATAGCTTGATGTGTCGGAGGAAGATATCTCTCTTTTACTGCATGTTTCATTTTCTCCCAGGACGGACTAATGGAAGGATTATAAAAACAATGCTGTTTCCACCAGAGTTTAGCATCTCGAGTGAGTTGAAACATTCCCAGTATTGCTTGATTTTCTGAAGCAATTCCTGCCGCAAGGACATATATAGTCGTCCATGGCTTCAAGACAAGCTTCAACATCTCGTTCTAAGTTAGGTCCCTCTCCCTTGAAGGTCGGGAGTTGGACTTGTTTTAATAATAATTTCTTCTCTTAGGTGGGAGTGTAAAGGTGTTTTGCATTGCCCTGGGATTTTAATTAATTGAAATCCTTTTAGTGCTAAAAAATAACACAAAAAATGACATTTTCATAAAACCATGGTATATACAAGAGTTACTACAATCACTGACTCATACTATGTACAAGATGGTAACACTGATGGTAACACTCCTGTTACCATATACATGTGGTAGTGATGTGTGTGAACACACTACGACCGCCGGGGCATTTTTTCCCTCTTCAGGAGGTTTTTTCCCCCGAGCATTGTATACATGCCCATCACTCTAAGGCTATCTATCTTTCCATTGCACACTAAGTATCATACTCTCTATTGTGTGCCTTGAGCTTCCTTCGTCTTCTCCAAGCTGTGCGCATTTATCTACAACCCTAATTCCAACAATTGGTATCAGAGCAGGTTACGTCCTCCCAGGCTTAGTCGCCAGCTGCTCCAGCATACGCTTGCTCACTTTCTCCAATTACAGTGAGGTTTGGCGAGCGTTCGCATGTCGACAAATATTTGGGTTAGCTTGTAGAACTTGGTGTGCTCAGACTGTTCTTGATGCCTTACTAGACTTTTGCTAGTACTTGGAAACTTGTGACCCAAGGAAATCCAGAATTGGTCAAGTTTGAGGCATTATGCACATTGCTATTGCAAGAGTCACTTTCCAGAAAAAACAGGACTAGACAGCATGCAAGTGAATAGGCTTTTATTGCTTCTCAAAGAAAGGGTGGTAACAGCAATGCAGCCACTTCTTATGGTTCTGCTGCGAGTGTCAAAACTCCTGTTCCCAATGCTTTTGCTAGCAGCACTCGTCTGGCAATTCTGGTGATAAGGGTAAAAAGAAGATGCATTGCCATTATTGTAAAGCTAATGATCACTAATTGATCAAGAAGTGTCCTAAGTTGAAGGCAAAAGAGGCTAAGAAGAAAGAGGGTGGTTCCACTACAAATGCAACCATTGTTAAGTCTTCAGTAAAAGGATACTGTAATGTTGACGTTGATGCAAGATGGGCTTTTAGCACAGAGTGCACTTACAATCCTGCTATCCATGATGCATACTTGTCAATTGCTGCAGATTCACATGTGTGGTATTTTGACACTGGTGCTACAAAGCACATTACCTCACATCGTGAATTGTTCACGTCTCTCGAGTCTCTCTCATGGGAATTCAGTCACTTGTGCCAACAATGCCTCTTATCCTGGCAGTTCTTTCACACTTGTTGATGCACTTTATGTACCTAGGATCAAGAAGAATCTCTTGTTTGTATCGCACTCGCCAGACTTGGACTTGTAGTCAAATTTGTGGATGACAGATGAACAGTTCATGATCTCAATTTTGGTGATGAAATTGTTGCATCTGGGCTTTTGTGCCATGGACTGTATAAGATCACTTTGTATGACAAATGTGGATAAAATTTTGCAAATGCAGTTGCAGATTCAAGGGCTATTTCATATGCAAAACTTTGGCATGCACGTTTTGGTCATTTGAATTTTGCCAGTTTGCTGCGCTTGCAAAAATCTGATATGGTTGCTTCTTTGCCGCCTCTTGAAGCACCTGTCAAACATGTTTGTGAAGGCTGTATTTTTTGTAAGATGCAGCATTCTAAGTTTCCAAAGGATGGTTCAGTTCGGGCCACATGCATGTTGCAGTTTGTGCATAGTGATGTTTGTGGGCCCATGCAAACTCCATCCTTGGGCAATTACCTTTACTTTGTGACTTTCCTTGATGATTACTCCAGGCATACATGGGTATTTCCGCTTAAGCGAAGTTCAAAGTTTTTAAATTTCTCGCTATGGCTGAAAATGTCTCGAAATGTACTATGGGCACCCTCTGTTCCGATTGAGGGAGGGAGTATATGTCACATGAATTCAATGCATTTCTTGCTAGTCGTGGGATAAAACACCAATGTACAGTGCCTTATCCACCTCAACAAAATGTTGTTGCTGAGAGGAAAACTAGGTCACTTACGGAAATGGCACGATGTATGGTCAAAAGTCAAGCTTTGACACATTATTTTTGGCTTGAGGCCATCATGTGTGCCACATATGTACCAAAGAGGTGTCCTACAAAAGCTTTGCAGTCTATTACTCCATATGAAGCATGGCATGATAGAAAGCCTTCTATTGAGCACATGCGTGTTTTTGGTTGTTTGGATGATAAGGATGTCAAATGTATTTTTTTGTTGGTTATAGTGCTGAAACCAAAGGTTATAGGTTGTATCATCCACAAACAAAACGTATTCTAGTTTCACGGGATGTAGAGTTTGTGGAAGATTCTGTTCAGCCCTTGCTATCATGTACTAGAGACAATAATGTAAGCTCACACGACATTTATGACACTTTGTTGCCTCTTTTCAGTGCTGGAAATATGAACGTAAGTTCCATTGAGGCAAATGTATAGCCTATGGGGGTTTTTGAAAATGTTACAGATCAGCTTATTACTTGCAGATGTACATGATGTACTTGATGAGGAAAGGGCTGAAAATGAGCAGGCTAGAGGTATGCCAAAATGGCTGGTACACACTTTGCGTGGCAGGAAATTCGATGCACCTTTGTCTAGTCATACTCATTCGTGCTCTCGCCATGCATCTTATGCATAAGATTCTTATGCTTTGGCTGTGTCTAGCTTACATGATGTTGAGGAGCCTCTGTCTTTTGATGAAGCATAGAATTCAAAAAATTGGATGGCTGTCATGCAATCAGAATATGATGCACTTATAGGAAATGACACATGGACTTTATGTGATTTGCCTCCTGGCAAAAAGGCCATTGGTACCAAGTGGGTTTACAAGTTGAAACGCAAGCCGATGGGTAGATCGATTGCCATAAGGCTCGACTTGTTGCAAAGGGTTATGCACAACAAAAAGGCATAGATTATGAAGAGACTTTTGCTCCCACTTGTCCTATGACTACTGTGCATTTTCTATGTGCATTGGCAACTCATTTTGGTTGGGATGTACATCAATCATACATTTTTACTGCTTTCTTGAATGGTGACATATTTGAGGAAGTATATGTAACGCAGCCTCGCGGTTTTGTCATAAAAGGACAAGAGGAAAAAGTGTGCAGATGTAAGAAGGCTTTGTATGGGTTGAAGCAATCTCCTCGTGCTTGGTATGAAAAAGATGACACTCATTTGGTTAAACGAGGCTTTTGTAACAATCCAACAAAAAGCACATTGTATGTAAAGCGTGAGGGTGATGTACTTCTCATTGTGGTTCTTTACGTTGATGATTTACTGATCACTGGACCAAATGAGAGACATATTACTTAATTTAAGGCTGATTTGAATGCTACTTTCAAGATGAAAGATTTGGGGCTATTGCATCATTACTTGGGTATACAGTTTAAGAAGTCTGATGGTGGTATTGCCTTGTGTCAGAAAAGTTACATAGAGACATTGCTATGTAAGTTTGGACTTGAGGATTGCAAACCTATTGCCACTCCCATGGAAACAGGTTTGAAGTTGAGTCTACATGATGCTAGCGATCCTGCTGATGTCACTCTTTACCAAACTGCTGTTGGCTACCTCATTTATGTATGACGAGGCCGGATATTCAGTTTGCACTCTCACAGGTCATCAGATTTATGCATAGCCCAGGGTCTAAGCATTGTCAGGCTGTCAAGAGAATTTTCCGCTACCTTAGTGGTACTTTACATCTTGGCTTGTTTTATCCCAAGGGGGGATCATTGCCACCAGACTTACATGCTTTTCCGGACTCAGATTGGGCTGGATATTTTGACACACGAGTGTCCATAAGTGGTTTTTGTTTCATGCTTGGTAGTTCATGTATATCATGGTTGAGCAAGAAGCAACCTACTGTGGCCACTTCGAGTTGTGAGGCTCAGTACAGGGCAGTCTTCACAGCTACGGTCGAGTGTGTATGGCTCAGACGCCTTATGGCTGATTTGGGTGTTGGACAGGATACTGCCAACACTATCTACACTGACAGTCAGAGCGCATTGGCAGTTGCGAGGAACCCAGTTTTTCATGCTCGCACAAAGCACATTGAGGTGCATTACCACTATGTCAGGGAGAGGCTCTCAGCATGAGAGATCAGCTTGGTTTATGTGCCAACACAGGACAACCTTGCAGATCTTTTCACAAAGGCATTGGCTTGTGAGAAGCTTGAAGCTTTCTGCAAAGCTTTGGGCTTACTCCCCTTTGTGGACTAATCATGTTCTCAAGGCATGCATTAGGAAAAATTTGGACTCACAAAGGGGCCCTTTAAGGAGTTTGACTTTACCTCTCTCTACCAAAACGGACGCATGGATAAATTTTTGCAAACAAACTCCAAAGTTGGCGGAGGTTTGACAGTTAGAATGTCCTATAGTTCAAGCTCTATCTACTGATATATAGCACGCATGAGATTCCTCATATTTTAGAAGATTATTTTTTTGATTCACTTAGATTCTGACAGAGTTGTCACATCGTAGGTGAATAAAAAAAAGAATCTTCTAAAATATGAGGTATCTCATGGCGTGCTATATATCAGTAGATAGAGCTTGAAGAGGAGATTCTAACTGTCAAACCTCCGCTAACTTTGGAGTTTGTTTGCAAAAATTTATCCATGCGTCCGTTTTGGTAGAGAGAGGTAAAGTCAAACTCCTTCAAGGGCCCCTTTGTGAGTCCGAATTTTACCTAATGGCACTTCCCTTTACTCATGTGCCAGCTCTTGTTCACCACATTACTCCAGGGGGAATTTGTTACCACATACATGTGGTATTGATGTGTGTGAACACACTAGGACCGCTGGGGCATTTTCCCCCTCTTTAGGAGGTTTTTCCCCCCGAGCATTGTATATAAGCCCATCACTCTAGGGCTATCTATCTTTCCATTGCACACTAAGTAATACACTCTCTATTGTGTGCCTTGAGCTTCCTTCATCTTCTCCAAGTTGTGTGCGTTTCTCTGCAACCTTAATTCCAACAACTCCTATACAAGAATCTTCTAAACTACTGGTGGGTCAGACAGAGGATAAGAAAATATAACATCTTTTGGTCCTCTAAACTTAGGCCCTACCCTCATAGATCTGATCCTACCTGGATATATAGCTTTAGCTACCTGATCAAATACCCACTGGTTCTGGGACGTCTCTGTCCCATCTATAGGAAGGGTTTGATCCTGATCTTCAGTCCCACTGAAAAAGTAGACTTCGATGGTTCGAAGTGTTTCTGCCCATTTGAGTCTCTTCAAGTTTAGTGCCAGGAGCTCTATCTGTCTCGCATCAATCAGGAAAATTTCGCCAAAATTTGACCAGTTGATTCCCCATGTAGGAGGAGGAGAAAACATATCATCTAGTAATTGCATGATGCTCTTGCGAAATAGAAATTTTCTGGATTCAGAAGCAGTCTCAAACATGACACTGAAGATCATAAACTTCTGGTAGGCCTGACGGACATTTTCTTGTATTGATAGGGAAATTCTCATTTCCTCACTTTCAAAATATACTATAATTATAATTGCAAAATTACTTATTAAACCCTCATGTTGTTATCCTTTCCCCCTAGGTTCAGGACCTTACTAACTCATGCTCTGATACCACTTGTGATATTCCCCAACCTGCCGATACCAAAAAATGGGATGGGATCCTTGACAGGTCTCTAGGCCTAATAAAAATCAGAGTCTCTAAACAAGAAAAATCCAAGGAATAGACCTTTACCATTGACAATGGCTTGGGTCTATAGCCTTGAAGAAGACCTAGTTCTGTCTCACAGCGAAAACAGGACAATAATTGAAAATTCTAACTTCAACAATTTGGCTAGGTATTTTCAATCAACCCTTTTCCCCCGCTGGTGAACTTCTCTTTCGATTGGAGAAGTTTACTAAATGCTTTTAGTGTGCGGGAATGGATAGTCACCTGACTAATCAAGTCCACCCGTCCATGATTGACAACCTTAGTCAATCCCCACTTACCACCCTGCACTCACACATGATTCTTTTTTTTTTCTAATTGCTATCACATTCTTATCACAATTAAAATAATGATTCCTTTTATCTTTCATAATAGTAATTCATTAAAACAACCTTGAAAGTAGTATTGAAAACATCCCTCTATAAACAAACATCTTTAGACTTAAGACAAGGTACTGTCAATCTAAAGTATCTCTGACCAGTACTGGCTTGTCTCAAGAACACCTATACAGGGGTGAAAAAACGTCACCCATTCCTTATTCACAAAAACCGGGGTGGAAAAAGACATCACCCAAAGTCCGGACGCCCATACGCCAACCAAATTGCCCATACAACCAGGCGGTTCCTCTACGATAAAAATGATATCCTAAGTAGTATCCACAAACACAGACATGCATGGGGTAAAGACTCCATGTAGACGGAGGTAATCGACTCATCCATGGCTGACTCGCCATCTTACTCATCACCTGGAGTAAAATATTCCAAGCAATCAGAGGTGTCTTGAGACAAGCTGTCTTAAGGATGGTCAAACATCCTTTCCTAGGTTAACCAGTCTTAGCCCAAACAATTCTTTCCTAATTACAAACAATGCTCGTTGGTTTCTTGGAAGTTACCTTTCGTTCTCGGCCAATTATTCCTTTTCTGATTCTTATTCCCTCCTTACGTATGCAATGTTAACTTATAAAAGAACTTAAACTATTTAAAGACTTAATTAAATAAATAGAAACCTAATTGGATTTGATCAACCATCTGCTACTGTGTTGGCGCTTGAACACTCTCCTCCGTAGGCCTACTACTAGGCCCAGCCTCATGGCCATGGGACGCCCTACCACTCTTGTGAAATGTATCATCCTTATCGGACTGAAGATTTCCTTGGCTCCTCTTTGGAGCCATAGTGTTAGCATTATAAAATGATACTTAATCGATTAGAGAATTAATGGAATAATCTCTCTTATTTTTTAATTCAAAATAGGGATTTTTGGATAAAGTAAATATCTTTGATAAATATTTGGGTGATATATTTTTTTCTTAACTTCTTAGTAGTATTATTCTGCTCCCATAATTATTCTATAATTATCGGAGCTATTTTACAAAATTTCCTATTTAATTTCTCTTCAAAAATACCCTAATTTAGCTTTAGTAATTTATGAATTACTTATCTACTTGTGGAATATTTATCCTAGTTGGATTTTGATATATTATAATCTTGGTAATTATCTTACTAACTTATAAATTGATTTACTAATTTCCCTTCTCAATTTATAAACAAAACCAGACAATATTAAATAAGATAATTAGCTAAACTGATTTTTTGTGCTTAAGGTAATTATCACAAATTACTAATGTTGTTTTCCATCTTTGGTAATTACCATGTAATTACATAAATTAATTTACTGATTTCCCTTTCCAATTTTCAATCAAAATCATTCAATATTAGCTAAGTTAATTAGCTAAACTAATTATCTATGCTCAAGACAACTATACCAACTTGATAATACTATTTTTCAGTTTTGGTAGTTATTATTTAATTATATAAATTAATTTACTAATTTCCCTTTCTAATTTATAATTAAAATCAGACAATACTAGCTAAGATAATTAGCTAAACTACTTTTCTATGCATTCCCTAATTATCTTAACTTTCTAATAATTATTTCTATCTCTGATAATTAATCTATAATTATCTAAGTGTTTTAGCTAATTTTCCCCTTCAATTTTTGCTAAAAGATAAATAATTTTGGCCTAATTAATTAGATAAACTAATTTTTTGTGCATGGTCTAATTATTTCAACTTCCTAAAATTAATTTCTAGCTCTAAAAATTACGTTATAATTATCTAAATGATTTAGCTAATTTCCCTCTTTAATTTATGCTCCAAAACAGATAATTTTGGCCTAGTTAATTAGTGAAACTAATTTTTTGTGCATAGCCTAATTATACCAACTTCCTAACATTGATTTCTAGCTCTGATCATTGTTGTATAATTATCTAAGTAATTTAGCTAATTTCCCCCTTTAGTTTATGCTAAAAAAAGACAATTTTGGCCTAATCAATTAGGTAAACTATTTTTTTGTGCATGGCCTAATCACCTTGGTTTCCTAACAAGGTTTTCTAGCTTGGATAATTATGGTGTTATTATCTAAGTGTGCTAACTAATTTCCCCTTCATTTTATGATTAAAAACATATAATTTCTACTTAATTAATTAGATAGATTACTAAAAAAATTAAGATCTAATTTGCCTGGCTTCTACATAGTATAACCAACCTTTGAAAATTATACGATAATTATTTAGGCTTAAAAACTATTTTTTCATAAATCAACCTAAAATTAATCATTTTCAGCTTAATATACAATAATTATTTAATTAGATTACTGATCAAGCTTAACAAATTAGTGATCAACAGTCTAATAATTTAGAGAGTAATTAATAATAGGAAATGCTTAATTTCCTTAATTAATAGTTTAATTAGGAAAAACTAATCAAAACTTAAGCTATTTCCTTAATTAATCAAAATTAGACTAATTACCTCGATTAATTACAAAGAGTTTTTGCTCTCTAAGTAATTTGTGAGAGGAGTTCTCTTATACGCAAGAGAAATCTGCAGGACTTCGAGTCTGAGTTCAATTGTGAAGAGGGGGGCCTTTTTATAGCTTTTTAGGGCTCCTAGACTGTTTCTAGCAGTTCCTTGCACTTCAAGGCAGCACCCAGCTTCCCCCTAGCGCCACTTGCTGCTAAATCAAGCCTGGTTAGGTTTATATTTTTGCACACAGCCCCCAGATACACCAAATCGATTTTTGCTATTTTTCAGACCTATTACAACTTAATTTGTAAAATATCTGTAAATATCTAGAGAGTTCTATGATAAAAGTCTTTTGTAGCAATGATTACCAAGACTTTAATTGAGGAAGCCGCAATCAAAATCAGAGAAGCCAGAGACAATGTCGGAGAAGCTAGAGATACACACATGGTATGGGTGTTGATGTCTGTGTGTGTGTGTGTGTGTGTGTGTTTGTGTTTGTGTGTGTGTGTGTGTGTGTGTGTGTGTGTGTGTGTGTGTGTGTGTGTGTGTGTGTGTGTAGCTTTGCCAAAAATATCAACGCTTTGCTTGCCTGTAGTTTTGTTGAGAATCCAATGCTCTCTGTCTCTATAGGTTGCACAAAGTATTAAGAAATTCACTAATGTTGCAACAAAAAACCTCCAGTGCTATTGCAAATTATCACCATCGCTACAGATTTTGAATCCTCTAACGTTGCCTTGAGTTTCAACTAGCGCTATTGTAGATCATCACTGAGTGCTATCTGATTGTTGAGAAAATCCGCTTGCTGGAAGTTACTATACTACACAAAGTTGGTAACACTTCTCATTCTAATCTTCCAATGCTGCAATCTGTTTAATGTTCCTAAGCATCTCCAGTCTTCCTAGCTCTATACTGTGAACTAGTCGGGCTTCAATCTGCACACCTAGGAAAAATATAGATACCATAATCCATAAGCATTAGCGTCCCAGAGGAGAATGCACACACATCGAGGAGTGGGGAAAAGAGCCGGTGTCATTTTGTGTGCTCTGATACCACTTGGGCAAGCGGGAGCGTGTGTGAGTGTGAGTGCAAAAGCGGGAGCGCTGCTATGTATTTTCTCCAACCCCTTATTCTTTAGGTTATGTAATGAATAAGAATGTTAGAAATGGGCGGCGCCCGACCAATATGGCATGCACCCTTACACCTTTGTTGCTCATGTCCCTATAACGTGTCTCTTATAGAATGGCAAGCCCCTTTAGCATGCCACGAACCCCTGAGTAGCCTATCCAACACGGTATCTACAACATCACTAGATGAGAAACCCATATAACAACATCACCTATCTGCAGGAGCACCTATAGTCATCGGCTCATATACCTGTGGTAGGATCTGCAACGGCCTATTCACCTCTCATTGTTTGCTTTACCACTTTCTTGTCATGTTGATGAGGTGATCCGCCGCTAAAAAAATTCATGCTAGCGGTCAACACTAGAACCACCCACCTCAAGGGAACTCGGTGCCATGTTTTCGTCCAAGCATTATAATGGCATTGTCACAGAGGCAACAAGAAGAAATTGGCAATTGAAGTTGTCCTTTGAAGAATATTTCTGTAAGAGAAAAATTATCTATGGCAATGGCAACATATCATCTCCAAAGGCTAAAAATTATTCTATAACTACCCCATGGTGATGGCATGATCAAATTTTGAGTGTAATTTTTAATTGTGTATGCTACATATGAGCGCAAGGCTCTATCACATTGGACTCATTCATTGTAAAAGAGGACTAGACATTGCCCACTTGTCTGGGCAAGACCTTCCTCTCATTGTACAAAGGTGAGGCAGCATCATGGGGGAAAGAGAAGACCATTGACGAACTTCACGGCCGGGGCTTTCACACATGGTAGACAAAGATCAAGGGGTGCTTGATGAAGAAAACCCTATGGTCTATTGCCAAAACATTGGAGCAAGGGGAGAGAATGGGAACGCAAGCTTCTCAGGTGCACTATAAAACTAGAAATAAGCAAGCACTCGGCATACTTCTGACATTTGTTGATGAAAATTATGTGCACTTCTTAGATTTTTGCACCAATGCAATGGATGCATGGCACATATTAGAGAATAATTTTGGGGCTAAATCCAAACACTCAATAATTTCTTTAAAAATGGAACTGTATAGCATAAACATGGAACCAAATGAGGATATAGCCTCTTTAGTGAACAGGTTGAAGAGCATTTGCACACAACTCACTTACATTCAATGCACTGTAGATGAACATGACCAAGTAGTAGTGCTTTTCAAACAATTGCCTGATGAAATGTATGGCCAGATCGTGACTGTATTCAAAGAGAAGAATCCCATACCCTCTCTTGATAACATCATAAGTTCTTTACAAGATTTTAAAAAGAAGATCAAAGATAACAACACCATTAACAATGGAGGTGAATTCTTCAAGGAACACAAAATTCAAAAAGAACATAAAATGTGTCCATTGAGGAAGAGACAAACACCTCTCTAAAGAGTGATTTCAAGTCAGCCCTTGTAAAAATTGTGGCAACACCAACCACTTCACCAAATATTGTAGATATCCAACCAAGCCACAAAGAACTTCAAGCAGCAACAACCACCACAAGGACAAAGCCAAAGCCAAAATCAACATAGCTTTGTAATGTTGCTAGTGACTTTGGGAATGACGGTGAAGTCAAAGTAATTTATATGGATGATGTCTTGTGAAAATCACTTCATTTGTACACCATACCCTCATTTGTCTTGTAGGGGAGGATTGTGCTATCTCACCTTGTGCTGGAAAATTATTACAAACCCTACTTGTTTAAGGGGAGGTTTAGTGTGCCTACACCCCTTTGTGTCTAGGGGAGGCAAATGTTTACCTCACCTTGTGTGTTTTGAGGGGAGATGTGTGAGTGCTGTACCAAATGCAACAAAACCCCCAAGGGGAGGAATGTTGGGGTGCAGGCTTTGTTGCACCTAAAATCCATGTGAAAACCCTCTCCATGTCATGTACTTATGTGGCAGACTTGTTGGCAATTATGATGATGTGTATGCATAGCTAGAAAGCTTTCTAGTCATCAATCCTAGGTGGAGGATATGATTCCATGATGTCATCTATGCTTGTGTGTATATGCTCTTTTTCTCTACTTAAGAGCACTCTTGTACTCTCTTTTGTGTGTGTGAAATAATCAGCTTATTTTGTATCTAGACTATTGTGCACTTGTCTCTCTCTCAAGATTGAAACTAACCTCTACAAGCATGCTATTGCCATGAATGTCACACTAATCTACCCACCTTAACTCAACAGCTCTAAGAACTCAAAAAAGTACCTGATCTTTTCCTTGATGTCCTCTCTCTTTATGACACTGCTCTAAAACCATGCCGATTTTCTCTTTGTAGAGCACTCTTCTCAACACTCCATCTCGAACATATGCCATGAGATCCTCACCTATCAAAGTGAACCTGTGAGAGTTTTTAACAACCCTCCTCTACAGCTTGGACGAACCCTCTAGAAATTGGTCCATGCCCAAAAAGTCATCTATCTCCTTCAAAGTCTCTCTTCCTACATAGGTGGTAGGTGCCACATATAAACCTGCTATGTGCAGTTGTACTCGACTACTAGCTAGCTAGTCTACTTCTTTATTTTGCTCTTTCTTAACATGTTTAAACTGGACTGCTTTAATTAACAACAACTTTTTGATGGAAAAAATTTAGTGCTTCAGGGAGTCCCTCTTTACCTACCATTGGCCCAAGAGTTTCTTGATAACCAACAAAGCATCACCTTTCACCACCACTAGCAAAGAAAATTCCAAATTCCACACATTGGTTCAGTCCCAAATGAAGAGTTAAGTACTCTACCTCATTGTTGGTGCGAATCCCTTCAAGATCATATGCCTTGGAAAAAATAACCGTACCTTGTGAGTCTTGGATCACCATACCACCTTCCACCTTTTGCACCACTCTTCTATATGCCCCATCGAGCTGCATCACAAAAGCACCTTCAAAATCCAGCTCTTCTCCAACCTCTTCTTGTACCACTCTTGGATACAAAAGTAGGTCAAGACCGTTATTGACCAGAATGTCTGCTAAATGAGACCTGCTAGACTGATCAATCTTGAACTCAAATTCAAACTCATACAACTTCGGCATCCACTTCATCATACGCTTCCCTTGCTTCAAATGTAGTACCATTGCAGGCAATATATTATTAGATGTGAGTACGTAAAATATGTGTACAATTAAATGCACTTTAAACTTTGTTGCATGAAAAAAACTAAAGACATCACCCACTGCTCTGCTTTGGTGTAAGTCATCTCCGTAGGGCTTATCACTTTGCACTGACAATACATGGGCTTGTAGATCCTTCCCACCTTTTGCAGCAACACAACTCCAATAGCAACATCACCTACCATCATGTCAACATAGAAATATTCCTCTCGGTTTGGGGGACACACAATCAATAGATGACAAAGTGTAACATTTAATGGCCTAAAAACTTGTGTGTAGCAGAAATTAGCATGAACATAGTGGGCATTTCATTAGAATAGATTCCTAATGAGAATTACAAGAGTGCTTGGGTGGAGAGAGCAACAAAAATCATAACACCTAGTTAGATAGCATGAAAAATACTTTCAAAAGAGAGAGAAGTTAACCTATTGACAATAGTTGAGGACCGGATTTGCATGAAGCCGGTCCCCCCTCCAAAAGGCTTTGTATTATGGTTTCTCCCATCAAGAGAGACATTGTACAATACAATTCTTTGTGTTCCTTCAAGACTAGCTAGTGCAATGAAGATGAAAGCTTCATGCACTAAGCAAAACGCTTAGCAAACACAACATCAATTATCCCCGGTCTCAGACCCAAGACCTCACACACCTTCGAAGATGGTGAGAGCTAGCAGGGTATGAGAGTAGATTGAGAGGAAGAAGGAGTATCTTACGAGAAAGATGTACATCTCCTCACATAATCACTCATATTAGCATATCTTAGCTTAGTAATTAGCTTGGTAGAGGAGATGATCATGCATTGAAGCTTGGCTCTTGGTTGGATTTGCATCCACATGCCAAGAGTGTGTCGATGTAGGCTTCTATCTCACAAGCTTGGAGTAGGTGATGAGCTCTCCATTAAATCTTGGGAAGAGATAGTGTTCTCTTTCTTCAGACATGAGATTGTGTGAGTGTGTGTGTGATAATGCCTTGCAAATCAGCCCCCTCTCTCTCTTGGGCAAGCCCCCTTGCTATTTGCTCTTGTTGTCCTCCCATTGGACCTCCCTAGAGCTAGCCAATGGCAATTAAGCAGCATAAGTGATAGCCTTCTGACATGTGTCCCCCTTTTCCCTTTTGTGAGAGCTTAAGGTAATTTATTAATTAAACTAAACTCTCATTGGACCCCTTTGCCTCCTGGCCAATAGGAATCAGGCAAGCCATTGGGATCCTGAATGCTCATTGGACCCCTTGGGAGAGTGTCCAATAGTCTTCTAGAGGACTTAATTCTCATTGGTTCTTTTATTAAGTGTTTTTAAATTAATTAAACTAGATTAACTCTAGACTAATTCTCATTGTTCCACCTCCAAGGCCATCCAATAGGAATTGGTTACACCTTGTGGGCATCTGGCCTAGGGAGCTGACATGTGTCCCTCATTCCCTTTGTGTAAATGGAGCTTGTGTGTGTGTGTGTGTGTGTGTGTGTGTGGCTTTCTCTATCATCCCCTACATGCTAGGCTCGCCCCATCCTATGTAGGGATGTACAAAGACTTTTTTGGTCACACACAAAGCATCCAATTCCCTTAAGGTTGACCTTTGGACACAACCTTTGAATTTTGGAACCTTAGCATTTTGGAAGTCTTAATGGGCTGAACCTTAGGGTCTTTTTAGCCCATTGCTGCACATGGCTCTTTTGCAGATGGCCCCCCCTTTGGATCCCTATTTTCCCTGCTTTGGATCCCTACTGTGGTCGGTCTGCTAGCTTAACCAATATTCTAACTTTTTCTCCCCTGGCACTTCCCCATATTAAATGATCAGTTTAACATGAGAAAATCATTTAGGAGAATTAGATATTGATTATTATGACATTACCTCTCTCTTGAAATCATAGTCGTCCTCGACTATGGTGTAGACGAGATAAAGCATATTCATGAGTCGTTTTCTTAGCGCGTAGAGGATCCCTATGTTACCCTACGACATCATTCCACAATGGATGACTAGTCCATTTGGCGCTTGAGAGCCTGAGGCTGCCGCAAGCATGTCTGCACATTAGTCCTATCAATCTTCCATGGTAGAGTGACAAGCTCTACTTGGTGTTTGGGAGACGTCGTCTCCGCAAACTTGATCTAAGCATGCATACTACTTCATTTTTGTGCACAATAAAGAAAAAGAGAGTCTTATAAGACAAAAAAAGCTTTGTTCATTTTTAACATTTTTAACATTTGCTTACTCTTGGGAAGCATTGTAAGCATTGACAAGGTTTAGGTTATCCTTTAATTGTATGCCTTGCATCCATCTAGCATCTTCAAAAGGATAATTCTTAAACTTAATAATATATTGTCGGATAGTCTTACCGCCTCTTAGTACCTTGTCTTCATGTCGGAGAATGGACTCGGGCTACAGCACCTCCTCTTGGTCCTCGATCTCCGGTGGGTCTTCAATAGTTGGTTCTTGAGGTGGCTCTCCTTTGTAAGGCTTTAATAGGCTCACATGGAAAGCATTGTGTATGAGCCAATGATTGGGCAACTTGAGTTGATAGGCCATCTCATCGATTGGCCTAAGAATCTGGAAGGGACCATAGTACCTTTTTGCTAGCTTAGCATAGTACTTTTGTGTCCCGTAGGATTCTTGCTCGTCGTGTGCCTTAATCGAGCCTTGGGAAAATTTAATAAGACCCAATCATTTTCTTTAAAGGCTTGGGATCTTCTGTGCTTGTCAGCAGCAGTCTTTTGCCTTTGCTCTGAGATAGAGATAGCATCCTTAATCTTTTGAAAAGATTCTTGTAGGTCTCGGCTATACTCATCTGCAACGAAGATCTTCCCATGTACCTTAAGTAGCAAGGGACTTTTTGATCTTCCCTCAATTACCTCGAAAGTTGCTTTTCCCGTGGAAGTATGTACAGTGTTATTGTAAGCATACTCCACTAAGGGTAAGTACTTCTCCCATTGGGATCTTTGATCTACTTCCGTTACATAGGCTTTTAGTAGATCGAGAATGGTTAGGTTAGCTATTTCACTTTGGCCATCCGTTTGTGGATGATAGGCCGAAGAGAAGTTTAGCCTTGTCCCTAAATCCTCAAAGAGACCCTTCTAGAAATTACTGGTCATTCTAGGATCTCTATACGACACTATGGACATTGGCAAGCCATGGTACTTGAAAATTTGTGAAATGAAGAGGGTTGCCATTTGATGGGCTTTGATAGTCTTTTTGACAGGTATAAAATGAGCTTGTTTACTAAACCTGTCTACTATCGTCCATATTCCCGTATTCCCATGTATAGACTTAGGTAATCCAAAGATAAAATCCATGGATATGCTCTCCCATGGTGAATTAGGGATTGGCAAGGGTTGAAGCAATCCAAGTTGCTTTCCTCTATCAAATTTTGTCTTTTGGCATACCACACATTTAGAAACATACTCTTGTATGTTCACTTTCATGGTAGGCCAATAGAAATATGTTTCAATTCCCTTTAAGGTAGAATGAATCCCTCTATGCCCCGCATAAGGTGGAGCATGAGATTCATACCTTACTTTCTCACGTAGTGAGTTAGTAACACATAGTCTATTACCATAGAGAAGATAACCATCTTGTAAAGTAAATGGTTCTTATTTCTTCCCTAATGCAAGGGCTGAAATCACATCTCTAAAATCGGGATCAATAGCATACTCATCTATCATTGAAGATATATCATTGTGAGTTGCTATGGAAACCGCATTCACTCTCGGTCGTCTTGAGAGTGCATCAACTACTTGATTATGCTTGCCAGCAATGTGAGCAATATGAAAATGAAATTGCGAAAGGAAACTTTCCCACCTCATTTGTTTTTCGGAGAGCTTGGTCTGCGTCATGAAGTACTTAAGACTTTGGTGATCCGATCACAGAATGAAAGGAGTCCCCAATAAATAGTGCTTCCATGAGTCTAAGGCATGTAGAACTGCAAGGAGTTCCTTTTCATCTATGCCTAGAGCTTGCTCAACAGGGTTGAGCC
This sequence comes from Adiantum capillus-veneris, assembly GCF_014529385.1. Taxonomy (NCBI): domain Eukaryota; kingdom Viridiplantae; phylum Streptophyta; class Polypodiopsida; order Polypodiales; family Pteridaceae; genus Adiantum; species Adiantum capillus-veneris. Next base: position 47,748,415 of record NC_140932.1, read on the forward strand.
TTCGACTCTCATAGCCTATGGCGTGCCCTTCTTGGAGCAAAACAGCTCCAAGGCAATCACCACAAGCATCACATTGGACCTCAAATGGTTTTGAGAGATCCGGTAGTGTAAGCACAAGTTGAGAGATAAGCTTTTCTTTGAGCTTTTCAAAAGCATTGTTCTCCTTAGCAGACCATGTATACCTAACTCTTTTCTTTGTTAGGTCATGTAATGGTCCCGCAATTTGTGAGAACTTTTCTATGAAGCGTCTATAGTATGCACACATACCTATAAAGCTTCTTAGTTCATCAATATTCCTTGGTTTAGGCCATCCTTTTATTACCTCTAACTTTGATGGATCCATTTGGATGCCATCTTGAGAGATAATGTGACCTAAATACTGAATCTCTTGCAAGAAAAATTCACTTTTATTTCGATTAACATAAAGTTTATTCTCTCTCAAAACTTGAAATATTACCTGGAGGTGTTGCTTGTGTTCGTCTAATGAATTAGAGTAGATGATAATATCATCAAAGAACACTCCAGTGAAGGTTCGATGAGGCCTGAACAGCTTCTCCATCAAGCGGTTGAATGTGGCTGGTGCATTGGTCAAGCCAAAAGGCATGACAATGTATTCGTAAAGACCAAATGTGGTGCGATCCTTGTAGCTTATCAAATAGGTCTTCTACCCGTGGAACGGGAAACCTATTCTTGATAGTGATCCTATTTAGTGCTCTATAGTCGACACGCATATGATATGTGCTGTCTTTCTTTTGCACTAATAGCACTGGTGAGAAAAATGGAGATGAGCTAGGCCTAACCATGCCCTTCTCAACTAACGCATGCACTTGCCGCATAATCTCCTCTTGTTGAGCTTGAGAAACTCTATAAGGAGGTTTGTTAGGCGGTGAACTTCCTGGAAGAAGTTCAATTGCATGGTCATCATTACCTCGTTTAGGAGGTAGCTCACAAGGGATGTCGTCAATAAAAACATCTTGAAACCCCTTGAGAAAATTGGATAACTCTAATTCCTTTTGGTTGCTTTTATTTTCTTTTGCTAAGGCATTAGGTTCATTTTGAGAATCTTTAACAAAAATCATGTACACGGAAATAGAGCTCTTTATTGACTTGTTGAAAGCTGGTGTATGTACAATGGGGATAGTGTTACCCATTTCCTTAGCATCTATATACATGTCTTTTTCCCTGAACTTAAAGGAGATTCTCCTTTCAGGAAATTTAACATTGGCAGCCAGGCGGTCAAACCATGGTGCCCCTAGGATTACATCCTCATGCTTGAGAGGAGAGATAAAGAAGTCCTCTTTGTCCACAAAGCTTTGAACATGAAGCCTCAATTTCCCGATTAAGGGAGTGACTGAAGCTTCTTGCCCCTTGAAAGCACTGTCTGCGAGTAGGACATCTCCCATCTCATAGGCTTGTATGCCTAGCTTGGTGGCCAACTCTATAGATATAAAATTGTGAGTAGAACCAGGGTCAAAGAGAATAAAAGCATCATGTTCTCTTACCTTTCCCCAAGCATGGCATAGAGGAGATCCTTTGTGGTGAGTTTGGTAAGTCTCCTCCTCTTGGATTTCAACCAAGGAAGCTCTAGGAGGATCTTGGCTGTTGTTCTTTTGGGGACAAGCACGGTACGCATGCCCTTGTTCGCCGCACTTGAAACACCGCTTATCCTTGTGATAACGCTCAAGCTCTTCAGGAGAGAGTTTGTTTTTACCTTTGTAAACTCCCTTCTCTTTAGCTTTGTTGGAGTTGCCCTTAGGAGACTTTTGGACATTGTCCTTCCCCTTAGGCTCATTGGAACCCTTGTTTTCCGTGGGCTTATTATTTCTTTTAGCCCCCGTTTGGAAATTGATTCGAGAGGCCACCATAGTATGGTGTATTACCGCCGATATGGTACGTGGCCTTTGGGAGTTGACATACTCCGCAATTTCTTCGGTTAAGCCCGCACAAAATTGTTGCTTTTGCTCTCCAAAATCCAACTTCTTGAAGACAGTGGCTCTGAGTTGTAGGTCCCAAAACTTGTCTACATATTTGTGGATGGATTAATAGGGAGAGAGCTTTAAGCTTCGCCATTCGGTGAGTACTTTGTCTTTGGCATGGGTGGCCAAAAACTGCTTCATAATGGAAGCTCTTAAAGCTTTCCATGTTCGTGGAGCTTCACCGTTGGCTCGTAGGCTAGACCACCATTGTCTGGAAGACTTTTGAAAGTGCATAGCTACATGGCGTAGCTTAGAGGACTCCGTGAAGCCCTCATCTCCAAACGCCGCATCGAATTGTTGGATAAAGGCCAAGACTTTGTCCGTAGCACCAAAGGTACCATCATAGGTAAGGAAAGAGATGCTCTTCCCTCCCTCTTTGAATTTCTTCAACTTGGACGACCTCTTCCATGCGGCATAGGATTTCCTATGGCCTCTTCTTTTTGATGGTTCAAAGGTTGCACCATCACTTTCTTTAGAAGGTGAAGAATTTGAAGAAGGTGGAGAAGAGGGTGACCTCTTTCTCGCCTTTTTCTTGTCTTGATCTTTGTTGTCCTCACCATCACTTTCATAAGAGGAAGAGGATGAAGAAGATGGAGAAGAGGGTGTCCTCTTTCTCTCCTTTTTCTTCTCTTGCTTTTTATCATCCCTCTTTGAATTATGGCGTGGAGAAGAGTGTGATGGTCTTCTCCGCTTTGGTGGTGATGGAGAGCGTTTAGCCCACCGTCTTCGTGGAGCCATATCCGCCGAGGTGGCGGGAGACTCACTTCTTTCTCGTTCCATTGGTGGAGGCTCTTGAGTTCTCCTTTGGGAAGGAGATGCATCATCAAGAAGTAAATTCTGTAGCCCTTCGTATGGATTCTCTTCTTCTTCCCGAATCGGAGAGAGACCTCTTTTGGGAGTCTCACAAGTCGGCTTCCTAGGTGTTCTCTCGTCATGGTGATGAGCTTGGAGAATCCCGTGAGCACGGAGCTGCCGTTGCACTTCACTTTGGAGAGATGGATTGCCCATGGCTTGTTGAAGCCTATAAACAAGATAGTTAACAAGCATCGGAGCATCATTAGTAGCTTGCTCATTAGCAAAATCAAAGTTATCAACATTAATTTCACTCTCTTTACTATTGTTAGCTATTCTAACAAATTTTAGGTGTACTTTGGCACTTCAAGCTCTAGTTGCTACTCCTCTTTACCCCTTTAGAAAAAGCACTCAAGCTACTATACCCGCGGCTCGAATGCCATTAATTGCAAGGAATAGAAGAGAGGGTCGTTCAACACCAAAACAGAACCGGCTCCTGTCAAGCTTCTAATAGCTCAATAGTGGTTAAGCCCTAGGCAAGCCCCATAGGACTCCACTATCAAGACCATAGCTCTCGATGGTGATGCCCCATTAAGTGCACGAAGGTAGGCCCACTGCAAGGCTGAAAAAATCCATATTCTACTTACTCACAGGCAATTAATAATACCAACCATTTATAGCTAGCTTGAGGACCTCCCTTCTTGAGCAAGAAAAGAGAAACCTTGTGCTATGATACCAATGTAACATTTAATGGCCTAAAAATGTGTGTAGCGGAAATTAGCATGAACATAGTGGGCATTTCATTAGAATAGATTCCTAATGAGAATTACAAGAGTGCTTGGGTGGAGAGAGCAAAAAAAAGCATAACACCTAGTTAGATAGCATGAACAATACTTTCAAAAGAGAGAGAAATTAATCTATTTACAACAGTTGAGGACTGGATTTTCATGAAGCCGGTCCCCCCTCCAAAAGGCTTTGTATTATGGTTTCTCCCATCAAGAGAGACATTGTACAATACAATTCTTTGTGTTCCTTCAAGACTAGCTAGTGCAATGAAGATGAAAGCTTCATGCACTAAGCAAAACATTTAGCAAACACAACATCAATTATCCCCGGTCTCAGACCCAAGACCTCACACACCTTCGAAGATGGTGAGAGCTAGCAGGGTATGAGAGTAGATTGAGAGGAAGAAGGAGTATCTTACGAGAAAGATGTACATCTCCTCACATAATCACTCATATTAGCATATCTTAGCTTAGTAATTAGCTTGGTAGAGGAGATGAGCATGCATTGAAGCTTGGATCTTGGTTGGATTTGCATCCACATGCCAAGAGTGTGTCGATGTAGGCTTCTATCTCACAAGCTTGGAGTAGGTGATGAGCTCTCCATTAAAGCTTGGGAAGAGATAGTCTTCTCTTTCTTCACACATGAGATTGTGTGAGTGTGTGTGTGTGTGATAATTCCTTGCAAAAATCAGCCCCCTCTCTGTCTTGGGCGAGCCCCCTTGCTATTTGCTCTTGTTGTCCTCCCATTGGACCTCCGTAGAGCTAGCCAATGACAATTAAGCAGCATAAGTGATAGCCTTCTGACATGTGTCCCCCTTTCCCCTTTTGTGAGAGCTTAAGGTAATTTAATAATTAAACTAAACTCTCATTGGACCCCTTTGCCTCCTGGCCAATAGGAATCAGGCAAGCCATTGGGCTCCTGAATGCTCATTGGACCCCTTGGGAGACTGTCCAATAGTCTTCTAGAGGACTTAATTCTCATTGGTTATTTTATTAAGTGTTTTTAAATTAATTAAACTAGATTTACTCTAGCCTAATTCTCATTGGTCCACCTCCAAGGCCATCCAATAGGAATTGGTTACACCTTGTGGGCATCTGGCCTAGGGAGCTGACATGTGTCCCTCATTCCCTTTGTGTAAAGGGAGCTTGTGTGTGTGTGTGTGTGTGTGTGGATTTCTCTATCATCCCCTACATGATAGGCTCGCCCCCTCCTATGTAGGGATGTACAAAGACTTTTTTGGTCACACACAAAGCATCCAATTCCCTTAAGGTTGACCTTTGGACACAACCTTTGAATTTTGGAACCTTAGCATTTTGGAAGACTTAATGGGCTGAACCTTAGGGTCTTTTTAGCCCATTGCTGCACATGGCTCTTTTGCAGATGCCCCCCCCTTTGGATCCCTATTTTTCCTCCTTTGGATCCCTACTGTGGCCGGTCTTCTAGCTTAACCAATATTCTAGCTTTTTCTCCCCAGGCACTTTCCCATATTAAATTATCAGTTTAACATGAGAAAATCATTTGGGAGAATTAGATATTGATTATTATGACACAAAGGATCTCCTTCACCCTATCAAAAGCTTTTTATTCATCTTCAGTCCACTAAAATTCATGAACTTCTTGGGCCATCTTTTGAAGAGGATACACATACTGCAAAAGCATCCAAAAAGATTGTGAAGAATACTTGAGTTTATGCACAAATGAAGCCAAGCCTTGAGCACTTGATGGGGGCTCCATCAGCACTAGAGCCTTCACCTTCTATGAGTCAACATGTATCCCATTCTGCAACACCGCATGATCCAACAATTAAGCATGAGGTTGTGCCAACTTGCACTTCTTGGGGTTCAATTGACCACCTTCCTTATCAAGCATTTGGAAAAACGGCCTTAGCTTTGACATATGCTCTGACCTAGAATTGTAGCATTTGATGTCATCCATAAACACCCCAATAAGTCTACCCAAGTATGGCCTGACCACCTTGTGCATCCAGTCTTGAAATTTAGCATATGCATTCACCAAACCAAATGGAATTCTGCGGTTAGCAAAACATCCCCAAGGAAAAATGAATTTAGTCTTGAGCTGATCCTCTAAGTTGAATGCAAAGTTTTGAAACACAATTATCTTTGCATTTCTTGTCACTCTTCTTATTCTTGTCTACTTTTTGCTAAAAATTTGGTCAAGCTTTTAAGTTTCAAGACAATCTCTACAACATGAAAGGTGATTCTGAAGGAGATTCAAGTTTTAAAGATTCAGATGAAAGTGGAGACAGTGATGACAATGACTCAAATGGTGGTAGAGACATTGAATAGATTCATGAAATAGTTGAACATGAAGAAGGAGATCCTCTTCCCTTTGGTCCTGGTGCTCCTAGTTCTGCTCGTGGTGACTGATTTCAACATTGTCTGTGAGTAGACCAAAAGGTTCAACATGATTGATGAGAGACCTCTCATCTTGCTTGTTGACAGAATTGATCACCCACCACTTGAACCAGATACTCACACAAGACCTTTGGAAGTTCATTCCATAATTCCTACTCATGTAAGTAATTTGAAGTTATAGATAAAAGATAAATCAACCACCAATGCTCTTCCATTCCTTGTTTTTCTTGATCCTAAGAGGCTTGTCCAAATAAAGCATCCTTTGTTAAGTCAAAGAGCTACATGTACTTTGTTCCTGATGGAACACACTCTCTTGTTGCCAAGAAAGAGCTATGTCTAGAGTACCCATTTGTTGACAGCTACAACATAGTTTAGCATGGGCTTACGCAGATCTTTTTGATGAGGATGCTAAAACAATGGCATGAGATCATAATATAGATTCAAAAATGCGACTTTTCATGTCATTTATTCAAAAGATACATTATTTTCACAATGAGTGGGTCGATAATTTAAGTCAATGTAAAAAGGCACATGAAGCTTTCAAAGTCAGACTCTGTGAACAAGTAGGACTTGCAACAAAGAAGCAAAGAAAGGTGAGAGGGGTGCCAAGCATAATATCCGAGGATATGATAACTTTTTCCAATTGGATTTTCGTAATGGTGACCTTTGGGAGCATCAAGAAGATATTTTTAAGCTTTGGGAAGAGGGGAAAATTAAGGGGTAAAGAGTGAAGCTTCCTACTACAACACAAAGACCAAAAAGTGGTACAGTGAAGAAGCCTTGAAACCCATTCTCGAAGAGATGACGATTACTCCTTGGCGTTCCCTACACGATGAGAAAAACAGATCATTCTTCCAATTCTTGCACGAGTCAAAGAAGGTGCATTGTCACTTGATGAGATGTCTAAAGAGTTTGAAAAGTAAGTTTTGATAATAAAAATTATTACATTGTTTTTCTCTTATTTGTTTAAATTATTTTTCTTTTCTTCAGAAAAAGGACATTTCTTTACATGCAATGCATCGTGATTGAAAACCTTAATTGTAAGGATTGGACTAAGGTGAAAACTCATCATCCAGCTACAAGTCACCACTCTACATTGTAGCGTTTTATTTTTGTTTTAAAATTGTTCTAAATGTTTGATTGTTTAAGCATTTTTCATTTTGAAATACAACTAATTCATTCTTGTTTAAGTTTCAAACAATCATCTTGTGTTCACATCCTTGTATTCAAACGTCGTGTTCTCATCTTTTTAAACAACAATGTAACATGTTGGAAGTATTCCAGAATACATGATAGTGTTTTTTTTTGTTTTTAATTGTTTTTATTCTTTGATAGAATTGTACTAAATACTAGCTCCAACTAAATAAAATCATTCCTCAAGAATTTGAACAACATTTAGGACAAGCTAGAGCTGAGAGAAGACGACTTGAGGATGCTCAAAACATTGTTAGCACTCCTTACATTTGTACATTTATTTTGGATGATGTTACTACATTGCTTGTCCAGTATTCTATGTTTGAAGGCAAAGTTGAGAACATGGAGAGCTTTGTTCCCAAATGGCACTACACTACACTACAATATGATCGAGTCCTATTATTTTTATTCACAAAATAGATAATATTTTCCCTTATTGATGATAAGAATAGTCACGAAACATACCAAACAAAAAGTGGAATTTATTTTACCAATTCTTTGACCTTTCACGATCAATTATTCAGCCACTATGATAAGTGATACATGCATGACATGTTTTATTACAAATGTGATTCAATCATCACATACCAAAAGGTGCCCATGTCAAGACCTCTAGAATGATTTATGCTGAGGGCAAGGGCCCTAGATCATGGTACAGGGTCTAGCTATTACAATGACTCAACTTATGGGCATGGATCCTATGGTGGTACTATAAGACTGATGGTATAACTGTGTTGGCATACCCATATCACTCTAAGCTATTGAGATTTACTCACATAGGATATTCATTATTTTTGGACAAGAATGGTTTATGAAGATCCTATGACTACAAGGGTTGCAATCTAATACATTCCACTTGATATCTATCGCAAGGATGGATACTATGCTCTAGAAACTTAGGGAATTTTGGATTTTCCAAGGTGTGGAGCAAGGGTTACAAGGGCCCATCTCACTCTGTTGTAGAGTGTTATCATGGTCCTCCACACACAAGTACTTTTAATACTTGAGAGATGTTTACATTATTGACACTATAATATGAGACATATTCCACATGTGGAGAATATGAGTTCTCTTGGAGTATGATACTAGCGACAATATTCTAATTTGTGTCACAACAAGTCTTAAGGTGCTAGTTAATTCCATTCAGAACAGGACACTTAAAGCACAGGGTATTGGGAACAAATTCTGTGCCCATGTTCATCCTTCAATTCCAAGCTAGTATATCTTATATCTTTGTTAATAGGCTTTGCTAATTTTAAAAAATTTTGTAAGTTAGAGATGATGTTGCTTACCACTGGTGAGGATTGGGACTTCTTTGCAGGTGGAGCTACTGAAACTATAGTTGTTGTTGTCTACTCGGCTTGCTTGCTACTACTTTGACAAATGTACTTCTTTTCTTTTGTGCAAGTAGGCTGTTCTGTTTGTCAGCATCTTCCTCTAAGTTAGAAGAACCATCTATCTTCCCTTTTTATTTGGGATCTACGGCGGTCATTTTGATCAGCTTGTCAAGATCCTTCTTGCCAACTTTTGACATTCCTTATTCTCTTGGCAGTACTTTGGGCGCGAAAAAGCACTATGAGGATTTATCCATAGTGTGACTGCTTTTGTTGTCTTTATTGTCACACTCCTTGATAAAATCACATAGCCTCTCATGTACTGCTTGAGCCAATCCCGTGATTCTTTGCATGTGCAATGAAGGCCAAAAACTCTATGGGAATCTTGTTGGCTTTGACATTGTGAGATTATGGTTCTTATGAACCAAAGTGCAGAGTTTTTCCTTGGTTTTTTGTTGATTTTTTCCCCCAAAATTTTGTGATTTTTTGCTTTCTTGGATGCAATTGCTCATAGATGGGGCTATGGTAGTGTAGACGAAAGGTAGTGGAGTGTAGGTGAGGTTTTGTGTGTGCAAGGGTGAGCAAATTTGTGAGTGGAGATTGGATCCCGTCTTCTTGTGCCAGTTACTTTTCTTTTCCTCATCTAGCGTGTGAAAATGGAGGTGTTATAGAGGTCACCCCTGAATCCTTCATAACATGCATCCAAACATATTGTAGCTTTCATTCTAGTCTCTCTTAATCCCACATTTATGGGCATTTGTGGTGTAGTTCTTGCCAGATTGAGTGTCACTAGAGATACATTTGTGATTTTTATCACATCTACTTTACATGAAGCGTCATCCAGAGCTAGGTGTAGTCTTGAGTGACATACTCAATGTGATGATTACATCTCAGTCATTTGAATGAAGCAAACTTTGGGTTTCATTTGTTGCCAAACTAATTTGCTCCAAGTATGCTCGCATCTTTAGAACATGTAGAGGGATCTCTGGAAATCAAACATGCACATTTGCTTTAGCCATCTCTACGCTTCATCAAATGTGAGCATCAAAGGTGCGAGTTTTATCCACCCTATTGCCATGTGAAAAGTGAAGGAGGTGAAGTTGTATATGTAGTCAACAAACTGCAAAAAGTGCAAGTGCATAGAGGAACAATATGAAAAGTTTAAGGCTATGTGCAGCTATATGCATTTGCTAAACATGAATGTCGAGTGTTTTGACATCCACCAATGAGATTGCAACACCTTGTTGCATGAAAATGAGCAGATGTGTCATCATTACTGAGATATGGCTCATTTATTGTGCAGTCCTAGTGGGTGATCACAATTGATGCAGAATCTAAGGTAGCCATTATTAAAGTATCATTCTAAATGCGTACTATTAAGTAATGGCCACTTGTAAGGCAAGGCTTGTTGCTAGATTACGACAGGGGGTACGAAATTTGACTCATGCTCAACTCATGCATATACTTCATTCAACATGGCCGACTCTTTGTTGGTAAGGCATAATTCTCTTTATCATGCCTATGCTTGACGAAGGGGGCAAAGATGCTCGGCATGGCCAACTATTTGCTACAGTTTAAGAAGATGGAAGTAGAGTCTCTCTCTATCTATCTCGGAGTTTTGAGTTTGAAATTTTGCTAGGACATGGCTCTTAGGCAAGTTTTTTTTGAGCTGGATACAACCATCATCAATATTATAACATGATACTCTGAGGTAAGCTTTTGTCATTGTAATTGTGGCATGCTTTGTTTGTAGGATACTTGCACGGAGCACCTTGGAAAATTTAAGGTACGCTTTATGAGAGCAATTAAAATATACATAAATTACAGGTAATTTTATGATTCTTAATACGACATACAATTCAACAAGGTCAATTATCTTTAAATGATTGCCAAGGTCGATTTTATTTTTCCATGACATGTGCATGTCGGTTAAGGCATCCATTGGCTATGAGCACAAAAGCTCCATCATGTTTTATTCTTACAATGTACTTATGTGAAGCAAGGCTTCAATTTAAGGCTTATTTCATAAAGCTTTCAACATTTGGAATATGCTATTAGCATACACACTTGGGGAAACTTTGCAACGTGTTTAAATGGTCTTTCACTGGGTGTTGGTATGCACAAAGACAAGAGAGCCTACATGATACATATGGCAACTCTCAATCTATCAAAATTCATGTCTATGAACCCAATTCAAGCAAGGACCAACAAAATTGGACTACAATTCACTCTCAACTGGCCACAGTTGGATGCCAATGCTAGACAATCCTGTTTTTTCATGTTTTTACCTTTAATTTGGAAGGATTTCCTACTATGCAATGCAAAATTCTTTAAAAGACATAACGAGAAGCAAGTTTTTAACCCCATGCCAAGGTATTTCTTTAGAATCAAGGACAAAGCACACAGATTTGGGGCATTGGCAATATTGAGATATAAGCTCATAGTTTATGTATGGAAACGTTGAATTGTAATACATCCATGCTAGTATAGATTGTGAAAGGCACTTATGGTATCGGCTCAAATTGTTGAAACCATCATTGTAGCCAATGGTTTATCACTCTATTTTTTAGATTTGCATGCATGGTGTGCCAATAAGGTCGAAATAATTCCACTCAATCACTATTTACGCTTTTGATATAGCAATATCTAATATGCAAGGAGATTATTATCTACTAAATGGTCATGGTGGATTCCACTCGATGTGATGTCCACATGCAGTGGACATCATTATCTATCAAATGGTCACAATGGATTCCACTCATTGTGATGTCTAGACGCACTAGACTTGCACGCTTCTTTAAGACAAGGTAAGATCTTGTTTGTTTCCAATGATTTTTATTGATGATTCTCCTATTGACATTGTTGCAGGAGTTACCAAGGAGCTACCCATAGTTGTGATCTTTTACTCAATGGAAATTAAGGCTAGTATCTCGGCTTGTGTTCGTTTGCATATGACTACATCGACAAGCACTCATTATCATTGATTTTATACACAAAATGCATGCACTATAGATGTTGAAATGGTTATAGACCTACATGGTAGGGTTTTGTTTGGCACATGTTATTAGTCACAAGGTGTGCAATATGTTCTAGGAACTCATGGAGTTTGGTTTAGCCAGTGCACGTGGAGCAAGGTTTATGAGGGTCCCTCTCACTCATGTCCCTGAGTGTTTCCAATTATCTCCACACACACACACACACACACAAGTACTTCTCGTACTTGACAAATGTCACGTTTCTTGACATCATTATACGAACGAGATATATTCCACATGTGGAGAATATGAGTCTCTGGAACTGACACAAGGATATTTTTCTTAATTATGTGTCACAATAGAGTCCCTAAGTGTTGGTCAAATCCGTTTCTTAGACCATTTTAATCACGTAGTATCAGGAACATTTTTAGTGGCCAAAAATTGTCTGATACCTAGTAAGACTTGTTAAGGTCACACATATTATTAAACAACATTGACGGGTGGTTGTTTACACATATATAAAGGCTATGTTTTATTAATGAAAATGTTTCATTGTTTGTACCTAGATGTGATTCACTCTAGATTCATTTTCACATTCCATTATGGTCCAAATATTTCATTGTTTATTTCTAGATTCATTTTCACATTCTATTATGGTCCGAATGTTTTAGCAAGGATTTCAAGTAGTTGCAATGGTCAATGTTTAGTTTCTTTTCATAAAGATATTTACACATTTTACACCCTCCTTTTCCATGTGTGCTATGGACATAACATAGGCCATAAGCATCGACAACTATAGTCATGAAAATGCATGTTCGAATAAGTTTTTTCTAAATGTATGTACACTAGGTGTTATGGGTCCTAGTGTTTAGCAAAGGCATATTGGAACGGCATGCAAATTCATGAATCTGATAGCTTCTGAAGCTTTTTGTCCCACAAGTGCAGTACCTCTATAGGATTTATTGTGGGTCTACCAACCACCATACGAGGTGATGGCTTGGTATGGGCACTTGTAGATAGATTTTCTAAACTTTGTAAGTTTATTCCAATCAAGTCTACTCTTTAACCAAGTTGTTTGTTCCCGATCTAGATTACCCCACAATTTTGTGAGTAATAGTGCACCCATGTTTACCAGTCATTTCTAAAATATTGTCTATAAATTGTTGGGAAAAATTGTTGGAGTAAGTCTTTAGCTTACACTCAATATATGACCAACCCCTAAAAGCCAAGCATACTAAGTATGCACCCTTATGTGTATGCATGCATCCCACTACTGCATATATTTCCCTAAACTTATGCTTCTTTATAGTCACATACTATTCATTATAGCCACATGCTATTTGAGCTTTTTTTCCCCATGATGAATTTCACTTTCCAACATTTAATGCCACCTTCCTTTTTTGAGCCTATATAAGGCCATAATGCTTAACTTGTAAATAGCTCTCTTGAATCTTATCAATCTATTTACTTTTAGCATTTTGTACTTGTGATGTTTATATCAATTATTAGATTAGCATATTAACTTAATGCTCTACTTATGAATGTGACTAATCCAACCTTACAAGTGGTATCAGGGCCTATGAACTATGAGAATAGAATTAGTGAGCATTTTTGTGAGATCACTTTGAGAACATAGAGGGTGAACTTAATTGATGGTAGCAACATAAACATAGTACTTAATAACTTAGCATGAACAATACTTTTGCGAGAGAGAGAGAGAGAGAGAGAGAGAGTATTAGAGAACATGACAATAGTTGAGGACCAGATTTACTTGGAGCCGGTCCCTCCTTCAAAAGGCGTTTGTATTATAGATTCTTCCATCAAGAGAGACTTGGTACAATACAATCTTTGTGTTCCTTGTGACCTTGGTGATGCTATGAAGATGGAAAGCTTTATGCATCACTATCATAACATAAACTTTGCAAAAAGCATTAAGTATCCCAAGCCTCAGTCCCAAGGCCTCAAACACCTTCGAAGGTGAAGAGAGCCAACAGGGAATGAGGGTAGGGAAGAGGAAGAAGAATCATCCATAGGAGAAAGAAATAGTTCCTCACTTATCATCACTCTTCTTGCTTAGCATAGCATAATACACTACAAGAGGCTATTCATATTAGCGACGCTCACACAGCGACGCTAAAAAAAAAAATCCCGACGTCGCTATGAGCGTTGCAAATTTACTTTTAAATTTGCGACGCTCATAGCGACGCCGGCTGGGCTAAAAAAAATAACAGAGAGCGCCCAAAAACTCAGATCTCAGATCTGAGTTTTTCGACGCCCTCAAGCAAGGAGCAGGTAACGCTCTCCCTCTCTCTCTCTCTCTCTTTCTTCTCCACACACACACACACACACACACACACACACACACACACACACACACACACACACACACACACACACACGAGGAGAGGAAGGAGAGCCAGGTATGCTCCTTCCCTCTCCTTACTCTCATGTTCCCTTCCCCTCTTTCTCTCTCCCTCTCTCTCTCTCTCTCACACACACACACACACACACATAGTGTTTTTGAGAGAGAGAGAGAGAGAGAGAGAGAGAGAGAGAGAGAGAGAGAGAGAGTACAAACATAAACAAAAACGCACACACACATACATAAACAAAGAATGCACACACACATTGAGAGAGGAAAAGAGAGAGAGAGCATGCATAAACAAAAAACGCACACATTGAGAGAGGAAAAGAGAACATGCATAAACAAAAAACGCACACATTGAGAGAGGAAAAGAGAGAGAAAACATGCATAAACAAAAAAACGCACACACATTGAGAGAGAAAGAGAGAGAAACTAATTTAACGTCGTAGGAAACTAATTAAAATTAAAAGACCTAAAGATCTAGCCGACGAGGAGTTGAACTCAAGACCTATTATTCAAGAGGGAAATGGCATAACCAATCTATCATACTTGGCATGGGTGATAGAAAGGTTATACCATTTATCTCTTTTTATTGGTACACACATCCACACACGCGCACACACACAAGAAGAAGAGAGTTATAACTTCGTAGGAAACTATCCTAAAAGATGTTAAAGATTAGGTTAGATGTAGACTTACGTTAAATTAGATTTAGGTTTATTTAAGTTAAATTAGATTAGATTTAGGTTTATTTTTAGTTAGATTTACGTTTATTTATGCTAGATTTAGATTTACGTTATATTAGATTAGATTTAGGTCTCCATAGACTGCGATGCCTGCATGAAGCGGGTGAAGAAAGCCCTCAATGGAATATAGGGTATTGCTGCCTTCACTCATGGTGGGCTCCGTCGATCCAAAAGTACTGGTGAAATGTCTTCAGAAGATAGGGAAGAAGGTGGATCTTCAGGGCGGCAAGAGTCACTACATCCCCGACAATGACCATCTAGACAACCTCTAGTCATTCAACAGCAACTTCAAAGTTAGTAACAAGAGCAAGAACGGTCCAAAAGGCCAATTGCTGTCGTCAGATGTGGATGGAGATGAGGCAGCGTCACTGCCGGAAGTTAACTCTCACATCTTTAGTGATGAGAATGCCAACTCTTGCCGAGTTATGTGAAACATTATGTGTTAAATCAGTTTTAAGGTTCTTATAATCCCTGTTAGTTTAGTTCTTTGTTTTTAATATAACATAATTTACGTTAGATTTAGATTTATGTTATATTAGATTAGACTTAGGTTTATTTAGGTTTACCCACACACACACACACACACACACACACACACACACACACACACACACACACACACACACACACACACACACACACACACACACACACACACACACACACACACACACAAGAAGAAGAGAGTTTTAACGTCGTAGGAAACTATCCCAAAAGACGTTAAAGATTAGGTTAGATGTAGAATTACGTTAAATTAGATTTAGGTTTATTTTAGTTAGATTTACGTTTATTTAGATCTTCGTCCACTATTGGAAGAGCTACAACAATTGTGGATTGGCATAGAGGTTGTGGATATGAGCCGACACACAGGACGATGGAATGCTTTGATTAGAGGCATTCTAATGTGGACCATGCATGACTATCCTTGGATAACAGAATGCTCAGGTGATCTATTGACACTCCTCACTCAGACACTGTAAATCTTGTTTTTTCCCATAGTTGATCTATTATCATGTGTATACATGCAGGGCTTCAAACAAGCGGATACAGAGCACGTGTCACATGTGGACCTAGACTGAATGCACGTAGGGCACCCTCACTGAAGAAGCAAATCTACGAAGGTCATCAAGCGTATCTTCCAGAGAATCATGTGTTACGCGATGGCTTTTTGGGAAGAGAGCCACCAAGGATGTCTGCACAAGCATGGTTAGAGCAGAAGGAGATGTGCGATGACGGATTGCCTCCAGGGATGAAGAGACTATCTCTATGGTACGAGTTACCATACTGGCCCCGACTCATGATCAATCACTTGCTCGATCCAATGCACATATTAAAGAATGTGGGTAATCTACTATGGGACCATCTGACCGGCAAGAAAGATTCTTTGGGAGCCAGAGTTGACCTTAGAAATGTGGATCGTATGGAGCAATATTGGCCGCAAACAGCGTCTGATGGATCGATAAAACTCCCTAAAGCACCATGGATTTTCACAGGAGCCCAAGAACGCAAAGTAAAAGAGACCATTCGATCTTTGCGGACCCCCACTGGCGTAATGCACTCGCTCCGAACGTGTTTTACTAAAGAAGGAAAGCTTACTGGTTTGAAGTCACACAATTGGCATAAAATGTGTCAGGTACGTTCATAGTGGACTTTAATATCATTGCATAAAATGTGGACTTTAATATCATTGCTGCACATACTTTACAGTTTATTTTACCGGTTGCCATTGAGGGATGTTTGTCTCTCGACATCCGTAACACAATCTACAAACTTGCAAAGCTGGTGCAATGGATCTCACAAAAGGAGATCAATGTAGACTCCATACCATTCGCCAAACTAAATGCTGCGGAGCTTGTGTGCATGTTTGAGAAACATTTTCCTACTACCATCCTAACCATTCAGGTGCATCTTCTTGTTCACATAGTTGATGAGGTGGAAATAGCTGGCACAGTTCATTCCAGATGGATGTTCTTCCTAGAACGTTTCATGAAAACGTTTAAGGGATATGTGCGTCAAAAGGCACTTCCGGAGGATAGCATGGCAGAAGGTTGGTTGGTATCAGAGTCCCTAGTGTACATTGGAGAGTGGCTAGACGGATTTGATAAAGCCCGGGACACGCTATGGCGAACCATAGATGATGAGCGCATATCTGGGATTGTCATGTGCAATCTCGGTGTTGAGAAGAAGATGACGGAAGATCTAGAGGCTAAAATCAACCGATTTTGCATGCTTCACAATCCAGTGATGCAAAAGTGGATTTCACAATATGAGGATGCAAAGCAAGAGCGACAAAGGGCACGAATCGAGTGGAGACGGGGAAGACGACCACCGATGCACTATCCGACGGGTCTGGAGAGCCTACCAACATTCATGAGCTTAAGATGGTTGCAAAACCAATTGAAAAGCGCACAACAATGCGGTGACGAAGTGACTGAGGAAGAGTGGGAGTACTCTCGGGGTTGCGCGACCAAGGTAAGTTTGCAATGTACGACTAGCTAGTGACTTTATTTCTAAACGTTTGAACGGCCACTCATAATCTTTGTTCGTTGTAGTATAAGTCATACACAACAGCATGGTGTAAAGGTCGACATTTTAGGGTGGAACGGATCGACAAAAAGCGTTTTACTCAAGATTGTGGAATCATGGCAAAATTTGAACAGTCTAGTCGACGACGTTCCTCTGATGCAGATCCTGTGGTGGCGGAACTCACTTACTTTGGCACGCTACAAGAGATTTTGAGGATCGATTACAGAGGATTTTTTGTCGACTTGTTCGACGTGCAATGGTTCAAGATAATCATGGAGGGTCGCAACGCTACTGTGCGTAGAGGAGAGTCTGGTTTTCTTGAGGTGGATTCTACTAAGAAATGGACTGACCTAAGAGACACTTTTGTACTACCCGAGCATTGTGAACAAGTAAGTATGTAAATAGTTAACATCCCCCTTTTACAAGTTATGTGCTTGAAAGCTCTCATGTAAGTTATGTGGCTCTGGCAGGTAATATTTCATCCTACAAAGTCTACATCAAACTGGTGGTACGTCATAGAGGTAGCCCCTCGTAGTGCAAGGACGTATGAAGGCTACCATGTGCCAATCACAACGGCATCAATGGAGGAGATCAGAGAAGATGCTCAATCAGAAGCCGCTGCGGTGGTGCCAGACGAGCATCAAGATGCTACTACTCTATATGGGGTGCATGCAGAGGAGCTACAAAATGAAACAGAGGATATGTGTTTAAACGGAGAGCTCTATATAGATATAGGAAGTTATGCTGAGTTATGCGAGGATGAGAGAGAGATCTCTTAAAGCCAAAAATATTGTATTTGAACAATTTTGCTCCGTGTTGTAAAAGCTCTGGCTCTCTAAGTACCTTCCATGGTGTATAAGGCTCTTTTCTACTCGCGCTCACATCTTTTGATTGAAAATTCTGATCAGTTTTCGACTTGCCTCTTCTATCACTCAATTCATTGCGTCATTGTATTTATATGCGTCATTACGTCATTGTATTTAATGGTCTTTGCGTCATTGTCTACTCTATTCATTCAATATTAAGTTTAAATATTCGTGTGTTTAATGCAAGTATGGATGATGAGGAGTTTCTTTCTTCTTTGTCACCGTAGCAGAGATAGTGGTACGTGGAGCGTCATCGCTCTGGCGCATCATCGCGCGTTCCTACTCCATCCGCATCTCCCTCTATTTCGGAGCATTCGGCGCGCTCCGAAGCTTCGGTGTCGACGAGACGATCTTCACACTCGTCTAGACACCGGCGCTCTAGTGGTGGCGGTGGCGGTGGCGGTTGTTGTGGGGATTCCGCCGCCGATGCCTCCACACCGCCTCGTGTTCGACGAGGCTCTTTACCCTCCCCTTCTTTGCCCACCCCCACACCAGCCACAACATCGCCATCTACGCCAGGTTTTGCGCGGCTGACTGTTCCTAGCAGCTACACACCTCTACCTACTCCGCCAGGAGCCACCCCACTCGACACTCCTCGTTTCGGGGCCCAGACGCCGGTGGAGACACCTGACGTCTGTAACCCCATCGACATGCCGCTAGAGACCCCTGCCGGGACACCCAGGTTCACGCGTCACCGGCCAGAGGGCTTGTCTTAGTCCGTCAAATTCAGCGGCGGCATCGTCATGGATGATGACGGCAAGAAGGGGATCTCGCGCATGCGTGGTCTTTGCTCTCA
Source organism: Adiantum capillus-veneris (assembly GCF_014529385.1). Lineage (NCBI taxonomy): Eukaryota > Viridiplantae > Streptophyta > Polypodiopsida > Polypodiales > Pteridaceae > Adiantum > Adiantum capillus-veneris. The sequence continues at coordinate 47,767,146 of NC_140932.1, forward strand.
GCTGTTTAGACACTACATACTAAATAAATGGAGTGAAGTACCAAGTGATTTAAAAGCCAAAGTCATCAACATACTTCATGATGAGTTTCCCGTTCCAACACGGGATTAGCGCTTCAATGAAGACCTGATGAAGATTCTAATGCGCGAATACTGCAAACACAAGCGTTCCGAAGTGCAAAAAGAAATCAAGCATGGGTGGAGCAGGCCAGATTGGCTGGCCAAAGAAGATTGGAAGAATGCGAAGAAAGCAGCGCGCGAGAATCTCGACAAGTGGAAGCAACAAAAGGATGCAGCCAGAGCGCGAGTATAGGCAGGGAGCTTGCACCACTTGGGGAGCGGTGGATGGGCATCATTTGAGGCCGATTTTGTAAGTGTTTTCGCATTGCTCTTTATGTTCGATAGTTTAGGGTTTATGAGTTTTTTAATTCTAACATAATGAAATCTTTGTATGTTTTGACAGTGGTCAATGACAGGACGTGATCCCACACCGTACGAGCGCGAGTACGCAGGCAGGAAGGGCTTAAAGGCCCTGATGGACATTCTCAGTTCTCGCGGCGGCATGGTTAGTATTAGGGTTTACTCTTTTCTATTTTTTGTATTGTTTTATAAATATCGTTATATGTTTATACTTACTGAAAGTTGTCTTATTGTCTTTTTTTGCAGAATCCGACAGATACGCCGCTTGGACGCGATGAGACGTCTGACTAGACGACGTCAGTTTAGCCGTAGCTAGATAGCATTAGTCTAGGGTTTCTCATAGCTTATGTATCATGAGACGGATTTTATACGTCTTTTTGAACCATGTATATTATTACATTTGTCACCGCAGTTCATTTTGCCAATCAATTCTTTATGCCTATGATGTTGTACAATTGTCATTATTACATTTGCCAATCAATTCATTTTGCCTATGATGTGTACAATTGTCAATTTTACGCTTGTCAATTTTGCAAACAATGCGTCTTGTGGGTGACTATTTTGGGTCTATTATTTACCCTTGCACTTTTTTAAAAAAGTGAATCAAGTACAATATGGTTGATGGGTGGCAGGGCATTCAATGCCCTGTCACCAAAAAAAAATTCTCTCGGGCGTCGCTATAACCGTCGCTATTTATGGCTCTGGAGCGTCGCTATAAGCGTCACTATAGACTTCTGTGTAAACGTCGCTATAACCGTCGCTATGAGCGTCTCTATATAGCGACGCTCTCGTAGCGACGCTATTAGCGACGGTTTTAGCGACACCGGGGGTTATAAAAACCCAGTGTATTTCCGTCGCTAACAGCGTCACAAGAGCACACAACCTCTTGTAGTGATAGCATAGTAATGAAGATGAAGAAGATGGAAAGCTTAAGCATTGAAGCATGGCTCTTGGTTGGATTTGCATTTCATAGCCAAGAGTGTTGGTGTACGCTCTCCACTTCTCAACAAGCTTGGAGAAGGAGATGAAGCTCTTGCACTTTGCACTCCATACAATGAGAGAATGTGTGTGTGCATGGGAGAGTATACCCCCTCTCATGCTTGGTCCACCTCTCTCTCTCTCTCTCTCTCTCTCTCTCGCATTTTTTTATTATATCATTTGGACATGTGTCCTCTTTTTCCTCTTTGAGAGAAAGAACTTAATTATTTATTTTTATGCATTTAAATTCTCATTGGACTCCTTTAAAGCCTGTCCAATGGGATTCAAGCACATCATGAGGGCTAGATGTGGAGGATTTTGACATGTGTCTTTTATGCTTCTTAAGTCATTTGGTTTGAATTGAACACTTCAAGCACTTAGTCAATTAACCATGGAAACCTTTTATGCCTCTTGAAAGTTTATCTTTGAATTGAACACTTCAAGAACCTTAGCTATTTAAGCATAAAAATCACCTCGAGCGTTGGGCAAGGTTCCCACAACCACTCTAAGCATCTTAGCATCTCATGCTTGGATAGGATTCCCACCTCAAGGTTAGCCCTAGCTTGCCTAAGGTCAAAGGACTTTTTAACACTACTTTTGGAGGTATTTAATGAAGCTAACCCTAAGGTCTTTTAAGCTCCATTAGATGCACATTGCTCTTTAATACACTACCTCCTTTTGGACCCTTATTGAGATGTAACCATCTCTTCTCTTGGTCCCTTGATGAGGTAAATCTAGAAGCAGTTATTGCACATTGCTCTTTGGTAGACCGTCTCCTTTTGGACCCCTATTGAGATGCACCCATTTCTCCTTTTGGTCCACTGTTGAGATAGGTCTAGAAGTACATATCTATATCCTACCTCTTATTCCCCTTTTATCTTCCCATATTAAATGATCAGTTTAATATGAGAAAATCATTTGGTAAAGTTAGATATTATATTTTATGACAATAGCCACATGCTATTTGACATTTTTTCCCACATGATGAATATCACTTTTCAACATTTAATGCCACCTTCCTTTTTTGAGCCTATATAAGGCCATAATGCTTAACTTATATAACTCTCTAGCTTAAATCTTATCAATCTACTTACTTGTAGCATTTTTTACTTGTGTTGCTTATGTTAGTTATTAGATTAGCATAATAACTTAATGTTTTAATTATGAATGTGACTAATCATTATCCGCCTTAATCAAGCTTTACAAAAACAACTCAGTCATCCACTAGACATGGATGGGCAGCTTGCAATTGTTAATTTAGTACTAGAGGATATGCTAAGAGCGTACGTTGGGGCACCCAAACTATGTCAACCGATGGAAGTTCCAGTAGTAGCAATATGGAAATCAATCGCCTAATGGTGGAATGCTTGAACAAGTGCTAGATGCAGATTGTGGAAAATGTGATTGGGATGTGTATGCCAAATGTCACTTTTAACAGGTCAAATGTGGTTCAAAAGCTTTGCTGAATGGAGTTCTTAAGGATACTAAAGGTTGATGTATATCTCCATCCAATAGTACCAGGATGTATGCAGAATGTTTGCTCATTTTCGACGAGTTTAGGGCTCTCTAGGTGCCTGAAAGAAATACTTATCATCTCTCGATCAGACATTATGACGAGCGGCCGTGGGCTCATCAGCGCAATGAGAAATGATCCTTATTATAAAGCTTCATGCAGGGTAGAGCTTTAAAAGGGGCGACAAGGAATTCAGTAAGAGCATTTATATGTGGTGAAGTTTTTTCGACCTGCAATAGGTGTAGGCGTGTGAAACGGGGTCGAGCTGGGGTATCTTTTAAAAAAAGAAGCTTAAGCTCGAAATTAAAACAGTTCTAATGAATGCTATTCAAAGGTGATGGAAGGCGATATATTCACGGGAATGCAGGGAGACGTGGCGGCTTGCATGCTGATGAGATAGCGTAACTGGGGTCTGCACGGAGGTGGAGCGCCATCTGTGTGGGAGTCCGAGAGCTAGAGGAGATATGTGAAGTCTTGAAGAAGAGAGCGGCCAAATGAAACACAGCATGCCGGGGGGGTGACCACTAGCGATATCGCTAGTGGCCAAAGAGAGGGAGGAAGGTGTACTGAGCAGAAGGAGTTTGAAAGGTGGGGCTGACATGCCGTGAAAAGGAGGAGCTTGACAGGGGGTGGCTCCATTACATTGGGGCCGTGTGTAGGGGTCTGTAGCCACCGAGAGGCAGAGAGGAGCAAGGGGATGGACCACTGGCTGCAGATTGGGGAGTCCGAGTCTAGGATCCATGGATAGGCTGGGAACAACGAAATGAAGTTGCTGAATGCGTAAAGAGGGAGCTGCCAAGGGTTGGTGCTACCAAGGGAGAGCAGTTCAGCCTGTTGCGTGGAAGGAGGTGGTGCCGAGAGCAAGCTTGGGAGAACGTGAGTAGCCAGTAGCGTGAAAAAAAAGGCCTCCATCTGCAAAAGACGAGGAGGGCCTAGGCCGTGAGCAGTCGGGGGCCACTCATAAGCCAAGCAAGGACGGCAAGGCGGGACCTGAGAGCATGGGAGAGCGTTGGTGAATAAAGGGCTACAAAAGAACATCATGGCAAGGAGCCACATGCTAAGCAGGCTATGAGAAAGAGGGAGTCACAATTGGCAATAGAGGAAGGAGCTTCGGGAGCAGCACTGGGTGGGTTTCGGCTTAGAAAGAGGGGAGCATCTCTATCTGAAAAGTTTTTTTCTGAAAAGCATCACTAGACACCTTCTAAATCAAAGCCAGTTGCTTCGACATTGTCATAACCTCTAATCTTTTTATGCTTAAAGGAATGTTACCACTCTTTCCCTTGTTCACATGCATGTCGTGTTTCTGAGGGATTCTATTGCGTGTAGGGCATGAATATAGGGTATAAGTTCTTGTGTGTGTTGAAAGAGTGGATGCTCTTTGTATGGTTGTGATATATGCCTGGAGGATGAAAACTTGAGGGCAAACTGGATGTCTGTCAATGATCTTGGGGTGCATGAAGGTGTCGAGACTACTTATATGTGAGCGTATGATGCTATCAAGGGTCATAGATCGGGATAATTGATTGCATGCTTTGCGATCGGGTATATACAATTAGGGTTGGTCGGGTTTGGGCACGAACAACAGCTGTTAGCATATCGGGTCTTTGTGTGTGTGTTGATTAGGGGATAGGGGCGCTGTGAAATCATTGGGCTATAGAGAGGCATTCAGATTGTGTGCTGGTGGTTTTATCATTTTCCCGTTTCCAACGTTAGTGAGAAGCAATTTAGTTGGAAAGATTATTTCTCTAGTTTTGTGTTTGCTTATCATGATGCAAAGCATGCTGCAACTAGTTTTAGTCCCTTCATGGTTATATTAGGTCTTCAACCTCTCGATTACCAGTTATGGTGAGGGTGGCTACTGCGGAGGAATGACACCAAGTCAAGGACTTAATCTATACTGATGAGATATGTCAGTCTGTCACTTTCATGGAAAGTTGAGAAGATGTATTCTTACACGTTCCAACACCTTCAAGAAGTCTAAATAATGATACATTTGGTTACCTCTTAGTCGTGGTAACTCATTTAAGATAGCCAAGTGAGTTATAAATGAAGTCTACACACTACTCATCCAGTTTTGGATATAAGTTGTTAACAAAAATGAAGTCTACACACTACTCATCCAGTTTTGGATATAAGTTGTTAACAAAATTGCTTATAAAGTGACAACAATGTAGATGATCAAGATGTTCTTGTTGATTTCATTGAACCTCCCATTGAACTGCCTAAAGATGCACATATTCTTGACTCTCTTGGTATTGGTCAAGTGGATAGCAAGGCCCGAGAAAGGTGCCACTATGGAAAACAATAGTGTTCTTAAGAAGACATGTCCACTTTTATTTTTGAGGATGAAAATGCTTCTCCAAGGGGAGAGTAAGGTCAAGGCCGGGACACACGTGTAGAGGGGCTTATATATAGTAGGGTTCGGTGGAGATGAGCATGTGTGTGTTCCCGAGTCCTTTTAACCTCCACCATTATCACTAGCTACACCCATCCTTGACTAGGGAGAAGAGGTCGATGATCCACTTGAATGATTCAAAAAGTTGTAATTGTATAGCAACTAGTGCTGAAGTACACATACCTTTCTTGCATAATGTTGTAGGAAGTTGTCTTTCAAAAGCAAAAGGAAATGGATGTAGAAAAAATTCTGGTTGGAGATTTGTAGAGAATTTATTGAAGACCAAGTGTAGCAAAAAAAGATTTGATTGAAGACAAAAGACGTTGCAAAATTGAAGTTTCTTGTGTAGCATATTTTGAAGTGTTGCAGACTTACGGTGTGCCAAGTGTTATCAAGCTAACTCACTAACCGACAGAAGCAGGTCCTAGGCGAAGTGCCAGTTCAGATTAGTTGAGCCCTACCAAACACCATTAACAGTTACAAAGGCAAGTCACTAGTCAGACATTGGTAGGCACGCACAAAGATTCAGATGTCTCATTCGTTCCTGAATACAGAGCAATACCTTCTACATCTTGTGCAATGTCTTTCTTTTTAGTCAAAGAGAGGTAATAGTTCACCATTGCACATATGCACATGTTGGAATAATTCACCCTTCACACGAAAACACTCTTACTCCAGAAAAGAGAGTGAAACACCCTTGAGATTGAAATCCTAAAGACTCTATAGAATCTCAAGCTACATGATCTCTTACAAAAATCATTGAAATCGGAGATCGGTACCGAGGCCCCCCAAAAATCTTGAGGTTGATTATAGTACAAACACATGAGGGAGGCGAATGGAGAAACCTTATGCTGCTCACAACTCCTTAGTCATAAGCAGCCCGTGATACCATGTAAGAGATATAGAAGGAGATAGCTTGAGCTCTTGCAAGCACACACACACAAACAACCAAGAGAGCACACATTAGAGATTGAAGCACCAGGCGTACTTCTTGAACATTCACTACTTAAAACGATGATAAGGTCTGCATAATGATACAACATGGTGAGAGCTACATAACGTGTGGGAAAGACAGGATAATGAAAACTACATAACATGTGGGAAATACAACATAGTAAGAACTATGTACAACGGTCAATGTGAAACTGCTACTGAGTGACTTGGCACGCTAATTAGTGACCATTAGTCTCAATATATAGGCATATCATGTCAATGATGAAGTTCAATTGTACTAATATTGACAATGATTCTCGTGTCCGCTACCTCATGGCAGTGATAATGTGGGTGAGAAGTCGTCCAGGCATACCATGTGTTGAGCTTGATATCTCAACAGTCCTCTTATGAAACTCGACTGGAAATCTTTTTCTCTAGGCTAAAAGCCCCTTAGGCTACTTAAGGACAAGGAGTTGGGAAGCTCCTAGCAAGAGCTGCGGTGCTTGGATTTGAGCAGGATTTGGCTCAAAAGACAACTATGGGTATGTAGATTATAAGTAGAATGGCGCCTTGTTCGTAATGATGAGTATAATGTTTTTGAGATTTTTTTTCAATTGGCACCAAAAGAGTCCTTGTGGGACAAAGTTGCATGAGTAAAAGTACCGTGTTAGCTCATATTTGAACTATGAATCCCGCAAATAAGATTCAGGCTCATCATGTCATCATGCTAGCTGTCCCTTGAGTCAGTCCTACCTTCGTGTCCTTATTTAGGGCCCCGCTAGTATTTACTTGATGTCATTCTTTTGGGGCTTGTCCATGTACTGGCTCCTCTACCCTAGCCTATGTGATGCCACAAAAGTTTGTATGTCTGTCTTGGAGAGGACATGTTGCACGATCTTTAGCTCGTATCAAAATCCCACCTTCACAAGCTACTACCCGACTTGGATGTTTTTTCTTGGTTTTGATGTACAATTGAAGTTTGAAAGACATCGGAGGTATTGAGATTCGAATGTAGGTCTTTACACACCCACACATCCATCTTAAGCACTAGATTTAGTGTCCGAAAATAGTGTGTTTCAACGTACGATTGAGCGAAGAGGCTAAAGGAAAAGGATCCCTTGGAAATTCTCAAAAAATAGTGTAAACATGCGACTTATTTTGTAAAATTTCCTTAACACTAGTTTGGTACCAAAATAGGACACTTAAGTGTCCTCTTTTTACAAATTTAAATTAAATGCTACTTGCGTTAGACAATGTATTTAAGAAAACACTCTTGATATGCTCAAATACGTTAGCTAGAGTGTCTTTTAAAAATATAATCTTGCATTTTAGAATCTACCACGATCAAGAACTATACTCTTCAAGTTGACCCTCGTAAGACTGCAATTGATGCTTTGAAGAAATTGACTTTATAAGCCCAAGAAAAAATGAAGCGACCTTGTAGAAATTTTAAAGTGACTTCTCAACAATTGTGCTATAGATAATTGAAAGTTTCATGTGCAAAAAAATTCACTTTACAGTACATAAAATAATAGAAAGTTCTACGTGTTTGATACTGCCATTTTAACATCTAGTTCTATACAAAGAAAAATATGTTTTTGGATGTATTTGTGAGTTTTAGAAAGTGATACATTGCTTACCATCTCCATTAAGGACTCAAGGTGGCAAGTAGAAGGGCTTTGGTATGCAATAATTATTGTATCATTTTATATATTCAAAACTGCGTAAGAGAAAACTTTGATGTTTTGTGTTCTTGAGACATAAGCAGTTCAAAACCTCAAACAATATCAAACTTTCCACGTGGATCAACTAAATGTATCAAAGTACGTGATGCATACACAATTGGGTACCTAAAATGTTGGTTTAATTGTTATTATGGAGAACTCAAGATTTTCAAGAGTTTTTGCTCCATGAAAATTTCATAATAGAGTTCAAGAAGCCATGTTTAACTGAGTTAGGCAACCGAAAAAATATGTAGTTTCTTGGTTTCAACATCTATCACTACAAGAGGCTATTCATATTAGCGACGCTCAAAAAAAAAATTCCCGGCGTCGCTATGAGCGTCGCAAATTTACAAAGAAATTTGCGACGCTCATAGCGACGCCGGCTGGGCTAAAAAAATAATCGAGCGCGCCCAAAAACTCAGATCTCAGATCTGAGTTTTTCGGCGCCCTCAAGCAAGGAGCAGGTAACGCTCTCCCTCACTCACTCTCTCTCTCTCTCTCTCTCTCTCTCTCTCTCTCTCTTTCTTCTCCACACACACACACACACACACACACGAGGAGAGGAAGGAGAGCCAGGTATGCTCCTTCCCTCTCCTCATTCTCATGTTCCCTTCCCCTCTTTCTCTCTCCCTCTCTCTCTCTCTCTTTTTCTTCTCCACACACACACACACGAGGAGAGGAAGGAGAGCCAGGTATGCTCCTTCCCTCTCCTCATTCTCATGTTCCCTTCCCCTCTTTCTCTCTCCCTCTCTCTCTCTCTCACACACACACATACACACACATAGTGTTTTTGAGAGAGAGAGAGAGAGAGAGAGAGAGAGAGAGAGAGAGAGTACAAACAAAAACAAAAACGCACACACACATACATAAACAAAGAATGCACACACACATTGAGAGAGAAAAAGAGAGAGAGAGCATGCATAAACAAAAAACGCACGCATTGAGAGAGGAAAAGAGAGAGAGAACATGCATAAACAAAAAACGCACACATTGAGAGAGGAAAAGAGAGAGAAAACATGCATACGATCCAAAAAAACGCACACACATTGAGAGAGAAAGAGAGAGAAACTAATTTAACGTCGTAGGAAACTAATTAAAATTAAAAGAACTAAAGATCTAGCCGACGAGGAGTTGAACTCAAGACCTATTATTCAAGAGGGAAATGGCATAATCAATCTATCATACTTGGCATGGGTGATAGAAAGGTTATACCATTTATCTCTTTTTATTGGCACACACATCCACACACGCGCACACACACAAGAAGAAGAGAGTTATAACGTCGTAGAAAACTATCTTAAAAGACGTTAAAGATTACGTTATATGTAGACTTACATTAAATTAGATTTAGGTTTATTTTTAACTAGATTTACGTTTATTTACGCTAGATTTAGATTTACGTTATATTAGATTAGATTTAGGTCTCCATAGACTACGATGCCTGCATGAAGCGGGTGAAGAAAGCCCTCAATGGAATATAGGGTATTGCTGCCTTCACTCATGGTGGGCTCTGTCGATCCAAAAGTAATGGTGAAATGTCTTCAGAAGATAGGAAAGAAGGTGGATCTTCAGGGCGGCAAGAGTCACTACATCCCCGACACAATGACCATCTAGACAACCTCTAGTCATTCAACAGCAACTTCAAAGTTAGTAACAAGAGCAAGAACGGTCCAAAGGGCCAATTGCTGTCGTCAGATGTGGATGGAGATGAGGCAGCGTCACCGTCGGAAGTTAACTCTCACATCTTTAGTGATGAGAATGCCAACTCTTGCCGAGTTATGTGAAAAATTATGTGTTAAATCAGTTTTAAGGTTCTTATAATCCCTGTTAGTTTAGTTCTTTGTTTTTAATATAACATAGTTTACGTTAGATTTAGATTTATGCTATATTAGATTAGACTTAGGTTTATTTAGGTTTACCCACACACACACACACACACACACAAGAAGAAGAGAGTTTTAACGTCGTAGGAAACTATCCCAAAAGATGTTAAAGATTAGGTTAGATGTAGACTTACGTTAAATTAGATTTACGTTTATTTTTAGTTAGATTTACGTTTATTTAGATTTACGCTTATTTACGTTAGATCGAGTCCACGCAAGAATTACTTACGGTTTAGGGTTTAGAGTTAGACGAACAGTGAAAAGATCTACTGTGAAAAGATGTTAAGATGCTGTGAAGTGCTACAACTACAGAAGAGGCAAAGGGGTTTTGTCCACTACATGCAGTATCATGTAGACGTGGGTGTGTAGATTTCTTGTACCCACAAATATAGGTATTGACCAATAAAGACGAGATTATAACCCGGTGGTTCTGATCTCCGTGCACCTGTAGACCGAGGTGTGCGGGGATTGAACATGACTAGAGAATGTGAGGTAAAGAGAGAGAGAGAGAGAGAGAGAGAGAGAGAGAGAGAGATAAGACGAAGAATGCCAATAGAATATTAAATTTGTTGTCCAGGTTATAAGTTTTTTATCCTCATTATGAGTAGCGACGAGGATGTGGGACCGTCCAACCGAAACACCTATCTCTCAACGAGGGTCTTATGTCCTTGTAATCAATGCAAGCATGCTGTGCGACGGACAAGACGTGTTTCTTTGCAGCACGTTCGTGAATTTGGCGAGTTCGATCCATCTATTATAGATCGAGTTGTTGCCAATTATAACTTGTCGGACTCTGACGCTGGCCAACAAGCAGCAATCTTGCAACCCAATAGACGTGTTCGCAGGCGCTTTGGTCAAGCAGCATATGTGAGGCCACAAGATGTAGCCTCTGACAGCTCGGGGGATGATCATGCAGAGCACATTCCCAACGAGGCAATGTTTGAGCCCGAGATTGATGAAATGATCGAGACGATCATGGATTCAGAAAGGCTTATCTATGATGATATGAAAAGTGAAGCCGATACGCCATTGTATAATGGAGCACGTATGTCTAGATTGAAAGCACTCCTGGTTCTTCTCAACATGCAGGCAAAGTTTGGATGGAGTGACACTAGCGTCACATCGCTTTTCAGGTGATCTATTACAATTAGTTTACTTTAATAAAACTCTAAATGTATAATGATCTGATAGATTTTTACACCACTGTATCATATTTTTATGTTGTGTAGATTGCTGAAAGAGCACATACTACCAGCTGACAATGTGATGCCAGATTCCCGAGATGAAGCAAGAAAGATTTTGCGAAACTTGGGGATGGATTACAATTCTATCCACGCTTGTCCTAATGACTGCATTCTTTTCAGAGGGGAATACATAGACATGGAGAAGTGTCCGAAATGTGATTCCGAAAGATATCGAGTAGATCTCCACGGGACAAAAATTCCACAAAAGGTTTTGCGACATTTCCCTCTGCTTCCTCGCATCAAGCATTTCTTCGAATGTAAGTCCATGGCCGCCCTAGCATCATGGCATGAGGAGAATAAATCTTCGGATGGTGTGCTACGAATTCCTGCAGATTGCGTAGCGTGGAAACATATAGATGGAACATGGTCGGATTTTGCCAGGGAAGCTCGAAATTTGCGCTTAGGCCTGGCTATGGATGGCGTAAATCCATTTGGTCAAAGATCAACATCTTACAGTGTATGGCCCGTTGTCATCGTCAACTACAACATTCCCCCGGGGTTGACTACGAAGAAGGGGCACCTATGGCTAAGCTTGATTGTGCGAGGGTGATATAAAGTGGGGAATATGGATGTGTATCTTCGTCCACTATTGGAAGAGCTACAACAATTGTGGATTGGCATAGAGGTGGTGGATATGAGCCGACACACAGGACGACGGAATGCTTTGATCAGAGGCATTCTAATGTGAGCCATGCATGACTATCTCGGGCTAACAGAATGCTCAGGTGATCTATTGACACTCCTCACTCAGACACTGTAAATCTTGTTTTTTCCCATAGTTGATCTATTATCATGTGTATACATGCAGGGCCTCAAACAAGCGGATACAGAGCATGTGTCACATGTGGACCTAGACTGAATGCACGTAGGGCACCCTCACTGAAGAAGCAAATCTACAAAGGTCATCAAGCGTATCTTCCAGAGAATCATGTGTTACGCGACGGCTTTTTGGGAAGAGAGCCACCAAGGATGTCTACACAAGCATGGTTAGAGCAGAAGGAGATGTGCGATGACGGATTGCCTGCAGGGATGAAGAGACTATCTCTATGGTACGAGTTACCATACTGGCCCCGACTCATGATCAATCACTTGCTCGATCCAATGCACATATTCAAGAATGTGGGTAATCTACTATGGGACCATCTGACCGGCAAGAAAGATACTTTGGGAGCCAGAGTTGACCTTAGAAATGTGGATCGTATGGAGCAATATTGGCCGCAAACAGCGTCTGATGGATCGATAAAACTCCCTAAAGCACCATGGATTTTCACAGGAGCCCAAGAACGCAAAGTAAAAGAGACCATTCGATCTTTGCGGACCCCCACTGGCGTAATGCACTCGCTCCGAACGTGTTTTACTAAAGAAGGAAAGCTTACCGGTTTGAAGTCACACGATTGGCATAAAATGTGTCAGGTACGTTCATAGTGGACTTTAATATCATTGCATAAAATGTGGACTTTAATATCATTGCTGCACATACTTTACAGTTTATTTTACCGGTTGCCATTGAGGGATGTTTGTCTCTCGACATCCGTAACACAATCTACAAACTTGCAAAGCTGGTGCAATGGATCTCACAAAAGGAGATCAACGTAGACTCCATACCATTCGCCAAACTAAATGCTGTGGAGCTTGTGTGCATGTTTGAGAAACATTTTCCTACTACAATGCTAACCATTCAGGTGCATTTTCTTGTTCACATAGTTGATGAGATGGAAATAGCTGGCACAGTTCATTCCAGATGGATGTTCTTCTTAGAGCGTTTCATGAAAACGCTTAAGGGATATGTGCGTCAAAAGGCACGTCCGGAGGGTAGCATGGCAGAAGGTTGGTTGGTATCAGAGTCCCTAGTGTACATTGGAGAGTGGCTAGACGGATTTGATAAATCCCGGGACATGCTATGGCGAACCATAGATGATGAGCGCATATCTGGGATTGTCATGTGCAATCTCGGTGTTGAGAAGAAGATGACGGAAGATCTAGAGGCTAAAATCAACCGATTTTGCATGCTTCACAATCCAGTGATGCAAAAGTGGATTTCACAATATGAGGATGCAAAGCAAGAGCGACAAAGGGCACGAATCGAGTGGAGACGGGGAAGACGACCACCGATGCACTATCCAGCGGTTCTGGAGAGCCTACCAACCTTCATGAGCTTAAGATGGTTGCACAACCAATTGAAAAGCGCACAACAATGCGGTGACGAAGTGACTGAAGAAGAGTGGGAGTACTCTCGGGGTTGCGCGACCAAGGTAAGTCTGCAATGTACGACTAGCAAGTGACTTTATTTATAAACGTTTGAACGGCCACTCATAATCTTTGTTCGTTGTAGTATAAGTCATACACAGCAGCATGGTGTAAAGGTCGATATTTTAGGGTGGAACGAATCGACAAAAAGCGTTTTACTCAAGATTGTGGAATCATGGCAAAATTTGAACAGTTTAGTCGACGACGTTCCTCTGATGCAGATCCTGTGGTGGCGGAACTCACTTACTTCGGCACGCTGCAAGAGATTTTGAGGATCGATTACAGAGGATTTTTTATCGACTTGTTCGACGTGCAATGGTTCAAGATAATCATGGAGGGTCGCAACGCTACTGTGCGTAGAGGAGAGTCTGGTTTTCTTGAGGTGGATTCTACTAAGAAATGGACTGACCTAAGAGACACTTTCGTACTACCCGAGCATTGTGAACAAGTAAGTATGTAAATAGTTAACATCCCCCTTTTACAAGTTATGTGCTTGAAAGCTCTCATGTAAGTTATGTGGCTCTGGCAGATAATATTTCATCCTACAAAGTCTACATCAAACTGGTGGTACGTCATAGAGGTAGCCCCTCGTAGTGCAAGGACGTATGAAGGCTACCATGTGCCAATCACAACGACATCAATGGAGGAGATCAGAGAAGATGCTCAATCAGAAGCCGCTGCGGTGGTGCCAGACGAGCATCAAGATGCTACTACTCTATATGGGGTGCATGCAGAGGAGCTACAAAATGAAACAGAGGATATGTGTTTAAACGGAGAGCTCTATATAGATATAGGAAGTTATGCTGAGTTATGCGAGGATGAGAGAGAGATCTCTTAAAGCCACAAATATTGTATTTGAACAATTTTGCTCCGTGTTGTAAAAGCTCTGGCTCTCTAAGTACCTTCCATGGTGTATAAGGCTCTTTTCTACTCGCGCTCACATCTTTTGATTGAAAATTCTGAGTTTTCGACTTGCCTCTTCTATCACTCAATTCATTGCGTCATTGTATTTATATGCGTCATTACGTCATTGTATTTAATGGTCTTTGCGTCATTGTCTACTCTATTCATTCAATATTAAGTTTAAATATTCGTGTGTTTAATGCAGGTATGGATGATGAGGAGTTTCTTTCTTCTTTGTCACCGCAGCAGAGACAGTGGTACATGGAGCGTCATCGCTCTGGCGCATCATCGCGCGTTCCTACTCCATCCGCATCTCCCTCTCTTTCGGAGCATTCGGCACGCTCCGAAGCTTCGGGGTCGACGAGACGAGCTTCACACTTGTCTAGACACCGGCGCTCTAGTGGTGGCGGTGGCGGTTGTTGTGGGGATTCCGCCACCGATGCCTCCACACCGCCTCGTGTTCGACGAGGCTCTTTACCCTCCCCTTCTTTGCCCGCCCCCACACCAGCCACAGCATCGCCATCTACGCCAGGTTTTGCACGGCTGAATGTTCCTAGAAGCTACACACCTCTACCTACTCCGCCAGGAGCCACCCCACTCGACACTCCTCGCTTCGGGGCCCAGACGCCGGTGGAGACACCTGACGTCCGTACCCCCATCGACACGCCGCTAGAGACCCCTGCCGGGACACCCAGTTCACGCGTCACCGGCCAGAGGGCTTGCCTTACTCCGTCGACATCAGCGGCGGCATCATCATGGATGATGACGGCAAGAAGGTGATCTCGCGCATACGTGGTCTTTGCTCTCAGCTGTTTAGACACTACATACTAAACAAATGGAGTGAAGTACCAAGTGATCTAAAAAACAGAGTCATCAGCATACTTCATGATGAGTTTCCCGTTCCAACACGGGATCAGCGCTTCAATGCAGACCTGATGAAGAATCGAATGCGCGAATACTGCAAACACAAGCGTTCCAAAGTACAAAAAGCAATCAAGAATGGGTGGAACAGGCCAGATTGGCTGGCCAAAGAAGATTGGAAGAATGCGAAGAAAGCAGCGCGCGAGAATCCCGACAAGTGGAAGCAACAAAAGGATGCAGCCAGAGCGCGAGTAGAGGCAGGGAGCTCGCACCACTTGGGGAGCGTTGGATAGACATCATTTGAGGCCGATTTTGTAAGTGTTTTCGCATTGCTCTTTATGTTCGATAGTTTAGGGTTTATGAGTTTTTTAATTCTAACATAATGAAATCTTTGTATGTTTTGACAGTGGTCGATGACAGGACGTGATCCCACACCGTACGAGCGCGAGTACGCAGGCAGGAAGGGCTTAAACGTCCTGATGGACATTCTCAGTTCTCGCGGCGGCATGGTTAGTATTAGGGTTTACTCTTTTTTATTTTTTGTATTGTTTTATAAATGTCGTTATATGTTTATACTTACTGAAAGCTGTCTTATTGTCTTTTTTTGCAGAATCCAACAGATACGCCGCTTGGACGCGATGAGACGTCTGACTAAACGACGTCAATTTAGCCGTAGCTAGATAGCATTAGTTTAGGGTTTCTCATAGCTTATGTATCATGAGACGGATTTTATACGTCTTTTTGAACCATGTATATTATTACATTTGTCACCGCAGTTCCTTTTGCCAATCAATTCTTTATGCCTATGATGTTGTACAATTGCCATTATTACATTTGCCAATCAATTCATTTTGCCTATGATGTGTATAATTGTCAATTTTGCAAACAATGCGTCTTGTGGGTGACTATTTTGGGTCTATTATCTACCCTTGCACTTTTTTAAAAAAGTGAATCAAGTACAATATGGTTGATGGGTGGCAGGGCATTCAATGCCCTGCCACCAAAAAAAAATTCTCTCGGGCGTAGCGTCGCTATAAGCGTCGCTATTTATGGCTCTGTAGCGTCGCTATAGTCTTCAGTGTAAACATCGCTATAATCGTCGCTATGAGCGTCGCTATATAGCGACGCCTATAGCGACGCTCTCGTAGCGACGCTCGTAGCGACGGTTTTAGCGACGCCGGGGGTTATAAAAACCCAGTGTATTTCCGTCGCTAACAGCGTCACAAGAGCACACAACCTCTTGTAGTGTATAGTCAATTGTAGTTGTCAAACTGCACTAGAATAGCCCCAATTCCATGAGGGGACATTTGGAAGACCAAAATTATGCTCTTATTCAGCACATGCTCAAGTTTGAAATTATGTCTATAACTTGCGTGTGACTTGGAAACTAGTCTTTGAAGGGCGTTCTATTGTTTGTACCACTAAGTGCTAACATGTGGCTTTTATAAACATTAAAAAATCAATCTCTACAAAAAGATATAAGAATTTTATGATATTTTTGGTAAAACAGCTTAAAATTTTATTAAAATTTATGATTTAGAACTTACCATAATTCTCTCCATAGGGATTGTATTTTGACATGGAGAAAAATCCAATGTTTTCTTTCGCTCATTAAACAACCTATGGTAGAAGCAAGGTGTAAAAAACTTCTTTCTACCTTGACAAATAAATTGCCAAAACTTGGAAAGAAAACAGGACACTTAAGTGTCCAATTATGGAACTATTGTTAACGAGATTTATGTCTGTTTGTGAAAATGAATTTTCCCAAGCAACTTACTAGGTTACAATGCGGTGCATTGGGCAAGCTAGGCCTACAACTAGTCATCGTCGTCGGCGACGACAGTGTTTGGGAAAGGTTTGCCTCAACTTAGCCTTGAGGTAGTTGGAAATGGAGATTAGTCGGTTGCAAACCATGGGAAAGGGAAATCCAACAGGTAAAATTGGGAAAATTCTACTGGTAGCTGGCTCGGTTTTTGAGAATCCAGATTCTGAAGATTCCTTTATTCCAAGTATATATGTCTAGAGCTGGACTTTAGGCTCTATTTTCTAAAGACCAGTAAACACACGGATCTCAAAATTTATTTTATCACGATTCTTTAGAGACTTGACAAGGTCTGGAGACTGGAAGGAGGGGTGACGTCCTGCAGGTTACGATTTTGTCGCACTGCTGCTCTTTTGCTGGACAGACTACAGTCAAACCACTCTCCCATTTTGTCCATACAATCACAATCATAGCCTTTGAATAAAAATAATATTTTGTCTGGAGGTAAGAGTACAAGTATCAAGAGCAGGTTTTACTGAGCCGGGTTAAAAACGAAGGGGGGCAGCAGCCTGGCAGGAGAAAGCCGAGCCTCTGTCTTCTCCCCCTCCTCTCTCATACAGCTGCAATTTTACCTTATAGTAAATATAAATAGTACTATAGGAAAAATTACCGCCTCTGTGTCTATCGGCAGCAGGTACTGAGTTCGAAACTCGTAGCGACTCGTCGGATAGAATTGTTTATCGCTCCCTCGAGGCTCGAGTCTGTGGTACGTCCGACTCCGTCGATCAACTAGAGAGTAGTACAGTAATTTCAACTCTCTCGGACTCTCTCTCTCTCTCTCTCTCTCTCTCTGTACGTCTCTCTGCTAGTCACGGTACGTGGAACGTGATGACTCTGATGAGGCTTGACCCCGCAAACAAGTCGCGACTCACGAGTACTCTACTCTGTCACTCTCCCCTCAAGGCTCAATATTTTATGCTAGCGCCTGAGCCCTCTCTCTCTCTCTCTCTCTTTCTCTCAAAGTCGCTTCTCACTCTGCAGTTATGAGTGATGGGTTCCCGTTTGACTTAAGCGTGCTGCTGCAGCCAAATTCTGCTCTCTAGAGTACTCCGACTCCAGACTCAGATCACGCAAGAACGTAGAAGACTGAAGTCAAGCATTGCTCCCCTGCCCCTCTCTCTCTCTCTCTTTGAGCCAGGTTGTGTCATTGTGTGTGTGTGTGTGTGTACGAGAACGAGAGAGAGAGAGAGAGAGAGAGAGAGAGCAGTTCCAGCCTCCACTTCGTTTCGCGTTCCTGCCTCAGAATTATGGGTAGATGAAGATTGTTGCTTTCTCCTGAGCCCTTGACGAATATCGACACAGAGAGAGAGAGAGAGAGAGAGAGAGAGAGAGAGAGAGAGGATGTCAGCCCAAGTGCAGCCCTCATTGCCACCATTGGCAGCCTCCAGTTTGAGTAATCCATCTTCTGAAGGAATATTGCAGGGGCAATACACTTTCAATAGCAAGGTAATGGTTGCAGCAATGCTAATCCTTTGCATTGTAGTTCTGTTTGTCATAAGTCTCCATATCTATGCCAAATGGTTTTGGCACCAGGGCAGAGTGCCCTTGCCTCTCTCAAATTCAGCCAATGCAACATGGCGCCGCCGTCTCCGCTTACCTGCCACACTCACAGACACCAATGAGACCCTCTCCCCGACGATCTGCATCGGCCTCGATCTCTCCACCATCAGCTCCTTGCCCACATTCATCTACCAAGCTTCATACAAGCATCAACAACATGATGCCAATGAGCCTTTGCTTGAATGTGCAGTTTGCTTGTCAGAGTTTCAACCATACGAAAAGGGCCGAATTCTTCCCGATTGCAAGCATAGCTTCCACATCGGCTGCATCGACATGTGGTTTCGCTCGCACTCAACATGCCCCCTATGTAGAGCGCCCGTATCGCTGTGGACACCTCAACACCATGTACAAAATACAGGGACTAGGTCAGATTCTACTTCTCAAAGCTTCCTTTTGGTATTGCCCACATCCCATCAGCAAGATGAGCAGACCACAGCTAATTCCATGCTTCAAAGCACATCATCAATTGCTATGAATCCGTATCCCCATGATCAAAGTACTGGAATCACGCCTCCGATGTCTGCTCCTCAAGGCCATCTAGGGATTCATGTGCAAGGGCAGCACAAAAAGGGCTTTGCAAAGGACATTGAAGAGCTCAGACAGAGATATGACATACAGGTAGACGGTTCGGAAACATTGCGGCGCATTGATGGCACATACGAATCATCATCGACAAGTGCATCATCTGTTATTATCCAAGGGCCCAGTACATCAATTGCAAGATGCCAATCTCTCGGCATGCAGAGACGCCAATCCGAAGACACGGAGGTATGTGATCTACGACCAATCAAGTCACAGAGCTTTCGAATGTCAATCAGATGGTTGCTAAGCAGAGACTTAAGCAGGGGAAGGGGCAGAATTTTCCCTTCAGCTGCAAGGGATCAAAGGGAAGAAGAGCAAGATCATCAAGTAGAGCAGAGCTCAATCAGGAGTAGCTTGCCACTATGATGAGGATATGTAAATTTTTGGGTGAAATGTATAATAGAAGTGCACCTTGTTGTAATTGGATTTATTTCTGCCTAAAGAGTTGGGGACATAGATAAGATGACAAAAAGAAGGTTGTTTTGCCAATAATATAATGTATCTGTATCCCATAGTTTGAGTTTACATTTTTGGCATGCCCAAAGGGCCATACTTCATAGGCCATAGTGTTGCTTAGCCTTAACCTTTTTTGGCTTATTAATTCAAACTAGAAGTTCAATATTCTCTCAAAAGAAATTCTTATTGGTGGAAACTAATCAATATTCAATTTCATTATCCATCACATAATTCAATCCTTTACGAGATCTCAGTTTATATATGTTGGTTGAGCACTTGTCCTCCGTGTATTGGGTCATGGGTTCGAGTGCAACCAAGCCATGAGTTCGAGTGAAGCCAAGCGACCTTGATAGCGCTCAAGGATGCTCATTGTATCATGTGAGCGGGAATGCTCATGTTGCTAAAAAAAGAGTTCTTAGTTTATATATGTTGTCATGGGTTGGAGTGCAGCCAGGCCTCCTCTATAAGTGCCACAGGTGAAGTCGAAAGATCGACAACAAAGATTTGATCAGTCGTTCATCAAATCTCATCAAGAAAAAAATTAGGGTTCCCCCTTGCATCGTGGTTGCTCCTCGATTTTTGTACGTCCACTACACGGAGCTCCACCCTAACCATTTGAGCTAGTGCGACTCGTTGAGGAGGGTGTGACCCTGTGAATATAAAAGCCTCCCCCCCCCCCCCCAAGCGGGCGGAGATCCAATGGCCCAAAGCGTGTGACCCCGTCGATCACACAATCGTTGATCCCTTGGGTCTCGTCTTGTGGCACCTAAAGACGAGTCAACCTTGATAGCACTCATGGATGCTCATTGTACCATGTGAGTGGGAATGCGATGCTGCGTAAAAAAAAGAGTTCTTAGTTTATATATGTTGTACTATGACTCATGAGTCTCCATTGTTAGAAAAAGTTTTGTACAATCTTTGTACATATGATAAATTTTTTTATTATCCCTTCAATGATGACAATATATAAGTGTGACAGGTTCAATGAAGACAATATAATGTGACAAATGTTGAAGGTGATGGTTTCTTACCATTCTTTCATCCTTTTTTTTGTCAACACATCTTGTGGATTTTTGGGTGCAAATCTGGACCATTGGAAAAAGCTTGTAGGCTAATGACACATGGCAAGTTAATGATAATAAATTTTATTTTAATATTTTTTTTAAGACACTTATGAGAGAGTGTTGACATTTGTGTACCTCTTTTTAAAAAGAGGCATTGAGAATTGTTTGAAGCTAATGACACATGGCAAGTTAATGATAATAAATTTTATTTTAATATTTTTTTTAAGACACTTATGAGAGGGTGTTGACATTTGTGTACCTCTTTTTAAAGAGAGGCATTGAGAATTGTGTCAAACAGTTTGTTTTCTATCTTTTGTAATATATTGTAAACTAAATAGTTGATTGTTTTCACACTTTTTTGTGTGCTTGTTTTCTATCTTTTGTAATATATTGTAAACTAAATAGTTGATTGTTTTCACACTTTTTTGTGTGCTAAAGGCGTTAGTACACAAAAGGTGAAGGTCTCTCAAATTTCTTTGGAGGACAAGTGTCCTTAATGGTTTCAAATGTCTTGTAAATTTGTAAATAGAAAGCTAAAACTTTTGAACATAAAGCTATTCTCCAAAAATGCATTTACTTATTTTTGTCAAAGATTAAAAAATTAAATAATATATTCATAAGAGTTTGATCCTATAATGGAAAGACTAGTGTTCGAAAAGGTGTACTTGAGCTAAGCCCTTGAACCGGTTGAAAATCAAGATTAGCCATTTGCAAGGATGATAAAGGGAAAAAAAACCCTCGATTAAATAGTTTAAACATCTTGCAAATTTAGGAATTTCTACTAGTATTTCGAGTTTGCTTATGTATAAGCAAAAAACTCTTTGCTCAGGCAAAAGGATTTTCTCGAACACTCTGTGAGGTATAGATTGGTGGTTCTCTCGTTTAAGGATTTTTTTAAAGAATCACTTCACTAAATTGTTTTATTATTTTTTATGCCTGTTAAATCTATCTTTTATTATAATACGAAAGCATTAAAATATTCTTTTGGTTTAATTTATAATGTATCTTTTTATTTTACTTCTTTTTATTTTATTTTCTTTCAAATTGATGAGGTGCAATGTGCATCGTTTATCTTATTGTGGAGCCCTTCCTAATATATAAGCCATTTGTGAGCAAGGGGTTACTGTTGACGGAGGAATACAGAAGAAGTTCCCCTATACATTGTACCATTATTTCTTGAACCGAAATGATACCTTTGTAATATTTGAGCAGCCATTAGACTTTGTGAAAACGAGCCTCTACGGAGAAATGTATATAAGTCAATTTTTGTAACCCTAAACCCAACTTTTGAATTAATCAAATCCGGTTATCACTTTGCGTGGTGTATGAGAGAGAGATAGCGAGAATGTGATCTCTTCTCTTCCCTAAGCGCGCTACGCAAGGTCCATTATTAAAGCGACACCACCATCGTGTTAACAACGGGGAGGGCTTCCACTCAACGCAAAGAGTTTGTGATTCCGACTACGACGCAAAGTGAGCTCCTACGAGCTTCGTGTTGGAATTAGGGTTGCAGAGAAATGCACACATCTTGGAGAAGACGAAGGAAGCTCAAGGCACACAATAGAGAGTGTGTTACTTAGTGTGCAATGGAAAGATATATAGCCCTAGAGTGATGGGCGTATATACAATGCACAGGAGAAAAAACCTCCTAAAGAGGGACAATATGCCCCGGCGGTCCTAGTGTGTTCACACACATCACTACCACATGTATATGGTAACAAATCCCCCCTGGAGTGATGCGGTGAACGAGAGCTGGCACATGAGTAAAGGGAAGTGCCATGTCCTGAGGACATGATCGATCCACAAAGGGGAGTAAGCCCAAAGCTTTGCGGAAAGCTTCGAGCTTCTCATGAGACAATGCCTGTGTGAAAAGACCTGCAAGGTTGTCTTGTGTTGGCACATAAGCCAAGCTGATCTCTCATGCTGAGAGCCTCTCCCTGACATAGTGGTAATGCACCTCAATGTGCTTTGTGCGAGCATGAAAAACTGGGTTCCTCGCAACTGCCAATGCGCTCTGACTGTCAGTGTAGATAGTATTGGCAGTGTCCTGTCCAAAACCCAAATCAACCATAAGGCGTCTGAGCCATACACACTCAACCGTAGCTGTGAAGACTGCCCTGTACTCAGCCTCACATCTCGAAGTGGCCACAATAGGTTGCTTCTTGCTCAACCATGATATACATGAACTGCTAAGCATGAAACAAAAAACCACTTGTGGACACTCGCGTGTCAAAACAACCAGCCCAATCTGAGTCCGAAAAAGCTTGTAAATCTGGTGGCAATGATCTCCCCTTGGCATAAAACAAGCCAAGATGTAAAGTGCCACTAAGGTATCAAAAAATCCTCTTGACAGCCTGCCAGTGCTTAGACCCTAGGCTATGCATAAATCTGCTGACCTGTGAGACTGCAAATTGAATATCCGGCCTCGTGTTGCATACATAAATGAGACAGCCAACAGCAGTTTGATAAACAGTGACATCAGCAGGATCGCCAACATCATGTAGACTCAACTTCAAACCTGTTTCCATGGGAGTGACAATAGGTTTGCAATCCTCAAGTCCAAACTTACATAGCAATGTCTCTATGTAACTTTTTTGACACAAGGCAATACCACCATCACACTGCTTAAACTGTATACCCAAGTAATGATGCAACAACCCCAAATCTTTCATCTTGAAAGTAGCATTCAAATCAGCCTTAAATTTAGTAATATGTCTCTCATTTGGTCCAGTGATCAGCAAATCATCGACATAAAGAACCACAATGAGAAGTACATCACCCTCACGCTTTACATACAATGTGCTTTTTGTTAGACTGTTTACGAAAGCCTCGTTTGACCAAATGAGTGTCAACTTTCTCATACCAATCACGAGGAGATTGCTTCAAACCATACAAAGCCTTCTTACATCTGCACACTTTGTCCTCTTGTCCTTTTATGACAAAACCGCGAGGCTGTGTTACATAAACTTCCTCAAATATGTCACCATTCAAGAAAGCAGTAACAATGTCTGATTGATGTACATACCAACCAAAATGAGCTGCCAATGCACATAGAAAATGCACAGTAATCATACGACAAGTGGGAGCAAAAGTCTCTTCATAATCTATGTCTTTTTGTTGTGCATAACCCTTTGCAAGTAGTCGAGCCTTGGCGATCGATCTCACCATCCGGCTTGCGTCATAATAATCAATATCTAATTCTCCTAAATGATTTTCTCATATTAAACTGATCATTTAATGTGGGGAGGTACCAGGGGAGAAAAAGCTAGAATATTGGTTAAGCTAGCAGACCGGCCACAGTAGGGATCCAAAGGAGAGAAAATAGGGATCCAAAGGGGGGGCCATCTGCAAAAGAGCCATGTGCAACAATGGGATAAAAAGACCCTAAGGTTCAGCCCATTAAGACTTCCAAAATGCTAAGGTTCCAAAATTCAAAGGTTGTGTCCAAAGGTCAACCCTAAGGAAAATTGGATGCTTTGTGTGTGCCCTAAAAGTCTTTGCACATCCTTACATGGGAGGGGGCAAGCCCTAAAGGTAGGGGATGAGAGAGAAAGCCACACACACACACACACACACACACACACACACACACACACACACACACACACACACAGAGGCTCCCTTTTCACAAAGGGAATTAGGGACACATGTCAGCTCCCTAGGCCAGATGCCCACAAGGTGTGCCGAATTCCTATTGGAAGACCCTTGAAGTGGACCAATGAGAATTAAGCTAGAGTAAATTTAGTTTAGATAATTTTAAAACATTTAATAAAAGAAACCAATGAGAATTAAGTCTACTAGAAGACTATTGGGCAGTCTCCCAAGGGGTCCAATGAGCATTCAGGAGCCCAATGGCTTGCCTGATTCCTATTGGCCAGGAGGCAAAGGGGTCCAATGAGAGTTTAGTTTAATTATTTAATTACCTAAAGCTCTCACAAAAGGGGAAAGGGGGACACATGTCAGAAGGCTATCACTTATGCTGCTTAATTGTAATTGGCTTGACTTGGGGAGGGCCAATGAGGCTGCAGTAAGAGCAATTAGCAAGAGGGCTCGCCCAAGAGAGAGAGGGGGCTGATTTTTGCAAGGCATTATCACACACACACTCACACAAGCTCATGTGTGAAGAAAGAGAAGACTATCTCTTCCCAAGCTTTAATGGAGAACTCATCACCTACTCCAAGCTTGTGAGATAGAAGCCTACATCAACACTCTCTTGGCATGTGGATGCAAATCCAACCAAGAGCCAAGCTTCAATGCATGCTCATCTCCTCTACCAAGCTAATTACTAAGCTAAGCTATGCTACATATGAGTGATTATGTGAGGAGATGTACATCTTTCCCGTAAGATACTCCTTCTTCCTCTCAATCTACTCTCATACCCTGCTAGCTCTCACCATCTTCGAAGGTGTGTGAGGTCTTGGGTCTGCGAATGGGGATAATTCAAGTTGTGTTTGATTAAGTGTTTTGCTTAGTGCATGAAGCTTCCATCTTCATTGCACTAGCTAGTCTTGAAGGAACACAAAGAATTGTATTGTACAATGTCTCTCTTGATGGGAGAAACCATAATACAAAGCCTTTTGGAGGGGGGACCGGCTCCATGCAAATCCGGTCCTCAACTGTTGTCAATAGCTTAATTTCTCTCTCTTTTGAAAGTATTGTTGATGCTATCTAACTAGGTGTTATGCTTTTTGTTGCTCTCTCCACCCAAGCACTCTTGTAATTCTCATTAGGAATCTATTCTAATGAAATGCCCACTATGTTCATGCTAATTTCCGCTACACATAAGTTATTAGGCCATTAAATGTTACATTGGTATCAGAGCTCAAGGTTTCTCTTTTCTTGCTCAAGAAGGGAGGTCCTCAAGCTAGCTACAAATGGTTGGTATTATTAATTGCCTGTGAGTGAGTAGAATAGGGATTTTTCAGCCTTGTAGTGCGCCTGCCTTCGTGCAGTTAACGGGGCATCACCGTCGAGAGCTATGGTCTTAATAGTGGAGTCTTACGGGGCCACTATTGAGATATTAGAAGCTTGACAGGAGCCGGTGCTGTTTTGGTGTCGAAAGACCCTCTCTTCTATTCCTTGCAATTAATGGTATTCGAGCCGCGGGTACAATAGCTTGAGTGCTTTTTCTAAAGGGGTAAAGAGGAGTAGCAACTAGGGCTTGCAGTGCCAAAGTACACTAAAAAGTTTACACCTAAAAGTTGTTAGAATGGCTGACAATAGTAAATAGAGTGAAATTAATGTTGATAACTTTGATTTTGCTCATGAGCAAGCTACTAATGATGCTTCAATGCTTGTTAACTATCTTGTTTCTAGGCTTCAACAAGCCATGGGCAATCCATCTCTCCAAAGTGAAGTGCAACGGCACCTCTATGCTCACGGGATTCTCCAAGCTAATCACCATGACGAGAGAACACCTAGGAAGCCTCCTTGTGAGACTACCAAAAGAGGTCTCTTTCCGATTCGGGAAGAAGAAGAGAATCCTTATGAAGGGCTCAAGAATTTACTTCTTGATGATGTATCTCCTTCCCAAAGGAGAACTCAAGAGCCTCCACTGAAGGAACGAGAAAGAAGAGAATCTCCTGCCACCTCGGCGGAGATGGCTCCACGAAGACGGCGGGCTAAACGCTCTCCATCACCACCAAAGCGGAGAAGACCATTATATTCTTCTCCCCACCACAATTCAAAGAGGGATGATAAAAAGCAAGAGAAGAAAAAGGCGAGAAAGAGGACACCCTCTTCTCCATCTTCTTCATCCTCTTCCTCTTATGAAAGCTATGGTGAAGATGACAAAGATCAAGACAAGAAAAAGGCGAGAAAGAGGTCACCCTCTTCTCCACCTTCTTCAAATTCTTCACCCTCTGAAGAAAGTGATGGTGCAACCTTTGAACCATCAAAAAGAAGAGGCCATAGGAAATCCTATGCCGCATGGAAGAGGTCGTCCAAGTTGAAGAAATTCAAAGAGGGAGGGAAGAGCATCTCTTTCCTTACCTATGATGGTACCTTTGGTGCTACGGACAAAGTCTTGGCCTTTATCCAACAATTCGATGCGGCGTTTGGAGATGAGGGCTTCACAGAGTCCTCTAAGCTACGCCATGTAGCTATGCACTTTCAAAAGTCCGCCAGACAATGGTGGTCTAGCCTACGAGCCAACGGTGAAGCTCCACGAACATGGAAAGCTTTAAGAGCTTCCATTATGAAGCAATTTTTGCCACCGATGCCAAAGACAAAGTACTCACCGAATGGCGAAGCTTAAAGCTCTCTCCCAATGAGTCCATCCACAAATATGTAGACAAGTTTTGGGACTTACAACTCAAAGCCACTGTCTTCAAAGGTTGGATTTTGGAGAGCAAAAGCAACAATTTTGTGCGGGCTTAACCGAAGAAATGGCGGAGTATGTCAACTCCCAAAGACCACGTACCATATCGGCGGTAATACACCACACTATGGTCGGCTCTCGAATCAATTTCCAAACGGGGGCAAAAAGAAATAATAAGCCCCCGGAAAACAAGGGTTCCAATGAGCCTAAGGGGAAGGACAATGTCCAAAAGTCTCCTAAGGGCAACTCCAACAAAGCTAAAGAGAAGGGAGTTTACAAAGGTAAGAATAAACTCTCTCCTGAAGAGCTTGAGCGTTATCGTAAGGATAACCGGTGTTTCAATTGCCGCGAACAAGGGCATGCGTACCGCGCTTGTCCCCAAAAGAACAACCGCCAAGATCCTCCTAGGGCTTCCTTGGTTGAAATCCAAGAGGAGGAGACTCACCAAACTCACCACAAAGGATCTCCTCTATGCCATGCTTAGGGAAAGGTAAGAGAACATGATTCTCTTTGACCCTGGTTCTACTCACAATTTTATATCTATAGAGTTGGCCACCAAGGATGGAGTTTGCATGGGCCCACAAACTTCACTATGCACAAGCTGCAACCTGCATGTGGCCCAAACTGAACCATCCTTTGGAAACTTAGAACACTGCATCTTACCCAAAATATAGCCTTCACAAACATGTTTGACAGGTGCTTCAAGAGGCGACAAAGAAGCAACCATATAAGATTTTTGCAAACGCAGCAAACTGGTGAAATTCAGATGACCAAAACGTGCATGCCAAAGTTTTGCATCTGAAATAGCCCTTGAATCTGCAACAGCATTTGCAAAATTTTGTCCACACTTGTCATACAAAGTGAGCTTATACAGCCCACGGCCCAAAAGGCCAGATGCAACAATTTCATCACCAAAATTGAGATCATGAATTCTACATCTCTCATCCACAAATTTGACTACAAGTCCAAGTCTAGCAAGTGCGGATACCGACAAGAGATTCTTCTTGATCCTAGGTACATAAAGTGTATCAACAAGTGTGAAGGAACTGCCATTTGCAGCAGTAAGCACAATCTTTCCAACTCCCTGAACCGGATAAGTGGCATTGTTCGCACAAGTGACTGAATTCCCATGAGGGACTGTTGACCGTTGGGTCAACAACACAACATAACTCAAGTTTCGTACCAAAGTCTTATCTTTTGCGAGTTATGAAATGCTGCGGATTATGGATATAAACGTCATTTGTAATGAGTAGTTATTCTAGTTTCAGAAGCCGGGGTGCAATGGCACTTCCAGATTGTAAATACAAAGCCATTTGACCCTTTCAACCCCATTTTTGGTTAAACCTAAGGTAGCCTTAGTATATAAGGTACCTAGGTCATTTTGTAAGGAAGAATTTTATCATAATCAAAACTTTAGCGCTGCCGTCTACTGTGTGTGAGAGAGAAAGAGACTGAGCGTGAGCTTAATCCTCTCGCTATGCCCGGCTCGCTCAACACATTGGAGATCCGACTCCACCATTGCGGTAGACTCGAGGAGAGCTACGCGACAACGCCAAGCATTCCACGCGAGACGAAGCGCACACGCCGACGCATCTACGAGCTATTTGTGGCCGTAAGTGTATCAAACGATGTTTGTTTTCTGCGTGCTAGCAGTCTATAGAATCATGGCGACATAAGCTACGCATAGGTACTCATAAATTTCAGTTTCGGACACTTTTAAAATTCGGCTCTGTCATCCTACGTGTTTTCCGCAGATGGGTTTAGAGTGAGGGTTTTGAGTGTAGAAGCTTAGGGACAGGTGTATCCTAGTGAGGGGATGGTGTTCCTTAAGTTTCGTATGAATCTGGCATGATTAGGTGAGTTACCTTCCGCATGTGTGTAAGTGGCTAGGTGGTGTAGTTGAGAGCAGTGAGGTTCTTGATTGTGGTTTAGTTGGCCTTCCAGAGTGTTGTATGTGTAGGATGATCTCAGCCTGACAATCTCAAGAGATTTCCTCCGTGTGCCTATCGTGTCATCTGTGTCCTCGATTGACATTATGTTGATCTAGGTAGTGTTTGCATGCACTTCATGGGTGTGTGAGTCGCTCCCGTCCAACATTGGCGTCGCTGTCGGGGACACAAGGACCTAAGTAGGTTTCCTACTAACACTCGTGTGATGGTTGCTTGATTTAGTTTCGGCTAAGAAAGCTTTGTTCTTAAGTGGATCCGGAAGAGGACATTCCGTGATCAAGTGGATAGCCCGGAAGCGTGTGTCTTGCCAAGGGTCTGCGACTAGATAGGCTTAGTTAGGATCTGTGGATTAGAGTAGTTGTTGGTGGTCGAGTGATTTGTGACGTGATAAAAGCGTTTACTAGTCCGTGTGTGGTAGTGAAGCGTTTTTCTACTCATAGATGCAAAACCCCATATGACTTGTAGGAGTAGCTTTAGGTAAGTGATCCAATTCTGATCTAGAGCTATTCAACACTGAATTATTTTCTAAAGTGCTTGATTGAATTTGAAATCACGGAAAAGTGTGCTTTTGAGGGTACAAATGCATTAAACAAGCTTTTATGGACATTTTTGTATGACTGACTGATGCTGTGCATATAAAAGAGCATTTGCAAGGGTTCTGTGAAGAAAACCTGCAATTCTGTAAACATAGACATCCTACGCGTAGGATGTCTCAAGGGGGTTCTGGAGACCAAATTTGAAAATTCTGACTGCACCAGTGGGTCCAGAGGATAGGTTTTACCCTAGTAACATATTGACTCTCGAAACACCCATCATCTCCTTCTTTCACATTGCATGCTTTTGTTGACAAAATTTCTCATATGCATATAGAGTGTCCCATAATTGGCACTTGCATCAGGCACTCTTTCTGTGTTTCACCCAAGCACACACCTTTCATGAACATGTACTTCACGTTCAACTGCTTGACTCCAATAAGAGCGTATACCAAAGGCATTTTTTTCCCACCAGGTTTTTTCCCTTTGGTCATCCAGGTTTTAGACCCTAATCTAAAGACACCTATCACCATCCTCTTGTACATATTCCTTCTACATCAACAATAAGGAAATGCTACTCAAATCAATTGACAAATGAATTGGAGCACCAATTTCAGATCATAGCATACTTCTCCTCAATGGCGAGTCGAAGAATGGCCTACAATGACAAAGCTGCAGACAACACTAACAACATGATTGCAGAGGAACAAAGAAGTTACCAATGAAGAAGAGCGGACACAAAAGTAATCAGAGGATCACAAAAGCTTGTCCTCGATAATGCGCATCGAATGCTTGGCAGGGTTTTGAACCTCAAATTAGAATAATTAAGTCTTGGATTCGGCTTGACAGACAGACTTTGCATTGGAGTGCAACTTGGCCTAAAGAAGTTAAGGGTTTAGCCATACAATTTCTACAAAATCCTTACAAAGTTGTCATTGGCTCACAAGATCAGAAAGCCAATCACTCAATTCTACAGATTGTAGAAGTTGTTTTTGCGAATCACAAATACTCCGAATTGATAGATTTGCTAGAGCAAGTGATGGATGGAGCTTTCTCTATCCATGATGATAATAGTCAAGTTAAACGACATTGGGTTCTTTTTGAATTTAGATCTAGCAGTAGACCTATAATGACATAAACAGATGCTGACTCGGAGCGTAGATGTGAAAGACATAAAGTTTGTTATCAATTATGATTTTCCTGAATCATGTGAAGACTATGTACATCGGATTGGACGAACAAGACAAGCTACTGCAAAGGCTATTATTCTATAACTTTCTTTACACAAAAAAACGACAGCAAGACCACATCGCCATCGACAATCAGTTCATGTCGGGGACGACATGAACCGCGGAAGGGGGGAATGTTTAGACGACGCCATTCTGTCAACAACAACAAACATAAGCTGGAGAATTTTGTACTAAAGTCTCAATCAATCTTTTGCGTAGTTATAAATGAAGTGCTGCAGATTATGGATACTAAACGTCATTGTAATGATAGTTAATTCTAGTTTCAGAAGCCGGGGGTTAAATGGCACTTCCAGATTGTAAAATACAAAAGCCATTTGCCCCTTTCACCCCATTTTTGTTTAACCCTAAGGTAGCCTTAGTGTATAAGGTACCTAGGTCATTTTGTAAGGAAGACTTTATCATAATCAAAAACTTTAGCGTTTGCGTCTACTGTTTGAGAGAGAGTGAAGAAAGAGGTGAACGTGAGCTTCAATCCTCTCGCTACGGCCCTGCGCACGCTCAACACAGATGGAGACCCGACTGCACCATGGCGTCGGTAGTCTCGAGGAGAGAGCTACGCGACAACGCAAGCATTCCACGTGAGACGAAGCGGCACACGCCAGATGCAAATCTACCGAAGCTATTTGTGGCCGTAAGTGTATCAACATGACATGCTGAGGAGTTAATGCTGCATGCTATAGTCTAATAGAATCGTGGCGAACATACAGCTACGCATAGGTACATCATAAATTTCAGTTTCGCGACACTTTCAAAATTCGGGCCTCTGTCTCCTACCGTCGTTCTTTCCGCAGATGGTTATATAAGTTGAGGGTTTTGAGTGTAGAAGCTTAGGGACAGGTGTATCCTAGTGAGGGGATGGTGTTCCTTAAGTTTCGTATGAATCTGGCATGATTAGGTGAGTTACCTTCCGCATGTGTGTATGTGGCTAGGTGGTGTAGTTGAGAGCAGTGAGGTTCTTGATTGTGGTTTAGTTGGCCTTCCAGAGTGTTGTATGTGTAGGATGATCTCAGCCTGACAAGCTCAAGAGATTTCCTCCGTGTGCCTATCGTGTCATCTGTGTCCTCGATTGACATTATGTTGATCTAGGTAGTGTTTGCATGTACTTCATGGGTGTGTGAGTCGCTCCCGTCCAACAGGGACAGACTCAAGAGAGGTGAACAATTCACAATGTGAGGTAATGTGCTTTGTAGCACCACTATCGAAATATCACACATGTGAATCTGTAGCCACTGACAAGCATGCATCATGGACAACAGGATTGTAAGTGCACTCTGCGCTAAAAGCCTATTCTGCATTAACATCAGCAATACACTCTCCTTTCATAGAAGACTCAACAATGGCTGCATTTGTAGTGGAACCAACATTTATGGTGGAACCACCCTCTTGCTTCTTAGCCTCTTTGGCCTTCAACTTAGGACATGACTTGATCAAGTGATCATTAGATTTATAATAATGGCAACGCATTTTCTTTTTGCCCTTATCACCAGAATTTCTAGACGAATTTCTACAAGCAGAAGCATTAGGAGCATAATTTTTTCCACTCGCAGCAGAACCATAAGAAGTGGTTGTATTGCTGTTATCACCCTTTCTCTGAGAAGGAATAAAAGCCTATTCAATTGCAGGTTGCCTAGTCCTGTTTTTTCTAGAAAGTGACTCTTGCAACAGCAATGTGCATAATGCATCAAGCTTGACAACTTCAGGATTTCCTTGGGTCATAAGTCTCCAAGTACTAACAAAAGTTTGGTAAGAATCTGGTAATGCATCAAGAACAGTCTGCACAATAGAAATGTATGAAATGACGTCACCTGCAGAAATAAGTTTCATTGATATCCTTGACACTAGCAAGGAAAGTGTCCATATCATCTTCTTCATGCATAATCTTCGACTCCAGCTCTTTACGCAGCAAAGCAATTTTAGCCTCATTGCGACTTGCATAAAGACCAGCCAAAATATCCCAAGGCTGTTTTGTAGATTTTGGTGTGAGAAACAATGGTGCGCTTCACAAACAACGTAATCAATGCATGAGTCTGCGCATCCTTTATATCCCAACGAGCTTGTTCTGCCATAGGCAAAACACCTCTAATAGCAGCAATCCTTGCAGCAAGACCTACAACATCCTCAACATCGCCTACATCCTCTGAACCAGGACGTACATCAATGCCCTGCACAATATTCCAAACGCTCTTTGATACAAGAACATATTGCATCATGTAAGCCCACATAGGGTAATTGTCCCCATCCAACATGTCCTCAGTAGCAAACATCTTGAAGACATCTGTGTTGTTGTCAGCCATGGTAAATGATGCACTTGATGTGAAAACTGCCCGAAAATAGGAGAAACAGAGCGGGAACAACACGTGCTATATAGCACAAACCGTAGAAGACTGTAAGGCACCTGTTATGGAAAAATTGGCACTCTATAGAAATTCTGCAAAAATGACACAATTGCCTGTGCAGACCTGCCTATAGTGGAAATGGAGGCCGAAATGAGGTTGAATCAAAAATCTGAGCAGATTGAGCTCTACGAGGACACCCAAAATATTTGTCGACCTGCGAATGCTCACCAAACCTCACTGTTATCGAAGAAAGTGAGCAGGCGTGTGCTGGAGCATTCGGCGACTAAGCCCGAGAGGACGTAACCTACTTTGATACCAATTGTTGGAATTAGGGTTGCAGAGAAACGCACACAGCTTCGAGAAGATGAAGGAAGCTCAAGGCACACAATAGAGAGTGTGTTACTTAGTGTGCAATGGAAAGATAGATAGCCCTAGAGTGATGGGCGTATATGCAATGCACAGGGGAAAAAAACTCCTAAAGAGGGAAAAAATGCCTCGGTGGTCCTAGTGTGTTCACACACATCACTATCACATGTATATGGTAACACTTCGGGGTGAGTTTTCTTGCAAACCAGGTGTTCGTTTAGTGTGTTCTTTGCACCTATGGGTTCACGGTGAGTAGGACTACACATTAGGATCATATGCCACAAAAAATGGTAACTTGTATTTTGCTGCCTGTCTTGATACGCAATTGTCGCAAAAGGTAGTTGGAGGTCGGTTATCAAGTCACAGTCCATAGGATATTGATCTCATGGTAAGGAGAGTATATCTTGCGAGTCTCCTGACATTTTGAATGCATTTGGCTTGGATTCGGATAGCATTAGCATCGTAAGTTGGATTAGTTTCACTAGTGCGTTCTTGGATTCGATTTCCTCTATTAGAGATTGCCTTAGAAGGTCGAGAATTGGTTTTACACCCTTCTTCTTGTTTCCATGCGCCTACGGGTTAAGCTTCATCCTTGGACGACATAGAGTTGTTGGTTCTGTTCTTGCTATGCTAGCGTCCGCTCGCGGCGTACCCACCAACATTGGTACCGCTGCCGGGGAACGTAGCCCTAGGTAGGTGACCTTAGACTATCCTATGAGGTGAGAGTTCCTCTAGTGTGCCAGAGTATTCTTTCTACCTTAATTTAGTTAGGACCTATAGAGAGGTGCTAAAAAGCGTGTGTCTTGCCTTGGTCACCCGTGTTGATGGTTTTATTCTAGAGTTGTATTGGTTTGGTACCTTGAGTGGTTGAGGAGGTGATAAAAGCATTGGCTAGTCCGTGTGTGTCAGTTAAGTGCTTATCTACTCACAATTGCAAAAGCCAGTTTTTTTAATGTTTAGGAGTAGCTTTAGGTAGGTGAATTGATCTTGATCTAGAGCTGTCCATCAATGAAAATTTGCTCGAGTTGATTGGTTGCATTGAAATCTTGAAAAGAGAGTGATTCTTAGTTGAAACAGTGCAAAACAAGGTTCAAAAAAATGTTTTGCATGACTGAGGATTGATGAGGGCAAAAGAAGGCATCAGAAAGGTCCTGCATATCAAAATCTAAATTTTGCAAGGTTAGACTTTATACGCGTATAAAGTCTACAGGGCTAAAAAGAGACCAAACTTGTGGAAATTGACTGTACCAGAGTGTTCAAATGAGTATTTATACCCTAGAAACACCTTGAGTGTTTTGGCATAGATTTGGGGACCAAAAGCCAAAAGAGGGAGTGGTTGTAAATATAAAAATCAGAAACTTGTGTTTGTAAGCACTTTTAAGCGTTAAACTTTGCTATGAACACATGTACATGATGCTGATAAGTAGGGAACTTAAGGTAGAAACAGATCTGAATTCTGGGATAGGAGACTTTATACACGTATGAAGTCTCCATGATAGATTTGGGCAATATTCTGCATGTTGTCAGCACTAAGCCATTTGGGAGGGTTATATAAGCTTGACTACAAGATTGCATACCATTTGGTTAGCCAACTTTACATCTGGAGAGAATTTTGCAAATTCTAACAAAAAACAAAGAAAAGTGGTGAATTGGTGAATCATTGGTATCAAAACTTGATTTTGAGCACTTATGCTTTGAGTACACACAAAAGAGAACCTTGGGTTGAGATTTAAGTTCATTCTGTAAAAATAAACTTTATACGCATATAAAGCCTAACAACCCATAATAGACTCAAATGGTACAAGGGTATATGCCCAAAGTTTCCTAAAGCCTTGGGGAAGTCCATAGCTCATATTTTATTGCATTTGGACCAAATATGAGCTTAAAAAGACCAAGAAACAATACAGACACTCTACAGAAAATATATGTGAAGTCGCTGAGTGTTGGGCTTCCTCTGGAGCAAGTTTCATGACAATTGGGTCATAAAGATTTTATACGAGTATAAAGTTTTTTTGATGCTATTGACCATTATTTGAACTTAAGACCATACAGGGAGTATGAGCACAAAATTATAAGCACAAACTTGCAAAAATCTAGTCAAGCTGGTCAAAAAGACTTTATACGCGTATAATGTCGTTTTGACCCTATTGACTTCCAAAGTTGAATTGGGGCATATACTTGCATTCTAAGGGACCTTAGAAGCCAATAGCCAAGATTACACTCAGATTGGAAAGTATTTGAGTCTATTAGTGCCAAAAAAAAAAAAGATACAAAATCAATCTGCATCAAATTGTAACTCACATTAAAGTGGTCCAATTGTCATTTTGAAAGTTTTTGAGAGTTACATGAATGGTAGAGGATATCTGGTGAAGAAATATTTCCATTTTTTATTAATAGTCTTTATACGCATATAAAGTCTGACAGCCAGATTTAGAGCAGACTGAGTAACTTGAGCCTGCCAGGTAATCCACTTAACTCTGACAACACATTTTGCTAGTGCATTCAGTGATAATAAAATATACGGGGAACCAACCCTTCCAAAGGAAATTTTGGACGGGAAATACTTGCATGTTCTTCCTAATCAATATTGAATGTTACTAAAAGAGAACCACCATTGACAAAGATTTGCAGAGTCTAAAGTTTTGTACACATAGCCAACAACAAATTTTAGCAAGTCCAGACCAATTAGAAGTGCAATCAATCAACCAATTGAGAGCTGAAATAGCCAGAGTAAGACACAACAAAGCTAACTCTAAAGGTAAAAGGTTTGGATTTGCAGCGGTGTGTTAAGGGATTGATGTATTTGAGATCGGGAAGAAACCTCCAAATAGACCAAAAATCACAAGGAGATCAGTTCACCATAGTGTCTATGGAAGAGAGTGTGACCCAAGCTAGAATAGATCCACTAGCACCAATTATAGAAGACGGTAATGGAATTGACACCTCCTTTGAACAATCCTTTTATCTCATGGAGGACCGGAACACCGTGGTTAACCAACCAATCTAGGGAGAAGGAGGGAGCACCTTTAGAAACCCTCCTCGGACATTAAGGTTTACAACCCTTTACTTAGAAAGACCAAATACCCATGGGGCTTTGGTCTATGCTGATGAAAAGGGCCGAAAAAGAATATGTATTGAGGAAAAACCAGCAGAAGGAGTGGATGCCCTTCTAGTGTATGATGATGGGGATAGATTCCGTGATGAGGAGGGAACACATTACCTTATTGTTAAGGATCCAAAGAACCACAAAAAGTGCGGGAATAATGTGGTAAAGGGGAAGATGGTTTTTGAAATCACTGAAATACCTCCTCTAATAGACCTTCCTAATGCCACCTTAGTGTTTGACAAGAAGGTGACTAAAGTTGCAACTAGCCAAGGAGCAGTATGAATCTATGAGTACCTAAATGGGAGAATCAAGACATATTTTCAATGTCTAGCACCATTTGCCTTTCAGCTATGCACAGAAAAGACTCTGAATTTATTCTCATATGAATCAGATGAGGGGAGTCTTATACTATATGTTGACAAATATGGATGAGAGTATAGGCCAATAGAAAAAGCAGAGGTAGCAAGATTGATAGCCACTAGGGTAATTCCAACAAAACTCGTTGCCACTCAAGGACTAAACCCTACCCCCAATAAATCTACTAATCCCTTTGAGGAAATGGAGGATGAGACTAGAATCCCAGCCAAGAAAGCTAGAACGGTAGAAATACCAGTTTTTCCTTCATATCAACGCAAATCCAGAAACGTTGCAATCATGGTTGCGACCCACAGTGACAAGGAAACAAGAGTTCTATAGAGGCAAAGTCCCTATTACAACTAGTTCATATGTGACTCCTATAGTCTCCCCCATGCCCACTTACTCTTAGTCTTATCCCAAGGAAAGCAAGGGGCCAACAATAGTGCCAACCACAACAAGATTCCCCTATATGGAGAGGATCAAGACAGAAAGAGTGTTTGCAATGGAACCACCTGTTGAAAGGTCATATAGAGGATATGTGACGAGAGGCATAGTTGACAGAAGATTGAGACCTGGACCAGACCCTGTGAGGGGAGAAGGATGAGGAGATTCCACAGTTCGACTAATGGAACAAAGACGTTGGAGAGGGGGAATGGGGAACACACCCGACACACACGCAATGGCCCCTATATAGGTCAGGGTATTCATAGCACCCATGTCCTCTCGAAAACACCTTCAAAATAAGCAACTCACACTAGCAAGGCCTCGCCTGCACTTCGCCCAACGCACACACGCTTTGCACGATCACCAAACAGCGATCACACCAATCTTGCCTGCTTCCAGCTCTTCCACAACTCAATACCTCTCTCTCTTTCTCTCTCACACACACAGGGGGCCCGTGGGGACGCACACTCTCACACACACCGGCACCACACACCCTGGAGACGAGTAAAGAAGAAAGGGAAGAAGGGGGGAGAGACGATGCCAAAAAATTGACAATGACAGCTTCTTTACACACTAAGTACAAAATTCATATCGCCTGCTGCTCTAGGTCGCACCAGCAATCGTACAGAGGGGCATACACATCCCTCGAAGCTCGACTCTGTCGGCACACAACTTGATAGAAAATCCACCGATGTCTTCACTTGCATAGTAGCTCCTCCTTGTGGAAACCCTCGCTGGCTCCCTCTTCTTCCAAGCCCTCGTGCTCTTGGGCCGCTTCACAAACCACCCATGTCGGCTCCGACCACCCTACGCAAGAAGCTTCCCCTTTTTTCTTTTTATTCTCTTCTTCTTCCCCTCAAGCGAAAGGAGCCCTTTTCTTCTTTTCAAAACTGCTCTCGCCCTTTTCTTCTTCTCTCCCTTTTTTCCCCACTTTCTAAAACCCCTTTGTTTAGCAATAGCGACCGGCGCTATTGCTTTTTTAACCAAAAAAACTTCTTTTTTTCCTCTTCCTTGTAAGCTTACCTCCTTTTTACTTTTCAAGTCTAGCTTTCATTCCCTCTATGTTTGTTTCCCACGTGGTCGACACCTTCACTTTCTCGGGTTTGCCAAACACCTATTCTGTCAAACCACCTCGGAACCCCATGCTACCGGATCCAACCTCTGAGAGTTTTGCCGTGTCTCGACCATCTCATGCCTTGAAAAAAGTATTCCAAAACCGGGAAAAGCCACCTGATGATCCCTTTCCGTCGTTCTTGCTTGTCAGCTTGAACTGGTCCATCTTAATGCCCATGACTCCGAGCAGCGAGCCGCAAAAATCGACTAGCCCCATGCACTGCATATAAAGTTCTAGAACCTTGGTGAGCTTAAAAATATCATTGTCAGCACGCCTGCGCGGACCAACTTTGGTTGCACCATCATTGCCCACCCCCCTGCTGAACATTCATGTTCAACCAAAAGTAGCTTTATTGAACTTGAAACTTGCAACACTCTGCAAACACTCAACTACACTGGAAAACACATCACCATATGTACAATATGTATAATATGTACAAAACTGCATGTCTGTTACTCTTGAGTCCCTTCAAGTGGGTTGCCCAACCCCCCTGGTCACCATTTGATGTACATCGGGCACCACTCCCCTATCAAAGTACAGCTTGAACCGTACACCATTTACCATGTGCCTGAGAAGCTTACCATTGGCTCCCACCATCTGATAGGTCCCATTCAAAAACGCCTTTGCACTTTGTACGAACCCGTCCATTTCTTTTTGAACTTCTTGTGGAAGGTGAAATCCAAGTAGCTCTCATACTTCATTACTAGGTCCCCTTCTTCTATCTTTTTTTCAGGCAGACTCTCATTGACTTTGGCCATTCTCCTTTCCCGCTACTTCACATAGTATTCTGCTCTACTGCCTCTCTATCCATCTGCAATGCCTCAAGGCCGACGATCCTATCTTTTAAGACAGCTTGTGGAGTGGCATTGATGCGCCACATACCTTTCAAAGCACCCAACTGTACATGCACTGGCAGAATTGCCTCCTTACCATAAACCAACTCAAATGGAGTAAAGTTGGTCGCCACTTTGTAGGACGTCCTGTAGGCCCATCGACACTTTTCTAGATTGATCTCCCATTCTATTTCCTACTTATACACATAATTCGTGAGCATTTTGATGATTTGTCCGTTGGCACTCTCCACAAGACCATTGCATTGGGGATGAAAAGGCGAGGAAAACCGATGTTGAATCTTTAGTTTTTCCACCAATGCCTACATAAGCTTGCTTCTGAACCCTTGCCCTCTATCAGAAATGAGTACCCATGGCACTCCAAAACGGCAACAAATGTTATCAAAAACAAAGTGGGCCACAACCTGTGCATTTACCTCCTTCACAGCTTTGGCCTCGACGCACCTACTGAGGTAGTCGATGGCTACCACAACATATTTCTTACCACTTGTAGACTTAGAGAGTGGACCGATGGCATCCAAACCCCACTTCTCAAAATCATTCTGAGCAATAATGGCTCCCTGTGACTCAACAAATGCCTCTCTCTTATAGTCTGACATTCATGGCAAGTCTTGCACCAATAGTGCACTGAAGACCACCAAAAACCCGCTCTCAATACTCGAAACAGTACTTGACCTTTTCCCTGGTGTCCACTCTCCTCATGGCATTGCTCCTGTACCAAGTTAATCTCTTCTTTATAGATCACTCTTCTCAACACCCCGTCTCTGCCATAAGTCATTAGGTCTTCACCTATTAGTGTAAATTTGCGAGCTTTCTGAACTATCCTCGTCCTTTGCAGTTTAGACAAACCTTGAGGACACTGCCCTGTACCCAAGAAATTTTCCACCTCTTTCAATGACTCCCTACCTGTGTATGTGGCCGGGGCCACATATATACCTATGACGTGTACCTGCACCTTACTACTTGCTAGTTGGTCTGCCTCTTGGTTGTGCTCTCTCTTCACATGCTTGAACTGGATTTCTCTAAAGAACTTCAACAACTTTTTGATGGCAAAGAACCAATGCTTTAAGGAATCTCGTTTTACCTGCCATTGGCCTAATAGTTGCTTGATGACCAATAACGCATCACCTTTGACCACCAACCTGGAAATGCCAAACTCGACGCATTGTTTCAAACCTAGATGGAGGGCGAGATATTCTACTTCATTGTTGGTATGAACATCCTCCAAATCATAGGCTTTTGAGAAGATTACCTTGCCGTGTGGATCGTGTATCACCACACCTCCCCCAGATTTCTTTATCACCCTCCTATATGCACCATCAAACCACATGGTAAAAGCTCCCATCAGGTCGGGCTCCTCTTTGGCTTCATCTCACACCACTTTTGGATAAATTGGCAAATCTACGGCCTTGTTGACCAAAATGTCCGCCAAATGGGACCGACTTGTATGGTCAATCTTGAACTCGAACTTGAATTCCTGCAAATCTATCACCCACTTCATGATCCACTTCCCTGGACTTAAGTGTAACACCACTTCAAGCAACAAATTGTTAGCCGTCAACACATAAAACTTACGCACAATGAGGTGGACTTTGAACTTTCTACAAGAAAAAACCAATTCCATGACCCACTGCTCCGCTTCAGTGTAAGTCACCTCTCCAGGATTAATCACCCTGATTTCAAAGTAGATAGGCTTATAGCTCCTTCCTACCTTCTGCAATAACACCGCCCCAATAGCCACGGTACCTACCGTCATTGACACATAGAAATCATCCTCTTGGCTTGGAGGGCACACAACTGGCAGCTGACACAAAATTTCTTTCACTCTGTCAAAAGCGTCTTGAGCATCTTCATCCCATTCAAAGCCATGCACCTGCTGAGCTCTTTTTTGGAGAGGATACACATACTATGACAGCATCCAAAAAAACGCGACAAGTACTTTAGCTTATGTACAAAGGAGGACAAGCCTTGCGCATTAGCGGGAGGCTCCATCAATATTAGCGCCTTGACCTTTTCTGGATCCGCCTCAATTCCATTGTGTGACACCACATGACCTAGCAATTGCGCTCGAGGTTGTGCTAGCTTGCCCTTCTTAGGGTTTAATTGACCTCCTTCTTCGTCCAGCCTTTGAAAACATAGCCAGAGCTTTGACAAACGATCCACCCTTGAGCTATAGCACCCAATGTCATCCATGAAAACCCTAATGAATCTGCCCAAGTAGGGACCAAACACCCTCTTCATCCAGTCTTGGAAGGTGGCGTAGGCATTCACTAAACCAAACGGCATCCTGCGATAGGCAAGGCACCCCCATGGAGAGATAAATGTCGTCTTCAACTGGTCTTCAAGAGAAATCCCTATCTAAAAGTACCCTGAAATTCCATCCATAATAGAGTACCTCTCATGACCTGCC
The DNA here is from genome assembly GCF_014529385.1 of Adiantum capillus-veneris. Lineage (NCBI taxonomy): Eukaryota > Viridiplantae > Streptophyta > Polypodiopsida > Polypodiales > Pteridaceae > Adiantum > Adiantum capillus-veneris. The sequence goes on from NC_140932.1 coordinate 47,808,763, forward strand.
ACCTGATTTAAGATTTCATCTTGGAACGGCAGCGAGTAGTGGTTTCTCTTGGTCGTTGCATTCAATGACTTGTAATCAATGCACACCCGCCATTTTCCATTCTTCTTAGGGGTGATAACCACTCGAGAAACCCACTCCGACTTCTTCACGGGGTATATGATACCTGCATCTAACAACTGGTTAATCTCGTGCCAAAGAGCCTCCTTCTGAATCTCCGCTAACCTCCTTAGCTTATGTGCCTTTGGTTTGCACCCTTCTTTAAGAACTATCTTGTGCTCTACACCCTTTGCTCCTCGTAGATCCTCGTACTTTGTCGCAAATAAATTCGGAAAAGAGGCACGGCTCAACATAGACTTCTCTCTCTTTCTTGGTCAAATCTTCGCTTAGCATAGTAGTTACCTCCTCCACACCTATGCCACCAACCTGTGGTTGCACCTCCCCTTTTACATGGGAGCCTTCAATAGTGACCCCAAACAAGTCGGCATCTATCTTTAGCATATCATCCTCGCTTTCCTCTTCCTCAGTATCTGTGTAGCCCTCATCATAGGCCGTCTCTGTCTCGTATTCATAGCTTGTCGTATCATCTTTGTCTTTTTCTGCCACAGGGTGAAAAGGGCTCTCTTTGGTCTTCAAATCAAGCACCACATGTCTCCCTCTCTCTTTGTCAGGCAAGGTGAACACCCTGCTTCCCCAATCCTGCTTAGCCCCAATTGCAAGTAGCCATGGCCTACCCAAGATGATTGGATACGCATTATCACCCGCTTTCATCACAAAGAAATCGATTAGGCCCTCAATGCCCATCACTTTCAATCTTACGCCTTGAGCCACGCCCAAACACCTCGCTTTGGTATGGTTAGCCATCCTCAAGCGTACATTTGATTTAGCTATTGCTTTGACCCCTGTTTCCTTCATAGCAGCTTCCGTCATGACGCAAACCTATGCTCCACCATCTATATAGGCCTGAACCTGCATCCTCTTTTCAATGACCGCATCCACTAGAGGAAGTACATCTTAATGCCATGTTTTGTATTGCATGCACATTCCCCTTAGTCTTTGGCAGCCTCATGCTGACACTTGTAGACCGCTATCTTCGTAGCTTGGGATTTAAAGCCAACAATTGACCAAAGTTAATATTAGCCTTTTGACTTTGAACATCACTTACCAAGTCATATTCGGGGTAGCCGCGCCGTAGCTGAAAGTCTGCTTGCTTGATTTTGCGACGCCTCCTCTTCTTGCTAGTTTTCCGCTGCTCCTTGCCTTTGTACACTTTCTCTTTACCTTTACAGGCCCTCCTCTCCTGCTCGGTTTCTGTCTCCCTTTCCATCCTTGCTCTTTTGTTGGCCAAAACTTCAACATCCTGCTTATCCACTATGATGATATTCACCCTAGGGACTTCACCACCATCCTGAGGAGCTGGCTGCACCTGATTCTCGACTACCTGCTCCCTCGGGCCATTGAGCTGTGCTTGGCCTCTACCTCTGCCAAACAGTGGATAAATACCGCCTCTTTCTCTTAGTGGATGAGGACAATCTGGCGCATAGTGTCCTTCTTCACCGCAATTGTAACATCGGCCAGGCAGTGGCCTTGCCCTGCCCCTTGCTCCTCTTGATTGACCTCTATCCATCACGCTTAGCCGCACTTCCTGCATTTGCTCAGACAAATCCTGCACGGTTCGCACCCAATTTTGTGGCACAACGGCTACACCTCGATTTGCATGGTTCTCATCATGAACAACATCCCTCAGACCCTGAGGTTGGACCACCGCCTCATAACCCGACACACCTTGTTCAATCTTCTTTTTTATTTTTCTGCTTTTTGCCTTTGCGATGGCCACTGCATCATTATAGTTTTCTGGGCTCTCAAAATTCACTTTCTCCCTCACTTTAGGATGCAGGAATGCCATGAATTTATCGAGCTTGAAGTAGTCGCCATTGGCCAATTGCATGGCACTCGCTAACTCTGCCCAGCACACTTCAAAACAATCCAAAAACAAACCGATCTCTTCACTTACATCCTGTTTGAGTGCATTGAGTTTGGCATCCATCTCCACTGGGGATGCCTCTTTGCGGAAATCATGTAGAAAATGCGCCTGCAGAGCCGGCTAAGCATGCCTTGGCTCACCTTCTAAAGCTTTGTACCATACCTTTGCCTTCTCGCGCATCACCAAAGGAAATGTCTGCATCTTGCTGTCCTCGTTCGGCATACTCAATGATAGCATATACATCTCAAAGTCTGCAACCCACTCATCAGGACTCTTTACCTGTAAAAATCGACCCATAGCTTCGAGACGTCATGTCGACCAACACAAAAAACTGCTTCTCGTCACTTAACTGGGAGCAATCAATGTGCTCCTTCATGGGGGCACCAGACGTTGGAGAGGGGGAATGGGGAACACACCCGACACACACACAATGGCCCCTATATAGCTCAGGGTATTCACACCACCCCTGTCCTCTCGAAAACACCTTAAAAATAAGCAACTCACACTAGCAAGGCCTCGCCTGCACTTCACCCAATGCACACACGCTTTGCACGATCACCAAACAGCGATCACACCAATCCTGCCTGCTTCCAGCTCTTCCACAACTCAATACCTCTCTCTCTTTCTCTCTCACACACACAGGGGGCCCGTGGGGATGCACACGCTCACACACACCAGCACCACACACCCTCGAGATGAGCAAGGAAGAAAGGGGGGAAGGGGGGAGAGACGATGCCAAAAATTTGACAATGACAGCTTCTTTACACACCAAGTACAAAATTCATATCGCCTGCTCTAGGTCGCAACAGCAATCCGTATTGAGGGGCATACACATCCCTCGAAGTTCGACTCTGTCAGCACACAACTCGACAGAAAATCCACCGATGTATTCGCTTGCATAGTAGCTCCTCCTTGTGGAAACCCTCGCTGGCTCCCTCTTCTTCCAAGCCCTCGTGCTCTCGGGCCGTTTCACAGACCACCCATGTCGGCTCCGACCACCCTGCGCACGAAGCTTCCCCTTTTTTCTTTTTATTCTCTTCTTCTTCCCCTCCAGCAAAAGGAGGCCTTTTCTTCTTTTTGAAATTGCTCTCTCCCTTTTTTCCCCACTTTCTAAAATCCCTTTGTTTAGCAATAGCGCCCGGGCCCTATTGCTTTCTCAACCAAAAAACTTCTTTTTTTTTCCTCTTCCTTGTAAGCTTACCTCCTTTTTACTTTTCAAGTCTAACCTTCATTCCCTCTATGTTTGTTTCCCACGTGATCGACACCTTCACTTCCTCGGGTTTTCCAAACACCCATTCCATCAAACCACCTCGGAACCCCATTCTACCGGCTCCAAACTCTGAGAGTTTTGCCGTGTCTCAACCATCTCATGCCTTGAAAAAATTATTCCAAAATCGGGAAAAGCCACCTGATGATCCCTTTCCGTCGTTCTTGCTTGTCAGCTTGAACTGGTCCATCTTAATGCCCATGACTCTGAGCACCAGCTGCAAAAATCGACTAGCCCCATGCACCAGTTCTAGAACATTGGCGAGCTTAAAAATATCATTGTCAGCACGTCTATCAACGTGGCCCGGTGAGCACATGCCCGACCCCTTGTAAATACTCCACATGCCATAACTTGTCCGTCTAAGCTCCGAATGGCAAACCGAAAAGACCGGCATGCTCCACAGCTTGAGCTTTACACGTGTATCCAATGATCCAAGTTTTGGCCACATGTCTGTATCTGCCATGTCCGTCGGGACCTGCGAAGCCTTCTAACTTCAGAATGGCATATTTTTCACACCGAAGCCCCGTTTGACGAGCCGTCTGGACGAGCTTCTAGAGCATCTTGAACACCACATTTCGGGACACATTTTGCACATTTTGAACACCTTGACTTGCCATTATCATTATCTCACTTTGGAGGTCCCCCGGCCTAAAAAAAAACTTTAAGCATGCGTTTCCGTTGCCACTGTCCTGTTGAGGTCTCCCATTAGGAGAAAGTTAGACTCACTTTTGGGCCTTTCAGTTCTAGAGAGAGAGTGGCGCTCGACCAATGAGGAAGAGGCTAACGTTACATTGAAAATTGACATTTTGGAGTCAAGCTCTTTTTAAAAAAAGGGAGAAAATTTTATTTTGGTTCATCAAATTGCACAATTTCACGCTTTCAAGGCATAAATGCCGTAAGTCGTACTAACTATGTACCAAGGAATTTCAGAACTTTCATTGAAGACTCTATCTAGTACTTTGTTCCCGCCCAAATATGACTTTGAGTAGCTCTACTTCCCTCTCAAAACTTCTTCCCTTTTTTATATTTGCGCTAACCTTTCTGTGTATTCATTCTACTGAAAACCATGTCTACTTCTCGAAGGCCTAGCACTACCATTGACTCTGTTAGCATTTTTAACAGTTATACTACAGACGATCAAGCATGGATTCCATCTCGTATAACTATCGGAAGTTGGGTTCTACTGCAAACTAAGAGGAGGAAGAGGAGGCAGCGCAATGATTTCGTGGAGGCTTTCAAGGGTCAAGTTAAAGAGTTTAAAGTGTGTGCACAAAGCAAGCGGGTGAAAGAGGTCTTCATACAACATGCTTTCCAGCATGCAGACTTAAAGTTGCAAACATCTCCTCCAAGTTTTCCAAGGCATCGACCCAAGTGTAAGTTATTTCAGCATCTCGCTTAGTGCATGATTATATTCGAATATTAAGTGGTGGATATCATCTTTGGTATGTTTCAGATATTTATCCATCGAATAGGACAGATTGGCAACGAGTTGAGAGTATAGTTGTGATTTTTTATGCTTTCCATGCATTTATTGGTGAGCAAATGTACCGAGGAAGACAACACAAGGAACTTGCAGATAATGGAATTTTCTTTTATGATATGTCATATGTGGAACCGAGAACTTCCATTGGTTGGGGTCGTGTAGCTCCTGTGTCACTTCCATCCTTTGACAGCAAGGATTGGTCCCTGCCTACTTCGCAAACTAGTGAAAGCTTCAGGAATAAGTTGTTTCAGGATATACAAAAGTCCCTCAAGTATTCAATTGCCACAAAAATAGTTCGGCTCGCACTATTTATGCCTCTTGAAGTGTTTGCAGATTTTTTCTTCGATGAGCAAATAAGAACTACCGCAACAATGTTCATTTGCAAGTCTGAGAGCTGTTTGGACTTTTTAGATGATAACTGGGATAGGAAACAATCACAGAACAAAATCTGTATTTTGCAAAAGAAGTCCATAATTTTCAAGTTCATTATAAGCTCTCAAAATTTCTTAGTATCGTTTTACTATATTAGATATCATCTTCTTAGTGGGCAGCTTATTCCACTCGGCCAAGATACAGAGAACAGCCTCGAGAACAAACCTTTATCAATGGAGCTCTACTTTCGAGACAACCTACTTACTGTGATGGAGACAATGTCAAGCACAAATCTGGCACAGCTCAGGATAGATCTTACATGTAAAGAACTTCCACTTTTGCCGGAATTGTATGCATTCAGTCTCAACAATAGAAAGGTGCTTACTAAATCGATAAATTTTGATTGTCTTTAATACACTATGACTGAATCTAACTTTTTCTTATTTTCAGATTCCAAAGCGCAAGGAGAAAACAACATTGTGCAAGGAGTCCATAACAAATACACTTCACTTAATTGCTTCCACCGGAATCTAGGTCACATACCTTGTGCACGCAAAGAGCTTTGATGCCATGCCATGCAAACCATGATGTACTCTTCAAAATGACTAATGCAGAGATATTTTTTGGCGTTCAAACAATGTTTCAAAAATGTATATTTTCAATGTTTCAAAACTTTACATATTGTGTTGTATCTGTCAAGAGTAATTTGCTCCCTTTCCCAACTATTGTCCTCTCCCCCGGTTTGTGCCACTCATCCCTTGCCCTCTGCTCCGGTTGCTGCTACCTCTGCCTTTGGGGACGCTGGTCTCGGGCATCCTTTCACGTCGCTCGAAATCATGGGCCTCTTCCATCGCTTCCCATGCTTCTTGCACCTGTGAAGCTTCCCGTTGTTCTTGCTCTTGCCGTCGACGTGCAGCCCATTCCTCTACTTCTGCGGCGTCCGCATAATATTGGTTTATTGCTTCTTGCATATTTCGAACTTCTTCTTGAGTCTGATTGTGGCGTTGGGTCATTTCGTTAATGCGAGCCTCTTTGAACTCGTCAGCTCTCGCCGCTTCCTCTCTTGTGCGTCTGTTTACCGAGATTATAATATGCTCGATGGCCATTACAGAAAAATGTTGCACATCGTTGTTGGTGTAGTTATGTAATCGAAGTTCCCGTAGAAGCGTGATACAGACATCTGTTGCTTCATACATACGTTTCAGCAAACAATAAAGCAGCAGATTACTTACGTTCGGTATATCCATAATTTGACTGATGAGCAACACGGCATTTAAACAGGCTCGCCAGCCACAGCTATAGGCATCAGTCTACGTGGGCACGGTTACCCGTTCATGCTTGACTACATTTCCTAGATCATGTTCTAACAAAAGATGCTCTACACAACATACAAGTTTTTTCGCGGCACTACATACATAACCATTTGAGTCAGCAACACATTCCAAAGAGACACTACACTGCTTTCCAAATGTACCCAAATGGACCTTACGTTTTTACATGACCGTGATACGCCTTGCTTTGCCCGAAGTTTGCGTAGTAAACAATCTTAGCTTTCATGTCAAATAACATCAGACTCCAATGATCACTACAAAGACACCATCAAAGATGAGGAGAGATTCACAATGCAAGACGTTTTTTACAAGGCAAGAAAATACTCACGATTGATTGTACGCAGTGACTAGAAAGCGCGCTAGATCAAAGTTGACTCTGCTAAACCAGCTCATCAGACTCAAAAAGGAATATGAGTTGTTCTGCAGATAAGGCGATATCAGCGGATCTATTACGTATACTTTCTCTTGAACCTCAAGGGGCAGAAGCGAGACAGCGTGGCTAACATGAACAAAAGTCAAAAATTAGACTTGAACACCAAGTGAGTCAATACCGAGCGAGTGGAGCAGCTATCGAATTCCATACGCCACTGATTCGCTTGGTATTGACCATTGTCTTGGCTGAAATAAAGAACTTGACGACAACCTTAAAGACATGGTTCAATACCGAGCGAGTCAGCGGCGGATTCCAATTCCATAAACAACTGACACGCTTGGTATTGACCCATGTCTTTAAGGTAGTGAACCATTATAAAGAAAAACTTGGCACCGGCCACAGAGACATGGGTCAATACCGAGCGAGTAGTACCAAAATTCAATTTCATTACCCACTGTCTCGCTTGGTATTGACCCATGTCTCGGTAGAGACCCATTTAATGAGCATAAGAATTAAAGAGAATGAGAATTACCACAAAGCAACATTGACGACCTCATTTGTTGCGAGCGAGTCGATGAAATTGCGCATGCACATGAAGTCTACTCTATCGAGGTTGGTAATGGAGGCGTCCTCTGACCTTGCAGGCAACTGTATATGCGCATGCAGAGGCGCAGAGCTCAACAAAATTCTCAACTCCTCTTCATTCTCCTCGTTGATTTACTCTAAAATAATTGACTCATCCGATACGTTGGATGGCCCTTCTGATGCAGAGCCTTGCGCTTCCCTTTCTTGAGTTGGCTCCCTGGCTGCCTCAGGCTTCGGATCCTTTTCCTTCAATATTGGTTGCTCCATAGATCCCTTAGGCTCCACCCTGACCTGCTCTTGTCCCTCATCATCCACAATGGGCTGCGGATCCTCCATGACTTGCTCATTTTGGTGTCTACCTGGATCTTCGATAACTGTCTATGTTTCTTCCATGACTGCCTCGGGGGCCACTCTGGCTTGCTCTTGGCCCTCTGCGGCTATCTCAGCCTGCCCATCTATGTCGTTTCTCTCGACCCGTGATCGGGTCCTTCTGCTGTTTGTTTCAGCCCTAGACGGCTCTGTCTTTTGTGCACGAGGATGGAGAGGGGGGATGTTGAGAATATCCATGGTTCTACTATCCCGGATTGGTACTGGCTGAAGCAGCCCATCGTAGCAGAAACGAAGCCTACGAAGAGTATCAAAATCTCACAGCATGATAGTGACCCGGTGTGCATGGGCAGCCAGGATATATCCATCGCTGAATAATTCCACGAGGTAGTCGTTAGCAATTTCTTGAAGGCAGAGGAGTGCACTGCTGGCCCATCGCTGTTAGGAAATAAGACGTAGCTAAATAGATAATTGAGTAGATTACTTAATGGAGAGAGACATATTTACATACACGAGATTATAGAGTAGAGAGAGAGAGAGAGAGAGAGAGAGAGAGAGAGAGAGAGAGAGAGAGTACACACAATATACGTGGTTCACCCAATGTGGGCTACGTCCACGGGAAAGCAGCCACTCAATGGCTTTAGTACTTCAAAACAAGAAGTAGCTTACAAAGGGATTATACCCTTAATGGAGCTCCCGCCTTGCTTCACTCTCACCACCTCACACTCACCTTGTTACATCAACTTCACACTATGAAATGTGTGTAGAAATGGCCTCCTTTTATAGGCCAAAAGGGTTGCCCTCTCTTATGAGAGACAGCCATGTGTAGCCGCCCTTGTGCGAATAAGTCCAAATCGGACCCTCCAATCCGCCCATGTGTGGCCACCCTTGAGAAGACAAGTCCGCTTTTGAATTCGGCCACCGGCCATTGACTTCCGGCCACCAGCCATCGGCCATTGACTACTGTTTTCCGACCACTTTCCGGCCGCCGTCCGGCCATAATATTCCGGCGAAAAGAAATATTCCGACGGAAAAAAAAGTCTCGGGGGCGGAGGCCCCTGAGGCCTCTAAAGTTGCCCCTGATTCTTGTCCGTGAAAATTTTGGTTTCCGGTGAGTGATTTTCCTTCACGCACGATGGCTTCTCCTCATAATGGGGACCTTACAAATGTGCGCTTTTACCACAGAAAATTACAAGGGTAAATCAGGCTCCATACTTAACAATCTCCCACTTGGAGACTGATCTCCAAACCAAACCTGTGACCGCTTACCATTCTGGCTTCTTATCCTTGAATGCCGATTGAAGATGAGCAAAAGCTCAACTTCTCCTTGTTGACCACCTTTGTAAACATGTCTGCAGGATTTTCACTTGTATGCACCTTTCCTAGCTTTAGCTGTCCCTCTTCCAAAAGAGTGCGTATGAAGTGATATCTCACCTCAATGTGCTTTGTCTTTGAATGAAAGGCCGAGTTCTTCGCAAGATGGATAGCGCTTTGGCTATCACTGTACAAGACAAAATTGTCTTGTTTGAATCCAAGCTCTTCTAAGAATCTGTGAAGCCACAGATTTCTTTGCTTGCCTTCGTCATTGCTACATACTCTGCTTCCGTGGTAGAAAGTGAAACCACTTTCTGCAGCTTTGAAGCCCAGCTTACTGTTGTGCCTCCAACCGTGAACACATAGCCAGTAGTGCTCCTTCAAGTATCTTTGTCACCTGCCATATCTGCATCAGCATACCCTTCTAGAAAAATATCATTTCCTCCAAAATACAAAGCATTTGTTGTTGTCCCTTTTAGATACCTAAGTATCCACTTCACAGCTTGCCAATGCTCTTTACCTGGGTTGTCCATGAACCTACTCACAACTCCCACTGCATGTGCAATGTCTGGCTTTGTCCAGACCATAGCATACATTAGAGAACCTACCGTTGCAGCATATGGAACTTTAGACATATAGGCTATCTCCTCTTGTGTCTTTGGACACATATCCTTCGTTAGTTTAAAATGACCAGCCAAAGGTGTAGAAACTGGTTTTGCATTTTGCATTGCAAACCTTTCTAGTACCTTCTTCATGTAATCTTCTTGAGATAGCTTTATTGTCTTCTTCGTCTTGTCCCTTGATATTTTCATACCAAGTATCCTCTTTGCAGCACCTAAATCTTTCATTGAAAAAGATTTGGATAGCTCCTCTTTTAGGTCTTTGATGCCCTGCATGTTAGCACTTGCAATCAACATGTCATCAACATACAACATTAGGATGATGAATTTACCATCTCCCAAATTCTTCGTGTAGACGCAGTGATCCGAGTTGCATCTTGTGAATCCATGATCCAACATCCATCGATCAAACTTCAAGTACCATTGTCTTGATGCTTGCTTTAAACCATACAAGCCTCTAAAGTTGCCCCTGATTCTTGTCCGTGAAAATTTTGGTTTTCGGTGAGTGATTTTCCTTCACGCACGATGGCTTCTCCTCATAATGGGGGCCTTACAAATGTGCGCTTTTACCACAGAAAATTACAAGGGTAAATCAGGCTCCATACTTAACAATCCCATGCCGACTCTCCACTGCTCGCAAATCTCCCGCACTACTCGCTGGAAAGGGAGACGTGGAATAGCAGGTTGAACGTGTCGTTCTATCCTGCGCAGCTCTTGTAGTACACTTCTGTGCGCCTCATATTGGCGTCTTCTTGCTTGAGCATTCAAAGATTCACCTGCTACCCTCCTAGCGTAGGCCTTAATACGAGGCATCTCTACAAATACAATAACACCAAAAGACAATTCATTTGTCACCACAAGGGACTTCAGATTTAAGGAAAGGTCAGTACCAAGCGAAAAGATAGATAGGAAAGAGTTGCCTTGCCTTATTCGCTCAGTAGTGACCTCAGAAAATAGTAATGGTAGACATGACTTATATGTACTGAGGTCACTACCGAGCGAATAGGTGCATAGGAAAGAGTTTTCCTTGCCTTATTCGCTCGGTAGTGACTTCAAAAATAGTAATAGCAGATATCACTTACATTTTCTGAGATCACTACCAGGCGAACAGGTTTGTAGGCCCTGCAAAAAAATACCTTATTCGCTGAGTGGTGATCTCAGAAAAGTGTACAAGCAAGTGAACAGGTTTGCATCCGCTTATACAAAATAGCAATGTGAAGGAGATCTTAAATCGATGTGGTTCTAACTGTCATGTCGTTCCCTCCGATCACCTCCCCTAATATCGGGGGGATGATACCATTGATTCTCTCTGCCACGTCCACCTCTCATGAAACCTCATGGCAGTACCACCCTCTCATAAAACCTCATGCCCAGGTTCTGCTTTTTAGGCTTGTTTGAAAGTCTATTTAAGAAGCAGTTGTTTCAGAACCTCCCTCAGGGTTTCGCAGAATAACTAAAAGAATCTTAGGATAGTGGCGATGCCTTTCCAAGGTATACTCCCGCAACGCCAGCAACACCGCATCCGGGCCCTCCTCATGAGGTCCCCCCTTGGCCCTCCCTCGATGTTACCTTTAGTGTTCTCGACCGACATAGCTCGGGAGTGGCTGCTGTCAACACGGGAGTCTATTCTCGAGGTAAGTTGCTGGTAATTCTTTGCTTTCTGCTCCCAATTTCCAAGCTCCTAGTTTGCAGATCTTACTTGCTAAATGCTCTGTGCAGGATGCTAGCCTGAAGCTGCAGCAAATGCTGATCGTCAGGCAGAGGGTCTCAATCCTTAAAAACTCTCTGGAAGCAAGAAGGCCTGAAGACATGCAGCGATTGCTCGGCGAGCAATCGCCATTCTCGGCGATTGCTCGCCGAGAATGGCTCTATGGAGGCAATCATTAATTGGCTTCAAGAAATGAAGGATGAAGTGCTTGAGCTAGCCAATAAATATGAGGAGGCCATTAACTTTGCAAACATGCTTTGCGAAGAGATAAGCTGGCTATGAACCCTAAACCCCTAAACCCCTAAACCCTAAACCCCTTGGAAATTAATAGGCCACTCTTTGTAAAGTCTGAAGTGTTTTCTAACTCAAACCCGGTGTTTAGTTGTAATTTTGTTTCTTTCTTATAAAATCAAAAGGCGTATTTTGCAAAAGAAAGCCCTAAATCCGCAACAAGTAAGGGGTTACCTTCCCCTTACTTGCTTAATATTGACCTCTGTACTAGCAGGCATCACCTAACTTTTCTTTTGGTCAGTACCAAGCGAATAGGGCACTTCGGACTAGGTGACCTTACTGTATTCGCTTGGTACTGACCAAAAGAAAAGGTGCAAATTATAGTGCACAGGATCGAAATCAAAAGGCGTATTTGGCAAGGAAAACACTAAATCCGCAACAAGCAAGGGTTACCTTCCCCTTATTTGCTTAGTATTGACCTTTGTACTAGAAGACATCACTTAACTTTTCTTTTGGTCAGTACCAAGCGAATAGGGCTCTTCGGACTAAGTGACCTTACCTTATTCGCTTGGTACTAACCAACTACACAAAATACAAGTGCGCAGAAGGGTAGTAAGTAGCATACCTCTTCACTGTGTGTAGAGTTCCGCGTCGCTAAAGCACTGCAGAACAAGAGTAAGAGAAGGAGGATGCGCGAGAGTAAGAGGTGATGGAGTTTGCTTACCGCGTGGCATCGATGGGGGTAGAGTTAATTAGAATGATGCGCAGTAGAGGACGCGAAAAGAGGCAGAATAGTTGAAACTTGAGATGTTTGGCGGGGGTAATGCCTCAACTTAGAATGCTTACCTCGGGGAGGGTGACAACTTCACTTATGCGCGAGATTGCAGTTGGTAAGTCATACTGCATGGGAATCTGAGACCATTTAATACTGGTTGTCCTTGAGAGCGCAGCCCACGTGCCTTTTTGAGTGACCGTTAAGCGTCAGACAGACACCAATCGCCCTTGTAGTCGCCATCTCCATCTCCATCTTGCACCTTCTGCTTGGCCAACTCTCATGCCTTTGCCTTTTCTGCGCTCTTCCCCTTGGCCAGCTCTCGTGATCCTGCGTTTAGAGTTAGACGCCGATCGCCCTTGCATTCGCCATCGCCTTTGCCTTTTCTGCGCCTTTCCCCTTGGCCAGCTCTCGTGATCCTGCGTTTAGAGTCACACGCCGATCGCCCTTGCATTTGCCATCGCCTTTGCATTTTTTGCGCTCTTCCCCTTGCCCAGCTCTCGTGATCCTGCGTTGAGTGACCTCCACTGGGTCGAGTCCTTTGCTGCCGCGTCGCCATCGCCCCCCTACTGGTTCTTGCTGTCGGTGGCCTGCCACATCACCATCCAACTCGGCGCCATTGGATATTGCAAAGACAGGTTCTTTCTCCCTGCCTCTCCCCTTCCTGTGTGTTGTTAACTGTGTGCGCACTGAAGCCACTGCGTTAGGGTAAAAACGCATGCATGGTTGGAATAATTACTCCTTATGTGGTGACTGTATCGCATTCATGGTTGGAATAATTACTCCTTATGTGAACTATAAATCTATCACTGTCATGCAGCACTCGTGTGTAGCTACCCCTCTTGTAAATTATTACTCGTGTGTAGCTACCCCTCTTGTAAATTATTTTTTTCTCTTCTAATTTATTCACTCGCACTTATGGTTTTAAAAAAAACATAATATGCTATGTTCTTATCCACCTGTTCCGAATACCACAAGACAGAACCAAGCGAATAGGACCCTTCGGAGATTCTTGGGGGCCCTACTCGCTTGGTATTGACTCAACTAACGTCACCACTTATGACATTAACGCACGGGACATAACCCGTCGATATGACATTAGCGCACGGGACATAACCAAGCGAATAGAGTTCTTCGGAAATTCTTGGGAGCCCTACTCGCTTGGTTCTGACTCAACCAACGTCAACTCTTATGACTTTAGCACACAGGACAGAACCAAGCGAAGAGGGTCCTTCAGAAATTCTTGGGGACCCTACTCTCTTGGTTCTGACTCAACTAATGTCACCTCTTATGACATGAGCGCACGGGGTCGAACCAGGCAAAATAGGACATTGAGGGGTACTCGAGGCCCAAAATTCGCTTTGTTATGACACCAAATAGTTTTGGCTTGCTTTTTCTTTCAGTCATGGGGATCATAGTCCTGGAGACAGACGTGAGCGAGGATACATGTGAAGAAAAACTATTCACATTCTTATATAACGCCCGAGCTCATCACCGTGCACCAGAACTATCAGGAATGTTCAATGCAGAGTTTTCTATACAAAGGATTATAGATTGCTCCTTTGAGTACCTACAAAACCATTTGCAACAGTATGAGGCAGTCACTTGTGACAATTCCATGACAGTTGATGGCATGAGATATGTGCACCCTGCCGACCTTGACCCTGACAAGAGTGCTTCAAGGAGACTGAATCGCTGTCTTGAAAAGTGTCCCTCCAATGCACTGCTTGTACAAGACAGGTGTATAAAGCACTTAAAAAAATGTCGCTTATTGGAATTCTACCATGGGTTTGTCTGTTACTTATACTTGCAGACGGATGGCGAGTCAGAGACTTCGCAGTCAACAACTTTCGGTAGTTGTCCATTGGCGCCGGAGGAAGAGGTAGAGGATGTGGAGGTGCAATTCAATCCAGAAGAAGAGCGGGAAGAGGTACTAAAGGAAACCTTTGATGCGGGCTTAACTCTTGTTTCTCTTGCGGATGCAGCAATAGGATGCAGGCAAGAAAGCCCAAGTATGGAAGCGACTTTGCCTCTCAATTGTGCTCCCAGCTTTGCTATGGCGGGCAACACCTACTATATTCTGCTCACAGATATCATGCATGAGCTCAATATATGGGAGGACTACTGCCTAGCGGCAATTGCAAATTTTTGTGAGGCAAACATGGGGTTTGTGGACGATGATGCAGTGGACCAATATCTTATTGCTGACACAGCTGTCCGTGACTCACAGTTCACTTCAGGGTTGCAATTGATTAAAGATACGTTCAATGAGGCGAAGTCCGGAGAGGCCGATTTGCCAACAGATGAGCAGTTTGAATTGACAACAAAACAACTCGGCTTGGAAAACATGGGTAGACACGTGGCACCAGAAGATCATGTAATGAATAGTCAGTCTATTCACTTATGGGGGAGGTCGATGCTGGAAATGGACGAGAATCAGATGGTAACTTTTGTCAAGCATTCATATAGTATTAGAGATGACCGAGTGATAAAATATCATGAACATTTTTTTTTTGCTGCCAGGTGCTAGTGTATGACGATAGTTTCCTTAGAAGAGCAGGAGGCTCAAGCCAAGGGCTTGTCACTGGAGTCCAAGGCAAGGATGCAGCGTTGTCTCACTACATCGGGCGTTTCAACCACAAAAAGGTTTGTAGAAACAATTCAAGTACTTGACAATTGTACTCATCTCACTTACGGCTAATAAATTGATTGCAATAATTATGTAGATCATAATATACCACAAGGAATATTCCGATGACAATGCAAAGTTCCCTCTGTTTGCAATGAAAGCTATTACAAGATTGTGTGGTGGGCACCCCCTCCCACTAAATGCAGAAAGAGTAATTCTGATTGAAAAACAGTTTGCTCTACGTGTATTTGGCATTGGGTATGGGTGCCAGGAACTCAGAGCCCCATATTTCATGTCCTACACAGCTCAGGCTCTGGCTGTAGGGGTTGAAGACCCGGAAGGCTTAGATCCATACAATAAGCGGCTGTTTCTGAGGGAAAGAAGACGCATGATGCCCGTAGGGATGCTGCCATCAACAGAGGAACGAGCTCGTCTACAGAGCTTGCACATCGAAGAGGTACAAAGTGAGGAGGAAGGAGGTGCATCGAAGAGGATAAAAACGACGGGCTCAGGTCCATCTTCTCCCGCTCCTGACTCGTGACCGGCGCCACCTCGCATGGTGCTCAGTCGCATTTGATGCTCCCCAAGCTATCTGTTTCTTCTCTTTGCGGATGTGTTGTAAAGACCGTGTAATTTTTGAACTCTTAAGAAGTTCCTTTTGCCTTGCTCTATGAATTAGTCGTCTATAAGTCCATTGGTGTAACTCTAATAGGCTATTGGCCTTTTCTTTTCCTCCCCCATGCAGAGTGTGCTTAAAATAACCTGTTCTTGCCATGTAGTGGGTTTTTTCCATGCCTTGTGTGGACCATATTGATAGTGAACCGTATGTCTTGGCAAAATATGGACCATGGTTGAACAGTATGTGCTGTATTGAAATAAAACAAAATGGTCAGTTGAGTACAATTTAAAATTTTGTTTTGTATACGTAGAATGCCTACCTACCATGTAATGTGTGATATGTTGCCCACCCCACCCTGTAAGGTAAGCCTTTTTCCAATCCAGCAAGGCTGCTTGAAATGATGTGAGCTTACTTTGGTCCCAAGAATGTTGCTCAAGGTAGTGGAAAATTTATCTAGTGATTTCCACACGTTCGCTTTGTGATTCTGGATTGCCCCACCACCAGCATTGTCTTTAACCACTTTATGTAACTGTTTCCATTTGTTGAACAGGATTCTCCTTTCTTCTCTATCTGAATCTTTGAGGCTAAACCCAAGAAACCTTCTTGCCTTCACTCCGCCTATTGATGCTTTCCTTGGTACCTTGTACCGACTTTGAGACATCTTAGGGTCCTCTTCGATTTTGACATTGCCTCCATGCAAACCAATGTCTGAGAGCACCCCCTCTAATGCTTTGATCGCTCTTTTTGACTCACTCTCTGGCTTTAATGTCCATGCAAAACATATGTACAAATGAACCACCTTTTCAATTATTCGACAAAGTGCATGAAGTGTACAGACGTGAACTCTACTCATAGGAATATCAAGCACTGGTTTAAAAGTTTTATCTTGAAGATGTCTATTGGGAGCTCTAATCCATTGCACACTCTCAAGTGATTGTGCATCAGCCATGCAATATAAGCATGGATTTGCCACAGCTACTCCGTGTGTTATGTTGTACATACACTTAAGAGTCTTTAAGTCACCTGCCATGTGCCATTCCACTGTGTAGTCGCCAAATCCTTCCACTGAAAGAACGGCTCCGTTTCTTTGTTCACTGATGATAGAAGTGGGTTTGACTAAAAACCCAATCAAGGATTTCAAAATTTTCCTTATCAACCTGCAATGAAAAATGAAAACACAAAATCAAAAACCAAATAATCAATATTTTTGTTATCAGAGATTGACCGAAGTATACCTGAAATGATCCTAGAGATAGAATGTTGTTTTCTGATTGCACGCTGAAGTATCGTGGATCCTCTTTCGTTATTGATGGATCCAGAGCTCTGTTCATGAGGGTAATGGTGACTCTCTCCAACTTCTTGTTCTTTAGGACCTCGCACTCGTCGAGCTTCAAAACAAACTTGAGAACCCCACTGCACTCGTCTCGACTGATGTCAAAGAAGTGAACTGCATACCTTTGCAATGCTTCAAGATCAACGAAGAGGTTGTTGTGCTCGTTAAACTGTACCTCTCTGCCGCCCTTGCCTAAGAACGTCGCTTCAATATGGAATGGTGACCTAAGTTTCTCAAACACCTCATCGTTTACGTGCCAGCGAGCAGCCTTTACATGTGATGGCTTTGGCAGCAATGATCCTCTCTGTAGTTTATTTTGAGATTTTTTAGCTAATGCTTTAAAGAGTGCCCTGTATCCCATCTGCGAGATGCCACTCTCATCACGTATTGCTTGCACTTCCATTGGTTCCAGCTGATTCTTGTTCATGAAGGAGGTAAGTAGCCTCCCTTTCAACTTACGAAATTTTTTCTGAGTTATCATCTCTTCAACTACTTCTTTTGGAACTAGACGGCTGTAATGCACTCCGGCATTGAAGCCTGCACCATTCGAGTTTGGATGCAGTAAAGACCTGCCAAAAAAGCACAATGCGTTATGATCATGTATAGGAAAGTAAATGTATCCACTTCTTAATGAAGCACATTGAAGAAACAAACTTCGAGTTACCTTAAAGCTCGTATTCGTTTTTTCAGGCCACCACTACCAACCTTCATGTTCTCAAGGTTGCACAGATCTCATTTTCTTTTCCGACTACCAAGCACCGTGTCTTTCTCTTGCAAACTTGTGATCTTCTTCTCAAGGCCTTGGATTGTCTCTTTGTTTGATGAAATCTTTTGAGAGCATGCTTCATTAAGTTTCTTCAGCTGCATATTCTCCATTGCCAGGAAGTTTCTTTGCCTTTCCACATTCAATCCTCTCATTTCCAAATGTTCGATGTATCCCAATAGCCCATCCTTGCCATCGCCTATGAAATGTAAGAGGTTAGTGATATTGGCAAAGGGAGGTGGCGCATTTGTCATAGGATCCTTTGGATAAATAGACCCATCGGTCCACAAATCCAAATGATGTTCCTTGTTTGTCCTTCTAAGTTCTTTCTCCCGTTGAGATAAGAAAGACTCCCTCCTACGTTTCTGCAACGGTGCGTACTCTTGCAATACATCAACATGAAGATGATTTGTGTTCTTTCTTTGGGTAAGTGTTAAAGATGAAGGGGCCGAGGATTTTAAGTTCAAATTAGTGTTTCTATCAGGAAACGATGTGTTCTCCATTCCTAGAGTTGATAGAGAAGAAGACAAAGAAATATCTCAGGTTTTGGGAGGGAAAGCCATATTCTCAAGTTTAGAGTTGATAGAGTTCGTGTGGCTTATGTTTCTGGAGGGAACGCTTGTAAGTTGGCATTTCAAATCATTATTCATACGGTTAGTTGGATTCCTGACAAGAGAACGAAGGAAAAGAATGATAAAGACGGTGGCTACCTATCAAAGAATGTCATTTTGGCTTTTTGTTGCGCAGAAAAGTATCACATAAAATGCACAAGTTAACATTTTCATTTTCTCTCTCTAAGCCGACGTGGCACTTCTTACAGGGCCCAAAAGTGAGTCCAACTTTCTCCTAATGCACACTGGCTTTAGCCCTCTACCATGCACCTGTTAGCACCCTTTGCATTGCATAGCACGCTTTATATCACGGACCAACTTTGGCTGCACCAACGTGTTAGACCTTCTCAAGTCCAGAAATGGGTACACAAGAGGTATTCAGGAGAAGGGGATCCTAGAGATCATGTGGTAATTTTCTTGAGAGTGATCCGAGCAGAAGAGGTTAGAGACTTCGATACACAATTTACAGGATTTGGACTCACCCTAGAGGAAGATGCCGCCACATGGTTTCACTTTGTTGCAAGACGAGATTTTGGGACCATCCAAGAAGTTTTTGATGAGTTTGTGGAGGAATTTTCTCAAAGGGGGATAGCCCACAATACGGTCTCTCAAATCCATAAGTTTAAACAGAAAGAGGGAGAATCTGTTAGGAAGGCATCCCTATGGCTGAAACGATCGTAAACTTCTGCCCAATGGAAGAACTACCTACTCAATCCAAGCTGATGTTAGTATTTATCCAAGGATTAAGAAATGCAAATCTTCAAAAAGATTTGCATATGAAGAAAAGCCCCACTCTAAATAAGTTAACCAAAGAGGCTTTGTTCCTTGTAGATAACTGTGACATCTACACAGTTGGAGATCTAAGAGACAGAGATGATGATTCATCATCTCACAAAGTGGATTGAAGTTTGGGAAGATAGTACAACGAAATGAACCAGGAGTAAATCAAGAGCAATTGATAGAGGAGGTGCTAAAGAGAATTAGCCCATTTGCCAAGCCACAGGCTAAGCCATTAAAGTGGTGCACCATCAAATAAAAATGGACAAATCATGTTACTGAGGAATGCTACTACAATAAAGGGTATGTGAGAGAACGACAATATGTTTCCCAACCACAAGTAGCACCACCTCAAGCGCCACCTGTACCTAGATATACTGTGGGGAATTTCCCAGGACTAGCTGGGATTGAACGACCACAACCAGTTTTAGGGCAACAACCACCACTCTTAGGGACAAGGCCGATATGTGTCAGATACATGCCCGTTGTGGAAGAACCAGAGGAATAAGCCTTAGTGCATGTCCCTCTTTATTATGAAGATCCAAGTGGAACAATGGCCTGCCCAACATACTACCCACCAGAAGAGCCGAGAACCCCGGAACCATGGAGTATGATCGGCAATGTTGAACCACCAACCGCAGCACACTGGGCTTAAGGAGAAAGTAGATATAGTTTGGATGAAAGAACATTGTTGTTCATAGCCAATGGAGGTTTCAATGGACCAAGACCAGCTTACCAATAGAGGAGTGCCCAAGGAGCTCCACAACAACCGCTGGGACCTTGCTATAAATGTGGGCGACCATCTTATGAAAAACTATCCTCATTCGGAAATTGTCAGAGTCAATGCGTATTGTCCAGATTGCGATATCACTCATTTGATTGCCAATTGTCCAAAAAATCCAAACAAAGTAGTGAAAGCAACCATAAACATTTTGGAGGCTATCCCTTCAAGGAGTG
Source organism: Adiantum capillus-veneris (assembly GCF_014529385.1). NCBI lineage: Eukaryota > Viridiplantae > Streptophyta > Polypodiopsida > Polypodiales > Pteridaceae > Adiantum > Adiantum capillus-veneris. The sequence continues at coordinate 47,828,816 of NC_140932.1, forward strand.
GTTCCGAGAATCAAACAGTAATACCTATGCAGGTCATCACACGAGCTCAAGCTCAAAAAGAAAAAGGGGGACTTGAAAATGAAGAACTAGGATGTAAAACACCTAGCATTGAACGGAAAAGTCAATGAAACACATGGAAAGCTAGAAAAGCACGGGTAGAAGTGAGGAAAGAAGAGAATAAAATGTCATAACAGAAGAATTACAGTGAACAAAAGACAAAGTAGAAAAACTTGAAAGATGAGCACTTCAAAAACCAGAAACACCAACATATATTGAGCTTGAGAAGAAATGAAATCCAAAAGTGCGGGATCAGGCGGATCTGTGCTAGTGAAAAAAGTAAATGAATGTCTAGACACACTCTTGAAAGCATACGACTCAAGGATTAAAATCGACCAGACTCAAGAACAAAAATGGATGACATATCCCTCTGCTGAGTTGGAAAAGAAAAAGACTGAAAATGTGTCAAAAGATGATCCAAACTGCGCAAACCTTATTAGAACCCACTTCAAGGAAACAGGTGGAGGAGGTTGAACTTCCTGTACCGATATCGAGGAACCCTCCAACACATGGATCAGAATGACTAATTGTTCGTCCAAAAATTGAATTAAAATCTGAACATTCAATAGAAAGACCTAGGATAGTGTTGAACACAACAGACTCAACATCAGAAGGGTTTCAACCTATCACATCTGAATTGTATAAAAGTGATGAGGCTTAAATGATCTTTGGAGATAGATAAGGGAAGCCAATGAAGCTAATGAACTAAGCCAAAGGGTTAACAAAACCAGTATGCGAGAAGATGACTTCCTTCTTCCTATTGAAGAATTTGAGGCAGGACCTCAAGTAGATCTAGAGATGCACTCTTATAGGGGAGACAAGGGATCTATGAAATCTTGGGATAGACAACTTGTATCTCTGAAAACATTACCGTCATATATGGGAGAGTATGAAGCAAAGTCTGATGTGAAAGTTGTACCATCACGGCAACTCGCTACAGGAAGGGTATGGACACCTAGGGGTTGATAACACTGTTATCGACTCCAATAACTTGTACCATTACTCTAGCAAAGCTTCTCAAATTAAGACCTAGTATGTGGAATATGGTAGGAAAATGTCTCGAAAAATTTGGAGTAAGGGATCCGAATTCACGAATGCAGGAAGGAATCAAGGAATTAGAAAAACCCCAAGTAAACATGCAACCAGTGCCTCTAAACAAGGTAGGAGAATAATGTGAAGGGGAAGATGGCAATACCACGCTGCTGATTGAATTAGAAGGTGTTATCACCATGGCTATTCCTGACAGTGGAGCGGGTGTGGCCATCGTGACAAAGGATGTAGGGAAGAAATGGGGAAAACCAGCTTTGAAAACCACCAAAATGAAGCTGCAACAATTGACTGACGATTATAGGGAGAGACCCATAGGGCTTTTGGAGAAAATAGTTGTTAAGTCTTGTGCAATTGAGTATGAGCATACATTTGCTATAGTGGATTTTGTCAAGAAAAATAACTATGACATAATACTTGGACGACCCTTCATGCGACAATTAAAGATGGTCCAAGATTGGGGCTACAATCACATATACCTCAGATATTTGGAGACAACTACAAGAATAAACATTAAAGATCATATCTACAAAGATGTTGACATAACCCCGGTAGAAGAATTCGATTCTTTCACGATAGTAGGGTCAAAACTCCCCGACTGGTTAGGTAAACCAAAGGAGTTATGGATGTGTGGGGCATCCAATTGTGGAAGCCTAAAACAAGAATAATGTATTCTAGATAGAGTGATCGAGGATACGGAATACATTCCAGAACCTTTTCCATAAGAGTCCTTAGAACCTTTATAATGGACACATATTCTAACAACCTTAGATGTGTGTGCTATTGCGGTGGGACCAACGACTAAGTTTTGTGATCAGGAGGGGTATGATGTACTTCCATATTACATGGTTTCATTAATAGAAGGAGATGATTACCAAACCTTAGCTCAATCAAGAAAAATCAAACGTGAGCAAGAAATGAATGGGGAGCTGTTCCAAAATTCTACAGATCATCTTGAACGAGATGATGATGCAGATAATGAAGGTTTTGAAAACCCTAGTGAGCTAGAGGAAATGATACCTGATGTAAGGTTTTACGATTTTCCAAATCAAAAACCGAGACATCAAGCACATTACAAAAAATGGAGAGAAGCTCACAAGGCCAGAGATAACCCAATGCCAAACATTAAAAACAGAATGGAATTCTTATCTCTCGTAAAGGCAAAAGATTGCATTAAAAACAAAATATCAGCTCAGTTCTCTCAAGATCCACACCCTAGAACAAAAGACAGTCCTAGGGATGTAAAAAAACAAACTCAAAGGCTGAAGGCAGAAACTAAATCCAAAAGAATGGAAACATAATCAAAATTAGAAGAACCAAAATTGAGTAAGCAAAGATACCAAGAGCTGAAGAAGACTCTGATGGAAGTATGGACAACCAAAACGGACAACATAGAGGATGAGAAAGACAATAGAGAAAACAATAGGAGTGTACCATCCTATTACAGAAAGTTCACCATTCAAGATCGAAAGATAGTGCTGACATAGCTCAGAAGAGAGCAGCAGGAGAAAGAGTCTTATGATGGGCCAGAAGATGCAAAGAAACTAGACCTAGCACAACCTGAAGAGACACTGCAACCTGTATACATAGCAACAGACCTGAGCCGAGACGAGGAAGAGGAACTTCTTAGTCTTCTTTAGGAATATAAGGATGTGTTTGCATGGTCTTACAAGGACTTAAAGGGAGTGGATCCAACAATATGTCAGCATACTATCCCATTAAAACCCGATGCAAAACCAAGCAGACAAAGGCCTTACACATATAATGATACCTTTGCTAAGTGTATCAAGGAAGAGATTGATAAACAGAAAGATGCAGAGTTTAACAATGAGATAGAACACACTGACTGAATATCCGAAATCATTGATGTACCAAAAAAGAATGGCAAACTCTGAGTGTGTGTCAACCTCAAAAAAGTCAATGCAGTCACAATAAGGGATAGTTATCTCTTGCTAATTACGGACCACGTCCTTGAATGAGTGGCAGGAAAGCATGCATATTCCTTCTTGGATGGACTCTCTGGTTACAATCAACTTGCAATTGCACCCGAGGACCAATATAAAACGGCATTTGCCACAGAATAGGGCATATTTGCATATCGGGTCATGCCCTTTGGGTTAACAAATGCTCCTGCCACATTTCAAAGATTGATGGCACATGCCTTCAATGAGTATTTGAGGAATTTCTTGAAAATCTATATGGATGACCTATGTGTACACTCTTTTTGCAAAGAGAGGAACATGTGGAACACCTCAAAAAGGTATTCAAGAAATGTAGGACATATAGGATTTGTCTTAATCCAAAAAAATGTGTTTTCATGGTAAGACAAGGATGAAACTTAGGGCATATTGTCTCGGAACATGGCATCTCCACAAATTTGATAAGATTAAGGTGATCATTGAAATGCCTTAGCTGATCAATGCAAAGCAAGTACAATGCTTCATGGGACATTGTGGTTATTACAGGAGGTTCATACACATGTATGCCATTATTGCACAACCACTGTATAGACTTATCCTGATCTTTAAATGGACAGATTAGTGCGAGGAAACAATATCACTTGTTGACTACTTTTAAAGGAAACAATATCACAAGAATGGAGTCGATACATTGTTGACTACTTGGAAAGACAGATGTTTCCTGAAAATATCACCAAAGCAGACAGAGAATGATAGAAATAGAAGCTCCTAATTTTACTCTTCTTGAAAATCAGCTTTATAAAAGGGGAAAGGATAACCAGCTTAGGCTGTGTGCAACGTCGAACATGTATGTTCCAATCCTGGAACAAGCACATGGAGGGATTAGTGGGGGCCGTTTCTCAAGGGAAAGGAGAACAAAATTTATATTAACATCGGGAATACGGTGGCCAACATTACATATGGATGCAAAAGAGTATACAAAATGATGTGAGTCTTGTCAAAAAACCAGCATACCAATAAAACGGGATGAGATTCCCTTACGGCCAATGATGGGAGCCAGTGCCTTTGCCAAGTGGGGAATAGACTTTGTAGGACGAATATCACCCCCTGCTTACAAAACACATGCCCATTACATCATTGTAGCCATATATTATCTCATGAAATGGGTAGAAGCTAAAGCTACACAACAGGCTGATGCCAGGACTACTGCACAATTTCTATACAAAAATGTCTTTGTTAGATATAGTCTACCTATAGAAATTGTCAGTGATCAAGGCACACATTTCATAAATGAGATAATTGAAATTATTATTGAAGACTTCATGATAGTCCATATGAAGTCAGCTCCCTATCACTAACGGTCAAGCAGAAGCTACAAATACGACTCTATGCACAAACTTAACTAAGATAGTATCAGAGTTTAGAATGGATTGGGATCAAAAAATACATTCAACTTTATGGGCGTATAGGATTGCTTACAAAACCTCAATAGGCACAACACCGTACAACATGGTGTTTGGACTTAATGCTATACTGCCTATAGAATTCTTAATCCCAACCCTAAGAGCAACAAAATCTCTAGAGTGAATAGTTTATGAAATGTCCTCATGTATAGATGACCTTGAAAAGCTAGATGAGCTTTGCTTGAAAGCAGTAGCTTCTATCTACGCTCAAAAACATCGGCAAAAAGAATTTTTTGATAAGCATGTACGCTCCAAAAAATTCAAAACAAGACATTATGTCTTGGTTTACACGCTAAAACAACATGCAAAGAAGCTTAAAAAGCGAGGGACGGGAGTCACGGGACCGTTGTGATTAAAGACTTATCCCCAAATGGGGCTGTCAAGCTTGCTACATTGGATGGGGAGGAAATGCCTAACTGGATAAGTGGTTGCCACCTAAAAAGAGTTCATCTACCACTAACCCCAAGTATGCTCCAACAAATCCATCAAGCAAAGAAACGAACGCAAGCAAAATAGAACATTGTTACAGAAGCTTAAGCAGAGGCTAAAGAAAGGATAGCAAAAAAGAAGCTTCTTCAACGGCAACAACAACATGGACCACCTCTGAATATAAATGCAATTCGGGTCACATAATTTGACAACAAAGACCATACAGGAGACTGAAATTGATGTCAAAATTAGAAACAATCAAGTGAAGGCAACAACGATACTTGATTCAGAAGCTCAAGGCAACTTGATCTCCTACAACCTTTACAAGCAACTTCGACTTGACAACCAATTCCAAGAGACAAAGAACAAGCTCCAAAGTTATTCAGAATATTTGATTAAGGTTCTGGGATGGACAGTGCTCAAAGTACAGGTAAACCAACATGTCTATCCGCATAAATTTTATGTGATAGAAGATACGAGCACACAACATGCCGTATTGCTAGGGAAACCTTGGCAGAGAAAGTATAAGGTCCAACTTGACTGGAGTCAAAACACTGTGAGTATACAATCTAATGCGGAAGAACAGCAAGTTCCTTTTGCTACAAGTGCGGACAAAGGAGAGCAGTCCTAACAAGTCCCCCATTGACCCACAAGGGATTCCAAAGAGCACTTCAAGGCAGCACGATCAAGTCTATAAGGCAAAGACTCCAGTATACAACGGGAGCATGATATATCATAATCCAAAGCACAGAAGTCACCAAAGCGCACCCCAACAGAAATAACATGGTATGTACAACAAAGCTAACAAGTAGATTTGGGTCAGAAAGGATCAATTGACTAAGGAGAAGCAACCAAAAATTGCAGTTCACCCTCCAACGACATGTAATACAAACAGGAAGCAAAAACCAAACTCTTGCCAAAAACAAATATGGGTACCAAAGAAGCTACTCAGAACTCACAACCACCATACCAAAATCTGGATTTGAAAGCAACAACCACAAGAACTGCCAGTACCCAATGTCTACACACAACAAATGGCAAGTTCCAAACAACTAGTATCGAAGGTTCAGTGGTGGAGACCTAAGCAAAGAACAATCACAGATACCAAAATACTGAGCAACCTGGCTTCACAAACTATATTGACCATCAAAGAAAGAGCCAGAACACTCAAGAGCTTATTGTTCAGACGACTTCCCCAAGAGCATACTTCCATGCATTGACACGGTCGTCCAGGAGGACTTCGACTAGTAGGGGGGGAGGAACCGACACGCTACAAGTGTAAAAAAGGACACTATTTTCCTTGATTTTATGGATTTTTATGTTTGATTGTAAATATTTTTATAAACCCAAACAGATATGCCCTTAAATATTGTGTAATAACAAGATGACAGAGGACAAAAACCAAGATGAGCCTTTAGGTGTGTGTATATATCTAAAAATCGTAGTTTTCATGCAAAAAAAGTGAGAAAACAAAGCAAGTTAGCCAAAAATACTATGGATAGATGTATATAGTGGTTTGTTATGATATTACCTAATTATCTCAATTTTTCAATAATTTTTGTGTCAAGTTAGATATTTTCCTTTATTTTTTACTATTTTTCATCCCAAAACAAAGAAAAATAGAAAAAGCAAGTGAAATAACAACTTGGCGACAAAAGAAAAATATAAGAGTCATTAGTAAGCAATTGACAACTTATGGTGAAGATGGGGTGCAAATATGTGAAAAGTTGCGAAAAGCTAAATTGGCCGATCTTTGGCCCAATTGACAAAATATTTCAAAAATTGAGCAACACATTTCACAGCAAGATGGGAACACATGTCAAATTTGGTAAAAAGTGGTCCAGGAACCCTGATATAAGTTCTTTTGGGCCCACTTAATAGCTTATTTTCACTATTCACAAGTGAGAGAGCTTGAGAGACCTAGAGCAATTGGATCTTTTGCCACTCCGTACGACGCACACGACACACCAACCGGTGCTAGATATGAGAGGTAGACTCGTTACCATGAGCTTTTCTTGTTCTACACTCTCTTTGTTGCAAAAAAATTCAAAAATTGTCAATGTGGCTTCGCGGGAAAGAAACCTAAAAGGGCCCCGTAACGCATCAACCACCCAACTGGTTGCTACAAGACTTGATGGGGGGTTAACCCTAAGCTAAAAGAACACCTCTACGACCTCCAATGTGGGTTTAGGTCAATCTAAAAAACCCTAACCTCTTCGGACACGACAAAGACTGATCGAGAAATAATTGCCGAAACGACGCAAAACTTCAAGAGAAGATACATCTCAAGCATGTCTATAAGCCAAGTAAGTCTCCGTCCAAATCGGCCATCAAAAAGTGGGTCAAAACATTGGGCAAGGCTTCGGGACCACAAAGCGTCATTTGGGCCTCATGATCGAGATAGGTGTCCGTTTGCCACCAAACTTTCACAAGCTTCATCAACATATTATCAACAACCATCATGTAAGGTCAAACGCCAAGAAAAACTATCATCGACAGTCTCCTCAACAAAAGATGCTATTTGAGCGACAAATCGCCAAAAGGGGTGAGTCCAAAGGATTCATCATAGCCACAGAAGGATGCCCAAAGACATCCGCGGGGAATTAAAAGATCAAGAAGAATCTCTAAGAAAACACGGCCACAATGAAGAAATCCCTTTCGGAGACTGAAATACCAAGTAGGGAGTTTCAAAACTGATTACTTGACTTTTTAAAGTGAAAAACAACTTGCAGGGCGTAAGGCACAATCACCAAACACCTGAAAGCATCAATATCAATTTTTAACACTAAAGACTTCATACACATATGAAGTCTCACAAACAGATTTGGCACAAAAAACACTTTTATGAATTCACAGCATCATTCTACATATCCTCTAGATGGAACACACAAAATTTCATTAAATGTGGAGCTATTACAGGCACCCAAGAACCAAAGGAGTAGACAGTGGTAGAACAAACACAACCACTGACTGCAGAGGAGGAGACACGCCTCTAGCTTCTGATAGAGAAGAAAACAACAGAAGACCACAAGGCAAGCTTGGAATGGGAATCAAGAATGCTCCATTCTGTAGGAGTCCAAGGGCTGAGTCCAAGGGCTGGCCTCAAATGTACTTAGGGAGGAATGGATGCACCCCACACTCCCATATCCACTCCTAAAGTATGAGGTAACAATAGTCAGGAAAAGAGTCAAAGCAGAAGCCACAAAGCCAATCTATGAAGGAGATGTCAAGAATACAGAGGCTGCAGGTAAAGTGGTGGATTCTCAACCAAGATGGTGAAAAGCCTGGCTCCTAAAGTAAATAGGATTTTTGAAATACTTGGTGGAGGCCCCAAAGATCATCAGAGATGACCTCCTATTTTGCCCAATCCCTTGTGTGCGCACTTGGGCAAATCATTTCAAAATCATGAAGGCTCATCCAAACTGGCTTACCCATCTATGCCTACACCCACGGAAGGAGAGATAATATGTGTCTCTTATATGGTGAAAACCCTGAATGGCACCATTAAGATCTTCACAGGCTCTCTAGAATTGACATGCATCATGATCAAGAAAATCTGCAAAACTTTGTTGGCTTGCTTTGAAGTGTTCTCACTTTCCAAAGCTACGGATTCTACACTCCTATCAACGGGAAACACTGTCACTCCAATGACATATGATCTGTCAAAACAACCATTTCCAGAGGTTTTACATTTACTGCATCAGAGAATCATGTTTCTGCCCATCTATCACATGCAAGATTTTAAAGAAGCTTTCTACACGGGCTTCTTTACATACGATAGCAAGATATTTGGCCCAACAATCACTTTAGGGAATATCAAGTATGAATCGTACCTAAAGCTACTAAAACCACCACACTTCCACTGACAGCAGAACAGATCTCACTAAAGAAAAAGAGAAAGACCAGTCATGTCAGGGATGACATGGATGCGAAAGGGGGGAGTGTTGATGGTGAAATACATAAGAAGTTCCCCAATACATTGTACCATTATTTTTTGAAGCGGAATGATACCTTTGTAATATTTGAGCAGCCATTACACTTTGTGGGAACGAGCCTCTATGGAGGAATGTATATAAGTCAATTTTTGTAACCCTAAACCCAACTTAATCGAATCCGGTTATCACTGTGTGTGGTGTGTGTGTGTGTGTGTGTGTGTGTGTGTGTGTGTGTGTGTGTGTGTGTGTGAGAGAGAGAGAGAGAGAGAGAGAGTGAGAGTGTGATTTCTTCTCTTCCCTACGCATGCTACGGAAGGTCCATTGCTAAAGCAACACCACCATCATGTTAGCAATGGGGAGAGCTTCCACTCAACGCCAAGAGTGTGTGATTCCGACTACGACGCAAAGTGAGCTCCTACGAGCTTTGGGTTGAGTTTTCTTGCAAACCAGGTGTCCGTTTAGTGAGTTCTTTGCACCTATGGGTTCACGGTGAGTAGGACTACACATTAGGATCATATTCCACAAAAAATGATAACTTGTATTTTGCTTCCTATCTTTATACGCGATTGTCACAAGAGGTAGTTGGAGATCAGTTATCAAGTCACAGTCCATAGGATACTGATCTCATGCTAAGGAGAGTATATCTTGTGAGTTTTGTGGTTTTTGAACGCATTTGACCTAGGTTCGGATAGCATTAGCATCGTAGGCTGGATTACTTTCACTAGTGCATTCTTGAATTTGATTTCCTCTATTAAAGATTGTCTTAGAAGGTTAAGAAGTGGTTTTATACCCTTTTTCCATGTGCCTATGGGTTAAGCTTCGTCCTTGACTAACATAGAGTTGTTGGTTCTGTTCTCACCCCGGGGTTCACCCTGAAAAACTTACCGCACCACGTAAGTGCAGGGGAGGGGGGTTTTTTTACAAGTTACATGAGCGTATAAGTTAGGGGCAGGCCCCCAATAATTTATCTCCCAAGCTTAAAAATAAGGGAGGGGGTAATCATTTTTTTTTTTGGGGGGGGGGGATAGAAGTGAGAAAAGGAAAAAATGAGAGGAAGTTTTTGTTGAGATGTCGAGCTCTACACCTTGAGCTGGCATCCACTACGGGTCTTGGCCGCTTACGGCATTTACTCACTGGCGCGTTAGGTGACCGACACGGAGGATCTCTACCAGTGATTCTACAGCTGGACTACACTTATAGTGCCAGCCTAGTACGCTTCTAGTGAGTTCACACTTAGTGACCGCATGTACATATGTGCTACTTTTCAGCTTTAGCACTTAGTCATTTTGTACTCTCTTTTCTGTGAAGAATAAGAAGAAGCTTTCCATCTCTGTGTGCTTTGTGCTTGTCTTGTGTATCTCTCTTGCATCCTCATTCTTTACATGGTATCAGATCCTGGTGCAGGCAAGAGAGGCTAAGAGAGCAAGAGCATCACAATCCCTTCGTTCGCAAACCACGACCAGATATACAAGTTTCTGAACAGGTCTCCAAAGTGCAGTATACAGAGATTTACTGTACAAGTACAGTGGTTGTATGTACGCTTGATTGTGGACACTCGTTGAGTGTAGAAAGCGTTACAGGTACCACGATAGCAGGTTCAGCAGATTTGCAGGTTTTTGCAGATTGCAGCTATTTTGTCTTAGTGCTTCAAGATGTCTGACGGTTTCAGTCAGATTGTTATTGAGAAGCTTGAGAAAAATAACTACCCTGCATGGAATTTCAGAATAACAAATTTCCTAAAAGGAAAAGGTTATTGGGACTATGTAGAAGGAGACAATGAAAAGGAACCAGAGATTCCCGAGGCAAATGCTACAACAGAACAAAGGAAAGCTTTGAGGGACTGGCAACAAGGCCAGAGCAAAGTGATGTATTGGATTTCTATGAGCATCACAGATGGCATGATGGGCTATCTACAGGATGCTGAAACCCCCGCCATTGCATGGAGAAACTTAGGCAGAGTGTTCGAGGTGAACACCAAGGCCAGGAAGCTTCAACTAAAGTCGGAGCTAAATCAGGTTAAGAGGAACAACCTCTCAATCAATGATTATGCCTTGAAGATCAAGAGTATCATTGAGGCTCTTGGATCTATTAAAGTCTCAATGGAAGATGATGACATTGTCTGTGCATGCTTGGATGGTCTAGGAGATGAGTATGTACATTTTAGGTCTTCCATGAATACAAGAGACGACATCCCCGTGTTCCAAGATTTGATTTCTATGCTTATTCTTGAGGAGAAGAACCTTGACACATCTTCTTCTCATGGCAGAAATAATTCTGAACAGGCCTTCTATTCTAACTCCAACAGAGGTAGAGGTAGAGGTCGTGGTCGAGGCCCAAGGGGTTGCAGGGGCCAATTTCTGGAAGGTCAATCAAATCAAAACAATACAGGTGGCAGCGGAAACCAGTCTCAAGGCAGGGGGAGTCAAAGAGGTCATGGTGCAGGATCAAGCAGGCAGCAACATACTCGAGATAGCAGAGAATGTTGGACTTGTGGTGAAAGAGGTCACATGTCACGTGACTGTCCAAAGGGAAAAGCAAGTGGAAAGAGAGAACAGGGCAACTATGCATCTACTAGCAGAGATGCAGATGACAGCAAAAACGAGCGCATGTTTGTTATGCAGTATGTAATGAATACAATGACTGTAGAGAATTCCACCCAAGATTATGTTTGGTATGTGGATTCAGAAGCCTCTAATCACATGACGTCTTGTGGAGAGTGGTTTAGAGATATGCGCAAACCAGATGTGTCACGCTATGTGCAGACAGGAGATGACACAGCTCACCCCATTGCTCATGTAGGGGACATACCTCTAAATACGAAGAGTGGGAAATTAAAGTACTTAGCAGATGTACTTCATGTCCCAAACATTACAAAGAATCTTGTTTCTATTGGACAAATGGTTGAGCAGGGTTTGCAGATTCGCTTCAATCCAAATGGCTGTTATGTAGAAGATTTCCAGAATGGCTGTAAGCTGATCACAGAGGGCAAATGTGTGGGCAGAATGTTTACGCTGAATGTAGACATGCTTGAGGTAAAAGCTGCATTATTTGCACAGGGCACAGGTGTTGTGGCTGATGTTGACATTTGGCACAAACGCATTGGCCATGTCAATGAGCAGAGATTGCGCAGCATGCAATCAAAACAGATTGTAAAAGGTTTGCCCAAATTCAAGGTGGATGGTATGCATAAAGTGTGTGCAGCATGCCAGTTTGGAAAACAGTCAAAGGGCTCATTTCCACATGAGCGCAATGTATGTAAAAAGCCACTTGAGGTGGTGCACACAGATGTTTGGGGTCCAACCGATACTGCAAGTATACATGGTTGCAGGTATTATGTCTCTTTCATTGATGACCATACAAGGAAAGTATGGGTCTACTTCATGCGTAACAAAAGTGAAGTGTTTGGTCACTTTCAAGACTTCAAAGTCATGATTGAGAAGGAGACAGATATGCAAATCAAGACATTGAGGTCAGATGGAGGGGGAGAGTACTTCTCCAATGATTTTTTAGATTTTCTGCGAATGCATGGTATACGCAAGCAGTTTACATGCAGATATACTCCACAACAGAATGGGGTCGCAGAAAGGAAAAACAGGCACATTGCAGAGGTTGCACTTGCATTGATGAATGAGAAGAACATGCCTCATCATTTCTGGGTTGAAGGCGTAAATACAGCTGTGTACATTATGAACAGGACACCTACAGCTGCGGTGCATGATGTAACACCTGAGGAAAATTTTACAGGTACAAAGCCTAATTTGGCACACTTGAAAGTGTTTGGCTGCATAGCTTACGTGCATGTACCAGATGAGTTGCGTAGGAAATTGGATCCTAAAGCAGAGAAATGTATTCTTGTGGGATATTCCCTTGAACAAAAGGGGTACAAGTGCTACAATCCTACTACACGAGAATTACGAGTGAGCAGAGATGTAGTCTTTGATGAGATGAGCAGCTGGTACAGTAATGCACATGGCACTATTGGGGCTGATGTAAAAGATGATGTGGTTGTACAAAATGTGAGGCCACAGTCACAGATTTTGAGTGGACCACAAGAGTCCTCTTCTCGTGGCTCTGTTGAGAAACCATGGAATGGTAGACTACGTACGCAGGTTACTCCACCAACAGGTACAGGGAATGTATCACGAAAAGGAAAGGAAAAGGTTGATCTTATGGCTGATGCATCATCAGGTTTTTCACATGTAGACATGGATTCAGATGGTTCTGAACAAAGTCTTGATGAGGAATTTGGAATTCCGGCTGTCAGGACACCTGGTGTAAGGAAAGTACAAGAAGATGCTAGAGGGCAAAGGAGTGACCCAGGACCGCGCAGATCTAACAGAGTCAAAAATCCAGTTCAGAAATTGACTTATGATGGGTATCTAGCGCATCACCAAGCCTACATGGCTAAGGTGATACAAGATGTGGAGCCCACATGTTTTGAGGATGCAGTTGGAAATGTGCATTGGGATGATGCAATGAATGAAGAGATGGCTGCATTGGAAGCAAACGACACATGGGAGTTGGTGCCATTGCCAAGTGGCAAGAAAGCTATTGGCTGTAAATGGGTGTATAAAACCAAGCATAAGGCTGATGGTAACATTGAGCGTCACAAGGCAAGGCTGGTCGCAAAGGGTTATGCACAGACATATGGCATAGACTATGAGGAGACCTTTGCTCCAGTGGCAAAGATGATGACTGTGAGAGCTGTCATAGCAGTGGCTGCATCTAGAGGATGGATTATGCATCAAATGGATGTAAAGAATGCCTTCTTGAATGGTGAGTTGCAAGAGGAAGTGTATATGGATCAGCCACCTGGTTATGTCGATCTAGGTTACCCAGATTATGTATGCAGACTTCTCAAAGCTTTGTATGGTTTGAAGCAGGGCTCTAGAGCATGGTATGACAGGATTGCCAAGTATCTTGTCAGTATTGGTTTTAGGAGAGCTCATGCTGATCATTCACTCTATGTACGTGAGAGTGATGTGGGGATTGTGGTCTTTACCATATATGTAGATGACCTTATTATTGTTGGTGACAATGCTATGGAGATTGACCATGTGAAGGGTCTTCTCAAACAGGAGTTTGAAATGAAAGATTTAGGCGAGTTGCGCTACTTTCTTGGCATTGAGGTGATCAGGACTCCAAAGGGTGTATGGCTATCACAGAGACAATATGCTTTGGACATGTTGTCAAAGTATGGTATGGCTGATTGTAAGACAATTTCTATTCCCTTGGATGTGAATGCAAAGCTGAGTGCAGAGAAGGGTGATGTTGTTGAGGATGTCAATATGTACAGGAAGATGGTGGGTAGTCTAATCTACTTGACTATCATGAGGCCAGACTTGAGCTACACAGTAGGCTTGGAGAGTCAGTTCATGCAGCTTCTGAGGAAGCCACATTTGGATGGAGTACGATGCACACTTAGGTATGTGCAAGGGACTCTTGACTACGCATTGTTCTATGCAGCAGATGCACCATTAGCATTGTATGGGTATACAGATGCAGATTGGGCAGGTAGCATTGTTGATAGGAGATCTACGAGTGGCTTCATGTTCTCTTTTGGGAGTGCTGTTGTTACTTGGAGCAGCAAAAAGCAGCCTACGGTTGCTTTATCGAGCACAGAGGCCGAGTACAGAGGTGCAGCAGTTGCGGCGTGCGAGGTAGCTTGGCTACGCACATTACTTGAGGACTTGGGAGTGCAGGTGGACCAGCAGATTGTCATTCATTGTGACAACCTCAGCAGCATGCAGTTGGCTAGGAACCCAGTGTTCCATGCTAGGACCAAACACATAGAGGTCCATTACCACTACGTTCGAGAGCGAGTATTGGCGGGCGACATCGACTTGGTCTACGTCAACACAGAGGAGCAGATAGCGGATATCTTTACCAAGGCCCTCGGAGCTGAGAAGCTTTGACGTTTCCGGACTATGCTTGGACTCTGCGACATGCAGAGCTCGAGGGGGAGTGTTGAGATGTCGAGCTCTACACCTTGAGCTGGCATCCACTACGGGTCTTGGCCGCTTACGGCATTTACTCACTGGCGCGTTAGGTGACCGACACGGAGGATCTCTGCCAGTGATTCTACAACTGGACTACACTTATAGTGCCAGCCTAGTACGCTTCTAGCGAGTTCACACTTAGTGACCGCATGTATATATGTGCTGCTTTTCAGCTTTAGTACTTAGTCATTTTGTACTCTCTTTTCTGTGAAGAAGAAGAAGAATCTTTCCATCTCTGTGTGCTTTGTGCTTGTCTTGTGTAGCTCTCTTGCATCCTCATTCTTTACAGTTTTTGTGTTTCAAAATCATGGACTCCCAAAAGAGCTTTCCCTCAAACTTGTGAGTCAATAGCTACAAAGATACATGCAAGAATTAATAGTGCTTTGGATCAACTGCTTGTTTGGTGATTATAGTTCATTTGTTGAAGGATGAAAGCTATAAAGAGTTTGTATAGATGCAAATTTACATGGAGAACCTATCACAACTTTATAACCATGTTTTTTGAGTAACTTAGATGGGTCAAAATTGGACAAGTAGCCAGAGTGTAAGCTGATTGGCCACATAGTTTGAAAGTCAAACTAAGACACATTGAGGGTACATCTAATTATCAACAGAAGTGGTTCCTTAGTACATTTCCACTCACTATGCTACATAATCTTTGACTAGTTTTACTCAGTTAGATCATGTGAGACCTAAATTTTATATGTAAGATAGGGGTATGATAGTTTTCTTCATTGATTGTTGTATAAGC
This sequence comes from Adiantum capillus-veneris, assembly GCF_014529385.1. Classification (NCBI taxonomy): domain Eukaryota; kingdom Viridiplantae; phylum Streptophyta; class Polypodiopsida; order Polypodiales; family Pteridaceae; genus Adiantum; species Adiantum capillus-veneris. Next base: position 47,844,416 of record NC_140932.1, read on the forward strand.
GTAGAAAGGGGGGTCGTATTCCCTAATATGAGTCGTATATAGGGGTTTTATCAAAGTTTTCCGCTCACAGGCGACGTCCCGTTTTGCATATAGAGTGAATCCCTCGGGGTTCTCGCTATGCTAGCATCCGCTCGTGGCGTACCCGCCAAGAGTTACACTGACTAGAAGAAAATTCAACAAGTGAAAGGGTCACGGTGGCTTTCTAAAACAAGAAGAAAGTGATAAAATCATTGAATATAACTAGAATTATAAAAGGTGGAGCATTATTCGTGAATATCTCTCTTATTAAGCAATTGGTTCTTCTCCTCTCAAAGAAACAAACCAAAAATACTAACATAACTTTTGAAATTTGCAAGATTTTTGAACTAAGTTCTCACATATTTCAGTGGTTTTTCTTTCCTTTACCATGGTTTTCTCATTAATATATATATGTGTGTGTTTGTGTGTGTGTGTGTGTGTGTGTGTGTGTGTGTGTGTGTGTGTGTGTGTGTGTGTGTGTGTGTGCACGTATAAAAATAAATATATGTGTGTGCATGTGTGTGTCTATGTGTGTGTGTATTTATAGAATTTACTAGAATTATGCAAGGTGAAGCTTTACTTTAGCATTCTAAAGAAGTCAAGTGATGTGAGGATGCGACACGAAAGTTGAAATAAAAAGATCCATTTAATATATTAAAAAAGAAATAACATTTAAGGTAGGTCTCAATCATCATTGAAAACATTGAAAGTATGCCTAACTCAACTCTCCTCTAAGGCTTCTTTTAGAAAGCCAAAAATGGTCAATTAGTGGAGATAATGAGAAGATGCCTGATGTGAGGATGCAAAATGAAAGGTGAAATAAAAAGATCCATTTAATATATTCAAAAAGAAATAACATTTGAGGTAGGTCTCAATCATCACTCAAAACATGGAAAGTATGCCTGACTCAACTCTCCTCTAAGGCTTCTTTTAGAGGAGAAGGCCTTCTTTTAGAAGGCCAAAAATGGTCCATTAGTGGAGATCACAAGAAGATGCTTGAGGAGATTTAGAGGTAGAGGATTGAGAAGGGGGGGTAGGACACGTGGAGACTATGCCTCCCAATAAGGTACCTCTCTCTCTCTCTCTCTCTCTCTCTCTCTCTCTCTCTCTCTCTCTCTCTCTCTCTCGCGTCCTTTATTGACATAGGCATAGTGAAGATGATGTGGGGGGACGGATTTGTAGGTGAAAGTCCATGAATGGCAAGGGACGCTTAGGTGCAAGCTCACAAGAAAGGCAAATTTGCAGGATTGCAGGGATGTGTCAAGAGGTAGGGAAGGGCAACACACAAACGAGAGAAGCTTTTTGTGACAGGAGCAAGAACTTTACACAATTCCTTTTGGTCAGTGTTCCAAAAGAATTTTGAAAATTTTGGCTAATTTTGGAAAAAAAATTACTCTGCCTTTAAGTAATTTTACATGTTTTCCTCCAAATCTAGGTGGGGTTTTCATTTGCCTCTTGCTCTTGATCGGCATTTTTAAATTTCAAAGCAGCAGGATTGTGAGTTGAGACACTTTTCTTGAACACGAGCTTCAAGTATTAGCTCCACTTGATGCCATCCCATGGACTTGCAAATCACATGAATGAAGTCTAAAACAAGACATTCTTTAAGTTTTTCATGGAATGTTTTTGGGCTAGGTCACGTGAAGATGGTGCTCTTGCTTCCTAGCTTTGCCTCCAACCAAAGGCAAGCAATTAATACAGTCAAAGTGCCGATCAAAAGCACAACAAGGCAGCAAGGAAATGACAGCCGTTCTAAAGACTTGACGGTTGCTATCTTGAAGCAAAAAACTTCAAGCCATTTACTCCTTTTGATGAAAATCTTCAACATTAAACGTTGTTCGACACACAACCATCGATAAAATTTTATTGGGCAGTTTGTTGGATAGCAGTGCCATGCAACCTAGCCCTTAGTGTGAGTGTCACATGTCATTGAACCTAAAGGGTTCTATGTGCTTTTACTCATGTTGCCACAAACATTTATCTACCTTTCTTATTCTCCAAACTTTCACCTTGCTAATATTTGCTTATTTTGTGAAGGTAATGTTAGAAAAATTCACGTATCGACCTTAAGATAAATGTTGGAATTAGGGTTGTAGGCAAACATAAACGGCTTGGAGAAGACAAAGGAAGCTCAAGGCACACAACAGAGAGTGTGTTACTTAATGTGCAATGGAAAGATACATAGCCCACACACATCATTACCACATGTATATGGTAACAAATACCCCCTAGGAGTGATGCAGTGAATGAGAGCTGGCACATAGAGTATAGAGAAGTGCCATGCTCTGAGGACATGATCAGTCCACAAAGGAGAGTAAGCCCAAATATTTTCAAAAAGCTTCAAACTTCTCACGAGACAATGCCTTCGTGAAAATATTTGTAAGGTTTTCCTGTGTTGGCACATAAGCCAAGATGATCTCTCTTGTTCAGTGCCTCTCCTTGACATAGTGGTTATACACCTCAATGTGCTTTGTGCGAGCATGAAAAACTGGGTTCCTCGCAACTGCCAATGTGCTCTCAGTTTCAGTGTAGATAGTGTTGGTAGTGTCCTGTCCAACACTCAAACGATCCATAAGGCATCTGAGCCATACAAACTCAACCGTAGCTGTGAATACTGCCATGTACTTAGTCTCACAATTGGAAGTGGCCACATTAGGTTGCTTCTTACTCAACTATGATAAGCATGAATTGTTGAGCATGAAACAAAAACCACTCGTGGATACTTCTCGCGTGTCAAAACAACCAGCCAAATGTGAGTCCGAAAAAGCATGTAAGTCTGGTGGCAATGATCCCCCCTTGGGATAAAACAAGCCAATATATAAAGTGCCACTCAAGTAGCAAAAATCCTGGTTGCATACATAAATAAGGCAGCCAACATCAGCTTGGTAAAGAAGTGACATCGGTAGGATCACCAACATCATGAAGACTCAATTTCAAACCTATTTCCATGGGAGTGGCAATAGGTTTGCAATCCTCAAGTCCAAACTTACATAGCAATGTCTATATGTAGCTTGTCTGACACAAGGAAATACCACCGTCATACTGCTTAGACTATATGTCCAAGTAATGATGCAATAGCCCCAATCTTTCATCTTGAAAATAGCATTCAAATTAGCCTTAAGTTCAACAATATGTCTCTCATTTGGTCCAGTGATCAGCAAATCATCCACATAGAGAACGACAACAGGAAGTACATCACCCTCACGCTTTACATACGATGTGATTTTTGGTGGACTATTACAAAAGCCTCATTCAACCAAATGAGTGTCAGCCTTCTCATACCAAGCACGAGGATATTGCTTCTACCCATACCAAGCTTTCTTACATTTGCACACTTTATCCTCCTACCCTTTAATGACAAAACCACGAGGTTGTGCTACATAAACTTCCTCGAATATGTCACCATTCAAGAAAGCAGTAACAATGTCTCTGATTGATATACATCCCAGCCAAAATGAGCTGGCAATGCACATAGAAAACGCACAATGGTCATACGACAAGTGGGAGCAAAAATTTCTTCATAATCTATGCCTTTTTGTTGTGCATAACCCTTTGCAGCAAGTCGAGCCTTATAGCGATCAATCTCACCATCAGGCTTGCATTTCAACCTGTAACCTTTGCTTTCAGCACTATAACCAACAAAAATACATTTGACAGCCTTATCATCCAATCTTTTACGCTATGTTTTGGCACCAAAGCATATGCCAAACAGCCAAAAACATACACGTGCTCAATAGAAGGCTTTCTATTATTCCATGCTTCATATGAAGTCATAGATTACAAAGCTTTTGTAGGACCCCTGTTAAGTACATAAGTGGCATACGTAATAGCCTCAAGCCAAAACAAATTTGGCAAAGCTTAACTTTTGACCATACATCTTGCCATTTTTGTAAGAGACATGTTTGTCCTCTCAACAATATCATTTTTCTGAGGTGTATATGGAACTGTACATTGGTGTTTTATCCCATGAATAGCCAAAAATGCATTTAATTCATGAGACATATACTCCCCCCCATCAATCATAATGGAGGGTGCCCATAGTATATTTTGGGACATTTTCAGCTATAGCTAGAAATTGCTTGAAGCACAAAAACACCTCGGAGTTTGCCTTAAGTGGATACCACCATGCATGCCTGGAGTAACCATCAATGGAAGTCACGAAGTAAAGGTAATTTCCCAGGAGTTTGCATGGGCCCACAAACATCACTATACACAAGCTGCAATCTGCATGTGGCCCTAATTGAACCATCCTTTGGAAACTTAGAATGCTGCATCTTACCCAAAATACAACCTTCACAAACATGTTTGACAGGTGCTTCAAGAGGCAGCAAAGAAGAAACCATATCATATTTTTGCAAACATAGCAACCTGGCAATATGCAGATACCCAAAACGTGCATGCCAAAGTTTTTCATATGAAATAGTCTTAGAATCCACAACAACATTTGTGAAATTTTGTCGACATTTGTCATACAAAGTGAGCTTATACAGCCCACGACATAAAATGCTAGATGCAATAATTTCATCACCAAAACTGAGATTATGTACTTTACATCTGTCATCCACAAATTTGACTATAAGACCAAGTCTAGCAAGTGCAAATACAGACAAAAGATTTTTCCTTATCCCAGGTACATACATTGCATCAACAAGTGTGAAAGAACTACCATTTGTAGTAGTAAGCACAATATTTCCAACTCCCTAAACCGGATAAGAGGCATTGTTGGCACAAGTAACTGAATTTCCATGAGGGATAGACTCAAGAGAAATAAAAAAATCACGATGTGAGGTAATGTGCTTATTAGCACCACTATCAAAATACCACACATGTGAATCTACAACTGACATGCATGCATCATGGATATAAGGATCATAAGTGCACTCTGCACTAAAAGCCCAGTCTGCATCAACATCAACATCATTGTCTCCTTTCACAGAAGACTCAACAATAGCTGTATTTGTAGTGGAACCAACATTTGTAGTGGAGATAGCCTCTTTCTTCTTAGCCTCTTTGGCCTTCAGCTTAGGACACTTCTTGATCAAGTGATCATTATCTTTACAATAATGGCAATGCATCTTCTTTTTGCCCTTTTCACTAGAACTCCCAGGCTAATTGCTACCAGCAGAAGCATTAGGAACATGTGATTTACCACTCGTGGAAGAACCATGAAAAGTAGTTGAATTGTTGTTACCACCTTTTCGTTGAGAAACAAAAAAGGCACGTTCAATTGCTTGCTTTCTAATCTTGTTTCTTCTGCAAGGTGACTCTTTCAATTTCGATGTGCATAATGCATCAAACTTGACAACTTATGGATTTCCTTGGGTCACAAGTCTCCAAGTACTAGCAAAAGTCTGGTAAGAATCTGGCAAAGCATCAAGAAAAGTCTACACAAGGGAACTTTCAAAAATGACTTTGCCTACAGACATAAATTGCTCATTGATATCCTTGACACCAACAAGGAAAGTGTCCATATCATCTTCCTTATGCATAATCTTCGACTCCAGCTCTGTACGCTACAATGCAATTTTTGCCTCATTGCAACTTGCAAAAAGACCATCCGAAATATCCCGAGCTTGTTTTGTAGATTTCACTGAACGAATATGAGGAGTAATAGTGCACTTCACAGACAACACAATCAATGCATGAGCCTGTGCATCTTTTACATCCCAACGATCTTGCTTATCCGTAGCAATCCTACCACCAAAACTTGCAACATCCTCAACATTGTCTACATCCTCAAAACCATGACTTACATCAATGCCTTGCACAATATTCTAAACACCCTTTGACACAAGGACATGTTGCATCATATAAGCCCACATAGGGTAATTGTCCCCATCCAATCTATCCTCAACATTAAACATCTTGAATACATCTGTGTTGTTGCTAGCCATGGCAAATGTTGCACCTGATGTGAAAACTGCTCAAAAAGAGGAGAAACAAAGCGAGGAAAATATGTTCTATATAGCACAAACCGTAGAATATTGTAAGGACTTAATATTGCAAAAAACGGCACTCACAAAAAAATTGTGCAAAATGACAAAATAGCATACACAGTACTATTTGTAGTGCAAACAAAGGTAGAAATAATCCCGAATCAAAAATCTAAGTAGTGATGGGGGCTTTTCACAAGCCAAGCTCCCATACCCCTCTTCTCTCGTCCCCACCCCATGAAAACCCCCTCTTAGGGAGGGAGTGATAAAAAGAATTGGAAAAAGTAAGAAAAAAATAAAGTATGATTATGTAAATATATAAGAAAGGTAAAATAGGCCACCTCATGCCTGCAGGGCAGCCCATCCCCACCTTGCCTCCTTTTTCTTCACTGTTGCCCCGTCGTGTGTCCCTTTTCCTCTCCTCCACTCAAAAGGTCAACCCCCTCTCTCTTCCCCTTGTCCTTTCTCTCTCCCCTCAAGCTACCCCACCTCTCACCAATAATGCATTCTAACTCACCAATAATGCACCCTAACTCACATGCAAATTACCCTATCTTCCAAAATAGTATACCCCACCCCCCCTTTCTCTCTCCTATCATATCCCATGACCCAAATACCCCCCCTCTCTCTAAAGGGCGCCATGTCTCTTGTCTTGTAGCTAAATAACCTCCCCCACACTCAGTTTCACTAAAAAAAGGCGCCCACAGACCCATCCCCACCCGGTGGTTACTTGATTTTTCTTGTGTTCACACACATCTGCACACAGATTCACCTCTGAGCACACTCCCCTCTCTCCCCTCTTGTAATTACTTTATTCTCCATGTCACCTCTCACTTTTTTTTCATCAACCCATCTCTCTCTCTTAGTCTCTCTCTCATGAGACTGCTCTTCTGGCACATATACACACAGCCAGACAAGTGGGGCCCACAGTCACATGGCCTATGTAGATAATGATTTCTTCATTTCTAAATTCTAGAATTTCTCCCCCCCCCCCCCCCCTCCTCCCCTATATAAAGAGGGGTCACCATCACACAAAAACACACAACATCACCAAAGAACACACTATGCACTGTGTGTGCCTAGTGCACACACACACACCCACACCATCACCATCACCGTAATCACCATGCTTGTCTTGAGCATGACCTCTACACCCTTGGCTATGGAAGATGAAGGGCAACTAAATGAAGGATGATGGCCATAACCCTCGTGCGAGTCTTCGCCATCAACTCCCACCTATCTGCCATGTGCTCTACCACTCTCTCCCTTCTCATTCCCCTACCCTACGCTCCCCATTTCATCGCCTTATTCTCTAAATAAAGCTTGAGGTTTTGTGAGTATGTTTTCTTGCAATGTTTTGCCCATGTGAGGTGTGCGGAATTGCCACCTAATCTTGTGTTTGGAGTGAGCTTGTGTATGTGTGAAGGGTGTGCGGATTCTCCATCCTTTTGTGGTGCCTAAGTACTAAGCCGCTATACCCCCTCCCTCTCTCTCTCTCTCTCTCTCTCTCTCTCTCTCTCTCTCACTTGATCTCATTCCCTTTCCTTTTCATCATTACTCCCAAGCATCCATCTCTCTTGGATGAAAACTTTGTTATGGTGGTGTGTTGTTTGCGTCCTAGCCGCTGAAGCTAGGTGGTGCCCCCCTGTTTGCTTTACCATGACAGGCTCGAGGCACGCCATTCGGTCCCCGGTGTTTTAGAGGCCGTCGGGGTTCGGGGTTCGCTTTGCTCCCGTCATTTGGTGCCCCCACGGAGGATCTTTTCATGAAACCCTTCAGTTTACAAGACTAAAACCCCTAAACTATTGTGAATGGATGAATGGATAGCAGGATTTGCTAATTGGACGACAGAAGAAGAAGAGCTCCAAGCACAAGTAGACGAACTCCGCATCTCCATCGAAGCTCGAGTGCCAGGCGTAACGGTAATCGATTTGCAGTGGGAGAGTCAACCAACACGCCAAACCCAGTGGATATACATAGGCCAAGTGCCAAGAAGAAGAAGGAGAAGGTCGAAACCATGTCCGCAATCTACAACCAACCCACAACAACAAAATGGAAGGAGCTCTACACAATAGAGAATCAACACTATTCTACTTTGAGAATCGGGTAACTCAAGTCACCGAGGTAATTATCACAGTCAGTTTTCAAGTCGCACCTGATGCTGCAGCACAGATAACGGAATCATTGGCTCACACTCTCACTAGAGAAACTAGGGATCTACTGAGTTTGTTTCAGGAAAGAACACCACCCTCTCCCACAAGCTTGGACAGTGAGTAAGCACCTCTAAGCTTCACATGAATCAGTACAACCTACCTCAAGACAGATCACACATACCAACACGTGTACGCTCAATCAAGGTAATACTGGACTTGAAGGCTCACTACCAGCACGTCATTGACACCATGCTGGGTGGGGAGCAATTTTTTGAGGTTCTGGCATCAGATCAACCATTTGTCTTACCTTTGGTACAAAGCAATGTACCGTTTGAAGTTTTAATCTATGTCCTAGTATAAGAGGGTATACACGCCTCCTTGTAAAGAAGAAAAAACTTTTGCAAGTTAAGCAGTGTGTCTTTCTAGCTCTCTCTCAGTAATCATGGCAAGTGTAGCATTTCCAACATTTAAAGGAAAGAAGGGGGAGGATTTGGTAACAGACTTCCTAGATGACTTTGAAGTAGCATGTGTAGTGAGCAACAAAGATACGGATGAATCCCGGGTTAGAATCTTTAAGCATCTCATGAAGCTAGAAGCTAGATCATGGTACAATGCACTTCCACATGCAACCAAGGATGACTGGGAACCCTTAAAAACTGCTTTTAAGAGGCGCTTTGGGGGAGGTACCACTTCAGAAAAGTTGTGGGACAAGTTGAGAGACTTGAAGCAGGAGGGTCTTTTAGAATATGCCACGTATGAGTCCAAATTTGTGGATTTGTGGGAACGGTGGGTTGAGTCACTGGAAAGGGGAGAAGCTGCACCCGATTTCCTAAAAAAAGATCGGTTCACGCATGGCTTATGGCCGCTTCTCAACGAGAAGGTGAAAGGTAGATTCCCGGCTACGTACGAGTTAGCCGTTGAGATTGCTCGCCTTAAGGACAAGAAGCTGCGAATGAAATCCAAAGAAACCGAGTCAACAAAAGCAGGAACATCGCGTCGACCAGCAACTACGACAATCACCATACCACCACCACCGTCTCTTGGGGTAAGAGATGACCAACAAGATATGTTGGCCCATATTACCGACCAACTGCAAAATTTGTCTGTCCACTTAATACAACAAGGGAGGAGTCAAGAAAGAGATCAAGACCCTAGAAGAGCACGACGACAAAACAGGGAGTATCATTGCTACAACTGCGGAGAAGACGGTCACGGTATGTACTACTGTCCCAAACCACGACAAAACTTTAATAGAGAAGGTAGGAGGAACCAATTGTCACCCCCTAGAGAAAGAACACCCCCACCCCGAGCACCAACCCCACCAACACAAATTCTACGTCCACCCCAGACACCACTACAAGCATCCATTCCACCTCTTCTACCAGCCCCACCACCTGATCGCCCTGTAAACATCATAAGGCTAGAAGAGAAAGGAAAAGCCGTAGTAGTGGATCCACCCAGAGCAAAGGAGAGGGACAAGGGTAAGGAGAATGTAACCTTTTTAGAACCACTTGAGGCCATGACTGTGAAAAGAGCTAGGAGGGAGAAGGCTACACAATCAGATGATGACAGAAGCATGAGAGGAGAAACTAGCAAGAGGCCATCCAGGCCATGACGGAAATTGGGCATCACCGACTTCCAGCTAGGGGAAAGTTCTAAGCCCTATGATCTAACATTGGATGTGGCAAAGCAAGGACCGAAGATTACATGGCCACAGCTGCTACATCTTGCACCAAAAGTAAGGCGACAATGGTCTAAAATGGTAAGTACAAGACGCTCCAAAACAAAGGTAGCCGGAGCAATTTCGGGATGCAACATGGATGACATCCTTCCAATTGTCGACGTAAACATAAAAGGAAAGAGGGTTGGAAACACCTACATTGATGGAGGTGCACAAATCTGTGTAATGAGCGAATCTATGATGCTTCGATTAGGGCTCGAGGTTGACAGGCCTTCTCCATGCAAGGCAAAGATGGCAAACAACGCAAAAGTAAAGTGTGTGGGTGTGGTAAGTGCCCTAAAAATCAAAGATTTCAACACTGAGGTAGAGGTAGATGTTTTTGTAATGCCTACTAAGGGGGAGGGCTATCCACTAATTTTGGGAAGGCCATGGTTGATGGCCATGAAGGCAAAACAGGACTGGGGTACTGGCCTTCTACGCATGAGCGGTAAGAAAGGGGAGACAATCTACTACGACATGAGGATTGGCAAGCAGAAGCAAATGAATCTGGAAACATCAGCAGATGAAACCACTAGCGAATCTTCCAGTTCTGAGGAGGAGACCACATCCACCGACGAAAGTGACAGTTCCATTGATGTGATGGGTATCATTATGAAGGATCCACAAAGGGTAAGCACAACTGGTGATCCATCACCAAAAGGGAAACCCAATGAAGAGGAGAGAAAATCACCTGGCCTAGGAGGAAGTAGGTTGAAGGGTATGTTGTCTACGGAATTAACACTTGAGGAGAAAGATAGTTTTTTGCAAATGTTGATGGGATTTCCTAACCTATTCATTGACAACTATGAAAGAATCACAGGCATTACAGTGGTGGAACATCATATTAAGCTGAAGGAAGGGGTAAAACCAGTTGTGCAAAAGCTACGACGACTGGGGGTCATACAAGAAAAGGCACTCTTGGCCGAGGTAAGGAAACTGCTGGAGGTGGGATTCATCTATCCTGTAGAAAACTCAGAATGGGTGTCACCCGTAGTGGTGATGCCTAAAAAGAATGGTAAGTGGAGGGTCTGTTTTGACTACAAACCACTAAATGCAGCTACAAAGAGAGACCACTTTCCTCTCCCTTTCTTGGATGAAATTCTGAATGAAGTAGCGGGTTTTGAATGCTATACCATCTGTGATGGTTATTTTGGATACTTTCAAATACGCATAGCCTTGGAAGATCAGCTAAAAACCACTTTTATCATGCCATGGGGTTGTTTTGCATACAGGGTTATGCCATTTGGTCTCACAAATGCACCTGCCACATTCCAAAGATATGTCACATATGTTTTTCAACCGTTCTTTGGAACATCCATAAGAGTGTTCATTGATGATTTTTGTATATATAGCTCCCGTATTTCACATTTAGAAAAGGTAACTGAAGGTTTGGCCAGGTTGCAGAGCCTAGGTGGGCAATTAAATGTGGATAAATGCCACATTGGGGAGAGTAAAGTCATTCTACTAGGCCATGAAATTTCAGCAAAAGGTATCAACGCCGACCCAAGTAAGGTGTCCGCACTCATAGCCCTACCTTCACCAACGACCGCACGTCAACTGGTCTCTTTTCTACAGAAGGTGAGGTACTTAAGTAGATTCATACATCTACTATCACAACTTGTCCTACCACTGCAACAACTCACTCAAAGATCAACTTTCACTTGGGACGAGGAAAGTGAACATCACTACAACAAGGTAAAGGAGGTCTTAGCCACTCTGCCAACTATCTCACCACCTAAGTGGGATGAAAAATTCTATGTCACCTCAAGTGTTGGTGATGACTCATTGGGGGCTGTGCTACTCCAAAAGGATACGACGACATCTTTCATGAGGCCAATCTACTTCTCTAGTCGAATGATGACAGCAGGAGAGAAAGGTTTCACCCATGTGGAACACTTAGTCCTTGCTCTTAGATTTGCAACTACAAAGTTTAGGTCATATTTGTTGCCTAAGAAATTTGTGATTCTAACCACGGATGAAATATTTTCCTATGTTGTACAACACATGGATGTGTCTCCTAGAATTACTAAATGGCTAGTTCGTCTACAAGAGTTTGACTACACGGTACAGGTAGAAAGCACGACAAGGGCAAGTTTGGGGGGACTCATGACCTACCAAGTCTTTGAAGGGAAGGAGAAGCAATCTAAGGAAGGAGAAGTCCGATTACCTCCAATACCACCGATGGTAGAAGGAGCATACTCTCTCTACTTTGATGGAGCCTACAAGCGAGCATCCGACAAAGCAGCTGCAGGCATAGTGGTCTTTGATGACAAAGCGACAAAGGTATTTTCGTTGGGCCAATTGTTAGATTCACATTCTAACAATGAAGCTGAGTATGCAGCACTAACCAAGGGTCTACAATGGTGCATCTCGCAAGGTGTACAACGCCTTAATGTATTTGGGGATGCTCTACTTCTAGTAAGGCAAGTAAATGGAGCATGGACATGCAAGAATCCTAGTTTAAGGACTCACTTAAGTGGTGTAAAAACCTTGTTGGGTAAGTTTGAAGAAGTTCAAATACACCATATCCCAAGGGCTCAAAACCAAGAAGCAGATGCCCTAGCAAGTGAAAGACTACAGGAAGTGGTGGTTGGAGCAATAAAACTAAAGCTCCCTCTATTTCAAGGCAGTGATGCCTTGCTTGACATCATGCATTTTTTGGAAACAGGGGAATGCCCATCAGATTTAACAAAGGGACAGAAGCAATGGCTGACGCGGAAGGCCACAAGGTATCGACTCATCAATGATGGTTTGTACTGTAAGGGTAAGGACCAAATACTTAGGAAAGTCCCTCTCTCTCACGAAATCACGGGAGTAATTGCTAGCTGTCACGACGGGGATTGTGGTGGTCACTTTGCCCTACACATAACAAGTAGGAAAATCTTGCAGGCAGGCTTCATATGGCCTAGCCTCAACCGTGATGTACACCACTGGTGCAAAACATGTAAGTTGTGTCAAAAGGCCGGCACTAGGTCACTTATGCCTGAACCACAGACACCTATTCTCTCATATGGCCCATTTGAAAAATGGGGTATCGATGCCATTGGGCCATTACCTAGGGCCAACTCAAGAAAATTCTACATTATCATGGGGATCGACTACATGACTAGATGGGCAGAGGCTACAGCCACCACTAGAATCACAGCGGTAGAGGTAGCTAAATTTATCTACGAGCACATATGTTGTAGGTTTGGCACACCTTTAGAGATCATCTCTGATAGAGGGCCAGGTTTCAGAGCAGACTTGGTAGGAGAATTAATGCAGAAACTGGGCATTACAAGGAGGCACTCTTCACCATATTACCCTCAATGTAATGGCCTAGTTGAAAAGGTAAATGGAATGGTTTCTAAAATTATTACCAAGCAGGTAAACAATCATCCTGGAGACTGGGATAAGTATCTACTACCAGCTTTATGGGCCTACAGAACTTCATTTCATACATCCTTGGGACTCACACCGTATCATCTAGTATTTGGTAAGGAAGCAATCTTGCCCATTGAAGTGCAACTACAAAGTCTCAGAGTAATGGCAAGCCAGCTTCAACAGCCCAACATACATTTGAGAGATCACATCATCAACTTGGAAAGACTGCAGCTGGACAGAGAAGAAGCAATAAATTATTATGCAGCACAAGCAGAGCATAGACGGCTTAGCTTTAACGAGAATCTCTGGAAAAAAGAATTGAAGAAAGGAATGTTGGTGCTCCGCTACGACAATCGCTTCGACACGCGCAAGGATAAGAAACTCGTACTCCGATGGGAAGGTCCTTTCATCGTCAGGAAAAAGTATGCCAATGGAAGCTACCAGCTTATGGAGGCTGATGGAAAACTTCATAAAACCAGGGTAAATGGTTGGCGACTTAAACCTTATTTTCTTCGATTTGACCAGGCTCCACCAATTGACATTCCAGATGAGAACACACCATCAGCCACCACCTCCGACGATAATGATCAAACAGATGAGCTAGAGACATGAATGCCTCTAGCCAAAAGGGGAGGGCTAATGATGGGGGCTTTTCACAAGCCAAGCTCCCATACCCCTCTTCTCTCGTCCCCACCCCATGAAAACCCCCTCTTAGGGAGGGAGTGATAAAAAGAATTGGAAAAAGTAAGAAAAAAATAAAGTATGATTATGTAAATATATAAGAAAGGTAAAATAAGCCACCTCATGCCTGCAGGGCAGCCCATCCCCACCTTGCCTCCTTTTTCTTCACTGTTGCCCCGCCGTGTGTCCCTTTTCCTCTCCTCCACTCAAAAGATCAACCCCCTCTCTCTTCCCCTTGTTCTTTCTCCTTTCTCTCTCCCCTCAAGCTACCCCACCTCTCACCAATAATGCATTCTAACTCACCAATAATGCACCCTAACTCACATGCAACTTACCCTATCTTCCAAAATAGTATACCCCACCCCCCCTTTCTCTCTCCTATCATATCCCATGACCCAAATACCCCCCCCTCTCTCTAAAGGGCGCCATGTCTCTTGTCTTGTAGCTAAATAACCTCCCCCACACTCAGTTTCACTAAAAAAAGGTGCCCACAGACCCATCCCCACCCGGTGGTTACCTGATTTTTCTTGTGTTCACACACATCTGCACACAGATTCACCTCTGAGCACACTCCCCTCTTGTAATTACTTTATTCTCCATGTCACCTCTCACTTTTTTTTCATCAACCCATCTCTCTCTCTTAGTCTCTCTCTCATGAGACTGTTGTTCTGGCACATATACACACAGCCAGACAAGTGGGGCCCACAGTCACATGGCCTATGTAGATAATGATTTCTTCATTTCTAAATTCTAGAATTTCTCCCCCCCCCCTCCTCCCCTATATAAAGAGGGGTCACCATCACACAAAAACACACAACATCACCAAAGAACACACTATGCACTGTGTGTGCCTAGTGCACACACACACACCCACACCATCACCATCACCGCAATCACCATGCTTGTCTTGAGCATGACCTCTACACCCTTGGCTATGGAAGATGAAGGGCAACTAAATGAAGGATGATGGCCATAACCCTCGTGCGAGACTTCGCCATCAACTCCCACCTATCCGCCATGTGCTCTACCACTCTCTCCCTTCTCATTCCCCTACCCTATGCTCCCCATTTCATCGCCTTATTCTCTAAATAAAGCTTGAGGTTTTGTGAGTATGTTTTCTTGCTATGTTTTGCCCATGTGAGGTGTGCGGAATCGCCACCTAATCTTGTGTTTGGAGTGAGCTTGTGTATGTGTGAAGGGTGTGCGGATTCTCCATCCTTTTGTGGTGCCTAAGTACTAAGACGCTATACCCCTCTCTCTCTCTCTCTCTCTCTCTCTCTCTCTCTCTCTCTCTCTCTCTCTCTCTCTCTCTCTCTCTCGATCTCATTCCCTTTCCTTTTCATCATTACTCCCAAGCATCCATCTCTCTTGTATGAAAACTTGGTTATGGTGGTGTGTTGTTTGCGTCCTAGCCGCTGAAGCTAGGTGGTGCCCCCCTGTTTGCTTTACCATGACAGGCTCGAGGCGCGCCATTCGGTCCCCGGTGTTTTAGAGGCCGTCGGGGTTCGGGGTTCGCTTTTCTCCCGTCAGTAGATCGAGCTCTACGAGTCATCCCAAATTATTTTTCGACGTGCGAATGCTTGTCAAAGCTCACAAAAATCAAAGAAAGTGAGCAGGCATGTGTTGGAGCTACTGGCGACTAAGCCCGAGAGGATGCAACCTGATCTGATACCGATTGTTGGAATTAGGGTTGCAAGAAAACACACACATCTTGGAGAAGAGGAAGAAAGCTCAAGGCACACAACAAAGAGTGTGTTACTTAGTGTGCAATGGCAAGATAGATATCCCTAGAGTGATGGGTGTATATACAATGCACGCGAAAAAAAACTCCTTGTGAGGGAAAAAAAGCCACGATGGTCCTAAGTGTGTTCGCACACATTACTACCACATGTATCTGGGAACAATAAATATCCCACATTTTTTTATGTAAGATATTTAGGGTTTGTGTGAGCAAGCGCCCGCTGTTCACTCTAGTGCATGTTGCTTGCAAGAAGTTGCGAGCTAGGGGGAGTCATTTGGATTGCCTATGGCAGGCAGTGCTCCCGGAAGGACGCGTTTCTCAGTTGGTAGGGTGACATGATACTTGTGAGTCAGAGTTCTATTGTGGGAGGGGTCTCTAGTTGCCTCGGCTTTGTTGTGTCATACGCTTGCTTCAACCTCCCTACTTTTTGGATCTAGGTGCGGCCTCCCTACTCTCTCCCATGTAGGAGTTAAAGGTGGCCTTTGTTGTTTGTTTGGCTTCATGCAGTGGTGGTTTGGCTCTGGAGGGTTGGGGACATGGTTAATTCAGTGGGAGCGATGGTCGCATGGTGGGCCGCGGCACCCCCTTTGCTCTGGGTTGATTTCATGTGGTCAGTTTATGCTTGTTGGTCGGGTTGGTTCCGCATGCTGATGTAGTGCCGCTTGGTGATGGTATATGCTAGTGTGGGAACCTGGCTTGTTGGTCTGGTTGGTACTATGGGATCTCCTTTCTGATTTGGTGCTTCATTGGTGGTTGGTTTCTTTGATGTTTGTGGGCTTCCTCTCAGGGCATGGTGTGTATCAGTGCCATAGCAATTTCTCCATGGTGGCAACCTGAGAATTCTTTGAGGTGATGGGGACATCGGGCCCCACCCTTAAGTAATGTTAAAGAGTGTGGCAACGATTACTTTTATAAACACATTTCAAGATATGAAGACTTTTGGATGGTTATTTTAGCACTTCTCATTCCTTTCTAATGAGCCGTTTGCTACCATTTTTTTTCTTGATAGGAGTGATTTGCCTCCTTATAAACGTTCTTTGTAAATTCAATGATATTTTTCAATATAATTATGGATGTATATAGAAATGTGGGTTTTTGCATTAAGCCCCCAATGGATTTTTATCCACAACTAAAGACCCTTATTTGAGAAAGGATGTTCAACTTATTTATGAAGCTACTCTATATGATATCTTGCATATAAAGCTACACTCAAGCTATACTATATATAGCATTTGTGTCCCCTCTATGTAAATATATCATCTAGCATGAGTACTCAATTTACATAGGGGTTGCAGTCTTTGTGTATCATGTCTCTATTCTTCTCTTCCATTGTCTTTTCAAAAAGGATGAGGCTTGCTACTTGAACTAAATATTGATCTGTTTTGAACCATACCGTGTTATGGATATGGGATCTGTACATTTATTACTCAAGTGCTCATTAGGAGCTATGGTCATTTATGCCGGCCGGCCAATGTGTATTCATTTTTGAGCATTTGAAGAATCTATAAATGAAAGACGTGCAAGTGGAAAATACTCACTCTTGCACGAGGGGAGATTGCACCCACCCCGTGCTTGTGTGTTTCTTCTCTCATCTCGTCTCTACTCTCTTGTCGCACCGACATAGCACTCTGCTCTAGGAGGTGCGCTTGCAGGCTTCCTTTCTCTCTCTCTCGCCCTCTGTCTCTCTCTATTCGAGTACGGTGTTGTATACGCGCTATGGGTTGTGCTAGGTATGCCAATTTGTTCTTTTCATGGATTACAACATGTTATTTACATATTTTGCAGGGTCTCCCATGCCTTGGCTGCAACTACGAAGACGTGGAAGGCCCTATAAATACCAACAATAATGTATTGCAAACCATAAAACAGACAAATTGACATACCTGGAAATCCCATGAGAGCATAATCGTGTGGTACACGAAGAGAGAGATAGAGAGATAGAGATAGAGCACGTGCAGGCGCACCCCTAGAGCGAAGTGCTACGCCGGTATGTCAAGAGAGAAGAGAGGAGAGGAGAGAAAAATGAGACAGACACTGGGTGAAATCTCCCCCCATGCAAGAGTGAGCATTTCCCTCTTGCATGTATTTCATTTATAGATTCTTCAATGCTCAAAAATGAATACACATTGGCCAGCCGTCATAAATGACCACAGCTCCACATTGGCCGGTCGGCATAAATGAGCACTTGAGTTATAAATGTATAGATCCCATATCCATAACATACTGAGGGGTTGAAAAAGCAACTTCCCTCAGTTGCAAGGTGGAGTCGAGTGCGAGTTACAAAACATTGAGTACATGCCTGCATAGCACAATGAGTAACTAAAAACCAAAAGATTACGAATGATTAGTAGGAAGCAATTTAAAAGTGGAAAAATTTGTGATATGCGTATGGTGTGATGGGAGTGCATAAAATGAAGTGAAGGTGCATAAGTGTGGAGTGCAACATTTGTCAAAAATGTGGTTCCAAATAGACCACCAGTTGTCACCCTTCCAACTTTTCATAACAGTTCATCATATCCTTTCATATCAATTTATACCAAATGTGGTGGGCCAGTTTCACATATAATGTAACCACGAAGAGTCTTGCCTGACCAGGTGTTGGCACTCTAGTACACATGTATCAACATCCTAAATTTCCTTAACAATATTGCAGAGCGGAGAGGCCTGCCTCACAAGGTGTAGGCACTCTAAGACATGTGTCAATAACCATAAGTTTCCATAACTGTGGAGCGGAGAGTCCTGCCCTCTTCAAGTGTAGGAGCTCTAACATGTGTAGAAACTGTGCCATTCCATTTCAGTTCGATGCAGAAGATCTTTCCATGACAATGTACAATGTCTCAACCAGTGTGTTGGAAATGTGACCAAGGGTTTGTTTAAAAAGTTATACCTGGAGGTTCTTTGTCATGAAACCATTGCACGTAGCTTTATCTATAATAGGAACTCTCAAAGACAAAGCAGTAAAAATGACGTCTTGTCAATTGTAAAACTAATTGAAGGATACACTTATTGTATGAACATTTTAAAAGTTTGAAACAAGAATTGTTTACAATGTAGGGATGGGTGTCATGAGTAGAGATTAGTGTGGTGTGATAACAATACGAAGGTCAAATAGTAGTTCCAATTAAGAAACGAATCATGGGGCTTTTGTTTAAACTATTTGCAAAATTTGAAAAATAGAAATAAAAATTCAGTCCAACGATATGAACTTATATTCAACATGGGTTACCTTAATTAGCTACAAAGGATTATTAGAATTCATACAAAAGCAAATAAAGGAAACTATATCAAGTAATACACGATGATTATAATTTAATCTTGTAAAGACCTCATTAGGTGTAGGTGCCATGTGCCCTTAGATGTTGTGTGGCTAGTATCTCAAACCATAACTGAAATTTGGTTCATATTCATGTTACCGTGCCAACTGATATGACAATTTGTGATGGCACTTTTAATGATAATTGCGACTATTAAGCCTTTAGAGCACCCTTACCCAGAGATAAGCCTTAGATAAGCAATCCCAAATGAGTTAACAGCCTTGGACATTTACAAAAATTCTGGCATACACAAATTTCTATACAAAATGGCACCCATTTGGCTTATACTTCTTCCCCATAAGGTAAACTCACACACTCAATACACCGCAAGCTGGTACCCTTTACTTACACGACACCTGCACCATAACCACTTGCATACATGTCCTAGAGTACATGAGCATGAGATTGAGAGAGAAAAAATAAACTAAAAAATATATATACACTCAAACAATAAGTATATGGAGGTTAGAACTTAGAACTGAGCGGATGAGCTAAAATTAGAGCATGCAATACAAGGATGGATTCCACTAAATAATTACGCTACTTGTTGTGACTTCTGGAAAGTCTGCGATGGATAATAAATAGGAGAGCCCGACTGGCTTCCCCCCCTCCTTTTCCTTTTCTCGCAGCAACCTCCAATAGTCGACACCTCGGCCCTACCAACCAGCTTAAAGTGGAGGCCCCTCAATTTCCTTAATTGCTTTGACACAGTCCTCCGCGTTGGTGGTTGCCAAGGGAGAAAAGGTCGGTACACTTTACTTGTGTACTGTTAGCAAGCAACCTTCAGCTTGTGCAGCAACTACAGAATTTGATAGTGCGGTGTGGCACTATCGACTTGGGCATATGAGTGCCAAAGGAATGTAAATCCTTCAAACAAAGAAGCTTCTACTAGGTTTGAAAGAAGTGGACTTAGAGTTCTGTGAAGATTGTGTTTATGGTAAACAAAAGAGGGTAAAATTTCAAAAATCACGAAATGAAAGAAAAAATAAAAAACTTGAGTTGGTTCATTCTGATGTTTGGGGTCCTGCAAGTACACCATCACTTGGTGGCTCATTGTACTATGTAACATTCATAGACGATGAGACTAGAAAAACATGGGTTTATGTCATGAAGAATAAATCCGATGTAGTTTCCATATTTCAAAGGTGGAAAGCCTTTGTGGAGAATGAAACAGATACCAAGGTTAAATGCCTCAGATCCGACAATGGAGGTGAATATTGCAGCCAAGCTTTTGAAAGCTTTTGTGCTAGCAATGGCATTCGGAGGCAAAGGACAACCCCAAGGACACCTCAACAAAATGGGATTTTGGAAAGGATGAACAGGACAATCATGGAGCGAGTACGAAGCATGCGGCTAAATGCAGGCCTACCACTTGAGCTTTGGGCGGAAGCTGTAAGTATGTATGTGTACTTAATCAACCGGTCACCCTCAACGACATTGGATGGGGGAGTTCCATAAGAGGCATGGACAGGTAAACCGATGAAGTATGCATTTCTCAAAGTGTTTGGGTGTGAGGCTTTCATGCACATAGATAAAAGCCTAAGATCAAAGCTAGATGCAAAGTCCAAAAAGTATTTCTTCATTGGCTATGGATAAGGTGACTTTGGGTATTGCCTATGGAATCCTGAAGATGGTAAAATCTTAAGAAGTAGGGATGTAAATTTTAACGAACAAAATATGTACAAAGATTACTTGGAAAGAAAACAAACAAAAGAAACAAGTGATGAGTACATGGAGCTTGAGGACGGTGAAGACTCAAGGACTGCAAACGGTGACAATGTGCAACAACGTCAACCAAATGAGGAGCCTAAACCTATTCCCCGAAGATCTACAAGAGCAAGTAGACCTCCAGAAAGGTTTGTTCCTTCCTTCAACCATCTCTTGATCTCAGATTCTGGAGAGCCAGAATCATACGAAGAAGCTATGCAACATGAATCCAAAGAAGAATGGACGAAGAGCATGCAAGTGGAGATGGACTCACTACATCGCAACCAAACATGGGAGTTGGTTGAGTTGCCTAAAGGTAAGCGGGCACTTCAAAACAAATGGGTGTACAAGCTGAAGGAAGAAGAAGGTGGGAAGAAAAGATACAAGTCTAGGCTTGTGGTAAAAGGGTTTTCTCAAAAGAAAGGTATTGACTTCAATGAAATATTTTCTCCTGTTGTAAAAATGAACTCAATTAGGCTTGTCTTAAGCCTTGTGGCTGCTCATGATTTAAATCTCGAGCAAATGGATGTAAATATGGCATTCCCTCACGGTGACTTAGAGGAGGAAATCTACATGCTTCAACCAAAGGGGTATGAAGTAAAAGGTAAGGAGAAAATGGTTTGCAGATTAAAGAAGAGCTTGTATGGTTTAAAGCAAGCATCAAGACAATGGTACTTGAAGTTTGATCGATGGATGTTGGATCATGGATTCACAAGATGCAACTCAGATCACTGTGTCTACACGAAGAATTTGGGAGATGGGAAGTTCATCATCCTAATGTTGTATGTTGATGACATGCTAATTGCAAGTGCTAACATGCAGGACATCAAAGACCTAAAAGAGGAGCTGTCTAAATCTTTTTCAATGAAAGATTTAGGTGCTGCAAAGAGGATACTTGGTATGAAAATATCAAGGGACAGGACGAAGAAGACAATATAGCTATCTCAAGAAGATTCCATCAAGAAGGTACTAGAAAGGTTTGCAATGAAAAATGCAAAACCAGTTTCTACACCTTTGGCTGGTCATTTTAAACTAACGAAGGATATGTGTCCAAAGACACAAGAGGAGATAGCCTATATGTCTAAAGTTCCATATACTGCAGCGGTAGGTTCTCTAATGTATGCTATGGTCTGGACAAGGCCAGACATTGCACATGCAGTGGGAGTTGTGAGTAGGTTCATGGACAACCCAGGTAAAGAGCATTGGCAAGCTGTGAAGTGGATACTTAGGTATCTAAAAGGGATAACAACAAATGCTTTGTATTTTGGAGGAACTTATATTTTTCTAGAAGGGTATGTTGATGCAGATATGGCAGGTGACAAAGATACTCGAAGGAGAACTACTGGCTATGTGTTCACGGTTGGAGGCACAGCAGTAAGCTGAGCTTCAAAGCTGCAGAAAGTGGTTTCACTTTCTACCATGGAAGCAGGGTATGTAGCAATGACGGAGGCAAGCAAAGAAATTATGTGGCTTCACAGATTCTTAGAAGAGCTTGGATTTAAACATGACAATTGTGTCTAGTACAGTGATAGCCAAAGCGCTATCCATCTTGCGAAGAACTCGGCCTTTCATTCAAGGACAAAGCACATTGAGGTGAGATATCACTTCATACGCACTCTTTTGGAAGAGAGACAGCTAAAGCTAGGAAAGGTGCATACAAGTGAAAATCCTGCAGACATGTTTACAAAGGTGGTCAACAAGGAGAAGTTGAGCTTTTGCTCATCTTCAATCAGCATTCAAGGATAAGAAGCCAAAATGGAAACCAGTCTCACAGGTTTGGTTCGGAGATCAGTCTCCAAGTGGGAGATTGTTAAGTATGGAGCCTGATTTACCCTTGTAATTTTCTGTGGTAAAAGCGCACATTTGTAAGGCCCCCATTATGAGGAGAAGCCATCGTGCATGAAGGTAAATCACTCACCGGAAACCAAAATTTTCACAGTCAAAAACCAGGGGCAACTTTAGGGAATATTCCTTTTTCCCTCGCCGGAATATTCCTTTTCGTCGGAATATTATGGCCAGACGGTGGCCAGAAAGTGGTCGGAAAACAACCGATCGGTTGGCCGGTGGCCGGTAGTCAATGGCCAGTGGTGGCCGGTGGCCGAATTCAAAAGCGGACTTGTCTTTTCAAGGGAGGCCACACATGGGCGGATTGGAGGGTCCGATTTGGACTTATTCGCACAAGGGCGGCTACACATGGCTGCCTCTCATAAGAGAGGGCAGCCCTTTTGGCCTATAAAAGGAGGCCATTTCTACACACATTTCAGAGTGTGAAGTTAATGCAACAAGGTTAGTGTGATGTGGTGAGAGTGAAGCAAGGGCGGGAGCTTCATTAAGGGTATAATCCCTTTGTAAACTACTTCTTGTTTTGAAGTACTAAAGCCATTGAGTGGCTGCTTTCCCGTGGACGTAGCCCACATTGGGTGAACCACGTATATCGTGTGTACTCTCTCTCTCTCTCTCTCTCTGTACTCTATAATCTCATGTATGTAAATATGTCTCTCTCCATTAAGTAATCTACTCAATTATCTATTTAGCTACGTCTTATTTCCTAACACAAAATTTTATCACAATCGCTTATGTGATTTACCACAAACCTGCAACATCCCCTGAGATCCAAAGCTTCATCTTTTTCACTTTCTTCACATCCTTTGATAGGAAAATCATCAATGAAAGGCATTGTGATTTGAAGAATAAAGTCACGTAAGACCTTATTCATCCCATTCATTATATGTGAGACCGAGTTGGTTGTTCCCTGTGGCAAGGTAGTGACATACTTACCAAACCCAAAGGTGTCCTCATGGTTGTCAAGTCTCTGCTTTTGATTGCAAGTTGAAATTGATCATACCTTGAGTAGAGATCCCCCATCGAGTAGATTGCCCTTCCTGCAAATGCCTCTGCAAACTCATCCACAATGGACCTGTACCTACATTTCTAATTGTCACCTTGTTCACTGGTTGCATATCTTGGATGAAGCGTAGAGCACCATTCTTCTTTGGAACTGTGAACCACCTGTTTGAGTATGGAGCACAAGAAGGCTCCAAAATTCCCATTTTGATTTTCTCATTCAATAGCTCTACTAACTTTGGCAAATGAGCCTTGAATAGGCTGTAGATTCCAAGGCCCATGAGGGATTGTAAAAATCACCATAGGAGCTACAAGAGAAGGATCAACACATCCTATCTTATGTGGCTCAAATGCAAAATCCTTACCATGCTTTGAAAGCATTCCTTTATAGCACTTTGTCTCCTCCTGTGTTAGAAACTCCTCGCAACCAATTTGCAACTCTTGAAAAGACTCCTTTGTGAAGGTATGCCCGATCTTTTTAGGATTCCTTAAACTTGGTTGCAAAGAAGCTTGCTTAAGCTTTTCCCTGTTGTTGGGTGGTAAGGGTGAAGCTATTGGTTTCACCTTCTTTGCTACACTCTTGTATTTAGTTTCAACATGGACTTATGGGCCAACTGTTTGTTTGTCTTTAAAAGCTTCTATTAGTTGATACATTTCCATAGAGAAAACTTCCACAACTCATTTTCAAGATGCAAACTAGACTCCATTATAGCATCAAGCTCACCCATAGTATCTACAAAAGAAACTTGTTCACACAAACCCAAAACATTTTTAGTAGGCTCTAGCAACCCACTCTTTTTCATGCCTATTTGTACATTGTGTACATATTGCCTCTCACATCTCTTCAAATCTTCAAGTTTTGTAAAACATACTGATCCATTCCTTGTTACCAAGGAGCCAGTTGAGAAAGTTTCACCTATTTTTGGATCAGGCGAGACCCTTTTTCTTTCTGTACCACTGCAATCCTGCTTTACAATGGTACTTGGCCAAAACCCATCATTTCCCTATGATCATGAAACTCCTTTTTTCTTTCATGGTTTATGAGAAATTGTACAGCTAGTTTTCCATCTTTGCTGCGTATCCTAGCATATGCTCAACCATCGTCCATTACCTTTGTTTCCATTCAAAATCCCACAATGTAGGGCTATCCAAGGATGAGATGATATAAAGATGTATCTTGTACAAAGAAGTTTTGGTCAATCTTTACATCACCTATTGTCCCCTTCACACCTAGGCATGCTGCATACAAGTCACCGGATGAATTGTTTGCCACTTTTACCATCCATCCATGATCTGTGTCCATCGGCCATTTGCACTTGTTGTAGAGACTCTTTGACATTATGTTTATTTTTGAACCATGGTCAATCAAGGCAACAAATGGCTCTTCAAGTTCACCTACCTTGACCAAAGTTTCTGTAGTAGCCCTTGCCCAATGACTTTGTGAATAGTAGCTCCTAGGAATACCTTCAACTTCTTCATTATCATTCGCGAAATGCACTTGCTTCACTCTCCCACTAGATTGGTAGCATCCTACCACGCCTCATCATCCTCCTTATTTCGCAACTGCATCTTTTGTGTCTTCAAGGTTTTCCCTTCACAAGAAACTTCAGCAAGAGTTTGCCTCTTTCTCTTGATGATGTCAATGATCTCCTCATGGAATTCACGCTTTGCAATGCCAAGAACTTCTCCCAAAGTAAACTCAATCTTGCTATTCAAAATCCTATCTTCCAAGACTTTTTCTTTAAATATGTAGCAACCTCAATATTAGATTGTAGTTTGTAAGTTGGGCCTTTTGTCTTACCTTTTGTTGGCCCTTTCTTCTTTCCTGTTGTAGACTCCTCCATGAGTACTTCAGGTGGAGATGCTCCTTGTGGAGGGGGTGTTTGGGAAGCCATTGAGTCGCTTCTTCCTCCACTTCTAGAAGCTCTTTTTTATGGTTCTTCATTAGCATTCTCAAGTTTGCGCTTCCCTTCTACAATAGCCTTGTTTTGTTGGCATTTTGTAATGTAGGAATGCACTGACAATGAGTCCACTGGATCATTCCATCCTGTTTCTAGACGTTGTTGGGAAACAAGCAAACTGAAACACATCTATAACGATGTCACCCAAGAGCGTTGAAAGAGCACTACAAGAACACCAAAAGATTTGGAAAACCCCTTTGAAACACCACAAATCAAACAAGAGTAGTCCCCTTGGGAATTTACTGGCCGTTGCCCACCCAAGAGAATCAACCACAAAGAAGGAAGAAACTTGTTTAGGCACGGAATTATGGACGTCGCCTACCAATGCTCTTGAAAATAAATCTTTCCCCATTATCAAAAACCACTTTAAAACTCCCCCTTCAAAGCATACATCACCCACAAGACTTATGGTTTTCCACAATTCAACCTACATAGTTTTGCCCCAACGCTGCCATACACTGTAGGCTATAGAGAACAGGCCATAACTCCAAAAGATATGATTTTAAACTTCAAAAATATCTACAAACTCTGAAACAAAAGTGTTAAAATCCTTCAAATCAAACCCATGCACAACTATGTGCAAAATCAACGCAAACAGGATGATGTAGCAGGAAGACTAGGTGTAGAGAGAGCTAGTCGAGGGCAAAAAACTGCATCCAAAAGCATCAAGAGGCCAAAACGAGCTAAGAACTCCAATTTTCTGGAGTTTGGCTGAACTTTTATAAGTTTTTACATGAGTTTAAGTTATATACAAGTCTCCCTTCAAAAACCTCACTCACGGGCACTTACAACAGCCCGACAGCTGTCACTAGACTAACGACTTGTAGTGCATGTACATGTACTTGCTAAACCAAGTTAAAAATCATAAAAATATACCTTATACACCTTTTTGATACTCAGATTCATGTCCATATGTACAAATTTACAAAAAACATGGTTCTCAAAATGCGCCCAACAATGTATGCAATCACCTGCTTCATGTAGAATCTCTTTCGTAAGCTTTTCCTTTTTAGCTAATTGCATGACATTTGGCCAAAGTTGACCATGATGGTCACTCACCTCTTCGGCACTAAGATGCTCAATGTTTACTCCAAAAGTAGCTGCCTAAACTGAAGAGATGGCATGGTTAGTTGACATATCTTCAACTAAGGTTTGCATTCTCCCCTTCCCAAAGTTAGTTCTCAAGGGTAGACATGTCTCTCTTAAGTGGATTTTACCATCGTTAAAAAAGACAATATCTTTTGTCAAAGCATCACTAAAATCATCAGAATCCCTTCTTATATGGTCTATAATATCACACCAAATACATCAATTAACAAAACATTCTTTGGGTTGTTGTCTTTGCCTAGGAAGTGGCCCTGATGGTTGGCCTTTTTCTTCAAGCTTTGCAAGCTTCACCTTCAAGTCATGCATTCCCTTCACAAGCTCATCTAGCATAGACTCATCAAACTTAGGCTCTATAAAAGTAGGCTTTACCATTTTGCCAGAAGTTGAGGTTGAAGGACTTGTAGTGTTTACTACCATCTTGTCCCTTCTTCTTTGTCGTTTGGCAAGCAGTGAAATAGCACCTTCAACTTCATTCCAGTTGGTTTTTAGTCCTTGCTCAGCATCTTTATCTTCAAGAAGAAGCTCCAAATTTTCTTGAAACTCTTTACCTGCAGCTTGTAAGAAAAGATCTGTCTTCTTTGCATCTAGTGTGGCCCTTTTTGTCCTGGTGAGTTGCGCATAGCGCCGCTCAAATTCCCGAAGTAGCTCTTTTATTGATAGGCCTTGCTTGACTACCCATTCTAAGAATGTCCTTTTGGTCACTCTCTCATAGTCTTCCATGAAATATTCCTCTTTTAAAGCTACTTTGAGTTCTTCCCAGTTTCTCCCATGCCCATCTTTAATTCCCCTAACACGTTCCCTAATTTCTGGAGCAACAACTAGCTCAAAGCTTTGAATCATCTCACCTTCTGACACGCGATGCAGCTCCATCTCCTTCACATACTCGTGTAAGTACTTGGTTACATCTTTGCCATTGAACTGATACATTCTACAGACAACCACTTGACTGGACTTGGTTGCTGAAATCTCCCTTCTTTTAGTTGCATGTTGTTGTTGAATGAACATTGCAAATGCTTGAAACATTTACATTGTTGCTGGGTCAAAATGCATACCCTGTTGCTCAACATGATTACCCATGGTTACCCAAAAACTCTCACCCTGGCAGATCCGCGTCGGGTTCGCAAAAAATATGTCTAGAAATTTGCGGTCTTGCCAGGAAAGCACAGGGCTTTTGGCTGTGAGAGTTTGTGAGAGAACTTCAAAAAACTATATGAAGGAGTTAAGCCATAGATGCCATGAAGTCTAGGGTTTGGAAGGAAGTGCAATCAAAGAAGTCCCACTCTTGCTCTCTTTCACTCACACACACAAAGAAATAACACAAAACAGAATATCAAAACAACACAAAGATGAAAACATCAAGGCTACGGTCATATCGTATCATGGGTAATATGAAAGGGTTAATAGATGAGTTAATGGCGTTCCATCTTTGCCGACCAAACAGGCTATGAATTGTTCTTTGGAATTGTAGTTTTGTGCTTACCATAATATAAATCTTTTGTCTAGTGATTGGGATTAAATGTGTGTACAAATCCTCTTGGTTCATAGCAAGATAACTACACTTACGTCAAAAGAAAAGTTATAATCTATAAGAGGTAGTATGATGGGATCCGGTGAAAGAAGTATTTCATTGAACCTTTCTAGACCAAAGAGAAACACTATACGTTGTTGAAATTGTATTTTACGGCATATCCATATGTTAATTCTAATAGATCGCACAGAGTGGAAGCGATAGAAATTCTCATCATGTGGATTATTCATCTAGGGTAACTCTAGTATGTGCAAAATGTAGATATGAGAAAAGAGAAGAGAAGAGAATTTCCCTCCCAAGCCCTATTCTTGCCTGTAGGCAATAAAAATACTGCGGGGAGAGATGTACCTGCAAAGAGAACCTAGAATTTGTAGAGAGAATGAATTTCTAAGAGTGAGAGAGATAAGTTTGGTTAGAGAGGGAGACAAAATTAGATATATATGTTGGATTAGAGGTGAAAAAGAAAACAACAAGAAATCAAGAAAATATCAAACCAGTTAATATCTTACTTGACAAACCCTTCGGGAGTTATTCACCATTTTTTATGGAGAGAGAAGAAGAGAGAAGACTTAAAGCCTTGATTGATGCACCAAGTTCAAGTCCTTCTTTGATTAGAGCTTATCTTCCAAGGATAGCTTACAAGAATGTCTAGTCTTCCTCTAGAGTAAGTATAGGCTTAGGCTTATGTTTATGGCTAAGTACAATTATGCATTACTACTCTCACTCCCTCATGAATTCATCTCATGAATGGCTTGAATTCCTTGAATGTCTTTCAAGGAAGAAGAGGTCCCCTTTTATAGGTGAAGGGAACCCCCAAGGGTTTACACAAGAAGAGAAGAGCCAGTGTGAACAGAAACTAGAAAAGTTTGAAATGAGTTGTCCCTGCATGATGTCGACATCCACCCCCTCTAAACCTGCACATCCTCTGGTATGTGCCACATTCTCTCTTTGTAAGATCGGTCCTCCTGTACATCTTCCTTGCTTTCTTCTTCACTGGATGACTCCAAAGCTTCATCTTCACTTTGATCTTCACCTGTGTTTTCCTCT
This sequence comes from Adiantum capillus-veneris, assembly GCF_014529385.1. NCBI lineage: Eukaryota > Viridiplantae > Streptophyta > Polypodiopsida > Polypodiales > Pteridaceae > Adiantum > Adiantum capillus-veneris. The sequence continues at coordinate 47,873,533 of NC_140932.1, forward strand.
TCCTCCTCATCAACATCTTCTGGATCATTGTCTCCTCTTCTCTTAAACAATTTAATCCTTTTTCCTGCAATGGGAATCTTTACTTCTGTACCATCTAGTTCAGACAAGCTGTAAGTAGCATTTTCATGCACATGCTTTACAACATACGGTCCAAACCATCTTTTTGAGAACTTACGCATGACTGTGTGTTGGTTATCAAGGCTACTATCATACACTAAAACCCAATCACCTTTGTCAATTGCTTTGCTCCTGAGCCGATGTCGCTTATCAAAGTAGTCCTTGTTTTTCACCCTTGCAATTTTGAGTCGTTCATTTGCAGCCTCAATGTCTCTAGGTCTTCTCTCTAGTTGCCTTATACGTAATGCAAGGAGACCTTCCTTGCTAAGTCCCTCTTGCCAAGCGAGTACATTCCATGTGGGAATTGTATCTTCAATCGGCATCACTGGCTTTTGACCATACATTAGCTCCGCACGTATACAGCCAACTACTGAGCTATGTGTTTTACGATCAGCCCATAAAGCATATGGTAACAATTTTGGCCACTCACCAACTCTTCCTTTGCAAGCTTTGGCCAAAGCTTTGATGATAGAAGGATGCCCTCTTTCACTCTTTCCATTGCCTTTAAAGTTCTAAGCTGTAGTAAGAGAAAGCTTGATTCCTATTTGGAAAAGAACTTCCTTGCTTCTTCGGCATCCAGTTCACCTCTATCTGCAATGATCTTTCCCACACAACCATAACCGCAAATCACCTCATCAAGAAGGAATTTGCACACACCTTCTGTGGTTTTAGCTCTTAATGCTCTTCCTTCAACCTGGTTAATTAGGTCCTCTCGTGCAAGAACCAAGTATCTCATCTGCCAGAGTCCTAAAGGCATTGTGACTAGATCCACAACCCATTTATAGTGCATGTCCAGTGGATATGCAGGGTGCAATCCATCACGATGTCAAACATTTGAATACATATACATTTGACAAGTTACACACGACTCTACAAATTGAGATACACCTTTGTACATACCCTTCCACCACTATTTTTCTTTCAACTAGGAGAAGGTTGCCCACACACCCATGTGTCCAGCCCATAGACTCTCATGAAACTCTTCCATCAGCTTTACTTGAGTCTGTTTTCTACATATAACCCATTGTGGTGTAGCACCCTTTTTGTTTAGGATGCTTGCACAAGTAACCATCCCTCAAAAAGTATCCATATGCTTTCCTACGTATCCTCTTAAATTCTTGTTCAAACCAATCATCTTGTTTTGCTAGAGTACTCAAATAGCTTCCAATAAGAAGCGAATCACCTTCATAAATATCTTTCTAAACAATTCAAGTGGATTAGTCATGCAGACGTTGTTACCTTTGACATGAGAGATGGACTAGAACTTTGTGCCTACATCATCTCCCTCGTCAACCATCGGTGACTCATCTTCATACCTTGCCCCTTATAGCATATCTGCCACTATATTGTCTTTACCTGCAATATGCTTAAACTCAGGATATAAGGACTTAATGTAGGCAATCCACCGCAACATAGAAATGTCTGGCGTTGATCAGCTTGTAATCATCCCAAGAAGTGGTAGACAATTTGTTTCTACAACCACACATACACCAATTAGGTACTCTTTCCCATTTTTCAAGGCTATAACCATACCCCATAACTCTCTCTCTATCTGTGGATAGTTTCTTTGGCGAGCACTTAGTACCTTTGCTCCAAATCTCACCACATACCTGTGTCCTTCCTCGTCATCTTGCCCTATTGCCAGTCCAATCCCTGTAGGACTGGTCTCTACTTTCACAATTACTGGCCTTTGACACTCATAGTCTACCTTTCTCAAAGTTGGTGTTGACTGGAGAAAATATTTTAGCTTTTTCATGGCTTTTGCATATGCTTCTGTCCATTTGAACTTTTGATTCTTTCTAATCAACTGATAAAGAGGATCAGGTACATGTACATAATGTGGAATCCAAATAACATAAAAGACACAGGCTCCCAGAAACCTTCTAACTTTAGTGATGCTAGTGCATGTTTCTTTCATTCTTTGGATGGCATCTACCTTTGTTGAACAAGGTTTCCTACCATATGGCCCAAACATGTGCCCCACAATGAGCACTTCATTAACACCAAACATATACTATTTTCCTAACAAAGTAAGATTTACTTCTTCCAGTCTAGACAAAATTTTATCACAATCACTTGTGTGATTTACCACAATCCTGCAGCATCCCCTGAGATCCAAAGCTTCATCTTCTTCACTTTCTTCACATCCTTTGATAGGAAAATCATCAATGAAAGGCATTGTGATTTGAAGAATAAAGTCACGTAAAACCTTATTCATCCCATTCATCATATGTGCAACCGAGTTTGTTGCTCCCTGTGGAAAGGTACACATCCTTGACAAACCCAAAGGTGTCCTCATGGTTGTCAAGTCTCTGCTTTTGATTGCAAGTTTAAATTGATCATACCTTGAGTAGAGATCCCCCATCGAGTAGATTGCCCTTCCTGCAAATGCCTCTGCAAACTCATCCACAATTGGACCTGTACCTACATTTCTAATTGTCACCTTGTTCACTGGTTGCATATCTTGGATGAAGCGTAGAGCACCATTCTTCTTTGGAACTGTGAACCACCTGTTTGAGTATGGAGCACAAGAAGGCTCCAAAATTCCCATTTTGATTTTCTCATTCAATAGCTCTACTAACTTTGGCAAATGAGCCTTTGAAACCGGAATAGGCTATAGATTCCAAGGCACATGAGGGATTGTAAAAATCACCATAGAAGCTACAAGAGAAGGATCAACACATCCTATCTCATGTGGCTCAAATGCAAAATCCTTACCATGCTTTGAAAGCATTCCTTTATAGCACTTTGTCTCCTCCTGTGTTAGAAACTCCTCGCAACCAATTTGCAACTCTTGAAAAGACTCCTTTGTGAAGGTATGCCCGATCTTTTTAGGATTCCTTAAACTTGGTTGCAAAGAAGCTTGCTTAAGCTTTTCCCTGTTGTTGGGTGGTAAGGGTGAAGCTATTGGTTTCACCTTCTTTGCTACACACTTGTATTTAGTTTCAACATGGACTTATGGGCCAACTGTTTGTTTCTCTTTAAAGGCTTCTATTAGTTGATACATTTCTATAGAGAAAACTTCCACAACTCATTTTCAAGATGCAAACTAGACTCCATTATAGCATCAAGCTCACCCATAGTATCTACAAAAGAAACTTGTTCACACAAACCCAAAACATTTTTAGTAGGCTCTAGCAACCCACTCTTTTTCATGCCTATTTGTACATTGTGTACATATTGCCTCTCACATCTCTTCAAATCTTCAAGTTTTGTAAAACATACTTATCCATTCCTTGTTACCAAGGAGCCAGTTGAGAAAGTTTCACCTATTTTTGGATCAGGCGAAACCCTTTTTCTTTCTGTACCACTGCAATCCTGCTTTACAATGGTACTTGGCCTCAGTAAGTGAATCAGCTTTCTTTTGGGTTTTGCTTGCAAACATAAGTCATTGATAGTTACTTGAAGCTGCTTGTGAAGTTTCATTTCATTCGGTCGTCAATTTCAGCCGTTATGCCAAAATGACGCTTTGTGTGTCCGCAGCCAAATCGGTTGTTCCGACCTACTTTTTGTGATTCAAACTTGGAGATATTCTATGGTTGCATTGTCCTTGATGTGGTTGAACTTCCTGTGAAGTTTCGTGTTGTTTTGACAACTTTTTCCTGTTTGCCTCTTGCAAGCTCTGTTGACCTAGGGTTTTTCCAGTCGTTCTTTCTCGAGCTTTGAGTGTTAGAAACCCATCTTCTATACTAGGGTAACCCACCTATAAGTTCTTGCAAGGTTTGGTTAGGCGGTTGTGCCACTACCTAGCATTCTACCTCATTCCCCGTCTGCTCTTGTTTCTTGGTTTTGGTCAGTTTTCGCGACAAAAGTTAATGATAAGCATCAAAAGCTTATGGCAACGAGTCTACCTCTCATGTTTGGTGTCCTCTGAGCTCTCGTGGAAGTCGTAGAAGGTCGTAGAAGATCTGTGCTCCTATGGCTCTCTACTCTTCTCCAAGAAGGTAATAGTGTGAATGAGCTTGAAAGTGATGTGAAAAATACTTAACTTCGGACTTCCCGGTTCACTTGCCACCAAATTTGTCATGTGCTCCTATCTCGTTGTGAGATGCGCTTTAGGATCTGAAATTTCCCAAATCGGACTCCGTTTGACCTGTTTTCTTAGAATTCCGTTCACTTGCCAAAATTCTGCCGTTTCGGACTTTCCGTAACTTTTTCAGAATTGTACCCAATTTTTACCATGGGTTGCCCTTGTCATTAGGACCATCACCGTCTATTCTTTTCTTTTTTCCGATCTCATTTCACCCGCTTTTTTTTTATTTTTCTTTTACTTTTATTAAGAAAATCATAAAAAATAAAGGAAAATAACAAATTAAAGCCAAAAAATTCCAAACATACACAATAAATAGCTGGTAACCCTGTGTATATGAATATACACTTATTTGTGATTTCTGGACTTGGATTACCACTTTTTTCCACTTTTTAGCTCCAAAAACACTCTTATTTAGTGATATTTACACGTCTAGAGACCCAAATTCATCATTTGATCTCTTCTTGTTGCAAAACAAGGTATATAAGGGCATAAATATTATCAATATCCACAATTAAACATAAAAATTGTAAAATCATGTAAGACACTGCCCTTGTAATATAATTTTTGTTTTTCTTTGTTTTTTTGTCGCTTGTAGCTGCTTTGTAGCTCCTGTATACCTGTATACGCTTGTAGCTGCTTTGTAGCTCCTGTATACCTGTATACCTCCCCCCCTCCTAGTCTGAGTCCTCCCGTACGACTATGAAGTGTCTGTGGGTGAAGCATTGTAGTTGTTTGGGTCATAAGTTCCTAATGCAATTGTAGAGCGATGATACAACAGTCTTTCCAATAAAGCTGCTCTTTGTTTGATTGAAGGATTGGTGGTCGGGTTTTGGGTTGGTTTTGGCACTTCAGTAGTAGAATCAATAGATGGATTCTTCTTTACCTTGTTGTTCTTTTTCACAATCCAAATCTGCTTCCACTTCGCTTGTGCTTGCCACAAACTCTTTGCGACCCAAACCTGCTTTGTTCTTTGTGTTGATTTCCTCGCCTTGAAATACCTAGGAGTTTCCGTGGATTGTACTGAAGGGAGTTCCTGTTTACAAATCCTTGGGATCCAAATTGGCTTGCTATAGCTTTGTGCCGTCATGAACTTCTTTGGAATCCAGATCTATTTCACTGTCCTTGATTGTCTAGAATCACTCTGTTGTCTGGTATTGAAGACTCTGTTTTCCACCTTTGTGTTCTCTGGCACAACCTTTTTTGGTCTCCATACCAACTTTGACTCCGTTTTTTCCCAAGGTTTATCTATTATATTATTGCTTGTCTTCCTTATCCAATGTTGAGAGTTCCTCTTCGAAGAGCAATCCAGTTGTATAGAAACTTTTGGTTGCCATTGCTTCTTCTTTTTCTCTGGTTGTTGTTTACCTTTGTTCTTGGATTCTTCCTTTGGAGTTGGCTCTGCTCCTTTGGTGAACTTAACTGATTGACTTTCACCTTCGTATTTGATAAGCACTGATTTAGAACTCCAGTCAATCATTGCATTATATTGCTTCTGCCATGGTTGTCCTAGCAATAATGGATGTTGTGTAGCTTGGTCTTCAACCACGTAAAACATATGAGGATACACATACTGGTTAATCTGTATATGTAAAATTGTGCATCCGATAGTTTTGATTGAATTCTCAGAGTAACTCTTTAACTCTTGCTTGGCAGTTTGTAATTTAGTGTCATTTGTCAATTGTCTATACAAACTGAGTGAAAGTAGGTTAGTTTGAGCTCCTGAAAGTAGGTTAGTTTGAGCTCGTCTAGCTTTTCCAGGTCATCTATTCTATCAGAAAGCTCGTGCCCTGTCCACTCTAGATCCTTAGCCACCCTTAAGGTCGAAATCAAGAATTCTATTAGTAGGATAGCATTTAGCCCAAAAACCATGTTATATGGGGTCGTTCCTATTGATGTTTTATATGCTACCCTATATGCCCATAATGTTGAATGCAACTTCTGGTCCCAGTCAATTCTCGACTCATATACAATCTTCGTAAGGACCGTGCATATGGTTTTGTTTGTTGCTTCAACTTGTCCGTTTGCTTGTGGATGATACGGGGCTGATTTCCTATGGATTACCATGAATTCATCTAGAAGGATCTCTATCACTTCATTTATAAAATGTGTGCCTCGATCACTCACAATTTCTATTGGCAATCCATATCGTACAAAGACGTATTCATATAGAAATTGTGCCGTGGTCCTGGCATCTTCTTTTTGAGTTGCCTTTGCTTCGACCCACTTTGTTAGATAGTATGTAGCCACAACGATGTATTGTGCATGAGTCTTATATGCAGGAGGTGAAATGGGTCCGACATAATCAATCCCCCATTTTGCAAAAGCTCTTGCCCCTATCATTGGTCTAAGCGGCATATCATATCTTTTAAGTGGTACTTTGGTCCGTTGACAGTCATCACACCGTTTAACGTATTCCTCAGCGTCCATATGTAATGTTGGCCACCATATTCCTGCGGCTAAGACAAGTTTTGTTGTCTTATCACCAGAGAAATGGCCTCCACCTACTCCTCCATGAGCTTGCTCCAGGATTATCACATACTCAGACTCTGATGCGCAAATCCTAAGCTAGTTCTCTTTACCTCTCTTATAGAGTTGATCTCCTATTAAAGCGTAATCTCTAGCTTCTCTCTACAGATTTCTGACGAGCTTTTGACGTTTCTTCTAGGAAAGTTCTATTTGTGAGATATTCAACAATATACTGACTCCATTCCGCAGCGATCATTATCTGATATAATGTCGAATACTCTGCTGGCGGTTTTGATGAACATACAATACATACAGTGACATATTCATGTACGCTTTCTTTCATTCCTGGCCAATAGACTCCCAATTGTAACAAATTCCTATATGTGTTCCTTCTTGAACAATGAAATGCACATTCTTGAACATGTGCTTCCCGCAGATATATATTATATTCCTCAGGATTGATGCATAGTCGTAAAACATGATCATTTTCCAATTGATACAACTTTCCTGCAACCAATTGAAGATTCTTGGATTGCTGAATAGCAATATGTTTCTGGTTGTATTCTCTTCTATCAAACTCTCCTCCATAGGTTAATAGGCTAATGACATTTTGAGACCACTTCGGTATCATTTCTATGTTGAACAAGTACGCGTCTGGCATGTCGTCATCCACTCCTATAGGGTCTTCTCCATTGGTCAATCGCGAAAGGTGATCAGCTCTAAGATGTGTTTTTCCTTTCTTTACTACTACCGTGAAGTCGAATTCCAGTAAGATAATGAACCATCTCACTATTCTCCCGGTATTGCATGGTTTATTCACTAGGTAGAGCAAGGCTTGGTGATCCGTAAAAAACACAAACTTGTTGGCTAGAAGATAATGCCGAAATTTCTTCACAGCATATATCATTCCTAATCCCTCTCGCTCTGTTGTGGTGTAATTCTTCTCTGCATTGATGAGCTGTCGACTGGCGTAACAGATAGGAAAATCCATGTTTCCTTCTTCTGGCTGAGCCAGAATGCATCCTATTGCATATAACGAAGCATCTATATGCACATGGAATATCTTCTCCCAATCTGGTGATTTCAAGACTGGAGCAGTAATGAGTGCCTCTTTCAATTTCTTGAATGATTCCTCACACTCCTCTGTCCATTCAAAGTTCACTATTAGCCTGTAAAGTGGTTGGCCTATTATAGCGTACATGTAAATGAATCGTCTATAATATCCGCAATGTCCCATAAAGCTCTGTACTTCTTTCTCATTGGTTGGTCTAGGCATATCCACTATAACTTTTATCTTCTCTAAATCCGTGGATATTCCGTTTTGTGAGACAATATGTCCCAAAATTCTACCCTGTCTGACCATAAACACACATTTCTCAGGATTGAGACAAATGCGATACGTCCTACATTTCTCAAATACTTTTCTTAGGTGTTCTAGATGCTCATCTCTCATAAGAGAATGTACACATAAGTCATCCATGTATATTTCTAGAAACAACCTTAAGTATTCTTTGAAAGCATGCGTCATCAGCCTCTGGAAGGTTGCGGGAGCATTGGTTAGACCAAAAGGCATAACCCGATAAGCATAAATTTCCCACTCCGTTGCAAAAGCTGTTTTATGTTGATCTTCCGGTGCTATGGCTAGCTGGTTATATCCTGAAAAACCATCAAGAAAGGAGTATGTTGTTTTCCCTGATACACGCTCTAGAACATGATCAGTTATCAGCAGGGGATAATTGCCCCTGCTTGTTGCAGCATTCACTTTTTTTAAGTTGACACACACTCGGAGTTTTCCGTTCTTCTTGGGTACCACTACAATCGGAGATACCCAATCGGTGTGTTCAATCTCGTATATGAATTCAGCTTCCATTAGCTTATCTATCTCTTCTTTGATTCGCTTAGCAAACGTATCATTATATGTGTATGGTCTCTGTCTGCTAGGCTTTGCGTCTTGTTTTAGTGGGATTGTGTGTTGGCATATTGATGGGTCAACTCCCTTTAAGTCCTTATAAGACCATGCAAACACATCCCTGTACTCTCTGAGAAGACTCAAAAGTCTCTCTTCCTCGCCTGGAGAAAAATCTGTGGCTATGTACGCCGGTCTAGGTGTCTCACCTGGAGCTGCTAAATCAACTTTTTTTGCATCCTCCGGTCCGTCATAAGATTCGTTCTCCCTTCTCTCTCGAATAGGTTGGGTTAATACCACCTTCCTATCCTCTATTGTAAATTTCCTGTAGTGAGAGGGAACATCCATGTTTTCCTTGATTTTGGCGTTTTCGTCCTCTCCACTCTCAATTTCTGTTGTCCAAACTTCTTTCAGAGTTTTCTTCAGCTCTCTGTACTTGTTTCTATGTTCTAACTTGGACTCCGTGTGTTCTCTGTTGTGCTTGTTCTTTTCTTATTTTTCTGTTTCAGTTTTCGTTTCATTCCTTTGAACTTGATTTCTTGAGCTTCTTTTGTCTTTTCGTAAGCTCTTTTGCTCATTGCCTCTCATTCTTCCAGAAATCTTGTCCTTAACACAATCTTCCGCCTTTACTAGCATTAGGAATTGATTTTTTCCTCTTATTCTAGGCATCGGATTGGTTCTAACCCCCTTTGTTTTTCTCTTTGCTCTATAGCGTTTCTGGCGTTGTTTAGTTTGGTTCGGAAAATCATAAAATCGGACATCCGTTATAGTTTCTTCGTTTCCGCTTGAATTGTCCGTTGACTCGTTGTCTGCTTCATTTCCCCACTCTGGATGATCGGAAATGTCGTGAAACACCTCTTCTTCATCTTCCTTTTCCAGTGTATCGTTCTTTTTAGTTTCTTTTTCGAGTGTAGTTCTCAGCATGAAGTACGGAACCACGTCGTACCCGTCCTTGTCGCAAAATTTCGTTGTGGGACCATCCGGAATTGCACAAACATCTAGGGTTGCTAGAATGTGTGTCCATTCAAATGGTTCAAGCGTGTCCACTGGAAAGGGTTCTCCTATATAAGTTTCGTCTTCGATAGCCCTTTCTAAAACATATTCTTCTCGCCTTAGACTTCCACATTTCGAGGCTCCACACATCCATAACTCCTTGGGCTTACCTAACCAAGCTGGAAATTCGGATCCCGCCAAAGTAACAACTCCTCTACCGGTGTTCGGTTCACATCTTTGTAGCTATGGTCTCTCAGGTTCACACGTGTAGTGGTTTCCATATTTCTCAGGTATATGTGATCGTAGCCCCAATCTTGGACCATTTTCAATTGTCTCATGAATGGTCTTCCCAGTATGATATCATAGTTATTCTCCTTGCCAAAATCGACAATAGCAAAAGTATGTTCGTATTCAATGCCGCAAGAAGTCACTACGACTTTCTCTAATAACCCCATAGGTTTCTCCATGTGTCCATCTGCTAATTGGAGTTTCAACTTAGTCTTCCTTATTGCTGGTTTCTCCCATTTTTTCCAGATTTCTTTTGTAGCAATGGCTACCCGAGCTCCGCTGTCTAGTATTGCCATGGTGTTCACTCCTTGGAATTCAACTGGTAAGGTTGTATTCCCCTCTTCACCTTCGCAATACTTTCCGACCTTGTTTAAGGGTACAGGCTTAGTGTTCTTTTGTGGTTTGCTCAACTCTTGTATACCCTCTTGCAGTCTTGATGTTGGGTCTTTTATCCCAAATTTCTCCAAGCATTTTCCTACAGTGGTCCACATATGTGGTCTTAGCCTCAAAAGCTCAGCTAGAGTGATAGTGCATGTCACTGGTGTTGATAAGATCTCTATCAATCCTTGCGAGTCCATGACTTTTTCTTATGAGATTCTTCGTGAGGGAAGTGCTCTTATCTCAGATTTTGCTTCATACTCTCCTAAGTAAGAAGGTAAGGTATTCAATGAATGAGGTTTGCTCTCCATTGTTCTAACAGAGCCCCCATCTCCCCAGTAAGATTGCAGATCCAAGTCCACTTGAGATCCTGCCTCAAATTCCACTATGGGAGGATTCCTGATGTCCTTTTCCCAATTTGTCTGATTAGCTTGGCAACTTAGCTCATTTGCAAAGTTTGCCTCTCTCACTTGTTTCCAAAATTCATTGTAATCCTCATCTCTTCCGTAAGACCTCTGTATGACTGGATGAAAACTCTCTATCTCCTGATCGGTTGTGTTCAATACTATGCGGTCATCCTTGTGTGTATTTTCAGGCTTTTGTGCACTGGGAGTCTTTTCAGCTACCCGTGAAACGATAGTCTCTTGCTGAATTGGGTTTTCCGTTCCACAATTCATTGTTTCTCTTGGTGGTTCTAATAAGGCTTGTGCAGTCTCGATCATTCTCTGGCACATTTCAAGTCTCTGCTTTTCCAATTCCGCGTTTGGGTATGTCATCCACCTCTGTTCTTGTGTTTGGTTGTTCTTTAACCTAGCTTCGTAAGCTCTCATCAGTGCGTCCAATGGTTCGTGTGCTTTGTCGACTATCACTGATCCCCCTGAGCTTAAGCTCGTTGTTTCTTTGATACTCTTTTGTTTCCTTCTTTCCGGGCTCATCTCTCGTTTCCCGTTTTGACTCTCAAGTTTTTCTAATCTATCTTTAGTTCGCTTTAGTTCCTCAGCTAGAATAGCGTCTTCACGTTCTTTTCTCAACTTCATGCGTGCTTTTCTAGCTTTCCATGTGTTTCTCTGACTCCGCGGTCCTTGACTAACCACTTCAGTCGCTAACTTTCCATTCTCAGGTTCTCTAGTGGTTTTCTTAGCTTGAGCTCTAGTAACAACTTGCGTTGGTATCAGAGTTTCATTTTCAGACCCACTGCTGGTAGGAATAGTTTCTAGCATATTCAATGTCGTCTTTTGCACTTTGTTTGGATTCTTTGAACAATCCTCAATGAAGTGAGTAACCCCACACTCAGTGCAATAAGCGTTAATTCTAATGATTTCCGTATGTGGACAAACATTCATCAGATGGTCACCTCCACACTTGTAACAGGGTCCTAGTGCTGGTCTTTGTCCCATTTGATTCGTCCTTTGTGGATAGGATGGTCTTTGTCCTGTTAACCCCCCATGAGCTATGAACATCAATGTTCTTGCGTCCAAATTGTATCTCTCTTCATCAGAAGCACTTATAACTGTTGGTATTCCAACATTCCCAATCATGCCCCATGGTTCTGGTTGTTTGGGTTCTTCTGGTGGGTAATACACAGTTGGAGACATGTGTGCACCAGATTCTTCATAATAGGCTTGAACAGACACTAAGGCTTGTTCTTCCTGATTCTCTAAGGTTGGTGCATATCTAATGCCCACTGGTCTTGCTCCTGGTAAAGGTGGTTGTTGTCCCAATACCGGTTGCGGTCTTTCTATCCCCATAGGTCCTGGTACATTTCCCGTTGGGTATCGAGGTACTGGATGTACTTGAGGTGGTGCTAATTGAGCAGGAGGTGCATACTGACGCTCCCTTACATACCCTTTGTTGTAATAGCACTCCTCTGTTGGATGGTTTGTCCATTTTTGTTCAATAGCACACCATTTTAGTGGTTTTGGCAATGGTTTTTGGTATGGTGCAATCCTTTTTAGAGCATCTTCTATCATTTGCTCTACATTTGGCATGGTTGTTGTTTGAACATTCTTTTTAGTGGTAGTCTCGCTCGCTACGAAGGAAGAGCTACTGGATGCAAAATCTATATCCGCTGACACCTCTCCATAAACCGTACAGTTATCCACTAAGTACAATGCTTCTCTAGTTACTTGGTCGAAACTTGTACAAGCTTTCATGTGCAAGTCCTTCTTGAGAGTGTCGTTTCTCAATCCTTCAATAAAGAGAACAGATAGTCTGTCATCTTGTGGTCGTTCACGTACTGGACATCTCTCAATGTATTGTTTGAAGCGAAGTGAAGCTTCCTTCACTTTCTCGTGTTCTCTCTGTTTAAAAGCATATATTTGTGAGACCGTATTGTGCTTAATCCCTCGTTTTGAGAATTCCTTAGCAAACTCTCTTAGCAAATGGTCAATGTCATGGAATCCCCCTCCGTTCAGTGGTTGAAACCATGTCAATGCCGTACCTTCTAGAGTAAGACCAAATCCCTCGTATTGTGTATGGAAATCTGTTATCTGCTCAGCTCTTAAGACTTGCTTAAAGAGTGACATATGTGCATACGGATCTCCTGAACCACCATACTTCTTTGGCATACACTTGGCTACTTGAGATGGTCTCATACGTCTATGGTCTGCTACCAATCTCATTGCTCCTGTGTCCCGGCTAAAGCTTTCTCTAGCATCATGGACTTCATGGGTTACCCTTGTCGGTTCCCTTGCCCTGAGTCTACTACTAGGAGGTAAATGTGATGGTTCCGCTTCGAACCTTGGACCTAGAGTGGTATATGTGGGGATTGGAACTGCACTACCTCGATTCGTATCCATTGACTCTCTCGAATGTAATGATCCCATTGGTCCGGGCTTCGAGTACTGAGGTTGACTGAAAGAGTCAGCAGCCTGAATTCTTTGTCCTCCTGTTGTCATTGGGTTTTGCACTCCATTTGTTGGTGCTGGTCTTTGTGAGCTAGAAGTAACATAATACTGATGTAGTGGTCCCCCAAAGTATGTATATCCTTCTAATTCTTTCTTGCCCATTGTTGAGTATTGCCTCCCATACTTGTCGTAAGCGGCAATTTTCACTTCCGATCCCTCTGTGTAGGTAAAGACATAAAGTCTTTTTTGGTCTGTCAACTCTCCAGTGTAGGGTTCTTCACATCTATAATAGAGATCTTGCTCCCCATTATTATATTTGTATAGCCCCACATAGATGTTATCAATGCTGATCCTCGTAGTTTCATTCTCTCTTCTTAACCTCGCATCAGGGAAGTTCATTATTGGTGCTTTCTCCTCAAGTTCTTCATCTACTTTGGCTTTGGCGCCCATCAATCCCCACTTGTCCACAATGTTAGGGTTTAGGACTACCAAATACATGGTACCCTCGTCATCTAGATATCTATCTCCGCTATAGCTCACAGGCACTAAGTCCTTGAACTCACTAGGTCTATCTTCTATCTTTACACAATAGCGGTCCATTCCATCTTTGTAGATCTTGGCACCTTGCTCATTGCCGTACTGGTATTTTATGAACAATAGCTTCATTGTGGCAGAAGGGTTTGATGGTCCTGTTGCCATATTTTCTCTGTTGTTCAGGTTCAAGTGTTCCAAGTGTTCGGTGAAAATCTCGTCAGATCTCTCCGAAGAAGTATCAGAAACACTTCCTTCAAAGATCCGCTCTAATGGTTGCACCCAACTTTGGTTTACACTTCCCTCGGTTGATATGACACTTGCTTGTTCCCCTTGTTTTGGTTGGTTATTCTGGAGATTCCTGCCCGATCTCAAATTCATCAATTCCCCTAAAGGACTTTAACTTTTTCGTCTTGGCAATTTGTTTTCCCAAGTTTTTGTGGTCAGAATTGATCCAAACTGATTGATACTTGGTCAATTGTTTAATCTTGTCAGTTGGACAACTTCTGTTTCATCAAGTGAGAATTTTGTTGCAGTTATGCTGAAAAAGACCTTATACGCGTATGATGTCTTTTTTTTCACAGATTTGGACTATTTTGGTTATGCTCACTCTCAATAGCCCCCTTATGCTCTGTCCACTCACAAAATTCAGTTTGAACTCTGTTTGAGCAAGTTATGGCTAATTTAGGCTTTTCTTGGCAATTTTCCGCTTTTGACTTGTTTTGGGTCAATTGTGATCCAAATGGGATGAAACTTGAAATATAACCTCTAGACAGCTATTACAATGGATCTGTGTTGGCAAAGTATCAAAATATGTCCAAAATTAGGTCAAAGACATAATACGCGTATGATGTCTTTTTCATCAATTTGGGTCAAGACTTGATATTCTTGCTTTCTACAGTGTTTGTAACAATCTTGTCAGGTCAGATATCAAAAATAAGCAGTGGATGTGCTAAAAGACATAATACGCGTATGATGTTTTTTGTCCCAGATTTTGACTATTCTTGGTTTTAAGCCTTCTCCAATGTTTATAATTGATTTTCAAGTGTTTTTGTCAGGTTTGAATGTAAAAACAAGATCTGAATCCAAAATTTCCTATTCTTTGCGTTTCTTGGACTCCGACTTGTCTTTTTGGGTTTCTTTGAGTGTTAATGCTCTTGTTTTAAGTTGAAATTAGGGTATAACCCCCCTTTTGAACACTCTGGTAAAGTCAAAATTTTTGTTTTGGTCTTTGTTTGGTCATTTAGACATCATACGCGTATGATTTTTAAAGTTGCAGATTTCCAGTTTTTTGGCACAGAATCCTTCCTAAAGCTTTCTCAAGTGCTCAGCAACTCCCAGATACACAGAAAATTTCTCTGACTTTTGTTTATTGCAAGTTTCACTACTAACTCGACAGTTTAGTGATCTAACATGCAATCAACCATATCAAGCAAATACTATAATGATTACTAGCTCTAGCTCAGGATCAAATGAAGTCCTACCTAAGCTATTAATCATAAAATGGGTTTGGTAATTGTGATTTTAAAGAGATCCACTGCCACTCACGGACTAGCAAATTCTTCTTCTATCAACAACTACTCAACACCAACAAAACAACAAACAAATCTAAGCTAAACTAAAAATACTGTCAACACGGAAGACCCAGGAATACCCCACTTCCTAGTATCTCTCGAGATCTTCGGAGTCCACCACTCCTAAATCTTTTCTAACTAAAGTATACAAAGTAGTTTATACGACTCACCTCGTAGGATTAGTCTAAGGTCACCTACTTAGGGCTCTCGTCCCCGGCAGCGGCGCCAACTGTTAAGGCGGTTACGCCGCTAGCGGAAGCTAAATAGCGAGAACTCAACCAA
Organism: Adiantum capillus-veneris; assembly: GCF_014529385.1. Lineage (NCBI taxonomy): Eukaryota > Viridiplantae > Streptophyta > Polypodiopsida > Polypodiales > Pteridaceae > Adiantum > Adiantum capillus-veneris. The sequence goes on from NC_140932.1 coordinate 47,888,947, forward strand.
CAACAGAATTTGTCAGACGAGGACGGAGCTTGACCCGCAGGCGCATGGAAACAACTAGGTGGGTGTCAAATCACCTACTCGACCTTCTAATGACAATCACTACTAAGGAAATCAAATCTAAGTTCTAAAATACGCAAGTGACTGAAATCCGTACTACGAACGAATGCTATACGAAACAGGATCTAGAATCATTGAATCGATCTCAAACTCAAGGGGAATTCTATACACTAGGTAAGAACAACACCCTAAAGACTTGAACTGCAAACTCATCCTATAACCACTCCGTGCGATAAACGCGTATGAAGACAGGCCGAAATATACAGGTGACCGAAACTTGACCCTGATGGTACTAATGTGTAGCTCTACTTGTTGTGGTTCTATAGATATATTGCACGCTCAATTCCGACACACGAGTTGGAAGAAAACTCACACTGAAGCTCGTAGGACCTTACCACACATAGAAGCCGATAGCGCACACTCTTGGTATCTGTGCGTAGCTCTCGCCGTTGCTAACACAATGGCGGTGTCGCTTCTCCAATGGCGGCTCCGTAGCTCGCGTAGCAAGTAGATAAGACTCTCTCTCTCTCTCTCTCTCTCTCTCTCTCTCTCTCTCTCTCTCTCTCTCTCTCTCTCTCTCTCTCTCTCTCTCTCTCTCTCTCTCTCTCTCTCTCTCTCAGACACAGTCACGGCGCTCAAAAAACTCACTTTGATTAATAATCTGAATGCCTAGGTTACAAAAACTTTGGCTTATATACCTCAGCCTTGGAGGTGAGAACATCTCTAACTAATTACATCAGCAAGTGAAATTACTTCGGGATTACAAGCTGGAAACTCAATTGAGTCCCGTTACTTAATGAATGGCTCAAATCAAAATTAATGTCGGAAAGACATTTATTACAATCAATGGTTACAAAATGATGAGTGTGAGAAAAAATGTGGGTGTGATCCTCTGCTGGCTCAACAAGCACCTCTTCTTGGTCTTCAACTTCGGGAGGATCTTCAATAATTGGTTCAGTTGGTGGCTCTCCTTTGTAGGGCTTAAGTAGGCTTACATGAAAGGCATTGTGTATAAGCCAATGGTTGGGCAACTTGAGTTGATAAGCCGTCTCATTGATGGGCTTCAAGATTTGGAAAGGACCATAGTATCTTTTTGCTAGTTTAGCATAATACTTTTGATGGCCCGTAGGATTTTTGCCCGTCGTTTGCCTTAATCGAGCCTTAGGAAACTTGAGTAAGACCCAATCATTTTCTTTGAACATTAAGGCTCTTCTGTGCTTATCAGCGGCAGCTTTTTGCCTTTGTTGAGATATGGCTATAGCCCCCCTAATCTTTTGAAAAGATTCTTGTAGGTCACGGCTATACTCATCGGCGGCGAAGATCTTCCCATGTACTTTGAGTAGCAAGGCACTTTTAGGTCTTCCCTCTATGATCTCGAAAGGTTCTTTCCCCGTAGAAGTATGTACAGTATTATTGTAGGCATACTCTACTAGAGGTAAATACTTTTTCCATTGTGAGCGTTGATCTACTTCGGTAACATAAGTCTTGAGTAGATCGAGTATCGTAAGATTGGCTATCTCACTTTGGCCATCCGTTTGTGGGTGATAGGCCGAAGAGAAATTCAATCTTGTTCCTAGATTTTCAAAGAGACCTTTCCAAAAATTACTGGTCATTCTAGGATCTCTATCTGACACGATGGATGTGGGTAATCCATGGTGCTTGAAAATATGAGATACGAAGAGAGTTGCCATTTGATGTGCCTTAATAGTCTTTTTGACAGGAATAAAATGTGCTTGCTTGCTAAACCTGTCGACTATTGTCCATATTCCTGTATTCCCATGGATAGACTTGGGTAATCCAAAGATGAAATCCATGGATATACTCTCCCATGGTGAATTTGGAATAGGCATTGGCTGGAGTAATCCAGGTTGCTTCCCTCTATCATACTTGGTCTTTTGGCATACTACACATTTTGAAACATACTCTTGTATGTCCACTTTCATGGTAGGCCAATAGAAATAAGTCTCTACTCCTCGGAGAGTAGGTTGAATACCTCTATGCCCTGCATATGGAGGAGCATGGGATTCATACATAACCTTCTCATGAACGGAATGGGTAACACATGGTCTATTTCCGTGGAGAAGATAACCATCCTGCAAGGTGAATGGTTCCTATTTCTTCCCCAAAGCAAGGGCTGACATTATGTCTCTAAAGTCAGGGTCAGTAGCATACTCATCTATCATAGAGGATAGATCATTGTGAGTAGCTATAGACACCGCATTAACTTTTGGTCGTCGTGAAAGTACATCGGCAACTTGATTGTGCTTACCAGCTATGTGAGCAATATGGAAATTAAATTGCGAAAGAAAATTTGCCCACCTCATTTGTTTGTCGGAAACTTTGGTTTGCGTCATGAAATACTTGAGACTTTGGTGGTCGGTTCGTAGGATAAATGGAGTCCCCAATAGGTAGTGCTTCCATGTATCTAGGGCATGTAGAACAGCTAAAAGCTCTTTCTCATAAATGCCCAAGACTCGTTCATCACTATTGAGCCTTCGGCTCTCATATGCTATGGCATGCCCTTCTTGAAGCAAAACCGCTCCAAGGCAATCACCACAAGCATCACATTGGACCTCAAATGGTTTTGAGAGATCCGGAAGCACGAGGACTGGTTGGGAAGTAAGCTTCTCTTTGAGTTTTTCAAAAGCATTTTGCTCCTTAGCAGTCCATACAAACTTAACGTTCTTCTTTGTTAAGTCGTGTAGTGGTCCTGCTACTTGAGAGAATTTTGCTATGAAGCGTCTATAGTATGCACACATACCAATAAAGCTTCTTAGCTCATGTAGATTCCTTGGGTTAGGCCATGATTTTATTACCTCTAACTTTGATGGATCCACACGAATACCATCGTGAGAGATAATATGACCTAGATATTGAATCTCTTGAAGGAAGAATTCACTTTTCTTTTGGTTGAGAAAAAGTTTGTTTTCCCTCAAGGCTTGAAAAATCACTTGGAGATGTTGCTTATGTTCCTCCAAAGATTTGGAGTAGATGATGATATCATCAAAGAACACTCCAGTGAATTTACGATATGGTCTAAAAATTTTCTCCATGAGACGATTGAAAGTAGCTGGTGCATTAGTCAAGCCAAAAGGCATGACTAGATATTCATAAAGACCAAATGTTGTGCGAAACGCGGTCTTTAGGATATCTTCATCCACTATCCTTATTTGATGATAGCCACTCTTAAGGTCAATCCTACTGAAGTAGGTAGAGCCTTGTAGCTTATCAAACAGATCTTCTACCCGAGGCACGGGAAATCTGTTTTTGATAGTGATATGGTTTAGTGCTCGATAGTCCACACACATACGGTATGTACCATCTTTCTTTTGCACTAAAGGGACTGGAGAACAAAAGGGAGAGGAACTAGGCCTCACCATCCCTTTGTCTACCAATTCATGTACTTGCCTCATAATCTCCTCTTGTTGAGCTTGTGAGACTCGATAAGGAGGTTTGTTAGGCGATGAGCTTCCTGGAAGGAGCTCAATACGATGGTCATCATCCCCTCGTTTTGGAGGTAGGTCCATAGGGATATCATCGATGAACACAACTTGGAATCCTTTTAGAAAAGTAGACAAGTCTAACTCTTCTTGATTCCTATCATTTTCATTTGATGAAACATTATTAGCTTTTAGAGACTCTTTGACATAAATCATGTACGCAGAAACTGAGCTCTTCATTGATTTATCAAAAGAAAGAGGATTTACAAGTGGAATAGTGCGACCACGCTCACTAGCATCTATATACATGTTCTTTCCCCTGTAGGTGAAGTAAATTCTCCTTTCAGGGAACTTCATGTTGGCAGCCATGCGATCAAACCATGGTGCCCCTAGGATAACATCCTGATGTTGGAGAGGAGAGATGAAGAAGTCTTCTTTGTCGACATAGCTTTGGCCGGACATGAAGCCTCAACTTCCCAATCAAGGGAGTAACGAAGGCTTGTTGTCCCTTGAAAGCTGCATCAGTTGTTACTATATCTCCCATCTCAAAAGCTTGAATGCCCAACTTGGTGGCCAACTCTATTGATATGAAGTTGAGAGTAGAGCCAGGGTCAAACAAGATGAAGGCATCATGCTCTCTTACCTTTCCCCAAGCATAGGAGAGTGATGATCCTTTGCAATGAGCATCCTCTTTTGGAGCTTCGATGGTGGAAGCCCTAGAGTCTCATTGCGAGTATTCTTCTTGGGGCAAGAACGATAGCCATGTCCTTGCGCTCCACACTTGAAACACTTATGGTCCTTGCGAAAAGCTTCAAGCTCTTCAGGAGAGAGTTTGTTTTTACCTTTGTAAACTCTCTCCTTGGACCGATTGTTGTTGTTGGAAGTGCCTTGGGAATTATTTTGAGCATTGGATTTCCCCTTTGCATCATTTTTATCTTTGTTTTCCATGGGCTTGACATTATGTTTAGCCCCTTGATGGAAATTGATGCGTGAAGCAACCATGGTGTGATGGATTACTTCGGTAATAGTACCAGGCCATTGAGAGTTGATGTATTCGGCCATCTCTTCAGGTAATCCCGCACAGAATTGCTGTCTTTGCTCGGCAAAGTCTATCTTTTGAAAGACAGTAGCTTTGAGATGTAAATCCCAAAACTTGTCTACATACTTGTTGATAGACTCATGAGAGAGAAGCTTCAAGCCGCGCCATTCGGTAAGAACTTTATCTATAGTATCGCTTGGAAGAAATTGCTTCATGATGGAAACTCATAGAGTTTTCCATGTCTTTGGGGCTTCTCCATTGCCACGAAGGCTAGCCCACCATTGACGAGCTGATTTTTGGAAGTGCATAGCTACATGGCGTAGCTTGGAGGACTCTGTGAAGCCCTCGTCCCCAAAGGCCGCATCAAATTGCTGGATGAAGGCCAACACTTTGTTGGTACCACCAAAGGTGCCATCGTAGGTGAGAAAAGAGATACTCTTTCCTCCCTCCTTGAACTTCTTTAGCTTTTGTGACCTTCTCCATGCAGGAAATGATTTGCGATGTCCTCCCCTCTTGTATTCTCTAGGAGAATAGCCATAACTTTGATCGGAAGAGGAGGAAGGTGAAGAAGAAGGAGAAGAGGGTGACCTCTTCCTAGCCCTTTTCTTCCTTTGTTTCCTCTCTTGCCTTTCAGAGTGATAAGGAGAAGGACTATAGGTTGCTCTTTTCCTCTTGGGAGGAGTAGGCGATCGTCTAGACCGCCGTCTTCGTGGAGCCACCTCTTCAGAAGAACTTAGACTTTCATTGATTTCTTTCTCTTTGGATTCCTCCTCTCGAATGGGAGAGAGTCTTCTTTTGGGGGTCTCTTCAAGAGGCCTCCTAAGCTCTCTCTCCTCTGGGAAGGGAAGGGAAATTCCATAAGCACGAAGTTGTTGAGTAACTTCGGCTTGCAAAGCAGGGTTGCCCATAGCTTGCTGCAACCTAGCGACGAGATAATTCACAAACATGGTAGCATCATCATTAGCACCTTCATGTGAAAAATCAAAGCTATCAATGTTCATTCTACTCTCTTGATTATTGTCAGCCATGTTAACAAAATTTATGTTTATACTTAGTGTATGCTTTGGCAGTTCAAAACCTTAGTTTCCACTCCTCTTAGCCTTTGAAAATCGGCTCTTAAGTATCTACACCCACGGCTCAAAGTGGTTAATTATAGAGAGTAGAGGAGTAGGTCTAACATAGCAGAGTTGCCAAGGGCTAGCTCCTTTCGAACTTCTTATGGCTCAATAATGGTAAAGCCGTAGGCAAGTCTAAAAAGACTCCATTATTAAGTCCAAATCTCACGAGGTGTGCACCATCCCCCACATAGTGGGCTTAACAAAACCGATATTAGATCCCAGTTCCACTTACTCTATTATAACTAACAACATCAACCATTTATAGGCTACTTAAGGACCTCTCTTCTTAAGCAAGAAAAGAGAAACCAATGCTCTGATACCAATGTAATGGAATTTGCCTATTCAATTTGAGAGTAACGGAATTTAATGAGAGTACTTTCAAGAAATGATTTTGTGAGCATAGCGGGTAGACATAATTGAAGATAGCAACATAATTCTAGCAATTAGTTAACTTGGCATAGACAATACTTTTGCAAGACAGAGAATTTAGAGAACATGACAACAGTTGAGGACCGGATTTATGTGGAGCCGGTCCCCCCTCCAATAGGCATTTGTATTATGATTTCTCCCATAAAGGGAGACTTGTTACAATACATTCTTTGTGTTCCTTGTGACCTAGGTGACCCAATGAAGATGGAAAGCTTCATGCATCACCATCATAGCATAACCTAAACTTGAAGGAAGCTTTAACTATACCAAGCCTCAGTCCCAAGACCTCAAACACCTTCGAAGGTGGAGAGAGCTAGCAGGGAATGAGGGTAGGGAAGAGGAAGAAGAAACATTTCATACGAGAAAGAGCTAGTTCCTCACTTATCATAACTCTTGTGCTAGCATACATAATAGCATAGTAATGAAGAAGAAATAGATGGCAAGCTCAAGCATTGAAGCATGGCTCTTGGATGGATTTGCACTCCATATCCAAGAGTGTTGGTGTAGGCTCTCAACCTCTACTTGCTTGGAGAAGGAGAGGGAGTTCTTGCACTTTGCATAGTACACAATGAGAGTCTTTGTGAGTGTGTGTGGGTGAGTATACCCCCTAAGCACCCCCCTAGCTTGCTTGGGTCGACCCCCCCTTGTAGCTCATGCTTGAAGCTCATTGGACCCCTCTAGGCCTAGCCAATCACAAGAAGGAGCCATTACAAGCAACATGGGTAGCCTTGGGACAAGTGTCCCCCTTTCCCCTTTGAGAGAGAGGACTTGATAAATGCAAAATCAATTAATTAAATATCCTAAATTATCATTGGACCCCTTGGGTGGCCAACCAATAGGCTTCAGGAACACCATGAGGGCAACATGGGGAGGAACTTGACAAGTGTCCTTGCTGCCTCTTCAAGCTGGGGCTTCCCTTGTGTGTGTGTGTGTGTGTGTGTGTGTGTGTGTGTGTGTGTGTGTGTGTGTGTGTGTGTGTGTGTGTGTGTGTGTGTGTGTGTGTGTGTGTGTGTGTGTGTGTATTCTCTCTCATCCCCCCCCCCCCTTGTAGGCTCGCCCCCCTCCTTGTAGGGATATTTTTGACTTTGGATGAGCAAGCCCCTTAGTCATCAAGCATGACTAAGCACTTGAAGTAGGGGGTGTTCCCACAAGCCTCTCAGGCAAGCTTCTCAAGGCACCTCAAGCACCTTAATCATGCACCAAGTCAATCACCTCAAGCATGGAGCCAATCAAGCACCTCAAGCATCTTAATCAAGCACCTCAAGCATGACAAGCACCTCAAGCAGGACAAGCACGACAAGCACCTTGAGCTTGGGCCGGGTTCCCACCTCAAGCTCAGCCCTAGCTTACCTAAGGTCAAAGGACTTTTACACACATTATTGGAGGTCTTCAATGAAGCTAAGCCTAAGGTCTTATGCTCCATTGGTTAGCCTTGCTCTTGATAGACCATCTTCCATTTGGGCCCCTTTACTATTGGCCCCGTGTTGAGATAGATCTATAAGCACATATCTATATCTTAACACTTGTTCCCATTTATTCTCCCACATTAAGTGATCAATTTAATATGAGAAAATCATTTGGGTTGGTTAGATATTAGATTTTATGACATCATATAACACTGATACACCTCCCAGGCTCATCACACTAGTAAACTACCTTTATAATACTTAAGCTAAAGGTCAATAGGGTCAAGCCCACTAGAAAGCCCTAGTACATTTCACACAATGTTGCCTAAATCGGATTAAGAACCTAAGTAACCATTGATTATTAGGAAGGCATTCCCCATGGTATTAAGAGAAGATTTCTAACACCTAACTTGGTCAAACTAGCTTAGTCGGACTGCTTGATTTTTAAACCTAGACAAGTGATTATGGCAAAAAATTACATTGAATTAAATGTTTGATACTAAGAAAATGCGTTGAATATTAGGCTACCAATCACAATTAAAGCAGACAATCATAGATGCAAAAAAGATAAGGGGCAATGCTAATGGACAAGAAACACTTGTTTGTGTCGATGGTCGCGCTTGATTTGAAGAGTGAGTCGAGATAAAGATTCCATGAAGGTCCAAATCCTACCAATAGCAACACGCTCCTGTACACAATAGGAAACAAAAGGAATACCTCCAGGAGGCACATTAGTGGAAAAAGGTACCAACATTTATTGAACACAACAAAAAACATAAGGAATTCTAACCTAATTATTTGCACTCCCCCTAGAGAGTCAAGGGAATAGGATATTGTAGAGGTTGGGGGAAAACCCTAAGGCTAAACCCCTATCCTCGTCGTCGAGATAAACAAAGTCATCATCCATAAGACCATATGTGCCATCCGTGTAGTCGTGTAAATTTTCTTCTTCATCATAGGTGCCCATGTTTACTAAGAAGGTCACTAGACGCCTATAGTCATCTTGGTCAAAAGGGTAGGCTTGTGCAATGGGAGAAACGCTCTCTACTAAGTATGGACCAGACGTGGTCAAGAGACGTATCAGCCATTCTAACTCCTCAAAATTCCTCTCACATGCTAGCATACCTATCAAATCCCATTCACATGCAAGCACTGGAAAGACCATGTGAAATATTTGTGAAAAGTAACGAGGGTACCTCTCACCCAAGGCAGGAGTGGATGACTCTAGCATACTAGCCATATCTGTACACGCAAATAGATGATGGTTAGAGTGCAAATATTACAAGGGTCGTGTTCTTGTGCATAATTTGTTTTTATGATTTGTGTTATGGCTCTTGCTCTTTTACTTTTTTATCTTGTTTTTGTGAGTATAAGGCTTTATATATACATTCCCTAAGATCGGAGATTAAGAGGTCAGGGAGAAAGGTTGAGAGGGAAGCAAGTGAATAATGGATGTCCACAAACACTCCCCCCTTCCTTGGGTAGATCATACCATTTGAAATGATGTCGTCACCCTTTGAAACCAATTGTTCCAGTTGGTAATATGTGAGGATTTTTGCCAGTAGTTTTCTATTACCCTAGGTGCCTCGTCAAGTTGCAAGGGTGGTAAGGTACTCTCCCAGGATCGAACTTGAAGTGGTTCATCAGGTGATTCTTGAACACTGGGAGGTGTGGATTCTTTTGTAGCTTCATGGAGGTCCACTACTATAGATGGAGGCTGTGTAGAAGCTTTTACCTCTATGGATGTATTACATGAGGAGCTAGAAGCTTCATGGAACTCCCCCCTTCCTGAGCTAGGTGGAATAAATTGGTTTTGCCTTGGAGCCCAAACTAGCTCTGGACTAGGTGTGTAGCATTCTGTGATCTTTCCCTTCCCACGGTCTGCCATTGGCTTTAGCGTTACACTGTTTGACTCATATTGGTTTTTTGTCGATAGGGAAGGACACATTTTACGTTTGGGTACCCAAATTTTCTCATTTCCATCATAGTAGCCTTGGGCTTCTAATAGTCGTTTTGGAATCCATCGTGATTTGGTCTTGAATCTCCTAGAGCGCGCTCTTGGTTTTCCGGGGAAATTTTTTCTTGGAATGGATGGGAGGTTTGAGGTAGTTTGATATGTACTCTTAGGTCGTGCAGGTTGAGTACTTGCAATATTACTGCTTGCTGCAACTACAAGTGTTGAAGTGCTAGATTCATGGGTAGCCGACAAAGACGAGTTAACCACCTTGGCTTGTGAATGTTGGCTATCCTTCAACTTTGCTAGAGTTTGCAACGTAGGTGACTTTGCTTGAATGATAGGGGTAAGAGTCGGTGGTCGCGTCGTGACACTACCAGTATCCCAATCAATAGTGCATTTGGTTGCCAACATCCACGTGCGTCCCAGGTTTACGTTGCCTTCCATAGCTCCTGCGAGCATGACTAGAAACCTCTGCACTATGCTTCCATTGTCATAGACAACAGGGTCTGAAGGACTCCAAGAATAGCAGTTTTCTTTTTATTAATGCCCTTGACTTGCATCGTACTCGGGGATAGGGTCGGTTTCCCTAATTGACACCAAACTCCATAGGATAACAAATTGTGTTTAGCTCCCGTATCTAATAAGGCATTGTATAGTACTTTCCCATAGGGGCTATTTAGCTCAATTGGGTATCGTAGGGGTGGCTCAGATTCTAATGAGTCGTCATCTGTGTCCTCGAAAAATGCTTGCGTGATTCCCAGATTAGCCTCTCGTTGGCGTCTAAGACGTTGTTGTCGTTCTCGAGCCTCAACTCTTGCTTGGATTTTTTAAGCTCTTGCTTGTTCCTTGGCAGCCTTCTTTTGATGGATGGCTTGCAACTCTTCCTGGCTTAGAGGATCATAATATCTTTTGAATTTACTCCCATTAAGGAATCCAATGGTTTCAACTCCATCTAGAGTCTCCACACGAATGGTACCTTGCGGAGTAATTTCACACACTCGATATGGTCCCTTACCAGCGTATTTCAATTTCTTCTTTTCATTACGTACCCCGTACATAAGAACTTATCACCAACCTTGATGTCTTTATCCTTTAAATGGCTATCAAACCACTTCTTTCTCCTATCCTTCTCCACTAGAGCATTTCGCACAGCTAATTGCCTTTCTTCATCTAGCCTTTCCAGGATATATAATCGCTCCACTAAGGGGTTACCATCCCAACCTTCTTGAGAAGCTACTCGAAGACTAGGAATGACAAACTCCCATGGCATAACTGCTTCTTGGCATACACCATCTTAAACGGTGTGCAATTAATAGCAACTTTATACGCAGTACGATAAGCCCATAAAGCTGATGTAAGCTTTAGGTCCCAATCAGTGCGATGAGCCTCGACTGTCTTTGTCAAAATGGAGATGAGAGTTTTGTTGGTACTCTCAGCTTGGCCATTTGCTTGGGGATAATAGGGTGTAGACTTGTGGTGAGATATCATGAAGTTTGATGTGAGTTCTTTTATTACTTCATTTATAAAATGAGTTCCATTGTCACTCACAAGTTCAAAGGGGCATCCAAAACGTGTGATAATGTTCTCAAAGAGGAACTTAGCTGTTGCTTTTGCATCGCCTTTCGTGTTGCTTTTGCTTCAGCCCATTTGGTTACATAGTCGGTAGCCACAATGATATATCGTGATTGCGTGTTACGTGCAGCCGGACTAATCGGTCCTACAAAGTTTAAGCCCCACTTTTCAAATGGTTGGGTTACTTGATGGGATGTAGAGGCATCCTATCACTTCTTTGTGGCTTCTTGAAGCGTTGGCATTCATCACATCCCTTTGCAAAAAGTGATTGCATCCTTAAACAAGTGGGCCACCAATAGCCTGACTGTAAGATCTTTCGGGCAGTCAAGTTTCCTGAAAAGTGACCACCAGCTACGCCCATGTGTGCCTCTTGTAGAATATATAAATACCATCTCGCGGGCACAGCGTCTAAGAACATCATCTTTTTCCTCTCTTATAGAGAGTTCCAGCCAGTAAGCAATAGGGTTCGCATTCCTTGATTAATTTTCGAGCTATATCTTTTCACATTCTTTGGGTGGAAAACCATTAACTAAGAAGTTAACAATCTTTTCACTCCATTCAGGCATTGTCTCAACAATGAACAAGGGAGTATCAGGCAATTCATCATCAACCCCCGTAGGAGCTTCGCCATTAGGGATACGAGATAAATGATCTGCCATGACATGTTTCCTCCAGGCCTCACAACAACGGTGAAGTCAAACTCAAGAAGAATTAACAACCATCGTGTAATTCGACCTGTGGAACACGGCTTGTTTACCAAATATAGCAATGCTTGATGATCAACAAAAAACACAAACTTGGTAGCAAGAAGGTAATAGCGAAATTTCTTTACTGCGTAAATCATAGCTAGACCTTCGCGCTCTGTAGTAGTGTAGTTCATCTCGGCATCATTTCATTGGCGACTTGCAAAGCTAATAGGGTAGTCCAATTTATGTTCTCCTGGTTGAGTTAGAACACACCCAATAGCAAAATTTGATGCATCAATATGCACATGAAAAGGTACATTCCAATCAGGTGTTCGTAGGATTGGAGCACTTGTGAGGGCCTTCTTTAATAACTCATAAGATTGATGACATTCTTCCGTCCAGTGAAACTCGATAAGAAGCTTGTACAATGGACGCGCTATCTCGGCAAAGTTTACAATAAACCTTCGATAATAACCAACATGGCCCATAAATCTTTGAACTCCTTTATAGTTAGTAGGTGGTGGCAAATCGGCAATGGCTTTAATCTTACTCTCATCTGTGGATATCCCGTTCTTGGACACTATATGCCCTAGAATGACTCCATGCTTAACCCAAAATTGGCATTTGAAAGGGTTCAATGAGATGCGATAAAATCTGCACCTTTCAAATATTTTTCGTAGATATAACAAATGCTTCTCCCAAGAAGAATAAACACAAAGGTCGTTAGGAAAGCTTTCAAAACTCCTTAGAAATTCTTTAAAGCAGTGTTTATTAATCGTTGGAATGTAGCAGGGGCATTCGTTAAGCCAAAAGCCATAACACGAAATGCAAACACTCCAAACTCTGTGATAAAAGCAGTTTTAGCTTGGTCCTCTAAAGCAATTGTGATTTGATTGTAACCAGAGTACCCATCTAAAAAGCTATAAGCTTCCTTGCCCGCAACTCTTTCAAGCACATGTTCTGAATATGGCAAGGGATAATGATCTCTCCTAGTGGCTGCATTAACTTTCTTGAGGTCCACGCACACTCTTAGTTTCCCATTCTTTTTTGGCACAATGACTATTGGAGAAACCCATTCTAACTGCTTGTTAAGGCGGTTACTCCGCTGGCGGAAGCTAAATAGCGAGAACTCAACCAACAACAGAATTTGTCAGACGAGGACAGAGCTTGACCCGCAGGCGCATGGAAACAACTAGGTGGGTGTCAAATCACCTACTCGACCTTCTAATGACAATCACTACTAAGGAAATCAAATCTAAGTTCTAAAATACGCAAGTGACTGAAATCCATACTACGAACGAATGCTATACGAAACAGGATCTAGAATCATTGAATCGATCTCAAACTCAAGGGGAAGTCTATACACTAGGTAAGAACAACACCCTAAAGACTTGAACTGCAAAATCAACCTATAATCACTCCGTGCGGTAAACGCGTATGAAGACAGGCCGAAAAATACAGGTGACCGAAACTTGACCCCGATGGTACTAATGTGTAGCTCTACTCGTTGTGGTTCTATAGATATGTTGCACGCTCCATTCCGACACACAGTTGGAAGAAAACTCACACCGAAGCTCGTAGGAACTTACCACACATAGAAGCCGATAGCGCGCACTCTTGGTATCTGTGCGTAGCTCTCGCCGTTGCTAACACAATGACGGTGTCGCTTCTCCAATGGCGGCTCCGTAGCTCGCGTAGCAAGTAGATAAGACTCCTCTCTCTCTCTCTCTCTCTCTCTCTCTCTCTCTCTCTCTCTCTCTCTCTCTCTCTGACACAGTCACGGCGCTCAAAAACTCCCTTTGATTAATAATCTAAATCCCCCTTAGGTTACAAAAACTTTGGCTTATGTACCTCAGCCTTCGAGGTGAGAACATCTCTAACTAATTACATCAGCAAGTGAAATTACTTCGGAATTACAAGCTGGAAACTCAATTGAGTCCCGTTACTTAATGAATGGCTCAAATCAAAATTAATGTCGGAAAGACATTTATTACAATCAATGGTTACAAAAATGATGAGTGTGAGCAAAAATGTGGGTGTGATCCTCTGTTGGCTCAACACTACCCCCCTCCACGTTCATGTCGTCCCTGACATGACTTTTATGCTTGGTCAATAAAGTCCTGTCGTCTTGAGCATCTGCAAATGTGATTCGTATCGTAGGTTGCCGATGGTCAAGGTTGGGCCGAATATTTTGCTTTCGTGGGTGAAAAAGCCGGTGTAGAAAGCTTCTTCGAATGTTTGCATGTGTAAGCTAGGCAAAAACATAATCCTTTGGTATAGGAGGTGTAACACTTTTGGAGAAGGCTGCAATGAAAGATCGTACATCATATCAGTCACCGTGTCGGTCGTCGATAGTAGACTCGAGGTCGTGGCTTTATCTGGCGCGAACACTTCAATGCAAGCTAAGAGAGTCCTGCAGATTTTCTTGAGCATCTGACACGAAAGGTCAGGAGAGCCAGTAAAGAGCTTGATGGTGCCCGTTAGGGTTTTCACCATGTAGGCTTTACCTATTCTCTCTCCTGCCTTTGGTCCTGGCATCCTGGGATAATTAAGCCAATTTGGCTTCTTTTCTGCAATCTTGCCATGCTCTTTCCAGTTTCTGACTCTTGGCACCGGGCAGAAGGTTGCATCTCCCGAATCTCCTTTGGTGCCTCCACCAAGTAGATGAGGTAGGCTGGGTATTTGTTCAGCCAACCTTTCCTCCATCTAGGTTGTGAATCTACTATCTTCTTTGATTGTTCCTCCTTTGTGATGTCGCCTTCGTAAAGAGCGACATACTGCTCCTCCTCTATTCTCTTTTTCGTCTTTAGCACTTCAAATTTCATCAAAGGGAAAGGCAGGCTGGGTTGCATCCACTCTTCATGGAGCACTTTTGTGTCTAATCCCTGAAGTCTAATGGAGATGAGGAGTCTCCTCTCCCATTCCATTTCCGCCTTGGCACTCTCCTCTGCTGACTTTTCTATTTGGTCATGGAGCCTTTGTTCTTCTTCTTCAGAGATTCCTGAAGTCGAGGCCACCTCTTGAGCTGGGGCTGGATCTTCAATTGTGGTTGCCTCTCCAGTTTCTGGTAGCTCTATGGCTGCTCCACCTGATTCTTCTTGTGGTGTCTCTGTCTCTCTTCTTTGTTGCTCTTGTAGATCTTGGAGCTGTTTGCGGAGGGCCTCATTCTCTGTCCGTAGTGTTTGATTTTCTAATGTGAGCCTCTCCTCTGCGGCCAATGATCCCTCCGCAATGTGCAACCTTTGCACTTGCTCTAATCTCAGCTCTCTTTGTAAGCTTCGGACCTGGTCTTCCAAAGCTGGTATGATAACTCCCTCTTGTTCGGTTCCTGCTCTGCTAGCTCTAGGGGTAGTCCTGAGTCTAGTGATTGTTCTTTCTTGGAGCTCGACTCTTTCCCTTAGCTCAATGAGCTCATCCTTGGCGCCTCCAACTCATCTTCTATCCGCTCCTTTGCTTCCTGTGCACTTGTTACCTCTCTTGAAGCCTCGGCTAGCTGGAGTATCAAGCCGTCTCTCTCGTTTTCCGCGTCTAGAGTGATGCTTTATGACTTTCAGATTCAGTCATAGCATTCTCTAATTTCCTCTGCAACTCTGCTTCCCTTTGTTTGGCTGTCTCAATCTCTACTTCCTTTGCCTGGATCTTTCTTTGATCTTGCTGAGCAGTTCATGCACCATGTGCATGTCTTTTTCATCTTCATCTGTCAACTCTAAAGCTCTTTCTGCCACCACCTCCACTGGCTTCGGCTCTTCTAGTACGTTTTGTTCGTCCAGTTTCTCTTCACTCTCTTTTGTACTCTTTGTTTTTTCCTCCGTCCCTCTCCGATCATCTTGTTTTTGTAGGGTGATCCCATAAACTGCCTCAAGGGCCTCTTCTTCAGTGTATCCTATCGCTACCAGATCCTCATAATCATTTCTCTTTTGCTGAACTGGATCTATCTCCTTTTCTTTGGTCTCGGCCTTCGGCTTTTCCAAATCATCTGTGTCCATCTCTATTGTGGTCTCTTCCACAATATTTTTCGTCTTCTTCGGGCTTGGTACATCAGTCATAGAGGGGTATCTGTCCTCAGCTTCCTTGGCTTTCCCTTGTCGGCTTGCCCGTCTTTCTCTTGAGGTTTAGTAGACTCATCTACTTTCCCTTTTCCCCTTGTCGTCCTTTTTCAGCTCAGCTTTTAAAAGCTGTACCTCCTCTTCAGTGTATGGCTCGACAGGTTGCTGCTCCAGTATAGCCTCTGACTCCTCATAAGCTTTAATATATTGATCGTATTGATCAACATGTGGCCTGGCTGAGCTAGTTCCGACTTTAGTGGGGTCTGGCACCCACTTTTCTTCAAAGTCACCCTTTAGAGCTCTTTCCGCTCTAGACTGCTCCACTAGTCTTTCCATTCTTGCCATTTTCTGACTTTTGGTTTGCTTGGGAGCACCTTCTTCTTTACTTTCTTCATAAGCGGCTCGTCCACATCCTCTTCAGGTTCTGAAACTATTTTAGTTTCCGGCGTGCTCTTGTGGACGCCCTCTTGGATACTTCGGGCTGTTCTTCCTCCTCGTCGGCTTCTCTAAGCCACTCATTCTGGGAGGGAACCTTTGGCCACTGATCTCTAGCTCCAATAGCTTCATAAGCTATTCTTGTCAGAATTTCCGCTCCTCCTATGTACTTTGGCTTCTCGTTGTGCATGGCAATTACTTGCTCGTGGATGTGTTGAGCGTAATTCACCTCTTTTGGCATATTGCTCTTTAATGCCCATGTGATGGTGGTCGCAATGGCATGGGGCGGTGTCGTATACTTTTGCGGTCTTTTACTGCAAACATGGAGAAACTGGTTGTACAGTTGGCAAAGGGTTGCCTCTCTTTGGTCCGCCATATCTCCATAGGTTGCATTCTGTTTCTTGGATCCATAGACCTCTATGGCCTCCCTTCTTTCCCTGACAAAGCTCCCTTTGTTGTGCAGCTTCAATGCGTCTGCAATGAGCTGTGGAGTGATCTGTACTTCTACTTTCTCTCCATCCATGGCTGTCAATGTGGCTTTCCCATCCTTCTGAATGGATGTTGCCAACACATACACTCTTCTTGTATCCACACCTGATGGTCTCGAGGTGAAGAAACTGTGCAAGTCTGCCCTTTCCAGGTACCTGCTGATGTCTTTGGACCTGCTATAATCTACCAATTCCTGTGGGATCATCGGTACATCCACCGCTTGCCCTTGAGGGTCTCTGAAAGTCCCCTGGTAGATCTTTATTCCCTCTTTCTCCAATACTGCTTCCTCCACCCAAGTTTTGGTTGGCTTGAGGGTTTCTGCTGGAATGTCAAAGGGTTCCGCTTCTGCAAGAGCATCTTTGATTGTTGGTCTTTTTCTCTTCGTTGCCGATAACTTGGCGGAATCCATGGATCCTGTAACTCCAATTTCAGAAGTAAGCGTCTTTTTAGTACTGAAAGCCAAAATGAAGCTTTTAACTATCCAAATGACTTGAAAATTGAAACATGAGCTATTCAGGGCCTAAGGATGCAAGGTAGGTGAAAAAATATGCAAAATGGGCTCAAAATCATGCTGGAGACATCATACGCGTATGATGTCTTTTGTGTCAAAATGACTTCATATTGGTTGTGCTTGTAGCTGATAGTGTATACATGAGTATCATATGCTTGGATTTGAGTTTGGATCCCATTTGGTCAAGTTTTGGCCAGTTTAGTCCAGTTCGGCTCTTGGCAAAATTTTGAAAGGGATTTGGATTTTATGATCCAAATTGGATAAAACTTGGTGGTTCACTTTCAAATGGCATGTAGATCACTTCTGTTTGGTGGTTGAAGCCCTGAGGTGCCAAAATCACATAGTGAGACATCATACGCGTATGATGTCTTTTAGTGTATTTTTGGACCAAATTTCTCTATAAGCTTGGATTTGGCTTTAGATAGGCTTATTCAGTGGATTTATGAAGTTTGGATAGATTTTGGGCTAAAAATGGCTCTGGAGACATCATACGCGTATGATGTCTTTTTCATCAATTTTTCATGGGATTGGTTCTGTGGACTCCCCATGTACTAGTGAAGGACTGTATCTACTCAAATCTTGGTTTGGACTTGAGTATGTTGGATTTGGGCCAAAAATAGGCTTTAGGTGAAGGATTTTCCTTCAATTGGGCTAATGGGGTGATCCTCTTGACCAAATGGTTCCAAATTTCATATGTAGCATGTATTAGATATATATAATGGATGTATGATGACAAATGAGCAGTTTTGGCTCTGTAAGTGCAAATAGACATCATACGCGTATGATGTCTTTTGTGTCAAAATGGTGCTTTTTGGTTCCAGATAGCTTGTAGATGTGTTAATCAACAATCCTACAAAGTTTCAATGAGTTTGGAGTTATTTTGACAAAATTAGGACCAAAAATCAATTTTATGGCCTACTTTGCGTCTTTTTGGTTTTCCTTGGGTTTTCTAACTCCAATTCTCATGATACTTGGTTCATAGGATGTGATTAACATGTGGAATGAGGCTATGCACTCAAATGTTGAAATGGATGTGAAATTCATGCTGTGAGACATCATACGCGTATGATGTCTTTTCTTGAAATGTTGGTCTTTTTGTGCAAAGAATGCTTTGTGCTAGTGCCCTAAGCCCTGCTAACTAGTTTTCAACTTAAAAAGTCATTAGTTTAGCTAAAAAGCCCCCTTATAGGCATTTCAGTCTCCGAAGTTTTCTTTTTGCCTTGGAGTTGAATTTCTTCAACTTTTCTTCTCGAGAGTTGCATTTCCAGCGCATTGGATATGTTGTGAAGCCATCTATTTGGTTGAACTTGACTTTGGCTCCCCGTTCTCCATCTTTCTCCATTTGGTTGCCCGAAAGCGTCTTTTTCACCATCGGTAAGTGAATCAACTTTCTTTTGGGTTTTGCTTGCAAACATAAGTCATCCATGTATATTTGAAGCTGCTTGTGAAGTTTCATTTCATTCGGTCATCAATTTCAGCCGTTATGCCAAAATGACGCTTTGTGTGTCCGCACCCGAATCAGTTGTTCCTACCTACTTTTGGTGATCCAAACCCGGAGATACTCCATGGTTGCATTGCCCTCGATGTTGTTAAGCTTCCTGAGAAGTTTTGTGTCGTTTCGACAACTTTTTCCTGTTTGCCTCTTGCAGGCTCTGTTGACCTAGGGTTTTTCCAGTCGTTCTTTCTCCAGCTTTGAGTGTTAGAAACCCATCTTCTATACTAGGGTAACCCACCTCTAAGTTCTTGCAAGGTTTGGTTAGGCGGTTGTGCCCCTACCTAGCGTTCTTTCCCATTCCCCGTCTGCTCTTGTTTCTTGGTTTTGGTCAGTTTTCGCGACAAAAGTTAACGATAAGCATCAAAAGCTTATGGCAACGAGTCTACCTCTCATGTCTGGTGTCCTCTAAGCTCTCGTAGCAGTCGTAGAAGGCTATAGAAGGTCGGATGCTCCTGTGTGCTCTTTGCTCTCTCCAAGAAGGTAATAGTGGAAATGAGCTTGAAAGTGAAGTGAAAAATACTTAACTTCGGACTTCCCGGATCACTTGTTACCAAATTTGACATGTGCTCCTATCTCGTCGTGAAATGCACTTTAGGATTTGAAATTTCTCAATTTGGACTCCGTTTGACTTGTTTCTGAGAAATCTGTCCACTTTGCCAAAATTCTGTCATTTCAGGCTTTCCGCAACTTTTTCAGAATTGTACCCAATTTTTACCATGGGTTGCCCTTGTCATTAGGACCATCACCGTCTATTCTTTTTTTTTTCCGATCTCGTTTCACCTGCTTTTTTATTTTTCTTTTACTTTTATTAAGAAAATCATAAAAAATAAAGGAAAATAGCAAATTGAAGCCAAAAAATTCCAAACATACACGATAAATAGCTGGTAACCCTGTGTATATGAATATACACTTATTTGTGATTTCTGGACTTGGATTACCACTTTTTTCCACTTTTTAGCTCCAAAAACACTCTTATTTAGTGATATTTACACGTCTAAGACCCAAATTCATCATTTGATCTCTTCTTGTTGCAAAACAAGGTATATAAGGGCATAAATATTATCAATATCCGCAATCAAACATAAAAATTGCAAAATCATGTAAGACACTGCCCTTGTAATATAATTTTTGTTTTTCTTTGTTTTTGGCGCTTGTAGCTGCTTTGTAACTCCTGTATACCTGTATACCTCCCCCCCTCCTAGTCTGAGTCCTCCCGGACGACTATGAAGTGTCTGTGGGCGAAGCATTGTAGTTGTTTTGGTCATAAGTTCCCAATGCAATTGTAGAGCGATGATACAACAGTCTTTCCAATAAAGCTGCTCTTTGTTTGATTGAAGGATTGGTGGTCGGGTTTTGGATTGGTTTTGGCACTTCGGTAGTAGAATCAGTAGATGGATTCTTCTTTACTTTGTTGTTCTTTTTCACAACAAATCTGCTTCCGCTTCACTTGTGCTTGCCACAAACTCTTTGCGACCCAAACCTGCTTTGTTCTTTGTGTTGATTTCCTCGCCTTGAAATACCTAGGAGTTTCCGTTGATTGTACTGAAGGGAGTTCCTGTTTACAAATCTTTGGGATCCAAATTTGCTTGCTATAGCTTTGTGCCGTCATGAACTTCTTTGGAATCCAGATCTGTTTCACTGTCCTTGATTGTCTGGAATCACTCTGTTGTCTGGTATTGAAGACTCTGTTTTCCACCTTTGTGTTCTCTGGCACAACCTTTTTTGGTCTCCATACCAACTTTGACTCCGTTTTTTCCCAAGGTTGAGCTGTTATATTATTGCTTGTCTTCCTTATCCACTGTTGAGAATTCCTCGTCGAAGAGTAATCCGGTTGTATAGAAACTTTTGGTTGCCATTGCTTCTTCTTTTTCTCTGGTTGTTGTTTACCTTTGTCTTTGGATTCGTCCTTTGGAGTTGGCTCTTCTCCTTTGGTGAACTTAACTGATTGACTTTCACCTTCGTATTTGATAAGCACTGATTTAGAACTCCAAGTCAATCATTGCATTGTATTGCTTCTGCCATGGTTGTCCTAGCAATAATGGATGTTGTGTAGCTTGGTCTTCAACCACGTAAAACATATGAGGATACACATACTGGTTAATCTGTATATGTAAAACTGTGCATCCGACAGTTTTGATTGAATTCTCAGAGTAACTCTTTAACTCTTGCTTGGCAGTTTGTAATTTAGTGTCATTTGTCAATTGTCTATACAAACTGAGTGAAAGTAGGTTAGTTTGAGCTCCTGAATCCAATAGTGCTCTGGCTTTGATTTGGTTGGTTCCTACTTTGCATTCAATGATGGGTTCTTCTTTGTCATTATCCATTTCTGTTATACTGACTGCGTTTATTCGTATTGCTCCTTCATTGCGCTGTTTCTGATGCAGTAGTCTTCTTTTCTCCATTCTTTCCTTCGCCTCGGCTTGCGCTTCCTCCACAATCTTTTTCTTTTTCTGGACACGCAACTTTTCTTGATGTATTTTGAGAAGCATGTCTTGGGTTAGCGGCAAAAGATACTTTTTCACTCTGCATCCACTAATCCAATTGGGCATTTCTTCTCCGTCTAATGTAGCAAGCTTGACGGCTCCACTTGGTGATAGATCTTTAATCACCAGAGGTCCCATCCCTCGCTTTTTAAGCTTCTTAGCATGTTGTTTCAGAGTGTAAACTAGGACATAGTCCCCAACCTTAAACTCTTTAGTCCGCACATGCTTATCAAAAAATTCCTTTTGTCGCCTTTTTTGAGCGTAGATAGAAGCTACTGCTTTTAGGCGAAGCTCGTCTAGCTTTTCCAGGTCATCTATTCTATCAGAAAGCTCGTGCCCTATCCACTCTAGATCCTTAGCCACCCTTAAGGTTGAAATCAAGAATTCTATTGGTAAGATAGCATTTAGCCCAAAAACCATGTTATATGGGGTCGTTCCTATTGATGTTTTATATGCTACCCTATATGCCCATAATGTTGAATGTAACTTCTGGTCCCAATCAGTTCTCGACTCAGATACAATCTTCGTAAGGACCGTGCATATGGTTTTGTTTGTTGCTTCAGCTTGTCCGTTTGCTTGTGGATGATACGGGGCTGATTTCCTATGGATTACCATGAATTCATCTAGAAGGATCTCTATCACTTCATTTATAAAATGTGTGCCTCGATCACTCACAATTTCTATTGGCAATCCATATCGTACAAAGACGTATTCATATAGAAATTGTGTCGTGGTCCTGGC
The DNA here is from genome assembly GCF_014529385.1 of Adiantum capillus-veneris. Lineage (NCBI taxonomy): Eukaryota > Viridiplantae > Streptophyta > Polypodiopsida > Polypodiales > Pteridaceae > Adiantum > Adiantum capillus-veneris. Next base: position 47,910,851 of record NC_140932.1, read on the forward strand.
ATCTGCTTTTTGAGTTGCCTTTGCTTCGACCCACTTTGTTAGATAGTCTGTAGCCACAACGATGTATTGTGCATGAGTCTTATATGCAGGAGGTGAAATGGGTCCGACATAATCAATCCCCCATTTTGCAAAAGCTCTTGCCCCATCATTGGTCTAAGCGGCATATCATCTCTTTTAAGTGGTACTTTGGTCCGCTGACAGTCATCGCACCGTTTAACGTATTCCTCAGCGTCCATATGTAATGTTGGCCACCATATTCCTGCGGCTAAGACAAGTTTTGTTGTCTTATCACCTGAGAAATGGCCTCCACCTACTCCTCCATGAGCTTGCTCTAGGATTATCACATACTCAGACTCTGATGCGCAAATCCTAAGCTGGTTGTCTTTACCTCTCTTATAGAGTTGATCTCCTATTAAAGCGTAATCTCTAGCTTCTGTCTCTACAGATTTCTGACGAGCTTTTGACGTTCCTTCTGGGAAAGTTCTATTTGTGAGATATTCAACAATATACTGACTCCATTCCGGAGCGATCATTATCTGATATAATGTCGAATACTCTGCTGGCGGTTTTGATGAACATACAATACATACAGTGACATATTCATGTACGCTTTTTTCATTCCTGGCCAATAGACTCCCAATTGTAACAAATTCCTATATGTGTTCCTTCTTGAACAATGAAATGCACATTCCTGAACATGTGCTTCGCGCAGATATATATTATATTCCTCAGGATTGATGCATAGTCGTAAAATATGATCATTTCCCAATTGATACAACCTTCCTGCAACCAATTGAAGATTCTTGGATTGCTGAATAGCAATATGTTTCTGGTTGTATTCTCTTCTATCGAACTCTCCTCCATAGGTTAATAGGTTAACGACATTTTGAGACCACTTCGGTATCATTTCTATGTTGAACAAGTACGCGTCTGGCATGTCGTCATCTACTCCTATAGGGTCTTCTCCATTCGTCAATCGCGAAAGATGATCAGCTCTAAGATGTGTTTTTCCTTTCTTTACTACTACTGTGAAGTCGAATTCCAGTAAGATAATGAACCATCTCACTATTCTCCCGGTATTGCATGGTTTATTCACTAGGTAGAGCAAGGCTTGGTGATCCGTAAAAAACACAAACTTGTTGGCTAGAAGATAATGCCGAAATTTCTTCACAGCATATATCATTCCTAATCCTTCTCGCTCTGTTGTGGTGTAATTCTTCTCTGCATTGTTGAGCTGTCGACTGGCGTAACAGATAGGAAAATCCATGTTTCCTTCTTCTGGCTGAGCCAGAATGCATCCTATTGCATATGCCGAAGCATCTATATGCACATGGAATATCTTCTCCCAATCTGGTGATTTCAAGACTGGAGCAGTAATGAGTGCCTCTTTCAATTTCTTGAATGATTCCTCACACTCCTCTGTCCATTCAAAGTTCACTATTAGCCTGTAAAGTGGTTGGCCTATTATAGCGTACATGTAAATGAATCGTCTATAATATCCGCAATGTCCCATAAAGCTCTGTACTTGTTTCGCATTGGTTGGTCTAGGCATATCCACTATAACTTTTATCTTCTCTAAATCCGTGGATATTCCGTTTTGTGAGACAATATGTCCCAGAATTCTGCCCTGTCGGACCATAAACACACATTTCTCAGGATTGAGACAAATGCGATATGTCCTACATTTCTCAAATACTTTTCTTAGGTGTTCTAGATGCTCATCTCTCAGAAGAGAATGTACACATAAGTCATCCATGTATATTTCTAGAAACAACCTTAAGTATTCTTTGAAAGCATGCGTCATCAGCCTCTGGAAGGTTGCGGGAGCATTGGTTAGACCAAAAGGCATAACCCGATAAGCATAAATTCCCCACTCCGTTGCAAAAGCTGTTTTATGTTGATCTTCCAGTGCTATGGCTAGCTGGTTATATCCTGAAAAACCATCAAGAAAAGAGTATGCTGTTTTCCCTGATACACGCTCTAGAACATGATCAGTTATCGGCAGGGGATAATTGTCCCTGATTGTTGCAGCATTCACTTTCTTTAAGTTGACACACACTCGGAGTTTTCCGTTCTTCTTGGGTACTACCACAATCGGAGATACCCAATCGGTGTGTTCAATCTCGTATATGAATTCAGCTTCCATTAGCTTATCTATCTCTTCTTTGATTCGCTTAGCAAATGTATCATTATATGTGTATGGTCTCTGTCTGCTAGGCTTTGCGTCTTGTTTCAGTGGGATTGTGTGTTGGCATATCGATGGGTCAACTCCCTTTAAGTCCTTATAAGACCATGCAAACACATCCCTATACTCTCTGAGAAGACTCAAAAGTCTCTCTTCCTCGCCTGGAGACAAATCTGTGGCTATGTACACCGGTCTAGGTGTCTCACCTGGAGCTGCTAAATCAACTTTTTTTGCATCCTCCGGTCCGTCATAAGATTCGTTCTCCTTCTCTCTCGAATAGGTTGGGTTAATACCACCTTCCTATCCTCTATTGTGAATTTCCTATAGTGAGAGGGAACATCCATGTTTTCCTTGATTTTGGCGTTTTCGTCCTCTCCACTCTCAATTTCTGTCGTCCAAACTTCTTTCAGAGTTTTCTTGAGCTCTCTGTACTTGTTTCTACGTTCTAACTTGGACTCCGTGTGTTCTCTGTTGCGCTTGTTCTTTTCTGATTTTTCTGTTTCTGTTTTCGTTCCATTCCTTTGAACTTGATTTCTTGAGCCTTTTTTGTCTTTTCGTAAGCTCTTTTGATCATTGCCTCTCATTCTTCCAGAAATCTTGTCCTTAACACAATCTTCCGCCTTTACTAGCATTAGGAATTGATTTTTTCCTCTTATTCTAGGCATCGGATTGGTTCTAACCCCCTTTGTTTTTCTCTTTGCTCTATAGCGTTTCTGGCGTTGTTTAGTTTGGTTCGGAAAATCATAAAATCGGACATCCGTTATAGTTTCTTCGTTTCCGCTTGAATTGTCCGTTGACTCGTTGTCTGCTTCATTTCCCCACTCTGGATGATCGGGAATGTCGTGAAACACCTCTTCTTCATCTTCCTTTTCCAGTGTATCGTTCTTTTCAGTTTCTTTTTCGAGTACAGTTCTCAACATGAAGTACGGAACCACGTCGTACCCGTCCTTGTCGCAAAATTTTGTTGTGGGACCATCCGGAATTGCACAAACATCTAGGGTTGCTAGAATGTGTGTCCATTCTAATGGTTCAAGCGTGTCCTCTGGAAAGGGTTCTCCTATATAAGTTTCGTCTTCGATAGCCCTTTCTAAAACACATTCTTCTCGCCTCAGACTTCCACATTTCGAGGCTCCACACATCCATAACTCCTTGGGCTTACCTAACCAAGCTGGAAATTCGGATCCCGCCAAAGTAGCTGAATCAAACTCCTCTACCGGTGTTCGGTTCACATCTTTGTAGCTATGGTCTCTCAGGTTCACACGTGTAGTGGTTTCATATTTCTCAGGTATATGTGATCGTAGCCCCAATCTTGGACCATTTTCAACTGTCTCATGAATGGTCTTCCCAATATGATATCATAGTTATTCTCCTTGCCAAAATCGACAATAGCAAAAGTATGTTCGTATTCAATGCCGCAAGAAGTCACTACGACTTTCTCTAATAACCCCATAGGTTTCTCCATGTGTCCATCTGCTAATTGGAGTTTCAACTAGTCTTCCTTATTGCTGGTTTCCCCCATTTTTTCCAGATTTCTTTTGTAGCAATGGCTACCCCAGCTCCGCTGTCTAGTATTGCCATCGTGTTCACTCCTTGGAATTCAACTGGTAAGGTTGTATTCCCCTCTTCACCTTCGCAATACTCTCCGACCTTGTTTAAGGGTACAGGCTTAGCGTTCTTTTGTGGTTTACTCAGCTCTTGTATACCCTCTTGCAGTCTCGATGTTGGGTCTTTTATCCCAAATTTCTCCAAGCATTTTCCTACAGTGGTCCACATATGTGGTCTTAGCCTCAAAAGCTCAGCTAGAGTGATAGTGCATGTCACTGGTGTTGACAAGATCTCTATCAATCCTTGCGAGTCCATGACTTTTTCTGATGAGATTCTTCGTGAGGGAAGTGCTCTAATCTCGGATTTTGCTTCATACTCTCCTAAGTATGAAGGTAAGGTATTCAGTGAGTGAGGTTTGCTCTCCATTGTTCTAACAGAGCCCCCATCTCCCCAGTAAGATTGCAGATCCAAGTCCACTTGAGATCCTGCCTCAAATTCCACTATGGGAGGATTCCTGATGTCCTTTTCCCAATTTGTCTGATTAGCTTGGCAACTTAGCTCGTTTGCAAAGTTTGCCTCTCTCACTTGTTTCCAAAATTCATTGTAATCCTCATCTCTTCCGTAAGACCTCTGTATGACTGGATGAAAACTCTCTATCTCCTGATCGGTTGTGTTCAATACTATGCGGTCATCCTTGTGTGTATTTTCAGGCTTTTGTGCACTGGGAGTCTTTTCAGCTACCCGTGAAATGATAGTCTCTTGCTGAATTGGGTTTTCCGTTCCACAATTCATTGTTTCTCTTGGTGGTTCTAATAAGGCTTGTGCAGTCTCGATCATTCTCTGGCACATTTCAAGTCTCTGCTTTTCCAATTCCGCGTTTGGGTATGTCATCCACCTCTGTTCTTGTGTTTGGTTGTTCTTTAACCTAGCTTCGTAAGCTCTCATCAGTGCGTCCAATGGTTCGTGTACTTTGTCGACTAGCACTGATCCCCCTGAGCTTAAGCTCGTTGTTTCTTTGATACTCTTTTGTTTCGTTCTTTCCGGGCTCATCTCTCGTTTCCCGTTTTGACTCTCAAGTTTTTCTAATCTATCTTTAGTTCGCTTTAGTTCCTCAGCTAGAATAGCGTCTTCACGTTCTTTTCTCAACTTCATGCGTGCTTTTCTAGCTTTCCATGTGTTTCTCTGACTCCGCGGTCCTTGACTAACCACTTCAGTCGCTAACTTTCCATTCTCAGGTTCTCTAGTGGTTTTCTTAGCTTGAGCTCTAGTAACAACTTGCGTTGGTATCAGAGTTTCATTTTCAGACCCACTGCTGGTAGGAATAGTTTCTAGCATATTCAATGTCGTCTTTTGCACTTTGTTTGGATTCTTTGAACAATCCTCAATGAAGTGAGTAACCCCACACTCAGTGCAATAAGCGTTAATTCTAATGATTTCCGTATGTGGACAAACATTCATCAGATGGTCACCTCCACACTTGTAACAGGGTCCTAGTGCTGGTCTTGGTCCCATTTGATTCGTCCTTTGTGGATAGGATGGTCTTTGTCCTGTTAACCCCCATGAGCTATGAACATCAATGTTCTTGCGTCCAAATTGTATCTCTCTTCATCAGAAGCACTTGTAACTGTTGGTATTCCAACATTCCCAATCATGCCCCATGGTTCTGGTTGTTTGGGTTCTTCTGGTGGGTAATACACAGTTGGAGACATGTGTGCACCAGATTCTTCATAATAGGCTTGAACAGGCACTAAGGCTTGTTCTTCCTGATTCTCTAAGGTTGGTGCATATCTAATGCCCACTGGTCTTGCTCCTGGTAAAGGTGGTTGTTGTCCCAATACCGGTTGCGGTCTTTCTATCCCCATAGGTCCTGGTACATTTCCCGTTGGGTATCGAGGTACTGGATGTACTTGAGGTGGTGCTAATTGAGCAGGAGGTGCATACTGACGCTCCCTTACATACCCTTTGTTGTAATAGCACTCCTCTGTTGGATGGTTTGTCCATTTTTGTTCAATAGCACACCATTTCAGTGGTTTTGGCAATGGTTTTTGGTATGGTGCCATCCTTTTTAGAGCATCTTCTATCATTTGCTCTACATTTGGCATGGTTGTTGTTTGAACATTCTTTTTAGTGGTAGTCTCGCTCGCTACGGAGGAGGAGCTACTGGATGCAAAATCTGTATCCGCTGACACCTCTCCATAAACCGTACAGTTATCCACTAAGTACAATGCCTCTCTCGTTACTTGCTCGAAACTTGTACAAGCTTTCAAGTGCAAGTCCTTCTTGAGAGTGTCGTTTCTCAGTCCCTCAATAAAGAGAACAGATAGTCTGTCATCTTGTGGTCGTTCACGTACTGGACATCTCTCAATGTATTGTTTGAAGCGAAGTGAAGCTTCCTTCACTTTTTCGTGTTCTCTCTGTTTAAAAGCATATATTTGTGAGACCGTATTGTGCTTAATCCCTCGTTTTGAGAATTCCTCAGCAAACTCTCTTAGCAAATGGTCAATGTCATGAATCCCCCTATGTTCAGTGGTTGAAACCATGTCAATGCCGTACCTTCTAGAGTAAGACCAAATCCCTCGTATTGTGTATGGAAATCTGTTATCTGCTCAGCTCTTAAGACTTGCTTAAAGAGTGACACATGTGCATACGGATCTCCTGAACCACCATACTTCTTTGGCATACACTTCGCTACTTGAGATGGTCTCATACGTCTATGGTCTGCTACCAATCTCATTGCTCCTGTGTCCCGGCTAAAGCTTTCTCTAGCATCATGGACTTCATGGGTTACCCTTGTCGGTTCCCCTGCCCTGAATCTACTACTAGGAGGTAAATGTGATGGTTCCGCTTCGAACCTTGGACCTGGAGTGGTATATGTGGGGATTGGAACTGCACTACCTCGATTCGTATCCATTGACTCTCTGGAATGTAATGATCCCATTGGTCCGGGCTTCGAGTACTGAGGTTGACTGAAAGAGTCAGCAGCCTGAGTTCTTTGTCCTCCTTTCGTCATTGGGTTTTGCACTCCATTTGTTGGTGCTGGTCTTTGTGAGCTAGAAGTAACATAATACTGATGTAGTGGTCCCCCAAAGTATGTATATCCTTCTAATTCTTTCTTGCCCATTGTTGAGTATTGCCTCCCATACTTGTCGTAAGCGGCAATTTTCACTTCCGATCCCTCTGTGTAGGTAAAGACATAAAGTCTTTTTTGGTCTGTCAACTCTCCGGTGTAGGGTTCTTCACATCTATAATAGAGATCTTGCTCCCCATTATTATATTTGTATAGCCCCACATAGATGTTATCAGTGTTGATCCTTGTAGTTTCATTCTCTCTTCTTAACCTCGCATCAGGGAAGTTCATTATTGGTGCTTTCTCCTCAAGTTCTTCATCTACTTTGGCTTTGGTGCCCATCAATCCCCACTTGTCCACAATGTTAGGGTTTAGGACTACCAAGTACATGGTACCCTCGTCATCTAGATATCTATCTCCGCTATAGCTCACAGGCACTAAGTCCTTGAACTCACTAGGTCTCTCCTCTATCTTTACACAATAGCGGTCCATTCCATCTTTGTAGATCTTGGCACCTTGCTCATTGTCGTACTGGTATTTTATGAACAATAGCTTCATTGTGGCGGAAGGGTTTGATGATCCTGCTGCCATATTTTCTCTGTTGTTCAGGTTCAAGTGTTCCAAGTGTTCGGTGAAAATCTCGTAAGATCTCTCCGAAGAAGTATCAGAAACACTTCCTTCAAAGATCGGCTCTAATGGTTGCACCCAACTTTGGTTTACACTTCCCTCGGTTGATATGACACTTGCGTGTTCCCCTTGTTTTGGTTGGTTATTCTGGAGATTCCTGCCCGATCTCAAATTCATCAATTCCCCTAAAGGACTTTAACTTTTTCGTCTCGGCAATTTGTTTTCCTCAAGTTTTTGTGGTCAGAATTGATCCAAACTGATTGATACTTGGTCAATTGTTTAATCTTGTTAGTTGGACAACTTCTGTTTCATCAAGTGAGAATTTTGTTGCAGTTATGCTGAAAAAGACATTATACGCGTATGATGTCTTTTTTCACAGATTTGGACTATTTTGGTTATGCAAATTCAGTTTGAACTCTGTTTGAGCAAGTTATGGCTAATTTAGGCTTTTCTTGGCAATTTTCCGCTTTTGACTTGTTTTTGGGTCAATTGTGATCCAAATGGGATGAAACTTGAAATATAACCTCTAGACAGCTATTACAATGAATCTGTGTTGGCAAAGTATCAAAATATGTCCAAAATTAGGTCAAAGACATCATACGCGTATGATGTCTTTTTCCATCAATTTGGGTCAAGACTTGATATTCTTGCTTTCTACAGTGTTTGTAACAATCTTGTCAGGTCAGATATCAAAAATAAGCAGTGGATGTGCTAAAAGACATTATACGCGTATGATGTCTTTTTTTCACAGATTTGGACTATTCTTGGTTTTAAGCCTTCTCCAATGTTTATAATTGAGTTTCAAGTGTTTTTGTCAGGTTTGAATGTAAAAACAAGATCTGAATCCAAAATTTCCTATTCTTTGCGTTTCTTGGACTCCGACTTGTCTTTTTGGGTTTCTTTGAGTGTTAATGCTCTTGTTTTAAGTTGAAGTTAGGGTATAACCCCCTTTTTGAACACTCTGGTAAAGTCAAAATTTTTGTTTTGGTCTCTGTTTGGTCATTTAGACATCATACGCGTATGATTTTTAAAGTTGCAGATTTCCAGTTTTTTGGCACAGAATCCTTCCTAAAGCTTTCTCAAGTGCTCAGCAACTCCCAGATACACAGAAAATTTCTCTGACTTTTGTTTATTGCAAGTTTCACTACTAACTCGACGGTTCAGTGATCTAACATGCAATCAACCATATCAAGCAAATACTCCAATGATTACGAGCTCTAGATCAGGATCAAATGAAGTCCTACCTAAGCTATTCCTAATCATAAAATGGGTTTGGTAATTGTGATTTTAAAGAGATCCACTGCCACTCACGGACTAGCAAATTCTTCTTCTATCAACAACTACTCAACACCAACAAAACAACAAACAAATCTAAGCTAAACTAAAAATACCGTCAACACGGAAGACCGAGGAATACCCCACTTCCTAGTATCTCTCGAGATCTTCGGAGTCCACCACTCCTAAATCTTTTCTAACTAAAGTATACAAAGTAGTTTATACGACTCACCTCGTAGGATTAGTCTAAGGTCACCTACTTAGGGCTCTCGTCCCCGGCAGCGGTGCCAACTGTTAAGGCGGTTACGCCGCTAGCGGAAGCTAAATAGCGAGAACTCAACCAACAACAAAATTTGTCAGACGAGGACGGAGCTTGACCCGCAGGCGCATGGAAACAACTAGGTGGGTGTCAAATCACCTACTCAACCTTCTAATGACAATCACTACTAAGGAAATCAAATCTAAGTTCTAAAATACGCAAGTGACTGAAATCCATACTACGAACGAATGCTATACGAAACAGGATCTAGAATCATTGAATCGATCTCAAACTCAAGGGGAATTCTATACACTAGGTAAGAACAACACCCTAAAGACTTGAACTGCAAACTCATCCTATAACCACTCCGTGCGATAAACGCGTATGAAGACGGGCCGAAATATACAGGTGACCAAAACTTGACCCCGATGGTACTAATGTGTAGCTCTACTCGTTGTGGTTCTATAGATATGCTGCACGCTCAATTCCGACACACGAGTTGGAAGAAAACTCACACCGAAGCTCGTAGGAACTTACCACACATAGAAGCCGATAGCGCGCACTCTTGGTATCTGTGCGTAGCTCTCGCCGTTGCTAACACAATGGCGGTGTCGCTTCTCCAATGGCGGCTCCGTAGCTCGCGTAGCAAGTAGATAAGACTCTCTCTCTCTCTCTCTCTCTCTCTCTCTCTCTCTCTCTCTCTCTCTCTCTCTCTCTCTCTCTCTCTCTCTCAGACACAGTCACGGCGCTCCAAAAACTCCCTTTAATTAATAATCTAAATCCCCCTTAGGTTACAAAAACTTTGGCTTATATACCTCAGCCTTGGAGGTGAGAACATCTCTAACTAATTACATCAACAAGTGAAATTACTTCGGAATTACAAGCTGGAAACTCAATTGAGTCCCGTTACTTAATGAATGGCTCAAATCAAAATTAATGTCGGAAAGACATTTATTACAATCAATGGTTACAAAAATGACGAGTGTGAGCAAAAATGTGGGTGTGATCCTCTGCTGGCTCAACACTGCTCAATAGGGTATATGAATCCACATTGGATAAGTTTTTCAATCTCCTCTTGTACAATTTTGGCGTACTTAGGATTCATTGGATAGGGTCGTTGCTGGACAGGTTTAGCAGTGTTGATCATGGGAATTGTATGTTGCACCACAGAAGGTGGAACGCCCTTCATGTCATGATATGTCCAAGCAAAGATATCCTTGTATTCCTTGAGGAGCTCCTTAAGTACAGCCTCTTCAGTTTCGGTAAGTTCTTGAGCAATAAAGACTGGTTTAGACTCCTCACCTGGTTCTGCTAATTCTATCTCTTTAACTACCGCTGGACCATCATAGACTCCACTGCTTCCATTGGTAGGTATTCGTTGGGCTTTGGCATACACAACCTTTCGCTCCCCCGTGGTATAAGATTTAAAATGTTCAGGAGCCGTATGTAAGTCAGCAGGCTCTTGTCCTGATGGAGACCTTTCTTTTAGTTCTGCCTTCTTTTGTTGTTGTGCTAACTCTCGGTTTTGACGTCTTCTTATAGTTCGACTCAATTTCGGCTCTGTAACCTCCAATTGAGCGAGGTCAATGGGTCGCGGGCTGCACCACATGACACTTTGGAGATGTTCACCACAATTGTCTACTAGCTTTCGATGAGCATCACATGCCCCTAGATAGCTAAGCCATTCTGCAGTAGATCTTTCCTTGTTTATCCTAGCTCTCACATTTGCTCGATATCGTCGTCTCTTATATGACCTTTGTTTCTTGTTAAGGTTTTGATTTTGGTAAATGTTTGAACTCGACTCGCTTGATAGGTCTTCGCTTGTATCTTCTTCACTCTCATATAAATTACCATAGATGGTCGTACTAGACCTTGAGTGTTCAGTTTCTATACTTGGCTCACTCGATGTTTCCTCAGGTTCTGAATCCATTTCTCCCTGAGATTCCGTTTCTGATGTGTATTGGCCTGAAGCCTTTGAGGAATCATCGGTTTCACTCTCAGGTAGGTGTGCCTCTTTCTTATCATCGGATGTTACATGCGCTACACCTAACATGTTTACTGGTGCAATGTGTGGTATCTCTTCCCCATCTGGTGTTACCCAGGTTTTTCCTCTAGCTCCCCATGTATCTATAGTTGCCGCTAGGTGTACCCAATCGACATTGTTTGACTCAGCCATTCCGGGTAGGATATCCATATAAGGAGAGTTCTGCCCAATATCCGTGTCTTCGTTACACGTGTAACAATACTGTAATGGAGCTGAGTGAATTGTTGTGTCTGATCGATTATCAATGATGAATTTATTTCCTAGAGGCTGCGTTCGACCACTTAAAAGATCAACTCGAATGACAGAGTCTTGGAACTGTAAGTAGACGTGGTTTTTGGACCAGTCATGCACCATTTTTGCTTCCCTCATGAATGGACGCCCTAAGATCATCTCAAATGACATAGGATGCTTGGAAAAATCCATAACAATGAAAGTATGCCTTACCTTGTGTCCCAAGACCTTGATCCTGAGACCCTTAAGCATTCCAATAGGCGTAACAATAGATCCATTAGCCATTTTTACCACTACGCTTGTGGCTTCAAGGTGAGGTCGCCCCATAGACTCCAAACAACTCTTTGTCACCATGCTGACTCCCGCACCACCGTCAAGGACTCCCTTTACAGTTAATCCTTTAGTAGTGATTGGCAGAGTAGCATTAGATTCATCACCTTCAAAGTATTGCCCCAACTTGTTAACGGGTACTTCAATTACAGATTCATGTCCCGCTAGGTCAGATGGTGGTGCTAAATGTTCCTCATCATTCATTACCGAGTCAGGTTTGTTCATATGTGCAAACTGTGGTAATCCGGCCTGTAATTCTCCATTGAGGAAGGCTCGAAGAGCTGAGACTAGCTCGGGGTCTTTATATAGTTTGGACATGATGGTGGTTCTAACTTCTGAAGACATGAAATCCATCAATTTGGCAACATTTAATGGCATCTTGTGGGACGTAGGACCCTGACAAGAGAATGGTGAAGATGGAATCTCCACTTCCTCAAGGGGGTCGGGCATTCCCTCACCAAACATTCTCTCTAGTAGGAAAGGTGTGTGTCCACTTTCAGATATCCTACCCTCACTCTCTTCCCGAATGATACTGGGTATAGCTAATGGCCTGTAGTTCTTGTGAGGTTGAACTTGTGTGGGAAACACTGTGTCCAACATCTGGATATGTTTGGGTTCAGGTTCTAATGTTTGTTGAGTTTCTTCCACCAAACCCCTCAGTTGTTGGACTCGTTCAATTTCCACTGTTGGGTTTGGATAGGTTCCAATCTTTAACTTGCAATCCTCATTTTTTGTCTCTCGTGGCTTATCTTGGGGGTTCGCAACTGGGTGGTTTAACTTTGAATACTCTTTTGGTGTTCGTCGTAATTCCCTCTTGTGATCCTCCTCACTGGCTTTTTCCTTTGTAGTAATAGTTTTGGTCTCCGTGGTCTCTATCGAATCTGAGTCATCCTCAAGGTCATTCATATACACGGGATCCTCTCCTGTCCCTATGTTAGTCTTTGAACTAGGTTTTGAGCTAGAAGCATTAAGGGATTTCTTTCTTCGTGTTTTCTTCTTTCTCGCTCGGCCAATGGATGCAACATCTCTCTCTTCGAGGATGTAATTTTGCTTTTGGAGCATCGACCGTGTGAGTGCATTCACTGGTGCTATGTTTATAGTTGGTGGTGTCCCATCAACAATCTCTATTATGTTCAATGGTGTGATTTTCGGTGCGTTTGGATTGTTAGGACACTGTGCGATCAAATGATCTATGCCACAACGATTACAAGTGAGTATTGGCATTGTCAATGCACTCCCTTGACTTGTTTGCATTAGTGCAGCATTCTTTTGCATTCTAATGGGGCACTCAGTTACTCGATGTGGTCCACCACATTTGTAGCACTGAAGAGGTGGTCTCCTGGCAAAACTATTAATGTTTTGGCCTCTTGCTGCTAGCGCAGTAGCTTGATATACCGGTTTGATTTGTCCCCAATGGTCTTCCATATAGTACATGGGACACTCCTCAAGCATGTCGACTCCATAGGTGATACTAGAGTCTATGTCCTCTTCGCAATCTACATAAGTACTAGATGACTCGCAACCTATTTGGTTCATAGGTGTAACTCTTGGATGAGGGGGTTGCGGTCCTAGCACTGGAGGTGGCAACGGTGTGGTTTGGACCACATTTTGGGTTCTAGGGACCATGTCTGTAATGGCAACTGTTGCTCCATGGGTGGGGTAGGCATCAATGCAAGAACTCGAGGTGAGTCTGCCCAAGCTATAGGCGGTCTATTTTCCATGATGCGTTTAAGCATTAGGCAATCCTTCGCTTGATGGCCATACCTACCACACGCGTTACAAGCCCCGTTAAACTTTACTCTGAAAGTAGGGCATTCACTCGTAGTATGTGGGCCCAAGCAAATTGAGCACCATTGTTGCTCCCTTCTTGGATACATATGAGTGTTTTGTGGAGCACGATTACCCCTAAGGCTTTCTTGGATGGCCTTGGTGAGATCTGCCAAAGTCATCTCAGATATCGTTTGCTCTTTCACGATTGGCTTTATCTTCATTGGCTCATGCCCTGACGCTTGCGAGCTACTAGACTTCGGCCCGGCGGACACTCTTTCTCCTGCAATCATTAAATTATCCTCCAATTGGATTGCATTCATGGTGACTGCTTCCCAAGTAGTGATACCTCTAATGACTAGGCCATTATAGATACTTTCATGTCGTAGCCCCCTAATGAATCTATCGAGCAATTGGTTGTTGTTGAATCGCTCGTTTGGATTGCATCGAGAATTCAAATTCTTTAGGCGACTAATGAAGTCTCTCACGGATTCACCTTCTTCTCATTGGGCTTTCTGGAGCTGAGAGGCTACACCCCAAAGTACTCCCTCTCGTATGTATTCTTTTAAGAACAGTCTCCTAAGAGTAGAGTAGATCGTTTTCTCTTCTACTCTTAAGGTTCTATGCCAATCTCCAGCCTTTTCGCTTAGGGTCAAACTCAAAGCCTTACACTTATGTAGCTCATTGTGCTCTTCCAAGAAATCGCACACATGTTCAAAGACTTCCATATGCTTTCTAGCATCTCTGCCTCCACTGAATTTCTGTGTGAGCTTAGCTACTTGAACTGCCTTGCTCCTAGGCTCTCTATCAGGTGCACTACGCATGTTTTCCGCAATAGAGCGACCGATAGTTTGAGAAAATGCTGCCAAATCTCCTATTTGAGCAGGTATAATGGGTGTATGTGCTCCTGGAACCACATGTGAGATGGGAGTTGGCCTTGGCCTTGGCATATGCGTGGCTCTTGGGTCCCAAATTTCGTATGGTGGTGTACCAGACGGTGGTCCAAAGTTTACAGGCGTGGCCCTAGGCATAGGGGGTGCCTGATATGGCATGTTATTATTAAATGGCATGGCTCCACTTGTATAAGAGCTTGGATAATTCCATTGTGGATTGTAAGCTCTTGGAATAATCGGAGGTATAGGAGCTACATGAGGCTGAGGTACGACAGGTGCACATGATTGATACATACATGTAGGTATAGTTGGGGGCACTGTGCTACTAGGCATCGGCGCACTGTTAACAAATGAACTCCATGGTGTACTTCTTGTCATGCTCACCATTGGGATATGCATGGTAGCCGTAGTGTCATTAAGAGAAAGATGAGCTAGATCTGGGAAGGTAAAGCTGCCACTTGTGGGCTCAGATTGTACTGAGGCTCCTGGCGAAACAACATATGGAGGATCAATGGGGCTCACTGAGGGAGTCTCCATTTGTGACAGGGTTGGTTGGTTGGCCTTTCCCGTATCCAAGAATCTCATTAGGCATGTTGAAGGCATGTTGATCCCTGTGTTCTGTCTTTCTAACTCGACAATCCTATGGAGGACATCACAGACTTTTTGTTGTTGCTCATCTATGCTAGTAGCACCCGATGTGGATTGTAGAACATCTAACCAACCCACATGATAGGTGTGTCCTGTGTACCGATCAGTTAAAGCTTCTGCTTGTAGGTCATACTCCCAATTTTCGTTTAGGAATATCCCATCTAAGCCTGGCGTGCTGGAGGTTTCCCTTGAAGTGGAAGCATTATTGCTCCCCATAGCTTGCCCCTCCGTGACTGCTACCTTGGGAGCACTCGGTTGCTCGGCTGGCATGATTGTTGTCATAGGAGCCTTTGCTTTCAGGGCTCGACTTTGTTCTAGCCTTCGTAGGTTCTCAATTTCCCTCTCCCTTGTTGCTTGCATATAGCGTTCGATCTCTTGTACTTCGGTGTAACGGCTAGGGACTTGCTACGCGCCGTGTGCGAGCCACAAAGGCTCCTAGCACACAGTCATACAACATACAAGCTCACAAGGAAGAATGGTGTGTCACTCACCTTCCTGCGTAGTTGCGAATGAAGGATTCCCGCGCCGCGAAGAAGAGGGAGACGCCGCTACGCGCGCTCAACCGCCTCGCCGCGTCGTGCGCCGCAACGCTCGATCACACACACACTCTCACACTCTTCTCACACATACACACACACACACACAGGAGATGGTGATGGAGAAGGTGGAGATGGAGCAAGAGCGGCTTCTATTGCACAATGAGAGAATGAGTAAAAATTAGGTTTAGTGGATTTTATATGAGCACCCCATTCACACTTGGGCGCCCATACTTAGCCAACTAACTCTTGAATATTCAGTTAGAGTGCGCTGTCATCGGCGGAGTGGTGAAGGAGAAGGTGGAGATGGAGCAAGAGCGGCTTCTATTGCACAATGAGAGAATGAGTAAAAATTAGGTTTAGTGGATTTTATATGAGCTCACCCCATTCACACTTGGGCGCCATACTTAGCCAACTAACTCCTTGAATATTCCAGTTAGAGTGGCCTGTCATCGGCGATCACCCTTTACCTGTTCCTATTGGTCCGACAATCCGGTACTGACTCTAAATAATACAACGTTATAGATCATAGGGTGCCGTGTGCCGTGAGGGTTAACATGCCTCCCTTCCTGATGTAGATTCCGTCCTCGGAAGCTATCCAGTTGAAGCTCGTTCGTCGAGATGGAAGAGCAGTCGACATGGATGTTCGTAGCTTCTTCAATCATGCAAAATCAAAAAACATTGCCACAGTAATTGCATTTCATATACAATCAAAAATCATATGCAATAGACAGACAAATTGATTGGTAAAATAATTTTAGACAATTTGTCAGCAATAAACATTAAATTGCAATATAATCAAATGCATAAACAGATGTAAAGGTAAAAAATTAAACAAGTCCGGGTCGCTAATATAACGGTCAAAAGGCACTAGAGCTCGACTATTAATACCATGGGTAACTTCTCAATTTTTCTGGTCAATTAAGTTGTTTAATCGCGAGAGCCAAGTATTTGATGTTCGAGGGCTGACTAGAGGCTATACCTAGAAGCCTTGTAGTTAAGCTACGATAAAGGAATTTCTCATGAAATCATCGCCTGACCGATTACCTTTTCTTTGACAACCCAAAGTCTTTTCAATTGATTCAATTTTGATGTGTGTGCTTTATTTGTATGCCTTGGGTTTTTTGCTTTTCAAGGAAAAGCGCCCACACTGGGAACCTCTAGGGCTCTGTACCATAGGCGATACATGTGAGTGAAGTACCAATTTAAGCAGGGATTTCTCTTCCAGCTTAAAATTTTATTGTGGCACTTTGATTTTTTGTTTGTTCATTTTCAGCATTTTAATTTGTAACTTTGGGGGGTCATATAACACTGTTACCCTCCCACGTCATCACATTAGTAAAACTTTATAATACTTAAGCTAAAGGCCAATAGGGTTAAGCTCACTAGAAAGCCCTAGTACATTTCACACAATGCTGCCTAAATCGGATTAAGAACCTAAGTAACCATTGCTTATTAGGAAGGCATTCCCCATGGTATTAAGAGAAGATTTCTTAATACCTAGCTTGGTCAAACTAGCTTAGTCGGACTGCTTGATTTTTAACCTATACAAGTGATTATGACAAAACATTACATTGAATTAAATGTTTGATACTAGCAAATGCGTTGAATATTATGCTACCAATCACAATCAAAGCAGACAAACATGGATGCAAAAGATAAGGGCAATGCTAATGGACATAAACACCTGTTTGTGTTGATAGTCGCGCTTGATTTGAAGTGTGAACGAGAGAAAGGTTCCATGAAGGTCCAAATCCTACCAATAGCAACACGCTCCTATACACACTAGGAAACAAAAGGAATACCTCCAGGAGGCACATTAGTGGGAAGGTACCAACACTTATTGAACACAACAAAAAAACATAAGGAACCCTAACCTAATTATTGCACTCCCCTAAAGAGTCAGGGAATAGGATATTGTAGAGGTTGGGGGGAAACCTAAGGCTAAACCCCTATCCTCGTCGTCGAGATAAACAAAGTCATCATCCATGAGACATATGTTGCCATCCGTGTAGTCATGTAAATTTTCTTCTTCATCATAGGTGCCCATGTTACTAAGAGGTCACTAGACGCCTATAGTCATCTTGGTCAAAAGGGTAGGCTTGTGCAATGGGAGAGAAACGCTCTCTACTAAGTATGGATCAGACGTGGTTAAGAGACGTATCACCAATTCTAACTCTCAAAATTCCTCTCACATGCTAGCGTACCTATCAAATCCCATCACATGCAGCACTGGAAAGACCATGTGAAATTTGTGAAAAGTAACGAGGGTACCTCTCACCCAAGGCAGGAGTGGATGACTCTAGCATACTAGCCATATCTGTACACGCAAATAGATGATGGTTAGAGTGCAAATATTACAAGGGTGTGTTTTTGTGCATAATTTGTTTTATATTTTTGTGTTATGGCTCTTGCTCTTTTACTTTTTTATCTTGTTTTTGTGAGTATAAGGCTTTATATATACATTCCTAAGATTGGAGATTGAGAGGTCAGGAGGAAGGTTGAGAGGGAAGTAAGTGAATGACGGATGTCAGCAAACACTCCCCCCTTCCTTGGGTAGATCATACTTTTTGGAATGATGTCGTCACCTTTTGAAACCAATTGTTCCAAGTTGTTATGGGTAAAAGCTTTAACCAATAGTTTTCGATTACCCTATATGTTTCATCTAGTTGCAGGGGTGGTAAGGTACTCTCCCATGATTTTATTTGCAACATTGTTGGAGGTGGTGAATCTACAACAGGAGGTGCAACTCTTTCTTGCTTGTATGGATATGTACAATGGTAGTTGGAGGTTGTGTCGAAGCTTCTATTTCCGTATAGGAACTACATGAAGAGCAAGAAGCTTCATTTGCTTTTCCTGTTCCTGAGCTAGGTGGAACAAATCGTTCTTTCTTTGGTACCCAAACTAGCTCTGGAGCAGGTGTGTCGCATTCCGTGACTTTTTCCTTTCCACGATTTTCAATTTGTTTTGGAGCCACAGGAAGCTAGGTGACAGGTAAGAGTACAATTTACGTTTGGGCACCCAAATTTGATCATTTCCTTTATAGTATCCTTGGGCTTTTAATAGTCGTTTAGGAATCCAGCGCCACGTTTTCTTACATTTCTTGGAGCGAGTGGGACGTTTCTTACGAGGCTTCCGTTTTTTAGCATCAGCCATGGTTACTAAAGAAGCTTTAGGGACCCACTTGTATGGTTTCTTTGTTATATTAGGATGGTTCTTGTGTGTCCAAGCTTTCTTTCAACTACATTAGTTGAAGATCTAGAGAGTTGGGCTATGGGGACGTATGGTTCAACCTCCTGGACATGCAATGTCTTGGGTTTTATTTCCTTAGGCAATATCTCAGGGACTATGGCTTGAGTGGTAGGGATAAGAGTTGGTTTTTGCGTTGTGACCCCCAGTCAATCAATAGTGCATTTGGTGGCTATCATCCACGTGCGTCCTAGGTTTATATTACCCTCCATAGTTCCAGTAGGCATGACCAAAAAGTCTTGAGCTACAATTCCATTGTCATAACTGACAGAAGTGTGCCAGATTCCAAAAACCGTAGTTTTTTTCTTGTTGACACCCTTGACTTGGATAATACTCTCAAATAGAGGTGGCTTCCCTAACTGACACCACACTCCATAGGATAGCAGATTATATTTAGCACCCGTGTCCAATAAGGCGTTATATGGCACTTTTCCATAGGCACTATTTAACTCAATAGGGTATCGTAGAGGTGTGTCAGAGTCCAACCAATCCTCTTCAATTTCCACGTGGAATGCATTTGTGACTCCAAGGTTAGCCTCTCGTTTTTGTCTTATACATTGTTGTCGCTCCTTAGCCTCAGCTTGAGCTTGTATCTTCTTTAACTCGGTTTGTGCTTTGGCAACCTTCTTTTGATGAATGGCCCGTAGTTCTTCTTGGCTTAAAGGATCATAATATCTTTTGAATTTACTCCCATTGAGGAATCCAATGGTTTCAACTCCATCAAGAGTTTCCAACTGTCTCTCTTCGTCTAGTTTTTCTAAGATATACAAACGCTCGGTTAAGGGGTTACCATTCCATCCTTCTTGCGAAGCTACCCTAAGACTAGGGAATGACAAACTCCCAAGGCATAACCGCTTCTTGGCCGTATACCATTTTGAATGGCGTACAATTAATAGCCACTTTATAAGCAGTACGATAAGCCCATAGAGCAGATGTCAACTTCAAATCCCAATCAGTGCGATGAGCTTCTACCGTCTTGGTTAAAATAGAGATTAGAGTCTTGTTGGTGCTCTCGGCTTGTCCATTAGCTTGCGGGTAATAAGGTGTAGACTTATGGTGGGATATCATAAAGGTCGTGGTAAGCTCTCTTATTACCTCATTTATAAAATGGGTACCATTATCACTAACAATTTCAAAAGGGCAACCAAATCTTGTGATAATGTTCTCAAAAAGAAACTTAGCTGTTGTCCTCGCGTCAGCTTTTTGTGAAGCCTTAGCTTCAGCCCACTTTGTTACATAGTCCGTAGCAACTAGAATATATCGAGATTGAGTGTTGCGAGCTGCGGGACTAATTGGACCTACAAAGTCTAAGCCCCATTTTTCAAATGGTTGGGTTACTTTAATAGGATGTAAGGGCATTCTGTCTTTGCGCTGTGTGGTCTTGTAACGTTGGCACTCATCACACCCTTTTGTAAAAAGTGATGCATCCTTAAATAAAGTTGGCCACCAATAGCCTGATTGCAGCACCTTTCTAGCAGTCAGGTCTCCTGAAAAATGTCCTCCTGCTATGCCCATATGTGCTTCTTGCAAGATATACAAATATTCATCCTCGCGGGCACAACGCCTAAGAATATCGTCCTTGCCTAGTCTATACAGAGTTCCGGCAATCAAACAATAGGGTTCACATTCTTTTACTAGCCTTCGAGCGATATCCTTACGAAGTTCCTTGGGTGGAAAACCATTAACTAAAAGTTAACAATGTTCTCACTCCATTCAGGCATAGTCTCAACTATGAATAGGGAAGTATCGGGTAATTCATCATCAACTCCTGTAGGGGCTTCACCATTGGGTATGCGAGACAAATGATCAGCCATGACGTGCCTTTTACCGGGTCTCACTACAATCGTGAAATCAAACTCCAGAAGAATTAACAACCATCGTGTGATTCTTCCTGTGGAGCATGGCTTGTTTACCAGATACAGCAACGCTTGATGATCCACATAAAATACAAACTTGTTTGCCAGAAGGTAGTAGCGAAATTTCTTTACTGCATAAACCATTGCTAAACCTTCTCGCTCTGTAGTGGTGTAGTTCCTTTCAGCATCGTTCAATTGACGGCTTGCAAAGCTAATGGGATAGTCCAATTTATGTTCTCCTGGTTGAGTGAGAACACACCCAATAGCAAAGTTTGATGCATCAATATGCACATGGAAAATGACATCCCAGTTAGGTGTCCTTAAAATCGGAGCACTTGCTAGTGTTTTCTTCAATTGTTCATAGGCCTGGTCACACTCTTCAGTCCATTTAAATTCAATGAGAAGCTTGTACAAAGGACGTGCTATCTCAGCGAAAAATAAAATAAACCGTCGATAATAACCCACGTGTCCCATGAACCTTTGAACTCCCTTGTAATTGGTTGGTGGTGGTAACTCTAGAATCACTTTAATTTTGCTCTCATCGGTTGAGATACCATTCTTAGATACTATATGCCCTAAAATAACTCCATGCTTGACCCAAAATTGGCATTTGAACGGGTTCAATGAGATACGATATAACCTACACTTTTCAAACACCTTCCGCAAACATGATAGATGTTCTTTCCAAGAAGAGTAAACACAAAGGTCGTCTAAGAAAGCTTCACAAAACTCTCTCAAATATTCTTTAAAAGCAGTGTTTATTAATCGTTGGAATGTAGCAGGGGCATTTGTTAAGCCAAAAGCCATCACACGAAATGCAAACACGCCAAATTCTGTGATGAAGGCAGTTTTAGCTTGGTCCTCTAGCGCTATCGTGATTTGGTTGTAGCCTGAGTACCCATCTAGAAAGCTATAAGCTTCCTTGCCTGCAACTCTTTCGAGTACATGTTCGGAATATGGTAGGGGGTAATGGTCTCTTCTAGTAGCTGCATTAACTTTTTTGAGGTCCACGCACACCCTGAGTTTTCCCATTCTCTTTTTGGCACGATAACTATTGGAGACACCCATTCAGAGTGTTCAATAGGATATATGAACCCACATTTGATAAGCTTTTCTAGTTCTTCTTGAATGATCTTTGCGTACTTAGGATTCATCGGGTAGGGTCTTTGTTGTACGGGCTTCGCAGTGCTAATCATAGGGATTGTATGTTGGACCACAGAAGGTGGAACACCTTTCATATCATGGTATGTCCAAGCGAATATGTCCTTGAATTCCTTGAGAAGCTCTTTGAGGACCGCCTCTTCAACTTCTGTGAGGTCTTGGGCAATAAAAACAGGTTTTGATTCTTCACCGGGGTCGGCTAATTCTATTTCTTTAACTATTGCCGGACCATCATAGATTCCATTATTCCCATCGATAGGTATTCTTTGGGCTTTTGTGTACACAACCTTTGCTTCCCCTGTGGTGTAAGATTTGAAATGTTCTGGTGCAGGATGCAAGTCTGTGGATTCTGGTTGTGCTTTGGTCTGTGCTTCCATTTCTGCTTTCTTGTGTTGTCGAGCTAACTCTTGGTTTTGACGCCTCCTTGCAGTGCGGCTCAACTTTGGCTTGTCTATGATCTCTAATTGGGCTATGTCATGGGGTCGTGGTCTACACCACATAACATTTTGGAGATATTCACCCCAATCGTCTACCAATTTTCGATGAGCATCACATGCTCCTATATAACTGAGCCATTCTGCTGAGGATCTCTTCTTTTTTATCCTAGCACGTACATTGGCTCGATATCGACGCCTCTTAAAGTTTTTCTTTTTCTTATTTGAGACCTGCTTTTGATTTGCATTTAGATCTGGCTCACTAAAGGAGTCCTCGTTGGTGTCCTCTTCACTCTCGGAGGAGCTATCATCGGTTGATGTGCTCGGTCCTTCCGAATGTTTTGACTCTGAACTTGCTCCACTCTCTAATTCATGAGATTCAGAATCCGTTTCACTCTGGGAGTCAGTGTCTGAGTCGTGTTGGTCAAAGTCTTCTATTGAGCTATCGGTGTCACTGTCAGATTGGTCTACAATTGCCTTGCCCTTAGAAGATGCATGTATGGCACTTATCATGTTCAGAGGTGCAATTTGTGGTACCTCTTCCCCCTCTGGTGTGACCCAAGTGGTTCCTCTATTTCCCCAGGTATCTATGGTTGCAGCTAGGTGTACCCAGTCTACGTTGTCTGATTCCGTCATACCCGGTAACACATCCATGTAAGGAGAATCTTGGCCAATGTCTGTATCCTTCTTACAAGTGTAACAATATTGTAGTGGGGCCGAGTGAACTGTGGTGTCAGAGCGATGATCAATAATGGTTTTACTCCCTAAGGGGTGTACCTTACCAGTCACCAAATCCACTCTAAGGACAGAGTCTTGGAATTGCAAATAGACATGATTTTTAGACCAATCATGAACCATTTGTGCTTCCCTCATGAATGGTCGTCCTAAAATCATTTCATATGACATAAGGTGTTTAGAGAAATCCATTACAATGAACGTATGTCGTACCTTGTGTCCTAGAACTTTGATCTTAAGATCCTTGAGCATCCCCATAGGTTTGGCTATGGTACCATTTGCCATCTTTACCACAATGTTAGTAACACTGAGGCGGGTTTTCCCATGGATTCCCAACAATCTTTTGTAACGATGCTAACTCCCGCACCACCATCAAGAATTCCCTTTATAGTTAATCCCTTGGTAGTGATGGGTAGGGTCGCATTAGACTCGTCGCCTTCAAAATACTGCCCTAATTCGTTAATGGGTACCTCGATCACAGACTCGTGTCCATCTAAGTCAAGTGATTGCACATGATTTTCCTCATCAATCATAATCGAGTCAGGCCTATTTGGTTGCGCAAACTGCGGTAATCCCGTTCGTAGCTCTCCGTTAAGGAATGCTCGAAGTGCAAGGAATAACTCAGGATCTCCATACAGCTTTGCTATGATCGTGGTTCGGACCTCAGAAGACATGAAGTCCACTAGTTTGGCAACATTCATTGGCATTTTGCAGGGTGTAGGTCCTTGACTAGGAACTGGTGAGGATGGAATCTCATATTCCTCAATGGGATCAGGTATTCCTTCGTTAAACATCCTTTCCAACAAGAAAGGTGTATGCTCACTTTCTGATGTCCCGTCCTCACTCCCTTCTTGGATGATACTAGATATGGCTAACGGTCTATGGTTCATGTGGGGTGGATGAACTTGCGTGGGAAACACTGTGTCATGAATTTTGACATGCATGGGTTCTGGTTCTAGTTTCCTTTGAGTCTCCTCCACTAAACCTCTTAGATGTTTCACCTGCTCAATCTCGTCTACTGGGTTTGGGTACGTCCCAATCTTCTTTTTACGATTCTTCCCTTTTTGCCCCTGCGGTTTATCTTGGGGGTCTTGGATTGGATTTGGAAACACTTGTGGTGTTTTCAGAGGCTCTTTATGGTTTTCTCTTATTCGGTTTTCATTTGGTTCCATGTTACGGTTTTCTTTGTCGGTCTTTCCCTTTGTGGTATTGGTTCTAGTCTCCATTGTCTCGATTGAATCTGAATCATCCTCGAGGTCATTCATATACACGGGGTCATCTCCTGTTCCTATGTTTGTTTTGGAACTTGGCTTTGAATTTCCCGTATTCTGCGACCTCTTCCTTCGTGTCTTCTTTTTCTTTGCTTGGATAACTGACGCGGTATCTCTCTCTTCGAGGATATGGCCTGGCCCTTGAAGCATGGACCGTGTAATCGCATAAGCGGGTGCGACGGGTGGTATTGGCGATGTCACACTAGCAATTTCGACCAAATTTAGGGGTGTGATTTTAGGCGCATTTGGGTTATAGGGGCATTGGGCAATCAAGTGATCTATGCCACAACGATTACATGTGAGTATTGGCATTGCAGACGTGCTCCCTTGATTCATTTGCATCTGTGCAGCATTCTTTTGCAGCCTAATAGGGCACTCCGCTGCCCGATGTGGTCCACCACACTCGTAGCATTGAAGAGGTGGCCTCCTAGCCTGGGTGTTGATATTTTGACCTCTGGATGCGAGAGCAGCAGCTTGATAAACCGGCTTGACTTGCCCCCAACAATCTTCCATGTAGTATATAGGACACTCTTCCAATGTATCAAGTCCGTAGGCAATACTAGTGTCTATTTCCTCCTCACAGCCATCTGCATAAGCATTAGATGGCTCGCAACCCACTTGGTTCATAGGGGCGACTCTTGGATGCGGGGGCTGCGGTCCTAGCACAGGAGGTGGTAGCGGTGTAGCTTGTACAACATTTTGAGATCTAGGGACCATGTGTTGCGGTAGTTGCTCAACAGGTGGAGCAGGCATCAATACAGGAGCTCGAGGCGCATCCGTCCAGGCTACAGGTGGTCTATTTGCCATCATACGTTTGATCATTAAACAATCCTTAGCTTGGTGACCATACCTACCACATGCGTTGCAAGTTCCATTAAATTTTACTCTAAACGTAGGGCACTCACTAGTGCTATGTGGACCTAAGCAAATGGAACACCATTGTTGCTCCCTTCTTGGATACATGTGACTATTTTGAGGGGGTCGATTATCCTTAAGAGACTCTTGGATTGCCTTGGTGAGGTCTGTCAAGAATGTCTCAAATACCTTTGGCTCATTGGCAATGGGCTTTGCAGTCATGGGTTCATACTCAATGGCTTGTGAGCTAGTGGATCTCGTGTCAGTAGACACCCTCATGCCTGCTATCATCAAGTTGTCCTCTAATTGGATTGCATTGGCAGTGACATCTTCCCAGGTTGTGATACCTCTAATCACTAGTCCATTATAGATTCCTTCATTCCTCAACCCTCGAATGAATCGATCAAGCAGTTGGTTATTGTTGAAGCGCTCATTTACAGGGCAGCGAGAGTTTAAGTGCTTTAGACGACTAATGAAGTCCCTTACTGACTCTCCTTCCTTACGTTCGGCCTTCTGTAGTTGAGATGCTACACCCCAAAGCACACCTTCTCGTATGTACTCCTTTAGAAACAACCTTCGAAGGGTAGGGAAGATTGTTTTCTCGTCCACCCTTAGGGTTCTATACCAATCTCCAGCCTTCCCACTTAATGTCAAGCTTAAGGCATTGCACTTATGTAGTTCGTTGCGTTCCCCTAAGGAATCACATACTTGTTCAAACACTTCAATGTGTTTTCTAGCATCTTCGTCCCCATTGAATTTTTGCGTGAGTTTGGTAATTTGTATTGCCTTACTTCTAGGCTCTCTATCAGATGCATGACGCATATTTTCCGCGATAGATCGACCTATGGTTTGAGCAAACGCTGCCAAGTCACCTATGTGAGGAGGCAGGGCCGGTGGAGGTACTCTTGGAATCATATGTGGGAGAGGGACGGGTACCGGCCTTGGCATATGTGTGGATGATGCAGGATATGGAACGTAATCGGGCATAGGTCCACTCGGATAAGGGCTAGGGAGCGGCACTCGAGGAGCATAAACAAGTGGTACAATTGGAGGTGTGGGGGCCATGTGTGCATAAGGGGCTAGAGGCACATACGGTCGAGGCCCCATATTAGGTACTACGACACTAGGTAGTGGCACTGCACTAACCGTAGATGTCATCGGTACATTCTCTGTCAGGCCTATCCCTGGAGTGAGCACTGTGTTCTCCTTAATAGAGGGTTGAGCCAAGTTAGGGAAGCTAAAGTTGTCGCTCGGAGGCTCAGATTGCATAGAGACCCCAGGTGAAATGACGTAAGATGAGTCCATGGGACTCATTAGAGGAGTCTCCATTTGTGATAGAGTAGGCTGTTGAGCCTTGCTCGTATCCAGAAATCTCATGAGGCCAGTTGAGAGTATATTTACCCCTCGGTTTTGCCTTTCTGATTGAATAATGCCATGGATAACATTACAGATCATTTTCTGTTGATCTTCGATGCTCGTGGCACTAGAGGTGGATTGTACAATCTCTATCCATCCTACATGGTAGGCGTGGCCAGAGTGTAGATCCGTCAACACCTCAGTGTGGAGGTCGTATGTCCAATGATCATTAATGAACTATCCTTCTAGAGTCGACGTGTTAACGGTTTCTTGTGAGGTAGAAGCAATGTTGCTCCCCTTGGTTTTACTTGTCACCAACGGTACTCTAGAGGGAACTTCTGAAGGAGGCAGCTCAACAGGGCCTTCTTGGTAAGAAGTTGGCAGGATATCCACATGGACTCTCTTTGGGGGTGTGGGGTCCACGTGCGATGTGAAAGGAGAGTCCACTTCCCCACCCCCTTCGTGTGCTTCATTTGCATCAGGTTCCGAGCAAGTAGCTCTACCTAATGTTTCCATGAAACGGCTAAACATACTAGTACTAGGCTGTGGAGCTTCGGGAGGTGCATGGCCTTCTCTCTTAGTGTTTTGGGTAGGGTATGCTTCCATGATTTCTGAGTCGGAGGAGGAATCACTAGCGGCTATTTTAGGGTCTTGGGTGGTGCTACCTTGTGTCCCCGCTGAGGGTCTAGAGCCTATCGTGGATGGGTAATGGGTGTCCGTATGAACAGAGGCACCCTCAATATGCTCGTGTTCTAGCACCCGCCCAGAGCGTAAGTGCATGTGCTTTTGATACCCTAAGGTGTCAAAAAGCTGCTCTAGGAGGCCTTGTGACTAGTTTTTTGCGTGTTTTTTGTTTGTTTTTTTGCTAGATTTTTTAGAGCGTGTCGTGGAATGGGCCGTGTGATAGCTCGAAACGAGCGTATCGCTAGGAGGGACGCGCTGTGCTTTACAGCCCACCGTTTGGTTCTATTTTGCTCCAGAAAAGCCCGAAACAGTCTTTTCCTAGCTGGGGAACTAGGCTCCAAATAGCAAGTCTAAGGGTGCAAGTGGGAAGAGAAGGGAGGAGAGTGGAGGACTTGCCCCACATGCTCTCATTCCCTCTTGAGGGGGTAGGGTATATATATAAGAGTGAGTTTAGTATATATCATAAGACTAAGGACTGAGGCATGGGCTTGGGCTTGGGCCTGGGCTAATGATGCCGATCCCCCCAGTCACTCACGCTTTAATATTTTCGTTTATTATTATTATTATTATTATTATTATTATTATTTATTTATTTATTTTTCTTTTTTTATGGGCGACGACCGCGCGCGGATTTGGTGCGCGTTGACCTCACCTAACTATTTACTGTCTCACCTACCTACTGACCTGCTAATCAGTGGTTCACCTAATTACTAACCTACTTAATTAACTAACTGTGCGCCTAACTGTGCACAAACCAGAAAATGCAAAAAATTGAAACTTGACAGAACTGTGCAGTGCAAACCAGAAAATGCAGAAACGCAAGAAATGCTAGCTGTGTAAACTGAAATCTGAGCTTAATAGAACTAGCAAAACAGAGCTTAACAGAACACAGAAAACTTGAATGCAGTCAACAACATTGTGTCTTTCTCTACTGTTTTTGCATAACAACAATAATCAAACTTAAGCCGCGCCTTTCCTACATAAAAAATAGCTTCAATACAATTTACAGGTCGCCATTGGAGCTTCACGCGCAGCAGCTCCCCGACAGCGGCGCCAAAAATGTAACGGCTAGGGACTTGCTACGCGCCGTGTGCGAGCCACAAAGGCTCCTAGCACACAGTCATACAACAGACAAGCTCACAAGGAAGAATGGTGTGTCACTCACCTTCCTACGTAGTTGCGAATGAAGGATTCCCGCGCCGCGAAGAAGAGGGAGACACCGCTACGCCACGCTCAACCGCCTCGCCGCCGCCGTCGTGCCGCCGCAACGCTCGATCACACACACACTCTCACACTCTCTCTCACACGTACACACACACACACACAAGGAGATGGTGAAGGACAAGGTGGAGATGGAGCAAGAGCGGCTTCTATTGCACAATGAGAGAATGAGTAAAAATTAGGTTTAGTGGCTTTTATATGAGCTCACCCCATTCACACTTGGGCGCCCATACTTAGCCAACTAACTCCTTGAATATTCCAGTTAGAGTGCGCCTGTCATCGGCGATCACCCTTACCCTGTTCCTATTGGTCCGACAAGCATAGTACCTGACTCTAAATAATACAACGTTTATAGATCATAGGGTGTCCGTGTGCCGTGAGGGTTAACATTCGGCAAGACTCCTACCATCGGGTAGTAAAACCTCAGAGGGAGATAGTCCTAAAGGATCAGGAGGTGCAGTGGATGGAACATTCACATGCACACTCTCAAGAAGCATAGGGTCCATTTTAGGCACGAATGACGAATTTACTTCCCCACTCCCTTCATTTATTTCATTAACCGCATGTTCGGAGCGAGTAGATCTACTAAGGGTCTCTTTTAAGCGGCTAAACACGCTGGACCCGGGCCGTGGGCCCATGGCATGCATGTCTTGACTTGAACTATCAGGGTTTGGTGTAGGATACCCCTCCATGACTTCGTAGGCAGAGGAAGAATCACTAGACGCGATATGAGGATCTTGGGTCGCGCTACCTTGAGTCCTGGCCGAAGGTCCAGAACCTAGGGTGGAGGAATAATGGGTGCCCGCATAAATGGAGGCACTACCAATATGCTCGTGCTCTAACACTCGTCCAGAGCGTAGGTTCATATGACTTGGATCCCCTAGAAGTGTCAGTGAGGGCCCGTAAAGGCTGCTCACCTAATAATTTTGGGTGTTTTGCAACCCAAGTCTTTTCTTATTTATTTATTTATTTATTTATTGATTTTTTGGTCCTTTTTTTCTGACCCAGCTATAGAATAGAACGTATGATAGCTCAAAACGAGCGTCTCGATCAGAGAGACATGCCGTGCTTTACAGCCCTCCGTTTGGTCACTTTATGCCCTCGGAATCCCTAAAACCGTCAATTTCTAGAAGGGAACTAGGCCCAAATTAAAAAGTCTAAGGGTGCAAGTGGGAAGAGAAGGGAGGAGAGGGGAGGACTTGCCCCACATGCTCTCATTCCCTCTTGAGGGGGTAGGGTATATATATATAAGAGTGAGTCTAGTATATATCATAAGACTAAGGCCTGAGGCCTGGGCCTGGGAAAATGATCCCGATCCCGATCAAAATTTTAGTGTAGCCCCCCAGTCACTCACGCTTAAATATTTTCGGTTTTTTTTTTTTTTTTTTTTTTTTTTTAAGGGCTTGGGCTTGGAAAAATAATCCTGATCCCGATCAAAATTTTAGTGTAGCCCCCCAGTCACTCACGCTTAAATATTTTCGGTTTTTATTTTTATTTTTTTTAATTTATTTATTTTTATTTTTATTTTTTACATTTTTCTTTTGGCAACGACCGCGCGCGGTTTTGGTGACCCTTTCTCGGCCACACACACTGTCACCTACCTAACCTCCCAGTCAACAGCTCACAGCTCACAGACAACTCACTACCTTATCTACGTACTAACAGTGCTGCTAACCACTAACTAATCTGTTAACTGCTTACTGACAGTGAGCTAACTGTCCACCTACTTCCTCTCTCACTATCTTACTGTGCAAAGACTGTGTGCAGGCAAACCTTGACAGAAAACTGTGTACAGACTGTGTGCAAGCAGCAATTGCTAACTGCCTTCCTACTTATTCATTCACTGCAAACAAAGCTAACGACTACTAATTGTGCAAAGACTGTGTGCAAACAGAAAACACAACATTATGCAGAAATCACAGAACTTGCAGACAACACAGAAATTAACAACTTACAGAAAAACAACTCATTCCTCTTCCTCTTCCTCTTCTTTCCTACTACAAACAACTCATAGGAGAAGCACAAAGTGCCTCTTGGGCTTAGTGCAGGGCGATTCCCCGGCAGCGGCGCCAAAAATGTGCGCTCCTTGCCACACTGTCGAAACAAGGGACTTGCCGACACACCGTGTGCGAGCCACAAATGGCTCCAAGCACACAACAAGACTAATCTAGCAAGCTCAAGAGAGCAAAGGGTGTGTCACTCACCGCTCTGCGCTCGCCTTCTTGGTGGATTCCTCGCTGCGATGAAGAAGAAGCTGCAGTCGTGCCGCGCTCAACCGCTTCGCCGCCGTCGTGCCTTCGTAATGCTTGATCGCACACACACTCTCCCTCTCTCTCTCTCTCACACATACACACACACACAAGGAGGTGAAGAAGAAGAAGATGGAGATGGAGATGGAGCAAGAGCACTCTTCTATTGCACAAATGAGAGAATGAGTGAATTTTAGGTTTAGTTGGCTTTTATATGAGCTCACCCCATTCACACTTGGGCGCCCATGCTTAGCCAACTAATCCCTTGAATGTCCCAATTAGAGTGCGCCTCTCATCGGCGATCACTCTTACCCTTTTCCTATTGGTCCGACAAGCCCAGTACCTGACTTTACCAAATACATAATACACGTCCGTCGTAGGTGATGGGGTGTCCGTGAGCCGTGAGGGTTAACAAGGTGAATGTGCCAATACGTGGTACTACTATAGGACCTAGTAGTATGTACAATAGGTATAAAGAAGAAGCTCGTCTCAACCTATGCCCTCTCATAGTTGATGCATGCCCTTGTATAGACTCTCGCGGTGTGAAAAATCATATATTCTGGCTAGAATCAACATGCATACCATGTAGGTAGCATGTAATGACATGCACTACTCCATAATGCATCATGCTAGTGTCAGTCATTGCTCAACTAACAATCCCAACTGCAAATACTCCCACTACGGCTGCCATGTTCAGTCTCGACACTAAGAGGTTGTACATGAGAGTCCCAAAGAATGATGAAAAATGTGTAATCTCTACGAGCATATCCATGCCAATCGCATCAATGCCATGTGTAGTGACCTCTGCCAATCTATCCACAGTAGGTATCTCAACCCTCATTGTACCACCACCAGAACTAGTCATGCATGGACGTGTCAATCCTGACTTGAGGGTATTTTTCACTCCCTCATCATCCATAGGGGTTGTATCCACATGTCATAGCATCACCATATCAGCCTTTATCCTGAGCATGTCAAAAAACTCCATATCGCTCATTTGCATGGTAAAAGCCATCTTTGTTCTAAGAGGATTAATCTGCTATGTCTCGTTAAAGCATGGCCACTCTAATTTTGCATCTACATACATATTGTGCACAACACTCTAGGGCTCATCCACAAAAAGAAATGTGTCTAGTCTCTCTCTGACATGACTATAATGTAGTCGAGACTATGCTATCTCACACCTTGGATACATGCATAAGGTAGACCAAGCCAATCGTGGATCCTCTTGCAATGACTAGCAAACCACAATGCATCTAGAAAGAGTGTTGTCTAAGCACTACCTGACATCCACTATCTCTCAACTATCTCACCGAGATCAAACTGTGTATTAGCTGAGGAACATATCGTACATGATGAAGTGTATATGATGTGTAGTTGAGCAATGACAAACATACATCTCATGCACCCTCTATGTCACACATTGAACCATCAACAAGTTGCACACAACCAAGTCTCCCACTAGAAAAACTACTAAACCACTCACAGCATGGTGTGATGTGGAAAGCAACATTGCTATCTAGTAACCACTACGGAGAAAGTGTGTTTTCCATAGACATTTTTTCAAGAGGTATACTCATGGTAAGCGTGACATCACCATTGGTGCAACTAAAGTTGGTCAATACTATGAGGAGTGCAAGGAAAGGGTATGTGTGCTTACAGGTACAGCCTAAAGTGGTAAGACAGAGATGAAGGTCAAGGGGAGGCCAATGGTAGAAGATGTGTATGATCTATGTGGTTTTTTGGGCCAAGGTTCTATGCTACGGTGTCTGTCAAAGGTGGTTGGTTAAAGGGTTCTAAGTGTAGAAATGGAAGTGCTAGAGGTGGTCCTCAAAGTGTCCTCCAAGATGGTCCGGATGGCTCCTTAATTGAAGCTACGGAGTGCAATATATGGCAGGTTGAAGCTAAAAGTGGCTTGCAAATTCCCATGGGAATACACACACACACACACACACACACACACACAAACGCGTATGTATGTATGTTTGAATGTATACACACACGCACATAAAACCAACTTACAATCATTGCGTTTTTTCTTAATATGTGTGATGAAAGGCTAAGAGAGACAAAAAGCGAGTGCATGTATGCAATGGTTCGGTGATGTATATGCCTATCCATTCATCTATCTTTAGACCTTTACAGAATGTGGTGGAGTGGGATAGGTTGGCATGTTGGCTACTGGTTTGGACTACTATTATATTTTGTAGATATCGAAAATGGAAAATTGCCAAAATACCCTTGAAATTTGTGGAATTTTTTTGTGTATGCATGTTGATGCATCCATATAAGATCTTTGTTGAAGGCAATAAAGTGCGACATCCTAGTTTGTTGGCAAGTGATTTCACTAGTATTTTCTTATAGATTACAAAAGGGAATATTACCAACATAGGCTTGATATCTACAAAAATTCCAAAATACCCCTCAAATTTCAAAAACTCTCAAAATGGCGTTATTCCATATTAGATAGATTGCTCAATCTCTAACATGAGTTATGTTATTTCATAAGAAACTTTTTTTTCACCATTGAGCTCACAAATAAGGGCGTTTGTGTCTACAATAATGAACCATTGTATCCCAAGAGCCCAATACATCACCTAAAATTCTAGTTCGATCATCTTCTATTGAGGGATAAAATTCATCTTATAAAGAGGTGTAATTAAGAAAGTTCTTAAGAGATGGTTGTGAGATTGATGTACAACAGCTAGAGGCATGGTTGCCTTGAAAACATATCAAGATAACACAAGAATGAACATTTGAACTTGCACACCATGAAAAAGCTGGTTGTATGCTATACTCAAGGAATATAAGCAAAGAGAAGATGGGAGCGCGTGAGAAAGTAGTATGTGCACCCCTTAGAGGGGAGTTCCATGCATGCACACAAGACAGTAATTGAAAGGAAGAGAAGAGCCATACAAGACCGATGACAAGTTACCCCCCCCCTCCTCTTTTGGGTCCCTTAATGAACCCATATGACTATTTTATTGGTTTGGAAAGAAGTGCAAAAATCGAGAGAGTGTGTTTGTAAACATAGGCGATAAGGGCTATGTGATGGAGGGTCGGGGTTGGAAGCAAAACACACAAGTATATAGTTGCACCCTCGCAAGAAACACAAAAATTAATGTGTGAGAAGTGGAGACAAGCACCATCCAAGTGTTGGAATAATAAAGGTGGTGTGCCTCTTACCCTCGCCGAATGCGCTAGAGACATTTGACCACCGATTACTTGCACACACCTTATTCTTTACTAGATAGTTGAATAAGGGGATCTCTCATAGTGTATACTAGTGAGTTGCTCCACCCAAATCCTATGTCTCCTACTTCTTCTCCCTCACACTCCGCATGCACCATGCACCACTTTCACATCCCAGCATGCTTCACAAGTGGTATCAAAACTTTGGTTATCGTCTTGCCGCAGTGCATGCAGCTCCTTTGGGAGTGTTCTAAGGTCTTGGAACCTTGATGTATAGTAAAATTTTGAGCTCAAGTGTCTATAGAAACAAGCTTGGAAGTAGGACATGAGATTGAAGCTCTATGTGCAATAAAAGAGAGCACACAGAGCGCTGTGGCATCAAATTATTGCATGAAATTGAAATCCTTGAAGGAAAGGGCTTTGAAGCCTTACTATAGGCGAACCATGCAAGCCAATGTAGCACTGAAGTTCTTTTTGTGGGAATTGGAGCCTCACGGGCTTGCAAAACAGCAATGCAAGGCAATAAGTCAAAGGCAACGATAAATTTGAAACAATGCTGAAGGTTTCTATAGCACAACTATAGAAGGGAGGAGGGGACCTTTGGATTATCTAGTAGCATTGAATCTTGGGAAGCAAGGAATTTTTTAAGTAGGCAGCAAAAGGACAAAGTTAAAGAGAGGGAGGCAGTAAGGCGAAAGCAAAGAGGGGAGAGAGAGAGAGAGAGAGAGAGAGAGAGAGAGAGAGAGAGAGAGAGAGAGAGACATAATTTCCTTGCCTCTCTCACTGAACACACACATGCACTCACAATTAGAGGACTTTGAGCTCGAGTCGAAGCTCGCTAAAGGAAAAGCACAAGGGGTACAGGGGCTGATTTGAGCACACATGGTGCTTGAGGAGCTTCCTATCCAAGACGTGGTCTCATGGAATGCATTGATTGTGAGATACACCCAACGAGGGCAAGGCCGGGAAGCTCATGGCTGATTTTAGAAGATTTTAGCGAGGGAAAGAGAGAGAGACTTGGACTCTTTTTTGGCATCCCTTGTGAGCCTTAGGCTCTTCTTCGGCATCCTCTCCCCGTGGCAACATCTTGACTTTTTGTGTGTGTGTGTGTGTGTGTGTGTGTGTGTGTGTGTGTGTGTGTGTGTGTGTGTGTGTGTGTGTGTGTGTGTGTGTGTGTGTGTGTGTGTGAGAGAGAGAGAGAGAGAGAGAGAGAGAGAGAGAGAGAGAGAGAGAGAGAGAGAGAGAGAGAGAGAGAGAGAGAGAGAGAGTAGCATCGACTCTCGTCTCGGATCCCAACATCAGCAGCTTCCCACCCATGGTGAGAGTGAGAGAGAGCATTTTTTGGCTCTCCTCTTGCATAGCCTTGCCATGAATTTTCTTTCCTGTGACATAGCCTCGCCCATCAGCTCTCCTCCCATACTCATCCGGAGTGTTTTTTTCTTCGATGATTTTTCTCCAGCATCCCAACCTCAACATAGGAGGAGATGGATCTCAAGAGAGTGGCATTGGCTCTCCCCTATTATACATCCAAAGCAACTTTTGGCTCCAAAGTTGTCTCCTCAACGATCCCCTTGACATCGACTTGATTCCCTCCTTTTACACATCATCGACACATACGGCTCCGACAAATTCTTGATGAGCAACTTTAACTCTTAGACACTTACAACCATGGGGACATCTTGGAAGTCACAGGGATCTGTGTGCCAGATTGTACTTTTTATGGGCACAAAGCTCGGAGGATATGCTGTATGCCTTTTGTGGCTACATGTGGTTGGTCGTTTTACAGTGTTTGAATTTTGATCAACGACGTAGTGTGACATGTTCCAAGTATTTTTCTCACAGGTTGAGTTCTTTTCAGTGTAAATTATGTAGCACAACAATAGTGCTCATGTATGATAGTGCGGGTCAATTCACAGATATATCCAGCACCATTTTGTGTAGTTTTTTCTATGAATAGTTAGATTGCCAAGATTTGGGCAGTTTATATATACCATGTGTGGATTTTCTATTGAGACACTGACTGTTTGTTTATGACCTATGCGGTTTTGGTGAGATTTTTTGAAATTTTGCTTGAATTTTATGGGAAGCTTTGTCCGTTTTCCCCTGATTCTTGCCATGCTTTTTACGTATCTACAACTTACTCTTACGTATGTATCTTTGATTCTTTAGTGGTTGAGATTTACTCCCACTTTGACAATAAACAAATTTCAACTCTCACTTTGACAAGTTTTTTCAGTTTCAAAAATAGATTGGTGTCCTCATACCAACTCTCATAGAA
The DNA here is from genome assembly GCF_014529385.1 of Adiantum capillus-veneris. Taxonomy (NCBI): domain Eukaryota; kingdom Viridiplantae; phylum Streptophyta; class Polypodiopsida; order Polypodiales; family Pteridaceae; genus Adiantum; species Adiantum capillus-veneris. The sequence continues at coordinate 47,946,799 of NC_140932.1, forward strand.
GAGAGTTTTGATGTATGCTCGTGTGGGTACGAGTTACAAGTAGCCAGACTTGAGTTTTGGCAATGGTTGAGTCATTCTCCCACTCACTCTACAGGTTCCATGTAATGGAAATGCCCTATGAACCTTGAGAATAGCGGAATTAGGAGAATTAAAGAGAGCATTTTTTTGAGATTACTTTGTGAGCATAGCGGGTGAACTTAATTGATGGTAGCAACATAAACATGGTATCTAGTTAACTTGGTATGAACAATACTTTTGCAAGAGAGAGAGTTTAGAGAACTTGACAACAATTGAGGACCGGATTTATGTGGGGTCGGTCCCCCCTCCAATAGGCTTTTGTATTGTAGATTCTCCCATCAAGAGAGACTTGGTATAATACAATCTTTGTGTTCCTTGTGACCTTGGTGATGCTATGAAGATGGAAAGCTTCATGCATCACGAGCATAACATAGACTTTGAAAAAAGAATTAACCATCCCCGGCCTCGGTCCCAAGGCCTCAAACACCTTCGAAGGTGGAGAGAGCTAGTGGGGAATGAGGGTAGAGAAGAGGAAGAATGTTTCCTATGGAATGTTTCCATAGGAGTTATGTATGCTTAAGAATGAGGGTAGAGAATGAGGGTAGAGAATGAGGGTACTTATCATCACTCTTCTTGCTAGCATACATAATAGCATAGTAATGAAGATGGAGAAGATGGAAATCTTAAGCATTGAAGCACGGCTCTTGGTTGGATTTGCATTCCATAGCCAAGAGTGTTGGTGTAGGCACTCAACGTCTCAACAAGCTTGGAGAAGGAGGTGGAGTTTCTCTACTTTCACCAAGTGAGCATGCTTGAAAAATGAGTGTGTGAGAGGGTGTATACCCCCAAGCACACCCCTTTCTTGCTTTGGTTGACCCCTCCTTTTTGCTCAATCTTGAAGCTCATTGGACCTCTAAGGCTAGCCAATCACATGCATAATGCATTTCAAGCAACATGAGTAGCATTAGGACAAGTGTCCTCCTTACCTCTTTGTGAGAGAGAGAGCTTGAAAATATCTAGATATATATTGAATTGAACTAGAATCTCATTGGACCCCTCTTTAACCAAGCCAATAGGATTCAAGCACACCATGTGGCTAAGCATAGGGAGAGCCTGAAATGTGTCCATGTGCCCCTTGAGAAAGGGGGTGCCCTTTGGGTGAGTGGGAGGTTCAGTCAAAAGATTCCCCTAACTTTGGGCTTTCCCCCTCCTTTGTAGGGTCTCTTTTTGACTCAAGCACCTTACCCCCATGCATGGGAAGCTTCTCAAGCACCTTCCTCATCAAGCATAACAAGCACCTTAGTTAACAAGCACGACAAGCACCTCAAGCACCTTAGTCAGCAAGCACAACAAGCACCTTAGTCACCAAGCATGACGAGCCCCTCAAGCTTGGGCTGGGTTCCCACCTCGGGCACAACCCTAGCTTGCCTAAGGTCTAAAGACTTTTAACCCTAACCTTTGGAGGTCTTTAATGAAGGTAATCCTAAGGTCTTTTGAGCTCTATTAGATGCACATTTCTCTTTGATAGACTACCTCCTTTTGGACGCCTATTGAGATGTAACCATCTCTCCTCTTGGTCCCCTATTGAGATAAGTCTAGAAGCACTTATTGCACATTTCTCTTTGATAGACCGTCTCCTTTTGGACACCTATTGAGATGCAACCATTTCTCCTTTTGGTCCCCTGTTGAGATAGGTTTAGAAGCACTTATTACATATTTCTCTTTGGTAGACCATCTCCGTTTGGACCCCTATTGAGATGTACCATCTCTCCTTTTGGTCCCCTGCTGAGATAGATCTAGAAGAGCATGTCTTTATTCTAGCTCTTGTTCCCGTTTATTCTCCCACATTAAATGATCAGTTTAATATGAGAAAATCATTCGGGTTAGCTAGATATTAGATTTTATGGCATTCCAGGTACATTTGGCAATTGAGACTTGCATCAATGTGACAATTGTAGAGCACAATGTGGTTATCTACTGCGGGAGATTTCATGCGTTGATGTACTTGAGCACTATGAGTGTTGCTCTTTTGAGAGTGCTTTCTTCCCGTAAGGAGCTCCTTTTAGTCCACATTTTGGTAAATTTCTCTTTGGCATTGGTTTTTGCACATTGCCCTTGTATATGTTATAGAGCCATAGCTCTTGTTTATCCCACTTTGACATTGTTTTGGTGATAGAGTTGATCCCCCATTTTCGCATTTCCTTATGGAAATTGACATGCATGAAAATTTTGAGTCCATGAAGGTGACTCATGTGAGACATCGGTCTCGTTCATGTCGACACTTGAGATGTTGGGATTGTGGTCACATAGGGCACATAGACAACATTTCTTCAGATGCATGAGGTAGCTGAGGACATGTATGCGAGATACATATGTGGCTTTGAAACATGTTAGAAAGGTAATTGTAGTGGCGGTATATGCCACTAACTGTGATCTCACACTTGTCTCTAGTATATCTCTTGTAGATATGTCTATGGATAGCACACTTTCTCAACAATGGTTACTGGATGACAACACTGCTTTCCACATCACACCATGTCATGAGTGGTTTAGTAGTTTTTCTAGTGGGAGACCTCGTTGTGTGCCACTTGTTGATGGTTCAACATGTGATATAGATAGTGGATGTCAAAAACTGCTTAGAAAGCAGTCTCTTTAGATGAATTGTGGATCACTAGTGATTGCGCGGGGAACCCGAGTGGCTTGGTCTACACTATGCATGTATCTAAGGTACGATACACCAAAGTTTTGGTTACATTACATCCATGTCAGGGAGAGACTAGACGCATATCTTTCCAGAGTGTTGTTTACGATATGTTTGTAGATGCAAAATTAGAGCAGCCATACTGTAGCGAGACACACCAGATTGATCCTCTTAGGTTAGAGATGCCTCCGACCATGGAGATGACCGATATGGATTTTTTGGACATCTCCTACTAGAGGGTGATATAATGATTCCAAGGCATGTGGACACAATCCCTATGGATGATGAGGGAGTGATGACTACCTTGGAGTCACTATTGACGCATTCATATGTGACTAGTTCTATTGCTAATGCAATGAGCTTTGAGATGCTTGCCATGGATCGTTTGGTAGAGTTCACCGCACATGGTGTTGATGTGATTGCCATGGATATGATGGCAGAGATTATACATTTGTCATTAGCCTTCGGTACTCTCATGTACGACCACTTAGTGTCGAGACTAGTATAGTAGCTACAATGCGAGTGTTTGTAGTTGGGATTGTCAATTGTATGATGGTTGACACTAGCATGATGCATCGTGGAAAAATGCAAGTCATTATAGGATACATGGAGGCTATGCATGCTAATTCTAGCACGGATATACTCTTCTGCACATTACTAGAGCCTATACGGCATCATGCATTAACTTCGAGAGAGCCATTGGGCATAGGTTGAGACATGATTCCTCCCTATATCTCATGTACATACCACTAGGTCTTATAATAGTACCAGTTATTGGCACACTTTTCCTTTAGTGGAGATTGTTGGGATAAAACCGATGTGCCTCTTACCGTGGCTAGATGCGCCAGAGGCGTTTGAGTGCCCATCACTTGTACACACCTTATTCTTTACTAGATAGTAGAATAAGGGGCTTTCTCACAATGTATAGTAGTCAGTTTCTCCACCCACATCTTGTGTCTCCTGCTTCTTCTCCCTCGCACTCTGCACGGATCGTTCACCACTTTCACACCCAACGTGCTTCACATCAAGGAGGTAGTTGTAGCCGAAGCCCGATTACTACGACAATGGTGGCGATAGATAATTGTATGGGAAAAAACATTGTATACATGGATTCATGGCTAAGTTAGTGGGAGATCCACATTTCCCAGGGGGGTGGCGTCATGAACTCCGTTGAAAACAACACGGAGAGTCCAAACACCCCCGCACACAAATCTTGTTGAAAGTAAACATGGGCACTAGATGGAAGGAGAGGGATTCAAGAGGTAGATATTGCATGCACTATGGACTTAGCAAATGCACTTATGCAGATCACTCATGCTATTTTGTACTTGGAGGGAGCACATTTAGAGAAGGGTCTATCTTTGCAAAGACTTATCGAGCGACTTAGTAATCAATTAGCTCATGTCACACATGAAGGTACCGAGGGAATTCCCTGCTATAGAACATCCTCAACTCTAATGGGCGACAACAAAAATTCTCAAAAAAGAGATTTCCAATAGAGGTGATTAATGTTGAGGATGAATCAACCAATTGACCAGAGTACAATTTAGTCACAAAAGATTGGCAACCATGTGGACGACCAAGGAAAATAAATTTTGTAGGTGAAGGGTCTACAAACATGCATGTTAAGAGGAATGAAGGGAGAGGGCCTATGGTAAAGGAGACAAGATCAACAAAGCAATGTGGGCTATTCGGCGCACCCGCACAGGCATCAAAGTTACTTGTAGTGGAGCGCCTAACGGTGGATGAAGATATGGCAGGTTCATTGCAAGTTCCCTCTTTTGAAGGATATCGCAAACATCCCAAAGTAATGGTTCACCAATGGTTTTAGTTTTGTCATGAGCGCGTCTTACATTGCCATATTTTGGATAGCAACATTGACACACAACCTGGGATAGTACCAGCCGTTTGGCCATTGCAAATTGGCACAAACCTTTCTCTAGAGGAAGTGCAAAATTCTATGAAGATGGGTATCGAGTGGAACAAGTTGCAGGGGAGTGCACTCCACATATTTGGGCAACTCCATCTTCAAATGAGATTGTGAGGATGTCACTACATAGTCCAATGTAGAGTGATCGTTCCAACACTTGAGATGGGCTATGAACAAAGTACCGCATAACAATTTCAGTGGAGACAACTCGTAAAATTGCTTCAACTCTAGCTTTGAAGGCAAGGGTGATAAAGGAGATTTGTCGGGCCAAAGGAGTGGATGAAGTTTTCAAGGTGGAATCACATGGAGAAAGAAATCATGTGAATATATATGAGATTCAAATGTGCAAAGAACCAACTTGTACTAGCCTGGATTTTGAAGATCGTCTTACACACAAGCGATCGTATCTTGCGTGTAAGCACATTTACTTTGTATTCTTGCGTGTTTTAGGCTTAAGCCAAAATGAGAAAATGTTTATTTTACTAGTCAGTTATTGGTTCAAGTCTTCAATGCACTCAGTAAAGAGCGCACATATCCTACCATAGATATGTAAGTGGGTTTTAAATCGCTTTCCTCTACAATAAAACATATTCTCTCTTCTCCGAGTATTTGTAGTTTTGAATCCCAATGATGAAGGATTATGTGGAGTCAAAAATTTAACATAATTTCTAATGTATATTCTTTGTCTTGATCACATTACCGTGCATTGTTTTGTAGCTTTTGTTTACATTGTGCCATAGGGTATGAGGTTGTTGAGGTGTCAAATCAGTCATCTCAATGGATAATGTTGAGCACTACTCTTTCCCCACAATGTTTGACAATTTTGAGACATCCATTAAATATGCTTGGGATATGTTGGAGGCTATTCCCAACGGCCAAGCGACATATGAAGCCCAATGGTTCAAGTAGGTTGTCAAGATGACAATAGAAATGTATGGCCTTTATCAAATGTGCACGAAGTTCAAGATACGCTCGTTGCAAAGCTTGAATGAAAAGGAGCAATCCCCTATTACTTGTTGGAAGACAGTTGGGATCATGACAAAGGCATATGAGGAGAAATTAAAGGAGTAGTTGGGGCGCATGGTGAATAATTTCTTACCCATAGAGGACAACAGTACTACAAAACTAGGATATGAAAATGTAATGTAATGCTTTCTATGAATAATGAATGTTCATCTTATTGATGTTTTGATCAAATTATCCAAGATCTAAAATGATCTATGTCCCAACCTCTCTATCTCTCTTTCAATGGAGATAAGGAGAGAGGGAGGTAGAGTGACAAAAATAGATCGGATATGTCTTTGTGGTATGCATTCTCTCTCTCTCTCTCTCTCTCTCTCATATTCTTTCTCTAAAATCTTTTCAGAATCTTCTCATCAGATTCCAAAAAGCGCTTGCTAGGAAATGCTCGCAAAGAAGAAAATCCTAGCATCTCACATCACTTGTTAGATCTAGAGAGATGATCCAAAAATAGAGAATTATTTTTCCCTATCGACTATACAATAAATATATATTAGTACACCACAAAAAAATATCATAAATAACAAAGGATATTTTGGAAAATTTGGAAAAGACTCAAACAGAATTTTGAAATTTTCTAAAAAATTCTCCAAATAATTTAGATTTTTTTAATTTGAGGAGTATTTTGGATATTTCCACAAATTTGAGGGAGGTTTTGGTAAGTTTTTGTATGAGAAGTCCTTCTTGTTAAAGAAGATTAAGTGTTTACTCATGTACACCTATTCAAGGCTAGCACGTTATCCTCAAATGGTACCAACACAAATAATTCTTGTGGGTTTATCAGATTTGGCACCTATTCAAAGCCCCTAACTTCATATCCTTTTTCAAAATTCTTATCACACCTACTTGATCAAACATAGGGTTTATAATTAGCTTATACTTCATGTTGGCTATCCTTTATGTTTGAAAACTAGTTTGGCTTTTCAAGCTTTCAAGCACCAAATGGATGCATTCCCTTGTATATCGAACTTTACATATGCATCACTTGCACCATGTGCATCACAACTCGGAATATGTCTGAGTTGATCTAAAACTTTTTCATTTGTAACTTATTCACATATTTATGGCTCACAAATATGCTTGAGTCAAAACCATGTAGAGATGTGCATTTGCTAATGACAATGAGGTTCCTTTCACATTTGTTGATGATAATAAGGTTCCTTCCAAACATGTAAAAAGTCTCACGATTAGGTCCAAGTTTTTGTGATATATGAATGTTTATTGTTACTTTGAGATTCTTTACCTAGCCAAAACGTTAGGTATTAAGTGTTCCTCAAAGCATTGACAAGATGCTTCTATGCAAGTCTAGATACATCTTTGCTTATTAAACATCCTAAATGTGCGGACAAGCATTCATGATGTGCTCTCATATGTTAAGCTAGGATAAAGAAAAACTAACAAAATTGTGGGTGATGCCAATAAGTTGGATGTTGGTGGAGAAGCTTTGGATCAAGTCAATTAATCCACTCTATAGGATAATGAAAAACTAACAAAATTGTGGGTAATGCCAATAAGTTATATGTTGGTGGAGAAGCTTTGGATCAAGTCAATTAATCCACTCTATAGGCTTTGGGCTTCATAACTTGAAATTAATCCACTCTATTGGCTTTGGGTCTTTGAAAATGTTGAGATTTCTCTGTCTCTTGAACAAGACATGTCAATGTTCATATACAAAATTCATGTGTCCTCTAGAGAAAATTTTGCCCCCCACCCCTTTTTCCCTTTTCTCTCTATGTATGTGTATGTGTGTGTGTAATAACAATGTTTTCTAAAAGTTTAAATACCAAAATAGCAAAAAATTCTCAAAATACTCTTCAAATTTCAAAAATTTAATTATACCTTTGCACCGATATCTTATATAGATTAATTTTTTGAGAACAAGATCTGTCTTTTGAGCATTTGACGTAAAGCTTTTTAGTAATGAGCTTACGAAAAAGGGCATGTGTGTCTACAAATAATGAATTGTTGAATCCCAAAACCCACCTAAATTCCTACTTCTATCATCATTCTTAAGGGTGGACAATCACCTTGTGGGGAGAGTTGCAAAAGAAAACTTTGCGAGAGATGTTTGGGGGATTCACAAGGGTTTTTTTGGGAATTTTGGGAAAATGTAAGGTCTCTTTCCCTCTCCTAAGGTCAACTTCATCCTATCCCTTGCTTCGCTCATTCTTAACCATCAGCACATCTCTTTCAAAGGTAAGTTCTGGCATCAGGTTAAAGGCACCACCATGGAATCAAATTTTGCGGTGGTGTATGCGTGTCTCTTTCTTTGCTCCTTGGAAGAAAGCGGTAGTCTTGTCTCTTTCCCGTCTCTCCTATATTTTAAGAGGTTCGTAGATGATGATTTTGGAGTTTGGGATGGGCCCCCTTCTAGCTTAGAAAAGCTTCTCCATTTTTATGGTCATCCTCTCTAGGCACATATCAAGATCACTCCCTTCATCTCCTCACACGAAGCTTTTATTATGGACATACACTTTTTCAAAGGCCCCTCTTTTTGCTCTAGGGGTGTTTTGGACACGCATTGCCACCAAAAATCTCTTAACTCTTATAACTATATCCCTTGGCAGTCTTGGTACCCTACCCACCAAAAAATTACCTTTATTTTTTCGGAGCTCAAGAGAATATTATAATTAGGGAAAGCTCACTTGGGGGCTTTGTTTCTATTCACAACCTTTTTTTCTCTAGGCTTAGGGCAAAAGGCTATCCTTCATCTTTTCTAAAGGCTTGCTTTCTCTACGTATCCTATGCCTCTAGGCCCTCTCTCCTTCAAAAGGATTACAACAATGAAGCCCCACCATCCATTGTCAAAATCCCCTTCTCACCCTTTATCCGCAAACTCAACCTAGCCCGTTCCATTAATCAATCTCTCTCTAAACGTTTAGAGAACAACTCCGAACTCTCCCTTGTCTCTAAACCGGTCATTTGTTGGCTTAATGCACCTAATCTTGGCAACCTTCTCTCAAAAGAGCTTCCCTTTTCCATCTCCTTGCCGCCCCCTCATAACTTGAGCACGACTACACCTTCATCTCCCCTATCCTTTACCATAGCCTTAGACCCTTGCCCTTGACCGTAGTTACACATTTTTTTACTGTCATTTTCTCTCCAAGTTTTGGTCAAGTCCTCATTTTTTGTGCCCTCTTAATTCCACTCTTAAGCTTTCCTTTTCCCTCCTTTTCCTAAAAAAAGTACCTCATTAAAGTATAAAATTCTTCCCTCTTCCTCTTTAAACTTTGTACTTATTATCTTGGGAACTCCTCCACTCTTAGTGGGCACCTATTTAAACCCTCCTACACCTATGGTTTACACCACTAAAGAGCTAATTGCGAAACACGTTTGGTGTAAGCCTCTTTTGCAAAATTCCCCATTTTCCTCCTCTGTTTCACCCCTTGGTTTTCTCCCTCTCTCTCACCTTTTATATTTTGGCAAAAGTTTTTTCACTCACTAAGATTGTTTTGCTGTCAAATAGGTTGGGACTTTGTGAAAGTTAAGGGTGTTTTGGGTACTTCTCCAAATCTGAGTGGCATTTTGGTAATTTTCTTTTCCAAAACATAATGTGGAAAATTCTAGAGGGAAAGTGGCTGGAATTGAAATTTTGAAGGTCGATAGAGAGGCTTTCTGGGAGGCTCAGCTGTAGACGACACGCCAAGGCTACATACACTTCAGGTCCGTAAAGCCCTGCCATCTCATGAACGGTGCATGTATGCGTCTGTGTGTGTGTGTGCGTGTGCGCACAGAGAGAGAGAGAGAGAGAGAGAGAGAGAGAGAGAGAGGGGTGTTACTGTCTCGTCAAGGTCGGCGGTCGCGGGGCAGGAGATCATGGCCGTCTACCTACTCTGCCATTATTGGCCGGAATCTCAGCTGCAGCCGTCTGATGATTGCCAGGTCAGCCACCTGAACCCACTCCCATGCATCCAATGAGGAGCCGGCATGCGAGCGCAGGGAAAGCACGATTAATTGCTGATGTCACAAACCGGTGATGTGGCTGGCCTTACAATGGGCAGCAAAGCATACACATCACACTCCTCGGCTGTAACCGGCCTATTAACTTCAAAAAGGGCGGTAGACTTTACTTCAAACCTTGATTTAGCTTTCACCCATTATTAGTCGTCTATTCTACCTGTGCTATAATGACACAAGAGAGGGGAATGGGATACAGATGGTAGAATGCATCTGCATGCGAGTTAGACACCAGATTGGCCCCTAAGTAGGCGTCCCTTTCGGTATTTCTTTATTCTTTAAAAGAGGGAATAAAAGTTGTGGTTCCCTACAAGTTGCCCCGCACAATCTGGGCTGAATTTCTTTTGTTCTGGCCCGATTTCAATAGCATAATTGTACTAGGACCCTTCACAGTCAGTATCCCCACGCATTAGATGACTTTCCCGACGCATACAGATACTTTGCAAAACCTGGCGAGAATCTACAGCACGTTGAATTCTTTGTTTTCTGCCCTGAAAATGCGCCAGATCACCTGTACAGCGGTCCCCTCGTGTCCCCGAACCTCCTCGGGGTATTAGGGTCCGTTTAGGGTCAAAACCCTAAACCTGCAAAAATACACATCAGGCTGTAATTCACTGTTTCGGGCTCCGTTTCGCGTACCGGTCGCATCTGTAGCAAGTCCTCGAGCTCCTGCACCTGTAGGGCTACTTGCCCTTTGAATCGGACGAGATTTCGCACGTGAAACCTCTCCGAATTACTTGTACCTGCGGGGGATTAGTCGCTAGCTAATCCAATACCTGTGCAAGAGGCTCTTGCCTCGGCAATCGCGCATGAACCCACACAACTGTACATGGTCAATCTGATGAGCCCACTAGAGGGGCATAACCATAAAGAATAGGGGAGAGAGAGCAGTGAGAGGTGTGCAGGTCATGACATCCTGCACCTCACTGTACATAGAGGATAAGCCAACACTCCATTGAAGCTCTTCCACTTGTGACAGCACTAAAAAACGAGCTCACAGCTGAAAATCACGTTTTTGCCTTCTCTTTAGGTAGTAAACTTGCCTCAGAGTGCCAAGTGTCACTCATTTGTGCATTTTCCCACTTTAGACCCTCAGGTCTAAAAATATCTCACCTGCAGCCTCTGTTGACTTAGCCTCAGAGTAAGAAAATGATCCCCATGTCAAACTGCACGTAATGACGCGAAGACATTTTGCCGTCCAAAAATAGTAGTCCCTAAAATTTAGGAGTTTCTGCTATTACATTCTTCTAGGTCATCTGACCCTCTTTGTACACTGCAGCCACACCCATAACTGAAATGTAGCCTATGTAGCAAAGGATTCCGCTTTGGCTGGCCAATGACCCCACTTTGGCTAACCATAGTCCTTGTCCAACCTTAGTGCTCTTTAGCCCTCAAGCTTGGACTCTCTCTGAACAGTTCCACACTGGCTATCAGGGCAGTTAGATTTCCAGAGGGGTGTTTCCAAAAGATAAAACAAACGAAATTCCCCAAAGAAAGAGAAAATAAACAAAAATGGAATTGCCACTGGTTGGTGACATCGGCCGGCGCAGCATTGCTGACGTGGCAGATCCCGCAAAATGCACCGTAAAATCCGCTGGCAGGTGCTTACGTGATTGTGTACGGAATTTTGCTTTTTACGTTGAGCTGTATGGACCTGCTTTTTCTACACAAAAGCAAGGCTCAAATTGTGTGGCTGAAAATTGGCAGCTTTTGGCAATAGTTGCTTTATTTTTGAAGGCTTTTCACTTACTGCTTTTGGGGCTCTGCGTTTGGGTATCCCTTGTAACCGATAAATAAGTGAGCAGGGCCTCACTTCTCAGAGCATCTGGATGTAGAGTCTGAGAGTGAACCCTTTGACTCTCTTGTACTTTGAACACAGATTAATACAAAAAGAAATATTGAAAGGGGCGCTAGTCTTTGGGGCCAATATCTCTAGGCACGGAACTTCGCTTGGTCGTGTCGAATCAATTGTAAACTGTGAACTGTTTTGAAGTGAATCTCTGTTGTGTCGCGGTAGGATCTTTACTTGGAGTGTCCAAGTTTGTTACAGTGGTATTAGAGCACGGCCGATTTCTCTTCTACCGGGAAGTCCGATCCTTTTCTCGCGACACTTGTGGATTCAAACAGGGAGCAGTTGACTTCTTCCGCATCTGGGAATGCGGGAAGAGATCACGAAGAAGATTCTCACGAGGAGTATGGCCCGCCTCGGCCTACTCAGGCGGAGATTGAAGAGATGAAGCGTCGACAATTGGTTGACGATGCGACAAAGATGATGATCAACATTGCGAAGGATCTAAAATTTGCAAAATTTTTGACGCAGACATCCTTTGACAAAGTGCACTCTTAGTGGTGGAAGGTTACAGAACCACCCCTCAAACCGGCACTCAAGAAATCTCCTACTCCAAGGATGTTTACAAAGCAAGAATTGGAAGAGGTGGTTGATACACGGATTACCCAGCTTTTTGATGCAAGTAACAAAGCCAAAAAGCACGACAAAAAGCAGAAGAAAGGAACTGACTTCTCAGGTTATTTGGGTCGTCATTCTGCTTTTGCCTTGGCAAAGAAAACAAAAGAAGCGTGTCAGATTTGAAGGAGTATCCTCTTCTTCTTCTTCTTCTTCTTCTAGTTCTTCTAGCTCTTCTGACTCGAGCGAAGAAGACAGGAAAGGGGAAAAGTGAAGCAAAAAGCAAAGCTTCAAAAAGGGCAAGAAAAAGGCAAAGAAGCCTAAGTTCCGCCCAGTTTTTGACAGTTCTACAAAGGACTCGTCTTTGGATAGTTCGGACTCCGATCACAGATTTTATGCAAAGAAGAAGAATTTCTATAAAGACAACTAGTATGACTTTCTGGAGGATAAAAGCAAGAAAGTTTGAGAATTTAAAGAAGGTGGACAATCGATTAAATTTGACACTTTTTTTGGATTCTGAGATGCTTCGAGGGCTTTGGCCTTCATATAGCAGTTTGATATAGCTTTCTCTGGAGGGCATTACTCTGAGCACTCTAAGATTCGGAGGGCTACCTCTTACTTCAAGGGAAATGCTTGAACATGGTGGTCCACTCTTCTATTGAACAAGAAAGCGCCAATTAAATGGTTGAAATTTTAAAGGCTTTTTACTTCTTCTTGGTTGACTCAGGAGTACGAACGCGACATACGAACTGCTTGGAACTATCTTTGGATGACCAAGAATGATACCTTGGACGCATATTGTGAGAGATTTTTGGAGCTCTTTTCTACCAGCTTCTTCATTTAAAATCTCGTTTAAAGAACAGATTGAGCGGTTTACCTTGGGACTTCCCACGGAGATCCGAGATCACTGCTTAGAGCAAAAGTCAGATTCTATTCAAGAACTGATGAGTCATGCGAATTGGGGCTTTGCCATACACTCAGGCAATTTGACTCAACCCACAAATGAGATCATGACGCAGAAAACCGAGCAGACTTCAAAAAATGAAAGTAGAAAGAAGAAGAGTCCCCAAGATCAGAAAGATAAGGATGCACGACCCCGGCTAACTCCTCGGGAGAGAGCCAACTACATTAAAGAGGGAAAGTGTTTTGGATGCGGGAAACAAGGACATATCTCCGCGAAGTGCCCTAAAAAGGCACAGAAAGAACAAGATGAAGAAAGGCTAGAGAGTTCAAAAGCAGCTTAGGAAGGTGGACGGAAAGGCAAGATGAAAGCAGGATTGGTTCCAGATTGCATAGGTACTAACCCAAGCACGATTGATGAGAGTACACAACTTTGCCGAGCTTGGGACAAAGTGAAAGATCAAGAAGCCCTATTTTCTCTGATGGAGGAGCCAAGGCAAACTTCATTTCACTTGAGTTGGCGGCGCGGCTTGAGATGACACCTGATCGGATGGGACCACTAGCAGAGGCAGTTCTAGCGGCAACCGACAGGGACGTAGCCATTGCACTTGTCATTGGCAAACTTCGGGTGGATTGTCAGGGGTATTTGGGGCACGAGGACTTCTACATAATGGCCTTGGAAGGTTGTGATGTCTTCGTGGGAATTCCCTGGTACCATAAGAACAACGATGTGGTCGACTATCGGGCGAGAAAAGCGACTTTGACTACAGAATAGGGCCGAACCATTGTACTTGATGTGAAACTTAAGGGCGAGTTTGTCCCTATTGTATCGGCTTCGGCCGTTTCAAAATTAATGAAATCTAGTCTGTTTGTTTACTCGATCTTTTTGAAAGAGTTGAATGATGATCATAGGACAAATATGCCTGATCTAGAAAAAGAACGCCAAGATTTTCTCCACACTCATGCCGATTGCTTTTTTGAGGGCCTACTGGGCGAGTTGCCATCAGCTCGTTCTGAGGATCATACCATTGATGTGATACTTGGAAGCACACCACTGAATCGGCCACCTTACCGTGTGAGTCTACCCGGCCAAGGTAGAGACTATGCGTGATTGGCCCGATTTAAAGAATGTCCATGAAGTTAGAAGCTTCTTGGGCTTATGTTTTTACTATCGGCGGTTCACTAGAAAGTTTGCAGAGGTTGCTTCTCCTTTGCATATTTTGACACAGAAATGAGTCCTTTTCTCGTGGGGACCCACAGAGGTGACTGCCTTTCAGATATTAAAAGAGAAATTGACTACAGGACTAGTTTTGACTTTGCCGGATTTGCAGATGTCATTTGAAGTATATTGTGATGCTCGTGGTCGTAGTCTGGGTGTGGTCTTAATCCAAGAAGGCCATGTCATTGCCTACGAGAGCCGATTGTTCTCAAGGTTGGAATTGATAGCACATATATATGAGAAAGAGCTTTTGGCGGTTATCTATGCTCTTACTCAGTGGCGACATTACCTACTCGGAGCTGATTTTACGGTCTTCACAGATCACCAGAGTTTACGCTACTTGTCAACGGAAGCAGCTATCGGAAAAGCAGATGTAGTGGGCAAACATCTCGTCACTTCCAAATTGTCCACGTGCAGGGGCAAAAGAACTTGGTGGGGGATGATTTGTCCCGGAAGCCATTGGCTCTGGCTATTTCTGCGATACATCATAGGAGCTGCGAAGATATAGTCGATCAGCATGCCACAGATACAGATTTTGCAGATATTTTCACTCAGATACGGAATGGGGAGGTAGTAGCGGGATATTCCATTCGGGATGGCTACTTAATGAAGAAAACCATGTTGTGCGATACACAACCATTAAGGCAAAAGGTTCTAACTGAATGCCACTGTCCACCTTTTACGGGTCACCGCGACATTGCTACCACCTTGAAAGGTGTGGAGAGAGACTTCTTTTGGCCGAAGACTCAAGAAAGACGTGGACGATTTTGTACGCAGTTGCTTGGTATGCCAGAAGGTCAAGTTTGACAAGCATAAAGCACAGGGATTGGTACAACCTTTACCCATACCCAGCCGCCCCTGGGAAAGTATTGCAATGGATTTCATTTTTGATCTCCCGAGAACACAAAGTGGGCACGATGGTATCTGGACTGTTATTGACAGATTTAGGAAGCAAGCTCATTTCATTCCAGTGAAGAAAACAATCAAGCCGGATCACTTAGTGAGACTGTTTGTGATCTAGATCTTCAGATTACGTGGCATGCCTAAGGTAATTGTCTCCAACAGAGACCCTAGATTCACGAGTTTGTTTTGGAAGGCTATTTGGGAAAACATTGGCACGCGGTTGTAGTTCTCGTCATCTTTCCGCCTGCAGACAGATGGGCAATCGGAAATTGCAAATTCAATCGTACTGGATTTATTGAAGTCTTACATCTTGGACCAGAAGACTCAATGGGAAAAGTATTTGCTCTTGGTGGAATTTGCCTACAATAACACGATTCACTCTTCGACGGAGAAGGTGCCATTTGAAATTATTAAAGGTGCTACGAAGGTTCCACCCTTCCTAAGCACGAAAGATAAGATTTTTGAAGCTGACGAGTACACACGGGACTTGGACACGGCTTTTGCCAAGGTCCGGGAGGCTTTGCAGAAATCTCAAGACAGGCACAAAAAGACAGCAAATCGGCATCGTCGCGACTTGAAATTAAAGGAGAATGATTGGGTGCTCTTATGTTTTGAGAAGGCACGCTTGAGAAAGAAAAAGGGAAAGGAGCGGCTTCTTCCAAAGCTTAGCATGAGATACTAAGGACCTTTCCAAATTTCCGAAAAGACAAATGATGTCTCCTTTCGACTGAAGTTGCCCGATACTTGGAGAATTCAGAATGCTTTTCATGTGAGTCTCTCCTGAAGCCTTTTAAAGGCGATGTGCCCAATGTTCGGAGCCCGATGAGCAACCCAAAGTGGAGGAAAACGAGGAGATACTCATTTCAAAACAGAGTTTGGCACATAAAGATAGAAAGGTAAAAGGTAAAAGGTAAAATGATAAGGCGGTTCTTGGTTAAATTCAAGAACTATCTCGCATTGGATGCGAAGTGGATGGAGCAGGAGGACCTGACAGATACTCCTCAGATTGTGAATCTTTACCTTGAAGCATTTGGTTTAGCATAGTCTATTCCAAATTGAACCCCGAACTCAGCTGGGCGGAATTTGGTGCAGCGGGTACGCACAAGAGGGGAGTCGCTCCACTCCTTTGTCAACAGATTGCCCCGATTTTTGATACTAAAGTCATTGATGTCTCTTTTGAGTTTTAAGGATACTGTGAGCTGACAGTATTATGCTATATGACTTTATGAATTGGAATTCTCGATATATGATACTGAATTGTTCTTGACTTGTCTAAGTGTAGGAACTGAAGACGAAATGACTGTAGCATTTCGGTCTGAAAGATCTCGATAGACGTGATTGCAATAAGGATTAGTTAATCGGGCATCTATGAGGTCCCGAGTAGATCTAGATGCGATTGCTAAGTACGTTGCTGATTAATCATGGTCTGAGATCCAAATAAATATTTGAATGTGATTTGTCACGTGATGTCAAGTAATGTCCTGTGATGTGACTGTCGATTGGTACATGTGCTAGATGTGTGTTCCTAGTGCGTCGGTACTAACAATCAGTGTCTGCTAAGACAGTTTATGGCTTCCGTGTGTAATCAAGGGCGATTACAATGCTTTCAAGAGGGGGGTATATCACAAACCGGTGACGTGGCTGGCCTTACAATGGGCAGCAGAGCATACACACCCACACTCCCCAGCTGGCAGAAAATCTGCACTGTTGACGTGGCAGATCCCGCCAAACGCGCCGTATAATCCGCTGGCAGGTGCTGACGTGGCTGTGTACGAAATTCCGCTTTTTACGCTAAGTTGTATGGACCTGCTTTTTCTACGCAAAACCAGGGCTGAAATTGTGTGGCTGAAAATTGGCAGCTTTTGGCAACAGTTTTCAGCAGATACAACCTCAGCCATGCAGCGTTTTTCAGCCATGAAGCACCTGCAGATTCAGCCCTAAGGGAGTAGCAGATTCAGCCCTAAAAGAGTAGCAGATTCAGCCCAAAGATCATCAGTTTTCAGCCCTACAATAGATGCAGTTTTTCAGCCCTAAAGACCCGCAAAATCAGCGTTTTCCTTAGCGTTTTCGGCAACAGCAGATTTCAGCCCATAGTGTTTTTGGACAGCAGATAAAAGATTGCAGATTTCAGCCCTTAGGTCGGTGTCGCCATCCCCGTCGTCATCGCCGACATAGCCTAGACTTGCATCAGTCACATGCATTCAATTTGTACCAGTTTATGTAATCATAAGTAGACCACTCTCGCGGACGAGAGTGGGGCCTTCGGAGGAGGGTTTTACGTCTCTGGTGTCGTATTTCTCCTCTCTCTATCTCTCAGTCTCATACACTTGCACGCACAGTGTCCATTCACTTTGTTTGTGATCATAGCATTCTCTCATTAAGAACGGAAGGCTCTACCTTCCATAAGAACAAAAGGAACCTTAAGCACAATTTGGAGCACTCATCTTGAGCAAAGCGCAAACATTCATTCCGCTGCACCTTACATTGGTATCAGAGCTTTGGCAGTGTTCTGTATCACTCAAGGAAAGAACCACAAGAACCACATAGTTTTTTTGCTTGTTGCGGTCGCACGTAACCCAAGTTCACTAGGGCGTGTCGATTCCTAATCGTGTTTTTGAAGAGTGACAAGAATCCGAGGAAAGAAGGGCTTGTCCAGCCTCCCCTTGTGTCTCTTCTCACTCATTGAGAGCGGACCATGCACTAAGCGGCCGGCCAATCGACGTGAGGTGGGAAAAAGCAACCTTGGTGTGAGCGCAAGGCCGCTAAGGGGTGCGCCCGCAGAAAAGAGTAGAACTCGGGTGAAGAGAAGATCCTTCTCGAACACGGTTTGCAAGCGAAAGAAAACCTCAAGAACTTAAGAACCAAGACCCCCAAGAACCCAAGTTTCTCGTGAACTTAAGAACCAAAGACCCCCAAGAACCCAAGTTCCTCGTGAACTTAAGAACCCAAGACCCTCAAGAACCCAAGTTCCTCGTGAACTTAAGAACCCACAAGAACCCACGACTTCAGTGGATGGTCATCGAGTCACTCGAAGTGGAATGGATACTTTGCTCAGAGGTGATGAGCATGAGAGAGGCGAAGAAGAATTTTCCCCACTAGGAGGTTTTTCCGACCCTCCCCCTTCCCCATCTACGCCAAGGATTGCACTAACTCCTATGGAGGCTTTGAAGCAGTTGTTTTTGGAAAAAAAGTTAGAACGCGAAGAAAGAGAAGCAGAAAGAAAGGCCTACGAAGAAGAAATGGCAGCCATAGATCGTGAATACGAAGAAAGCATGGCAGCCATAGAGCGTAAGTACGACTTGGAGCCAAAGAAAGACAAGCCAAATTGGTTAGCGAGAACAAAGAAAGTCAAGCCAAATTTGATCGCGAGAACAAAGCCATCAAAGAAAAGAGCGATCAACACATGACAGAATTCTTGCGACTCTTTTCTCAAGTTCAAGCACAAATGCAAGAGATTCGGGAAAAGGAGACTCTCTTAATCTCTTCTTCTCCAAAGCATGACACACAGGATTTGCATGATTATGAGAAGCATGATGATGATTTGATTGATAATGATAAGCATGATGATTTGGATGATAAGGACAAGCATGATGATTTGCATGAAGATGATGCGATTGTTCACAAGGAGGATGAGGTAGTTGATGCTTTTTCTAGCGAAGCTAACCTCGTTGCAGATTCGATCAATCACGAAGGATCGATCTTGGCTCTCGAGCCTAGGTCAAAAGAACCCTCACAGGAAGTATTATGTGTTCGCATGATTGATACGCACGCATTGTTTGAGTGTTCCATTCGTGATCATTTCCTGTATTTTAGTCAACGTCTTTATGTGATCCCTTTTCCTAGGCATGACATATTGTACGTTGAGCACGTTTCGCTCATGAATGAGCACGAATGTATACGGATTGTTAATGAAAAGTTGAAAAGTATGCATTCAAGGAAGTCACATTCCATGTCTCTTCCTTGGCACGACATAGTCGTAGAAAGAACACATGAAAGTATGAGCACCAAGCATTGGCATTTCCGTTGTGAATTGCCACAGTTAATTGATTTAGATCAGAAGAGGAAGATTCGATCTCATTGTTTGCGTGTGTGTGGTGAACGGTATGGCAATCCGTCTCTTTGTTCATCCACATTGCATGCACAGTCTTTGAGGAAGACGAGATTTTTTCCACTCACTTTACATGGAATAGGTGTGTTCATGGTTTTGTGTTGGAAGTGGTTTCAGGAATTTTCAGCCATGGAGATTCTTGAAGAAGAAAGAAGCATGACTAAAGACGAAGTTGAAGCATCGAAGGAGCCACAGAAGACTTTGTGTCGCTTTCGGCGCGGCCCAAAGAAGCAAGCGTTGCAGACCTTTATGAAGTTCAAGTACCGCACGACCCACACATCAGAGTGGGCCGGCGAAGAGTCCCTTCCAGGATTCCGGATGCTATTGGCGATCTCCCTCGACACCATACAGTTCGGTACCAGTACCTTACTTTGAAAAGGAGGGGATGTCACGCGACATATCCAACCCTATGTGTACGTGGACAAGCTACAGTACGACAAGGGTTCAGTCAGTCTAGTCAGTCTAGATTTAGAAGTGATCTGGCACTTTTGTGAGTCTATTCGTAGACCGTGCATGCCCAATCACTTAGTGTAGATGCATATCCTTTGGTTGCACACAGCATGATCATAAGCATTCCCATCAGAATTCATCAGAATCCTTCAGGGGAATTTTCCTGTGCATCTATTTTCCCTATTTTTGAAATTTTTGACTTTTGTTGGAAAGTAGGTAGGGCAAATTGAGTAAGTTTGTATATAAGCAAACCTAGACTAGCACTATTTGGCAGAAGAGGCAACAGGAGCCAAGCTCAGCAGGCAACTTCTCAAGCAAGACCTTGGCGGTTCTCCCCTCCAAGCAAGACTCAACACCTAGCGTTTTGCATCATCAGGCATCATCGCCCTCATCCGCATCAGCCTAACGTTTTCAGCAGGAGGTCATCGCCACACCTACCTGAGCATCTAGCGTTTTGAAGACCTGCAGCCCTAGCGTTTTTGGAGACTCTGGCGATTGTAGTTTTCAGCAGATACAACCTCAGCCATGCAGTGTTTTTCAGCCATGAAGCACCTGCAAATTCAGCCCTAAGGGAGTAGCAGATTCAGCCCTAAAAGAGTAGCAGATTCAGCTCAAAGATCATCAGTTTTCAGCCCTATAGTAGATGCAGTTTTTCAGCCCTAAAGACCCGCAAAATCAGCGTTTTCCTTAGTGTTTTCGGCAACAACAGATTTCAGCCCATAGCGTTTTTGGACAGCAGATAAAAGATTGCAGATTTCAGCCCCTAGGTCGGTGTCGTCATCCCCGTCGTCATCGCCGACATAGCTTAGACTTGCATCAGTCGCATGCATTCAGTTTGTGCAATCATAAGTAGACTACTCTCGTCGACGAGAGTGGGGCCTTCGGAGGAGGGTTTTACAACGTCTCTGGTGTCGTATTTCTCCTCTCTCTATCTCTCAGTTTCATACACTTGCACGCACAATGTCCATTCACTTTGTTTGTGATCATAGCATTCTCTCATTAAGAACGGAAGGCTCTACCTTCCATAAGAACATGTAAGGTGTAGCGGAATGAATGTTGTATTTTCTCAAGATTAGTGATCTTTATGGCTCAAGGTTCCTTTTAGTTCTTAGGGAAAGAGAGAGCTTTCCGTCTTGTAGAGTACTGTGGTCACGAACAAAGTGAGTGGATATTGTGTGTACAAGTGAATGAGATTGAGAGAAGGAGAGAGAAGAGATACGACACCCGAGAGGTTGTAAAACCCTCCTCCGAAGGCCCCACTCTCGTCGGCGAGAGTGGTCTACTTTGATTGCACAAAGGTGTACAATGTGTATGCAATGGACTGATGCAATGGGACTATGCCGATGATGACGACGACGACTTGATGGCTGAAATTTGGGATCTTTTATCTGTTGATTTTCATGGTCTTCTTGGTGGCTGAAAATGACTGTTTTGGCTACGTTTTGATGGCTGAAAATGGGGGAACATCTGCAACCGGCTTGGGGTGGTCCTTCTACTGCGTCGTAGTGCTAGAAATGCTGTGGATCTGATGCGATAAGGGCTGAAACTTAAAAACGCTGATGCTGCCTTTCTCATGCCAAAAACGTCAGGCAGTTTGGGGTCAGAAAACCAAAAACGCTAGGCTTTGTGGCTGAAATCCTGGCGTTAGTAATTGGCTGCAAAAACACCAAGGGCTGAGGTGATTCTGTCGCGGGAAACACAGAGGATGGGGCTGATTTGCAAGAATCTGCTAACGCTAGGGTACTGTGGTTGATGGCGATGACTGCAAGAGAGGAAACACCAGAGATGGGAGATGGATCTTGATGCTAAGGGGAGTACTGCTGAGAAATTGCCTGTTGAGCGGGAAGCTCCTGCTGCCTCTTTTGCCAGAAAGTGCTAACTTGGGTTTGCTTATATATCAAGTTAGCAAAATTGCCCTACCTACTTTTGTTGGAAAGTCACTTAAAAATAATAAGTGAAAATAACCAATAAATAGGAAAATAGGCTAAATGCACTGGAAAATTTCCCTAACTGATGCTAATGGATTCTGATGGGAATTCTGATGATCATGCTGTGTGCAACTGGAGGATATGCATCTATGCTAAGTGACTGGGCATGCACGGTCTACGAATAGACTCACAAAAGTGCCAGATCACTGCTAATCTAGACTTGACTGAACTGACTGAACCCTGCTGTGGTGTAGCTTGTCCACGGACACATAGGGTTGGGATGTGTCACGTGACAGAACAAAAGGAACCTTGAGCACAGTTCGGAGCACTCATCTTGAGCAAAGCGCAAACATTCATTCCGCTGCACCTTACAAGATCAGAGAATTCCACAGATCCAGGTTGAGGTGCCAAGGACAAGGAGGCTAGCAGGGTTACCGACAGGTCACGAGGCACAAGAAAAGAACAAAAAGATAAGCTAGGTCCAACGGATAATATGGTCAAGGGTACTTTTTGGCTCTCGATGCAAATTGGCTGGAGGAGGAGAACCTCGCTAATTCTCTTCAGAGAGAGCTGTACCTCGAAGCTTTTGGGCTATTAGCAGTTTGTATGCCAAAGGTTACCGATGAATCAGCAGGTTGAATCTGGTGCTGTGCGGATTGCACAAGAGGGGAGCCACTCCAATCCTTTGTCACAGATTGTCTAGATTGAATAAAGTCACTAATTTCTCTTTGAGATTTTAGGGTATTGAGAGGCTGATAATATTTTGCAGAATGACTTTATGAATAGATGTGCAGTGAATTGGAAATTTCCTTAATTGAATTGAAAATGTGTGCTCTTTCATGTGTGTATTGTTAGAGACATGTAGAGAAAGATGAAACGTTTGCAACATTTTGTCTAATGAATGATGTGAACTTCTTGCATCTAGACATCTGTGAGAGATCAACAAGATCTAGATGTGATGGCTAAGTGAACTGAATGTGAACTCAATGAAATTCTAGTGCATCAAGATGTCTATGAGGATGAGATGGCTAGATATTGTTGTCAGTGCATTAAGAGTCCCGGAAGGATGAGATGGTTCCACATTGATCTATGTGCATCAAGAGTTTTGGACGGAATGAGATGGCTAGATTAAATGATTGAAACGCAGTGTTTAGTGTGAACTAAGTGTCTGATTTTGTGAATTGCATGCTATGTGTATTGGCTTATGAGGATGGTCATGGCCATGCTTCGCTTGGTTGAAATGTGAAGTGAAAAGATATGAATCTGATAGTAACAAAGATTTAGTAGATCAAGACATTTGTGAAAAGATTAGCGCGGTTTGGATGTGATTGCTAAATGGTTACAATGATCATGATTTGTATCTGAGATCCTCGACAGAAATGTGATCGATCAGTGATTGACGTCTATGTAGAAGTGTTGGAGTCTGGTGCATGAGTACATAGAGCCGGTGTCTATTGAAGAAAGTTTTATCCTTTGGCGGTTTTTGCAGCCATAATCAAGGGCGATTACAATTCTTTTAAGAGGGTGGGATGCCACAAAGTGATGATGTGGCACGTCCATAGGGAAGAGAAATGGCTGAGTGGACAAGAGAAGCTGAACCAACCAACCTAAAGAACTTCTGAGCACCGGCCAAGGGGTCTAGCCCTAAAAATCCCAAAGCTTGAACTTTGAGGAGGATTTCCATAAAACGGGCTGACAAGCTGATGTGGCATATTGTACGGAATGTTGACGTGGCAAAGCTGTATGGAATTTTGCAATCTGTGTTGCAGTGCTAACGGGGGAGGCTATACGGATTTCCATAAATTGCGTTGGCAGTTTTGGAGAGTTTTTGGGCGCTAGCTTTTGGAAGCAGATGCTTTTGGGGAAAGTGCTTTTGGGGCATCCCTAGTACTGTTTATAATGAAGGTTGGGGTCTCACTCTGTAGAGCATGTGGACGCAAAGTCCGAGAGCATAGGACCCTCGGGAGTTGTACTATTGCGAGCATAATAATAAAGAAATACCGAAAGGGGCGCAAGCCTTTGGGGCCAGTGCATCTGGGTGCGGAATTCCGTCGTGCCTTGTCGACTCTTCTCTCTCTCTATCTCTCTCTCTCTCTCGTAAAGTTCAGTGATTTTGCATTTTCTGTGCGTGTGTTGCTATTGATTTCTTGCCTCCGAATAAGACTCCCTTATAGATTTGAGCTGACCTCAACTGGAAGAGATAATGAGCGAAGTACAAGACGTTTTGGAGAAAGGATTGGTCCAGCATAGTACATCACCTTTTTGTTCCTTTTTGTTCCACGGTTTTGTTGGCTCAAAAGAATGACGGATCCTAGAGGATGTGCATCGATTACAGGGCTCTCAACAAGATCACCATCAAGATCAAGTTTCCAATACCCAAGATTGATGATATACTTGATAGATTATAGGGTTCTACTTGCTTTAGCAAAATCGATCTTAAAAGTGGTCATCATCAAATCAGGATTGGTCCGAGAGATGTATACAAGACCGTGTTCATAACATCCTTCGAGTATTTGGTGACATCAGGAGCATCCAACCAAGCACGGACCTGTAACAGACTTGGACACTCCCAAGTCAAGAATCAATCGCGACAACACCAAATAACCATTTCAAAACAATTCATAGATCACAATAGATTTGCACTGGCCCGGCGGAGTTCCGTGCCTAGAGATATTGGCCCCAAAGACTGGCGCCCCTTTCGATATTTCTTTATGTATTAAATCAATGTCAAAGTACAAAGAGCGGTTAGGGTTTCACTCTCAGACTCTGCGTCGAGATGCTCTGCAAAGTGAGCCCTAAACCGTTTATTTATTTGTTTGCAAGGGATGCCCAAAAGCAGAGCCCCAAAAGCTTCCAGTTCAAAAGCAAGCGCTCTCTCTCACAAACTCTCTCTCTGTGGCTTTAATAAAATAAAGCGAGTATCCTTCTCTCTCTCACACAACCTATTATGCGTGGAGAAAAGCAAAAAAGTAGCGTCGCTGGTTGGCTGCTTTTTATCTCCGTAAATTGCGCTGCAAATCCCGGAAATCCATACTGTTGGCCACGTGGCATTTCAGCCGCCAAACTTAGGGTTACCACCACATTTAGGGTTTCAGCCAGCAGTTAGGGTTAGGGTTTCTAGAAATTAGGGTTTTTGCAAAATTAGGGTTTTTGCTGCCGGTAGCCACGTCATCACTTTGTGACATACCCCCCTCTTGAAAACATTCTAATCGACCGCGATTATGCCTGCAAAACCGACAAAAGCCATAAACCGTCTTAGCAGACACTGACTGTTAGTACCTACGTACTAGGAACACACATCTAGCACATGCACCAAATCGACAGTCACATCACATGACATTCAACATTCATTCGGATCTTAGACCATGATTTATCGGCAATATAGCTAGCAATCGCATTTAGGTCCAATCGGGACCTCATCGATGTCCGATTGACTAACCCCTATCGCAACCATGTCTATTCGAGGTCAATCAGACCAAAATGCTGCAGTCATTTCGTCTATCAGTTCCTGCACTTAAAAGAAGTCAAGAATAAAACAGTATCATAATTAGGAATTCCATTTCATAAAGTCATACAGCAGAATACTATCAGCTTTCAGTATCTCTGAAGCTCAAAGAGATATCAGTGACTCTAGTATCTAAATCAAGGCATCTGTTGACAAAGGAGCGGAGTGACTCCCCTCTTGTGCATCCCACTGCACCAGATCTCCGGCCAAGTTGAATTATGGGTTCCGTTTGGAGTAGACTATGCTAAACCAAAAGCATCGAGGTAAAGTTTCACAATTTGAGGAGTATCTGCTAGGTCCTCCTCCTCCATCCACTTCGCATCCAATGCAGGATGGTTCTTGAACTTAACCAAGAACCACCTTCGGACTTTACCTTTAGTCTTCGTATCCTTATGTGCCAACATCTGTTCAGGAATAAGGATCTCCTCGTTTTCTTCCACTTCGGGTTGCTCATCAGGCTCCCCATTATCAGGCACATCACCCTTAAAAGGTTTCAAGAGACTCACATGAAATGCATTGTGAATCCTCCAAGTATCTGGCAGTTTCAATCGGAAGGAGACATCATTTATCTTTTCAGTGGTCTGGAGTACAAGACAGCCTTTTGGACTACTTTTGGGTTATTTGAGTTTTTGGCGATGCCTTTTGGCTTAACCAATGCTCCTGCGAAATTTAACCGGATGATGGACATGATTTTTCGAGAGTACAAGCTATTTGTTGGCACTTTCTTTGACGACATCATTGTTTTCTCCAAGAATGAGGCAGAACACAGAGATCATCTACTTTATGTCTTTCAGGCATTACGAGATCACAAGTTAGTGATTAATGCAAAGAAAAGTGAATTTTTCCTACCAGAGATACACTTTTTGGGACACATTGTCTCAGCACCAGAGTGCAAATGGATCCGGCCAAGATAGAGACTATATGTGATTGGCCCTATTTGAAGAATGTCCATGAAGTTAGAAGCTTCTTGGGACTCTGTTCGTACTACAGGCGGTTCATACGAAAGTTTGCAGAGGTTGCTTCCCCTTTGCATACCTTGACACAAAAAGGAGTCCCTTTCTCTTGGGGATCCACAGAGGTGACTGCCTTTCAGACATTGAAAGAGAAATTGACTATGGGACCAGTTTTGACTTTGCCGGACTTGCAGAAGTCATTTGAAGTATATTGTGATGCTTGTGGTTGTAGTCTGGGTGCGGTCTTAATGCAAGAAGGCCATGTCATTGCTTACGAGAGTCGATTGTTCTCTAGGCCGGAGATGACAGCACTTTAGGGTTTCAGCCAGCAGTTAGGGTTAGGGTTTCCAGAAATTAGGGTTTCTGCAAATTAGGGTTTTTGGCAGAAATTAGGGTTTGCAGGAATTTTAGGGTTTCTGCTGTCGGTAGCCACGTCATCACTTTGTGACACAGACCTCTATACCTCTCTAATCAGAAGACAAAATTCAGAAAACCATATGGTGTGTGCACAATACCAGGGCTTCATGTAGACTAATCACAACTTGTATCAACTTGTAGTCATCGTTTGTTCTCCTAATCATCTCACACTTGCAACAGTTTTTCGTGGCGTTCACTCTCTTATCTTGTTCAAATAGCGTATATCCGTACATCATGTTTGTTTCCTAAACTTCTCCTAAATCTTGCTTATTTGTCTTTTGCTGGGCCCTTCTCAGAATGTCTAAGGACATTATAAAGATACATGAAAGATAGAAGGTAGCTGACTGTGTTTTACTGATGTTTAGGTTAGCCCTCCGAAGTTCAAAGGTTAACTTTTCGATCCTGGAGTATTTTTCTGTATACCAGCTGAAGTGGGAGGAAAATTATGCGGCAATCGTGGGCAAGACGGTCTCATATCAAATCATTTGCGAAGATACTTGCCTGCAGTGGAATTGCAGGGTTATATTTTCACCAGAATCATGGTTGAATAGCTTTGCTTCAGCTCTTGCTTACTATTCTCATCTTACATAGGCACCTCACTTACACATTTTGATGTCCTCTTTTGCTAGACCATGTTCTTGGTGAAGGCAGAACTCTCTCTTTTAACTTAACAAGCATGCAACCTGAGAGGGTCCTTGACAAATGGCAAAGGCACTGGTTGCAGTTAGACAGCCGTAATATCTTTACTAACCATCTACAGAGTCACTACGGCACAGTGCAGCTCACGCATGTAAGTATGACACAAGTCTGGTAGCTTATTTCAGTATTCATGCCACGTGGTGCTACATTATGAAGAAGCAATTTTTGCGTCATTTCTAGTATTATGGAATATCAACAGGATAAAGGCCCTACCTTTGTGTATATGCGCGCGAGAGAGAGAGAGAGAGAGAGAGAGAGAGAGAGAGAGAGAGAGAGAGAGAGAGAGAGAGAGAGAGAGAGAGAGAGAGAGAGAGAGAGAGAGAGAGAGAGAGAGAGAGAGAGAGATAGATGAAATGATATATTAACGTCTTCAAAAGGCCAAAATGACCTATGAGACCATCAGATACAAAGTGGTGAATCTAATACAATGTCTGAAGTACAAGTACAAAAAGTACTGAATGTAAAAAAATGAAAACTGAAAACTGAAAATGAAGTGTGAAATGTGAAATGTGAAAATGTAGAATAGGCCCTCAATGACACTCTGGGTGTCGTGCTAGAATGCCTCTGATCCTCTGCTGGAGTCTCCGTCGATGGAG
Source organism: Adiantum capillus-veneris (assembly GCF_014529385.1). Taxonomy (NCBI): domain Eukaryota; kingdom Viridiplantae; phylum Streptophyta; class Polypodiopsida; order Polypodiales; family Pteridaceae; genus Adiantum; species Adiantum capillus-veneris. The sequence continues at coordinate 47,974,507 of NC_140932.1, forward strand.
TGTGCTCCTGTGTCTCGGTCGTGGTTGTCTCGATCTCCCGAGCTCAGTCGCCCTGTCAATGAGGGTGCCTCTAGTATGAATGTGGGTACAACCCTGTGCTGGTGGTTGGTCTCCTGGCTCCCTCGATCCAAATAAGTCTGTGATCTGTCTCTGTGACTGTCGTACTCCATGTCTCCTCAGCAAACTATCTCTATGTAGGTGAAGCTCAAGTAGATATAAGCCAAGGCATCTCTGATCCTGATACTTGATGACTCTATCTAGGGGTCCAAAACCCTCCCTGAATAAGCAATGGAAGCGTCCTCATATCTCATAATACACAATGCAGTGGCGTTTGTAGTGTAGCTCTGTCTCTGGCTCTCTATCGCATAGTTGGCATATCCTAGACTCCGGTGGTCTACCCGTCTCAATCTCCAGCCGGTGTGAGGATGTGCGAATCTGACCAATAGCACATCGCAGACCATGAGACAAATGAGTGTCCCATGTAGCTCGGACGAATCACAAACCCATCTCCCGAAAGCTGGAGAAGATGCTCTTTGTAGAAAGCCATCTTCGTGCCCAACTCCTGCATCGGCTCTACCCATGTCCTCCTGGTGTCCAACTGTATAAGATCCTGACGAATGAGTCTAGTGATCTCCGTCCGTGTGACTGGCAGGGAGGGTCATCCAGGGAATACTGAAAAGGAGGCAATCTATCCATGCTGAAACCATGCCTTTGAAACCATGAGGTCATCTGCGCATACCAACATGATGCGCTCCCTGCATCGCTAACTGTCTAGAGGACTCAAGAGCCAATCTAGTATATCTGCCTCTATGTGTATCCCATAGACTGTGCATAAAGGACACTGATCTGGTAAGAGCCTCAATCTCTATAGGAGGGGCGGCTACCTCCGCTCGAATAATCGCACGCGGTACGGAGGCCTTGGCTCTAATCATCCGGGATATCATAAATACCAAGGGTCTCTCCATGCTCCTCCAACTGTCATGATTCACAGATGGTCCCCAAACCTGGACCCCATAAAGCATAGCTGAAGCAACCACAGTATCAAAGAGCCATAGCTTTGTTCGTGGTTCTTGAAACTGAACCTGCGAACACATCCTCTCTAGCCCTCCCAATGCCGCATAGGCTCTGGACAGTCTAGTCTTTGCTGCTCTCCTCAGAGTAAACCTCGGTCCCGTGAATACCACTCCCAGATATGTATATTCATCTGTGTACTCCACAGTGTCCTGACCATATATGAGTGTAGGTGCCGATCTCTTGACCCACTGTGGTGTGGTGTTAAACACCATAACCTTGGTTTTACCAAGGTTCACAGACAATCCACTATCCTCTGCAAAGCTGTGCAATGCATCCAATTGTCTCTGCATGCCCTCTGGTGACTCTGATATCAACACAATATCATCAGCATATAATAATAAAGGGATCCATGTCCCTGCTAGCTGAGCGCCTCTTTCGCCCTCTTTGTCAATGTAGTCAGAGACCTCATCTACATACATACCAAAAAGTGTAGGGGACAAAAGACACCCCTGTTTCACTCCAAAAGTGGAATGAACAATGTCAGAATCCCCTCAAGAGTGCGTACCTGGCCAGTCACTGAACCATATAAAGCCATGATCCCCCATATGATCTCTGTGGGTACTCCCAACTTTAGTAGCCTGCGCATCAATCTGGCCCTCGGCACTGTGTCAAATGCTTTGCGGAAGTCCACAAAGCAACAATACATCCGTCTCCCATGTGCCCGACCCTCCTCAATAATGGCTCTGAGTGTAAGAATATGGTCCAAATTGGAGAAACCCCTCCTGAATCCAGCCTGTCCTGCTGCTCGTATGCCCTCATTTTCTGCCCATTTACTCAGTTGCTGTTCAAGAATGGATGCATACAACCGTGCCAATGTGTGCCCTATCATAATAGTACGGTAGTTCCCTGGCACCGTGGGGTCCCCTGCCTTGAAGAGAGGTACAATAGTAGATAATCTTAAGACTTGGGTAGTCCCTCACACATGACACGGTTAAACAACCGTGCAAGAACCTCTGACAGTAAATCTCTAGCATGTATCAAGTGCTCTGCCACCAAACCATCATGATCATATGCTCTCCTAGTCCTCATCCTGTCAATGGCGTTCTTCACCATCTCAGTGGTAAAGAAGATACTAGTGGCTGGACATGGCTCTAGAGGGTCTGGTAATGGTGGTTGCCCAGGTACTGTATATAATGATGCTGCATATTGACCCCAAATCTCGGGAGAAGTAATCACTGGAGGAGGTGAGTGCTCATGGAAGAGATGCCAGGCTAGGCGAGACGCCAGGGGAGGGAGAGAGAGAGAGAGAGAGAGAGAGAGAGAGAGAGAGAGAGAGAGAGAGAGAGAGAGATGAAATGAAATGAAATGTTATATTAACGTCTTCAAAAGGCCAAAATGACCCATGCAACCAATCTGTTACAAAATAGTGAATCTGATACCATGTCTAGGTACAAAAATATTAGAACAAAAATATTACTATTACTAGAATCCATCCTCATCTGCACTCCGGATGTCGAGAGAGTATGGCTCGAATCCTCTGTTGTAGTCTCCATCGGTGTTGTGTAGGCCACGACTGAGAAATGAAATGAAATGTTATATTAACGTCTTCAAAAGGCCAAAGTGACCTGTGTGAGACTAGAAAGTTACAATGTGGTGGATCTGATACAAAGTCAGAGTAACAAGATGACAAAATGACAAAATAAAATACTATGAAATCCTAAACTGCTAGGTGTGAACTAAGTAGCTAGCTGGGATAGCTAGATCACAAGAGATGCAGCATCAATCGCTGGCGGATCTCATCAATCTCCTCCATGGTAAGTAGTCTGACCGGGCGTCGTGCATGTTGGGTCAAAGTGATCCGAATCCTCTGATGCAGCCTTCGTCGATGGTGTGTAGTCCTCCGCAGTCGTGGGCATCTCAATCTCCCCAGCTCGGTCGCTCGGTCGATCAGTGTCTCTGGTGTGAGGCGACGAGCTCTGCTGTGGTAGCAGCTCCTCCCGGTGTCCAATAGCAGCTCTAAAGAAGTTTGTGATTTGTCTGTGAGACTGGCTAGCCTCTCCTCTCATCAAGCTCTCTCCGTGTCTGCGTAGCTCCAGCAAAAACAAACCCAGGCATCTCTGATCTTCATACCGCATGACTCTGGAGAGTGATCCAAAGCCCTCTCTGAACAAGCAATGGAAGCGGCCTCATATCTCGTAGTAGATGGGGTAGTGGCATGTGTAATGCAACTCTGTCTCAGGCTCGATGTCACAAAGTGATGACGTGGTTGCCCGCTTTGCTGAAACCCTAACCCTAAAAATCTGAAACTCTAATTTTGCTGAAACCTTAATTTTGCCCTAAGCCTAAGCCTAACCCTAAACCTGGATTTTGCTGACGTGGCAGTTGACACGTGGCAGTTGTACGGATCTCCGTGATTTGCGGCGTGAATTGTGCTGGCAGCTTTTGAGCAATGCTTTTTCTACGCAATTGGGAGAGAGAAAACCTCTTTGCTTTAATTTACTAAGCAAGAGAGAGAGAGAGAGAAAGAAAAGCCTCTTTGCTTTATTTTAGAGAGAGAGAGAGAGAGAGAGAGAGAGAGAGAGAGAGAGAGAGAAACTGCTTTATTTTTGCAAAGCTTTTGAGCTTTTGATATTCAGCTTTTGGGGCATCCCTTGTACCTTTAAATTTGTGAGCAAGCCTCTCACAACTGAGAGCATCTGGACGCAGAGTCTGAGTGTGAGCGCATGCTCGCACTCTTGCACTTTGAACTCAGATTAATACAAAAAGAAATACCGAAAGGGGCGCCAGTCTTGGGGCCAATATCTCTAGGCACGGAACTCCGCCGGGCCAGTGTGAATAAATTGTGAATTGTGAACTGTTTTGAAGTGGTTATTTGGTGTTGTCGGGGTAGATTCTTGACTTGGAGTGTCCAAGTTTGTTACAGTGGTATCAGAGCACGGCCGGTTTCTCTTCTACGGGAAATCCGATCCCAAATTTTTTTTCCGCGGCACGTATGGCTTCAGGCAAGGATCAGTCGACTCCCCCTGCATCCGGAGATAACGGCAAGGGATCACAACAAAGATTCCGGCAAGGTGTATGGCCCGCCTCGGCCTACTCAGGCGGAGCGTCAAGAGATGTCGGTCGTCAATTGATCGGCGATGCAACAAAGATGATGCTCAATTTTGTGGAGGACCCAAAATTTGCAAAATATATGAGCGAGACTTCTTTTCAGGAAGTGCATGCGCAGTGGCAGAAAACCACAACCCCACCCCCAAAACCCGCTCTCAAGAAACCTTCTGCTCACAAGAAATATTCAGAGAAGGAATTAGAAGAGGTGGTTGATGCACGGACTGCTCAGCTTTTTGACGCACAAAACCAAGCTAAAAAGCATGGCAAAAAGCAAAAGAATTGGCTGCGCGGCTCGAGATCACTCTTGATTGGATGGGACCACTTGCGGAGGCTGTTCTAGCGGCACCCGGCAGGAACGTAACCATTACACCTGTCATTGGCAAGCTTCGGTTGCATTGTGCCTTTGGAAAGTTGTGATGTCCTCTTAGGGTTTCCCTAGTACCACAAGAACAACGCCGTGGTCGATTATCGGGCGAGGAAAGCAACATTGACTACAGAGAAGGGCAGAACCATTGTACTTGATATTAAACTGAAGGGCGAGTCTGTCCCTATTGTATCGGCTTCGACCATTGCTAAATTAATGAAATTCAGTCTGTTTGTTTACTCGATCTTTATGAAAGAATTGAGCGATAAGGATAGGACAAATATGTCTAAACTTGATAAAGAACGCCAAGATTTTCTCCACTCTCACGCTGATTGCTTGCAAGTTACCACTTGCTCGTCCTGATACCTGGAAGCACACCACCGAACCGGCCACCTTACCGTGTGAGCCGAGCACAGAATGAAGAGATTATGAACCAAATGAAAGACCTCTTGGAAAAGGGTCTTGTCCAGCCTAGTACTTCATCATGTTGCTCTCCAGTGTCGTTGGTTTTGAAGAAAGACGGATCTTGGAGAATGTGCATCAATTATAGAGCTCTTAACAAAATCACCTTTAAGAATAGATTTCGGATTCCTAGGATCGATGATATACTCGACAGATTACACGGATCCTCGTGCTTTAGCAGGATTGATTTGAAGAGTGGATATCATCATATCAGAATCGCACTGGGAGACGTCTACAAGACAACTTTTCGGACGAATTTTGGATTATTTGAGTTTTTGGTGATGCCTTTTGGCTTAACCAATGCTCCTGCGACATTTAACCGGATGATGGACAGGATTTTTTGAGAGTACAGGCTATTTGTTGGCACTTTCTTTGACGATATCATTGTTTTCTCCAAGAATGAGGCAGAACACAGAGATCATCTGCTTGAGGTCTTTCAAGCATTATGAGGTCACAAGTTAGTGGTTAATGCAAAGAAAAGCGAATTTTTCCTACCAGAGATACACTTTTTGGGACACATTGTCTCAGCAACAGGAGTGCAAATGGATCCGACCAAGATAGAGATTATCCGTGATTGGCCCGATTTGAAGAATGTCCATGAAGTTAGAAGCTTCTTGGGACTGTGTTCGTACTACAGGCGGTTCATTCGAAAGTTTGCAGAGGTTGCTTCCCCTTTGCATATCTTGACACAAAAAGGAGTCCCTTTCTCGTAGGGATCCACAAAGGTGACTGCCTTTCAGACATTGAAAGAGAAATTGACTACTTGACCAGTTTTGACTTTGCCGGACTTGTAGAAGTCATTTGAAGTATATTGTGATGCTTGTGGTCGTAGTCTGGGTGCGGTCTTAATGCAAGAAGGCCATGTTATTGCTTACGAGAGCCGATTGTTCTCAAGGCCGGAGATGAGAGAGATGACAACACAGATTTATGAGAAAAAGCTTTTGGCGGTTATCCATGTTCTTACTCGGTGGCGACATTACCTACTCAGAGCGGATTTTACTGTGTTTACAGACCATCAGAGTTTGCACTACTTCTTGTCACAGAAGCGGCTTTCGGAAAAGCAGATGCGGTGGGCGAACATCTTGTCACAATTTCACTTCCAGATTGTCCATGTGCAAGGACAGAAGAATGTGGTGGCAGATGCTTTGTCTCGGAAGCCGTTGGTTCTGGCTATTTCCGTGATACTTCATAGGAGCTTCGAGGATATGGTCGACCAGTATGCCACAGATACAGATTTTTTTTTTTTCCTGAGAAAAAGATCCTTCTATTAGTCAATGAAACTGCCCATAGGGCTACAACCACCTCTTCAAGAGAGGGCTACAACAACCATGATGGGGAGACTCTCCTAATGAAAAAACCAGCATATGTACAATGGGGCTAAATCAAGAAATGGGGGGAGGGAAAAGCCACACAAGTGGTCGGTAGTGCCATCGGAGTACACCCTGGACCATGGTGTAGAAAGCCCCAGGACACCATAGTCGAAGGAAAGCCTCTCTGCACTCCCGCATGTGGTCGGAGCTACCCTGTAGTCTCTCAAGATGTCCTCTAAGAGTGTGGATCAGCTCTAGCCAAAGATCGCGAACAGTCACTACTGGTGGCACAGGGCGAGCCTCAAAGATGCGAAAGCAACGGGCCCGCCAGATGAACCAGAGTGTCAGGCCACTGATGAGCTCCCAAGACTCCTCTCTCTCACTGCATCACTCCTGTGGAGTAAGCTCTGTGGCAGGCTGGAGTGTAGGTCGCCCCTCTTGCATCACTATCATCCTGTTGGTGGAAGATAGCTCAAATTGAAGTGCCGGGCCCGTGAGGGTGGACCAAGCTTCTGCTCCCCAAGTGTGCTGTCGAGCCGTGGAAAGAGTAGGCATCAGCCGAAGAACTCGAAGCCACACTTGCTGTGCCGAAGGACAGTCCCAAAGACAGCGATGTTAACTCTCCACAAGATGGTCACAAGCTGCACATGCGGCCGCGAGACCACTATGCATTAGCCAGCTCCCAACTGCTGTAGTTGTGTGTGCGACCAGCCACTGAAACAAGGTGACTCACCTCGACTGTCTGGAGTCCCACAACCTCTCTTAGAAGGCTGCCAAGAACTCAGCTGTGAGACCCTCCTCCTGCCAATGAGGTGCTGCAGCGGGGCGGGCCTCTCTCTGCTGCTAGTATATGACGTCCCAGTCGAACAGTGTACTGAAAGAACGGGACACCTGGGTGGTCTACAGAAGAGAAAGGGTCCCTCCAAAGCCACTCACCAGGATCCCACTGTACTCGTGCCAGTGGACAACACTCCCAAGCTCACAGCCTCCAGTGTCCAGTCTCAAGAGCTGCTGGGTCAAGATCGATGACACTAGTCCTCCCACAGATGCCCACCACTCGGATCCTTTGAAAACAACACTCTGCCACCTGCGGGGCCTCTACTGCAACTCGCTGTAAGCGTCCCTCACTCTGTAGCTCGAAGAAAAGGGATCTCTGAGCAGGCCCGGACTGAGATTAGAACCTCCAGTCGTGTGAAGGCTCCCATCCACCTGGGTGCTACTGGCTCGAGAGATGTGAGCCACTCAGCTGGAACTGCCTCTGAGATGTCCTGGCACATGCTCTGCACCCCTCTCATGTCCTGTAGCTAGAAACCCTGCACCTCCTCTGACAAGCCTGAAAACTCTAACCAATCACCTAAAGAGCGCGCTGGACCCGCTGCCATGGGACCCCAGGAAACATGAGGCCGACTACCAACCAAGTGGCCTCTCTGAGTGCGAACCATGGGGTTCCAAACAAGGGGCTGCCGTAGGCGCTCCTCCATGCAAGTAGGCTGTTGTTGCTCCAGGCCTCGCTGCAAGAGCTCCCAAGATCGAAGCAAACTCACAGCGAAGCCATCCTCCAGTCTCCTGCTCAAACCAACTCTGCGCATCTCGGTGAAGATCCATCTGGTCGAAGGTCGCCAGGGGCCTCCAGCCTGAACCACCCTAGCACGAAGCCGTTGTAGCAAGAACTCCTTCCAGGGCTCCTCACCTGGAAGAAGTCCTCTGACTATGAACTTCCCAAGAAGGGATCTGCTCTGCTGTGCTGGGTCAATGATCCCAAGCCCTCCCTGTGAACAAGGAAGAGTGATGACCTGCCAAGCCACTTTGGCTCGGGCTATCTGAGTGTCACGTCCTGACCAAAGGAAGTTCCTGATCAGCCTCTCTACCTGGCTGATACAAGAACTCGAGAAGATCCAACAAGAAATGATGTACCACATAGTCGCCAACAACACCTAGTTGGCCACTACTACTTTGCCAGCCAAAGAAAGTCGTGCTGAGGTCCAGTGTAACAACTTCCTCCCGATAGACAGGAGGAGGGGAGCAATCTGCTGCGCGGGAGACAAGTCCAAACCAACCTGACAGCCCAAGTACCCAACTGTAGTCCCTGGGGGAATCCACCTAAAACCCTCTCCTTGCATCCAATCGGGCACAGGAGCACTACCAACCGAGAAAGCCACCGTCTTTCTCCAATTGATTAGTGGGTCCGATGCACAACAGAAGGTCTCCAGATCCTGCTCACACCTGTGAAGGTTGGCCTCCTGGCCATATAAGTACAAGGCTGAGTCGTCGGCAAACTCAGCGTCCAGTAGCTCATCTCCCCGAATAGGGAGTGCTAAGCCCATTAGACCAGCCTGCTGCGACACCAAAGACCTGCTCATCGCCTCCGCATAGAACAGAAAGAGGAAGGGGGCAAGAAGACAGCCCTGTCTGACCGAACGTGTGAGCATGAAGCGATCACCTCTACCTCATGCCAAAAGTACCTGACTGTGAGCCTGTCTGTACAAAGCTGACACCCCTCTGATCCAAGCATCTGAGAAGCCCATCCTGCGTAGAGTGTCCTCTAGAAAGTCCCAGTCAACTCTGTCGTATGCCTTCTCAAAATCGAGAAGAAGAATCACCAGGTTCTCACCACGGAGCCGCGCTAGGGCAGAAGCCTCCCAAAAAGTAAAGATGTTGTCAAGGATATTGTGTTCCTTGACAAAACCTGTCTGAGTCCCATGTATAAGGCTCTCTAGAAGTGGCTGGATCCTCAAACTCAAAGCCTTGGCATGAATTTTGTAGGCTGAGTTGAGGATGGTGATGGGGCGCCACTGTCGAATCTCATCCAAGGAGCCACCCTCCTTGGGAATGAGGTAGATCAAGCCCTCACTCATGCTATCTGGCATCACTCCTGTGTGCAAAATGTATTGAAAAGCACTACAAAGATCTGGGCCAAGCAAGTCCCAGTACTTCAAGAAAAAACTGGGAGTCAACCCATTCTCACTTGGACAGCTACCACAAGGGAGGGCCCTAAGAGCCGTGTGCAGCTCCTCAAGCTGAAGTGGCAGCTTAAGCCTCTGACGCATCTCCTCAGTCACAAGGCAAGGCATCTGTGTCCACACGTGCTCCCTGCATGCATCTATATGCTCTGATTGAGTCTCTGCAGACAATAACTCACGGTAAAAGTCAGTAGCAATTGCACGCATATCCTCAGGCTCAGAAGCAACTGACCCGTCGAGCCTCCTCAACTGACTGACCTTGGCATGCGAATGTCGAGGTCCCACTGCCTCGAAGAAAGCACCAGTCACTCTGTCGCCCACTTGTGTCCACTGAGATGCCTATCGATGGAAAGCAAACTCATGTCGCCGCTCCTCTGTGCTAACAAGCTCCTGGCAAGCCTGCTGTAGTTGCTCCTCCAACCAAGGACTGTCTAGATGCTGCTCCTGCATCCTCTGCAACGAAGCAATGCCCCGTTTGAGACGCTGCTCCTCCTCTCTCGTTGCAGCCCGGCGAGCCAAAGACTCCTGGAGAAAGAAACGACTAATCTGAGCTAGTCCTGAGGCCACTTTGTCAACAGGAGAATCCTGCCTGTCCAAGCTCTCTGTCGAGAGAACCTCTACTCGCTCTCTGAGTGCAGAGTCCAGCAAGACCCTCTCTGGGATGCGAAGCATCGTGCTCCCTCTCCTCTGCCTGTGTGCCACTGTGAGGATCACTGGTGCATGGTCCGAGAAGGAAGTCCTTGCCAGAATGCCAACTGTCCCTCCCAAGTCATCGAAATGGTCACTAGTGTAGAAGCGATCTATCCGCGATAGATTCACTCCTCCCACTCTGCGGCCCGAACGAAGGCAAGGCTGTCTGGTGGCCTCACAAAACTAGAATGCTGCCAAACTTCCGAGACCCTTAGAGTCATACAAAACCTCTCCCAAGCTGCCAGCTCAACTCCATGCACAGTAGCATGGCTACCACCAATCCTGTCAGAAGGGTCCTCCAACATGTTGAAGTCCCCCCCTATGCACCGGTGTTCTGCCTGCGGTAGAGACTCTAACTATCTGTGACCAAAACTCTGCTCGAGCACTCGCCACATTGAACGCATGGATGTTCAGGAAGCCCACAAGGCAACCCTGAACCTGCATAGTAATTCACTGAGCCCTGCCTGGCACAATAATCCCTCTACCCACAATGGCCTGCTGCAAAGAATCCGCAATAGTCATACATACCCCACCCTGGATGCCTCCAAGTCCAAAAGCAGTTGACCAAAAAGTATCATATCGTCCACGCAAGAGCTGACCACAACGTCTAATGCGGCTCTCACACAGATGGTGCTCCTAAAGCATAAGGAGATCAATCTCTCCTCCCACAAGGCAGCACTGAAGCTCCTGACGCAGTCGGCCCCGCTGACGTTGAAACTGGGGCCCACCAAGTCCCTGCACGTTCCATGAGACGATCCTCATGGAGAGCGAGAGAGTACAGATGCTGCCGCAACAGCTAAACGGGCTATCTTCGACGCTGGCTTGGATGGAGAGTAATCCGCATCCGAGCATCCTCTAGATAGGCGTGACTGCAACGAGTGCCTGGCCCAAGCCCAAGCAGAGCGAGTCGTACGTAAAACAACTTCCTTTGTCCAGGAGTCCTCATGAATGTGTACATAGCATGGCAAGCACTGTGTATCGGCAAAGAAGTAAACCACAATGTGTCTACATCTTGCTGTATCTGGAGGTGTCACCACAAACTTGGTTAATGGCCACAAAGTCAGAAGCATGTTTGTAACTCCTAGTTCTCCCATGTGGTGAGAGAACTCTAGGACTTGTGTGTGCAACCATCCCAACACTGAGTCGAGAGTCCACTCAGTCTGGTCCCTGTCGCAAAGGGGAAAGGAGAAGCCAACCGCTGAGTCCAAGGCCTCTGTCCCCCTAGCTGCAAGGAACAGAACATGGACCCTGAAGCAGGCTGCCTCATGGTCTGCTGAGGGGTCGCCGAGAAAACGAGTAAAGTCGTAGTCGAAGAAGTCCCATCGGGCCGGATGTCGATGCTCGTCAGACCACGAGGGATAGCTGCAAGGGGAGACGTCTGTACCTGTAGAGGGGGTCGCAAGAAAGGCTGTCCCTCTCTCACCAAGCGACTCGTGGCAAAGGTGCTGCCAAGAGATCTCCTAGCAGCCGGAGAAGGCCTTGCCACCTGGGCCGACTGTGGAACTGGAGTGGGATGGGGGGGAGTAGGAGCAGGGGGAAGAGGTGGAGAAGAGGGGCGGGGGGGAGCGGCAGAGGTAAAGGGGCGGGGGGAAGAGGCGGCGGGAGCAGGAGGCGGGGGGAACAATGATGAGGAGGGGGGGAGCTCTTGGGGGGGAGGGGTTGTCGAGGGTGAAGTTGGGGTGGGGGTTGGAGCAGGGACCTCATCCTCCTCAAGAGGACCGAACCGGTTCCCCGTGGGAACCCAATGCTGCTAGGTAGGCGCCTGAGGACCACTCTGAGTGCCAGGCTATCGCGCTGTGGCCCCTACCATCGTCGACCACGGACCTGCTGCCATCCCTCCTTCGCTGGAGCCCCAGGCTCAGAGGGTGGCTCTGCATGTGTGCGCTGTGTCTCTGTCTGTGGCTGCTGGCCAGCCCTTGCAGGCTGGGGCTGAGTCTGTGGTGTAGGTCGAGGCCTCCTCCGTGGACATGCCTTCGCAAGATGGCCTATCTGTCGAAAAATGAAGCACTTGTTCAGGAGGCCATGATACTCCACACTCTGTCTAAACCAACCCCCACTCACCCGAGGCAGAAGAATGACCTTCGGGAGCGTGTGAGTGTCCCTAACCAGAACGCGAACTGAGGGAATGTCAGTTGCCTTGGCAGCTACTGAGGCTGCCGTGCGAGGTGTCTCCAGGATAGTCCCAATGGCTGAGCCTATCCTGGACAAAAGTGGTAAGTACTCCCTCCCCAAACCTGGAAAGCAGACGGAGATGGGGATGTCTGCCTCCTCTACCAGAACATCCGAAGTAGGGTCGAAACCATGTCTCCACTGTCGAAAGTGGGCTCGAGCTGCTTGGATGGTCAATGGACTCATGGCGATGACCTTGGACGCCATCTCGGAGGTCTCAAACTCGATCTGATGGTAACCTCGTCCGAGTATCTGTACGTCCAAGATCTTGCCCACCTCTGTGAGAAGGCGGGCCTGGAGAAGGTTACGCAGCTCTCCTCTACTGGGTCGGGTGCCGAGAATCTTGCAGATGACAGAAGTCGCGTGCAAGCGCTCTACCTCCGCGGCTAGGCTCGCTTGCTCTGTAGGTGAAAGAGCAAGTCGAATGGTGGGCTCAGCGGGGTCGGGCGAGGGGGCTTCGGACGAGTCCCTCTGTGGCGGAGCTGGAGCCTCCATGTGTGTCTACTGCTGTGTGGGAGAAGCGGAAGGAGAAGATACTCTGCAACAAAACGCGCCGAGCACTGTCCAAAGAATAACACTGCCAGAGCCAAATGCAGGGAATCTTCGGGAAACTGGCGGAGAGCGAAGAGAACGGGGGGGGGCGGGGGGCCGGAAAAGGTAGCAGGTGAGGGCTGCGGACGGGGGGGGTGGCAACGCGACAGGGCAACGGGTCGGCAGTGGATAAGGCGGGCAAGGGGGTGGCAGCTCGAGAGGGCAGCGGGCGGGGGGTGGCAGCGCGAGAGGGCAGCGGGTAAGGTGGGCAGGGTTGCGCGCAGCAAGGGGCGGGCTGGGTTGCCGCACGCGAGAGGACAGGCAGGGGGGCAGCGCGAGGGTAGCGGGGGGGGGGGGGGAAGGAGGGCAGCGATGGCACAGGGGTGGGGGTGCTAGCATCAGCGAGCGTGCAAGTTCTTGCACATTATTGGGGCAGTGGTTCTCCTCTAACTTATCACAGATACAGATTTTGCAAACGTTTTCACACGGATACGGGATGGGGAGACAGTAGCGGGATATTCCATTCGGGATGGCTACTTGATGAGAAAAACCATGTTGTGTGTTACACATCCATGGAGGGAAAAGGTTATGACTGAATGCCACTGCCACCTTTTACGGGTCACCGAGGCATTGCTACCACCATGAAAGGGGTAGAGAGATACTTCTTTTGGCCGAGACTCAAAAAGGATGTGGAAGAGTTTGTGCGCAGTTGCTTAGTATGCCAGAAGGTCAAGTTTGACAGGCATAAAGCACAGGGATTGTTACAGCCTTTACCCATACCCACCCGCCCCTGGGAAAGTATTGCAATGGATTTCATTTTTGATCTCCCGAGAACACAGAGTGGTCACGATGGTATCTGGACTGTTATTGATAGATTTAGCAAATAGGCTCATTTCATTCCAGTGAAGAAAACAGTCAAGCCGGATCACGTAGCGAGACTGTTTGTGGCACATATCTTCAGATTACATGGCATGCCTGAGACGATTGTCTCCGATAGAGACCCCAGATTTACGAGTTTGTTTTTGAAGGCAATTTGGGAGAACATTGGCACGCGGTTGCAGTTCTCATCATCGTTCCACCCGCAGACTGATGGGCAATCTGAGATTGCAGATTCAGTGGTTCTAGATTTATTGAAGTCTTATATCTCATATCAGAAGACTCAATGGGAAAAGTACTTACCTTTGGTGGAATTTGCCTACAATAACACGATACACTCTTCGACGGCGAAGGCGCCATTTGAGATCGTTGAAGGTGCTGCGAAGGTTCCACCCTTCCTAAGCATGAAAGATAAGATCTTCGAAGCGGATGAATATACACGAGATTTGGATACGGCTTTTGCCAAGGTTCGCGAGACTTTGCAGAAGTCTCAAGAACGACAGAAAAAGGCAGTGGATCGCCATCGTCGCGACTTGAAATTGAAGGAGGATGATTGGGTGCTCTTACGTTTTGAGAAGGCACGCCTGAGAAAGAAGAAGGGAAAGGAGAGGCTTTTTCCAAAGCTTAGTATGCGATATTACGGACCTTTTCAGATCTCTGAAAAGATAAATGATGTCTCCTTCCGACTGAAACTGCCTGATACTTGGAGGATTCACAATGCATTTCATGTGAGTCTCTTGAAACCTTTTAAAGGTGATGTGCTTGATGATGGGGAGCTTGATGATCAAGCCGAAGTGGAAGAAAGCGAGGAGATCCTTGTTCCTGAACAGATTTTGGCACATAAGGATACGAAGAATAAAGGTAAAGTTCGAAGGCGATTCTTGGTTAAGTTCAAGAACTATCCTGCATTGGATACGAAGTCGATGGAGGAGGAGGACCGAACAGATACTCCTCAGATTGCAAAACTTTACCTCGATGCTTTTGGTTTAGCATAGTCTACTCCAAATAGAACCCAGAATTCAGCTTGGCCGGAGATCTGGTGCAGTGGGATGCACAAGAGGGGAGTCACTCCGCTCCTTTGTCAATAGATGCCTTGATTTTGATACTAGAGTCACTGATGTCTCTTTGAGCTTCAGGGATACTGAAAGCTGACAGTATTCTGCTGTCTGACTTTATGAAATGGAATTCCTGATTATGGTACTGATTTGTTCTTGACTTCTTTTAAGTGCAAGAACTGATAGACGAAATGATTGCTGCATTTTGGTCTGATTGATCTCGAATAGACATGGTTGGAATAGGGGTTAGTCAATCGGACGTCGATGAGGTCCCGAATGGATCTAGATGCGATTGCTAGCTACAATGCCGATTAATCATGGTCTAAGATCCGAATGAATGTTGAATGTCGTGTGATGTGACTATCGATTGGTACATGTGCTAGATGTGTGTTCCTAGTATGTAGGTACTAACAGTCAGTGTTTGCTAAGACGGTTTATGGCCTCTGTCTGTTTTGCAGACGTAATCGAGGGTGATTACAATGCTTTCGAGAGGGGGGTATGTCCAAAAGTGATGACGTGGGTGCCCGAGAGCCGAAACCATGACTGTTGCTGAAAACCCTAACCCTAAAACCTGCAAACCCTAGAATCTGCCAGAAACCCTAAAAACAACAGAAACGCTAACCCTAACCCTCAAAGGGCAGCAGGACAAATTTTCAAGCTGATGAATCCCATAAATTGCGGTGGCTTTTGCGCTGGGCTGCCTTTTGGCTCTACGCATTGGAGATAGAGAGAGAGAGAGAATACCTTTGCTTTATTTTTGGACTAAAGCCCAAGAGAGCCTGTGAGAGAGAAAAAGTTTGCTTTTGATCTGAAGCTTTTGGGGCTTTGCTTTTGGCATCCCTTGTAATTTAAATTCGTGGTGAGGGCTCACACTCTGCAGAGCATCTGGACGCAGAGTCTGAGAGTGAAACCCTAACCACTCTCTTCTACTTTGAATTGATTAATACATAAAGAAATACCGAAAGGGGCGCCAGTCTTTGGGGCCAATATCTCTAGGCACGGAACTCCGCTGGGCCAGTGCAAACCTATTGTGAACTGTGAACTGTTTTGAAGTGGTTATTTGGTGCTGTCGTGATTGATTCTTGACTTGGAGTGTCCAAGTCTGTGACATAAAGTTTCACAATTTGAGGAGTATCTGCTAGGTCCTCCTCCTCCATCCACTTCGTATCCAGGATAGTTCTTGAACTTAACCAAGAACCGCCTTCGGACTTTACCTTTTTTCTTTGTGTCCTTATGTGCTAAAATCTGTTCAGGAACAAGGATCTCCTCGTTTTCTTCCACTTCGGGTTGCTTATCAGGCTCCCAATCATCAAGCACATCACCTTTAAAAGGTTTCAAGAGACTCACATGGAATGCATTGTGAATCCTCCAAGTGTCAGGCAGTTTCAGTCGGAAGGAGACATCATTGATCTTTTCGGAGATCTAAAAAGGTCCATAGTATCGCATACTAAGCTTTGGAAAAAGCCTCTCCTTTCCCTTCTTCTTTCTCGGGCGTGCCTTCTCAAAACGTAAGAGCACCCAATCATCCTCCTTCAATTTCAAATCGCGACGATGGCAATCCGCTGCCTTTTTTTGTCGTTTTGAGATTTCTGCAAAGCCTCGCGGACCTTGGCAAAAGCCATGTCTAAGTCGCGCGTATACTCATCCGCTTCAAAAATCTTATCTTTTGTGCTTAGGAAGGGTGGACCCTTCGTAGCACCTTCAGCAATCTCAAATGGCGCCTTCCCCGTCGAGGAGTGTATCGTGTTATTGTAGGCAAATTCCACCAAAGGTAAATACTTTCCCATTGAGTCTTTTGATCCGAGATATAAGACTTCAATAAATCTAAAACCACTGAATTTGCAATCTCAGATTGCCCGTCAGTGTGCGGGTGGAACGATGACGAGAACTGCAACCGCGCGCCAATGTTCTCCCAAATTGCCTTCCAAAACAAACTCGTAAATCTGGGGTCTCTGTTGGAGACAAACGTCTCAGGCATGCCATGTAATCTGAAGATTTGGGCCACAAACAGTCTCGCTAAGTGATCCGGCTTGACTGCTTTCTTCGCTGGAATGCAATGAGCCTGTTTGCTAAATTTGCCAATAACAGTCCAGATACCATCGTGACCACTCTGTGTTCTCGGGAGATCAAAAATGAAATCCATTGCAATACTTTCCCAGGGGCGGGTAGGCAAAGGCTGTAACAATCCTTGTGCTTTATGCCTATCAAACTTGACCTTCTGGCATTACCAAGTAACTGTGCACAAACTCTTCCACATCCTTCTTAAGTCTCGGCCAAAAGAAGTATCTCTCCACCTCTTTCATGGTGGTAGCGATGCCGCAGTGACCCGTAAAAGGTGGACAGTGGCATTCAGTCATAACCTTTTCCCTCAACGGTTGTGTAAAGCACAACTTGGTTTTTCTCATCAAGTAGCCATCCTGAATGGAATATCCCGCTACTGTCTCCCCATCCTGTATCCGTGTGAAAACGTCTACAAAATCTGTATCTGTGGCATACTGGTCGACCATATCCTCGAAGCTCCTATGATGTATCGCGGAAATAGCCAGAACCAACGGCTTTCGAGACAAAGCATCTGCCACCATATTTTTTTATGTCCCTGAACGTGGAAAATTTGGAAGTGAAACTGTGACAAGATGTTTGCCCACCACATCTGCATTTCCGATAGCTGCTTCTATGACAAGAAGTAGCGCAAACTCTGATGGTCTGTAAAGACAGTAAAATCCGCTCCGAGTAGGTAATGCCGCCACTGAGTAAGAGCATGGATAACCGCCAAAAGCTCTTTCTCATAAATCTGTGCTATCATTTCCGGCCTTGAGAACAATCGGCCTCGTAAGCAATGACATGGCCTTCTCGCATTAAGACCGCACCTAGACTACGACCACAAGCATCACAATATACTTCAAATGACTTCTGCAAGTCCGGCAAAGTCAAAACTGGTCAAGTTGTCAATTTCTCTTTCAATGTCTGAAAGGCAGTCACCTCTGTGGGTCCCCACGAGAAAGGGACTTCTTTTTGTGTCAAGATATGCAAAGGGGAAGCACCCTCTGCAAACTTTCGAATGAACTGTCTATAGTACGAACACAGTCCCAAGAAGCTTCTAACTTCATGGACATTCTTCAAATCGGGCCAATCACGGATAGTCTCTATCTTGGCCTGATCCATTTGCACTCTTGCTGCTGAGACAATGTGTCCCAAAAAGTGTATCTCTGGTAGGAAAAATTCGCTTTTCTTTGCATTAACCACTAACTTGTGACCTCGTAATGTTTGAAAGACCTGAAGCAGATGATCTTTGTGTTCTGCCTCATTCTTGGAGAAAACAATGATATTGTCAAAGAAAGTGCCAACAAATAGCCTGTACTCTCGAAAAATCCTGTCTATCATCCGGTTAAATGTCGCAAGAGCATTGGTTAAGCCAGAAGGCATCACCAAAAACTAAAATAACCCAAAAGTCGTCTGAAAAGCTGTCTTGTAGACGTCTCCCGGCGCGATTCTGATCTGATGATATCCACTCTTCAAATCAATCCTGCTAAAGCACGAGGATCCCTGTAATATGTCGAGTATATCATCGATCATAGGAATCGGAAATCTGTTCTTAATGGTGATTTTGTTGAGAGCTCTATAATAGGCGTCTTTCTTCAAAACCACCAACTCTGGAGAGCAATACGGTGAATTACTAGGCTGGACAAGACCCTTTCCAAGAGGTCTTTCACTTGGTTCATAATCTCTTCATTCTGTGCTCGGCTCACACGGTAAGGTGGCCGGTTCAGTGGTGTGCTTCCAGGTATCAGATCAATGGTATGATCTTAAGAATGAGCAAGTGGTAACTCGCCTGGTAGGCCCTCTGAGAAGCAATCGGCGTGAGAGTGGAGAAAATCTTGGCGTTCTTTATCAAGCTTAGACATATTTGTCCTATCATCATCACTCAACTCTTTCATAAAGATCGAGTAAACAAACAAACTGGATTTCATTAATTTAGAAATCACAGAACCCGATACAATAGGGACATATTCGCCCTTCATTTTAATGTCAAGTACAATGGTTCTGCCCTTCTCTGTAGTCAATGTCTCTTTCCTCGCCCGATAATCGACCACGGTATTGTTCGTGTGGTACCAGGGAATTCCCAAGAGAACATCACAACCTTCCAAAGGCATTATGTAAAAGTCCTCATGCCCCAAGTACCCCTGACAATGCAACTGAATTTTGCCAATGACAGATGTAATGGCTACGTCCTTGCCGACGAGTGCCGCTAGAACTGCCTCCGCAAGTGGTCCCATTCGATCGAGAGTGATCTCGAGCCGCGACGCCAATTTCAGTGAAATGAAGTTGGCCTTGGCTCCTCCATCAAAGAAGATCAGGGCTTCTTGGTCTTTCACTTTGCCCCAAGCTCGGCAAGGTTCTGTACTCTCGTCCATTGTGTTGGGATCGATACCCACACAATCTGGAACTAGTCCTGTTTTCATCTTGCCTTTTCGTCCACATTCCTGAGCTGCTCTTGAACTCTCAGGCCTTTCGTCGTCCTTGTCATTCTGTTCTTTTTGTGCCTTTTTAGGGCACTTCGCGGAGATATGTCCATTTTCCCCGCATCCAAAGCACTTCCCCTCCCTGATGAAGCAAGCTCTCTCCTGAGGAGTAAGCTTGGGTCGTGCATCTTTCTTTTCTGGGTTGCTCTTTCTCTTTCTACTTTCATTTGCTGAAGTCTGTTCGGCTCGTTGTGTCATGACGTCATCGGCGGGGTACGTGAGACTGCCAGAGTGAATGGCAAAACCCCGTTTCGCATGACTCATCAACTCCTGAATAGAAGCTGACTTCTGTTCCAAGCAGTGATCTCGGATCTCTGTAGGTAGACCCAAGGTAAACCGCTCAATCTGTTCTTTGAACGAGATCTTCTTGAATGAAGGGGCGGGTAGAAAAAGCTCTAGAATCTCTCGCAATAAGCGTCCACTATATCTTTCTTGGTCATCCGAAGATGGTTCCAAGCAGCTCGTATATCACGTTCATACTTTTGAGTCAGCCAAGAAGAAATAAAAAGCTTCTTAAATTTCAGCCATTTAACTGGCGCAGTCTTGTTTAAAAGAAGCGTGGACCACCAAGTTCTAGCATTCCCCTTAAAGTAAGAGGCAGCTCTCCGAATCTTAGAGTGCTCTGAGTAGCGTCCTCTCGCGAAAGCGATGTCAAACTGCTGTACAAAAGACAAAGCCTTCGAAGCATCTCTATATCCCGAAAACGTGTCAACTTTAATTGACTGTCCACCTTCCTTAAACTCTCGGACCTTCTTGATTTTATCTTCCAGAAAGTCTCATTGGTTGGCTTTATAGAAATTCTTCTTCTTTGCATAAAAGTTGTTGTCGCCAGAGTCTGAACTGTCTGTAGACGAGTCCTCTGTAGAACTGTCACTCACTGGGCGAGATTTATACTTCTTTGCCTTTTTCTTGCCCTTTCTGAAGCGTTGTTTCTTGCTTCGCTTTTACCTTTTCGGTCTTCTTCGCTCGAGTCAGATGAGCTAGAAGAATTGTCAGAAGAAGAAGAAGAAGAAGAACTGGGTACTTCTTCGAATCGAACACGCTTCTTCTGTTTCTTTGCCTTTTCAAATGTCGACTGACGACCCAAATAACCCGGGAAGTCAGTGCCCTTCTTCTGCTTTTTGCCATGCTTTTTAGCTTTGTTTTGCGTGTCAAAAAGCTGAGCAATCCGTGCATCAACCACCTCTTCTAATTCCTTCTCCGAATATTTCTTGTGAGCAGAAGGTTTCTTGAGAGCAGGTTTCGGTGTTGTGGTTTTTTGGCATTGCTCGTGCACTTCCTAAAAAGAAGTCTCGCTCATATATTTTGCAAATTTTGGGTCCTTCACAAAATTGAGCATCATCTTTGTTGCATCGCCGATCAATTGACGACGCTCCATCTCTCGTCGCTCCGCCTGAGTAGGCCGAGGCACGCCATACTCCTTGCCGGAATCTTCGTTGTGATCCCTTCCCGCATCTCCGGATGCAGAGGGAGTCGACTGATCCTTGCGTGAAGCCATATGTGCCGCAGAAAAAAATATTTGGGATCGGATTTCCCGTAGAAGAGAAAGCGGCCGTGCTCTGATACCACTGTAACAGACTAGGACACTCCAAGTCGAGAATCTACCGCGACAGCACCAAATAACCACTTCAAAACAGTTCACAGTTCGCAATTGTATTACACTGTCCCGACGGAGTTCTGTGCCTAGAGATATTGGTCCTAAAGACTGGCGCCCCTTTCGGTATTTTCTTTTTGTATTAATCTGAGATTAAAGTACAAGAGTGCTGTTGGGTCTCACTCTCAGTCTCTGCGTCCAGATGCTCTGAGAAGTGAGAGACCAACTTTACTTATAAAGAGTTACAAGGGATGCCAAAAGCAGAGCCCCAAAAGCTGAAAATCAAAAGCTCAAAAAAGCTTGTAAATAAACTTTAAAGCAGTTCTTTTTGCTTTTTCTCTCATGCCAGTACTTGGCAAGTAAAGCAATTCAAAGTTCTCTCTCTCTCTTCCTTGCTAATTTGCGTAGGAAAAGCATATCAAAAGCTGCTGTAATTTTCGGCGCAATGTACTGTTGCCACGTGTCATGCCAGGGTTAGGCTTTCTGGCAAAATTAGGGTTTCAGCAGTTAGGGTTTCTAGCAAAAAATAGGGTTTCTCTAGTAGCCACGTCATCGCTTTGTGACAAAAGGTCAAGTTTCACAGGCATAAAGCACAGGGATTGTTACAGCCTTTGTCCATACCCACCCGCCCACGGGGAAGTATTGCAATGGATTTCATTTTTGATCTCCCGAGAACACAGAGTGGTCACGATGGTATCTGGATTGTTATTGACAGATTTAGCAAGCAGCCTCATTTCATTCCAGTGAAGAAAACAGTCAAGCCGATCACTTAGCGAGACTGTTTGTGGCCCAGATCTTCAGATTACATGGCATGCCTGAGACGATTGTCTCCGACAGGGACCCCAGATTTACGAGTTTGTTTTGGAAGGCAATTTAGGAGAACATTGACACGTGGTTGTAGTTCTCGTCATTGTTCTACCCGCAGACTGACGGGCAATCTGAGATTGCCAATTCAGTGGTTTTAGATTTATTGAAGTCTTATATCTCGGATCAGAAGACTCAATGGGAAAAGTATCTACCTTTGGTGGAATTTGCCTACAATAACACGATACACTCTTCGACGGGGAAGGCTCCATTTCAGATTGTTGAAGGTGCTGCGAAGGTTCTACCATTCCTAAGCACGAAAGATAAGATTTTTGAAGCGGATGAATACACGTGCGACTTAGACACGGCTTTTCCCAAGGTCCGCGAGGCTTTGCAGAAATCTCAAGAACGACAGGAAAAGGCAGCGGATCGCTATCGTCGTGATTTGAAATTGAAGGAGGATGATTGGGTGCTCTTATGCTTTGAGAAGGCACGCTTGCGAAAGAAAAAGGGAAAGGAGAGGCTTTTTCCAAAGCTTAGTATGCAATACTACGGACCTTTCCAGATCTCTGAAAAGATCAATGATGTCTGCTTCCGACTGAAACTACCTGACACTTGGAGGATTCACAATGCATTTCATGTGTCTCTGGAAACCTTTTGAAGGCGATGTACCTGATGATGAGGAGCCCGATGAGCAACCCAAAGTGGAGGAAAACGAGGAGATCCTTGTTTCTCAACAGATTTTGGCACATAAGGACACAAAGAATAAAGGTAAAGTCCGAAGGCGGTTCTTGGTTAAATTCAAGAACTATCCTGCATTGGATGTAAAGTGGATGGAGGAGGAGGACCTAGTAGATACTCCTCAGATTGTGAAACTTTACCTCGAAGCTTTTGGTTAGCATAGTCTATTCCAAATGGAACCCAGAATTCAGATTGGCTGGAGATTTGGTGTAGTGGGATGCACAAGAGGGGAGTTACTCCGGTCCTTTGTCAACAGATGCCTTGATTTTTTGTATACTAGAGTCACTGATGTCTCTTTGAGCTTCAGGGATACGGAGAGCTGACAGTATTCTGCTGTATGACTTTATGAAATGGAATTCCGGAATATGAAACTGATTTGTTCTTGAATTGTTATTAAGTGCAGGAACTGATAGACGAAATGACTGCAGCATTTTGGTCTAATTGATCTCTAACAGACATGGTTGCAATAGGGGTTAGTCAATCGGGCATCGATGAGGTCCCGACTGGATCTAGATGCGATTGCTAGCTACATTGCCGATAAACCATGGTCTAAGATCCAAATGAATGTTGAATGTCATGTGACGTCTAGTGATGTCCTGTGATGTTGTGTGATGTGACTGTCGATTGGTACATGTGCTAGATATGTATTCCTAGTACGTAGGTACTAACAGTCAGTGTCTGCTAAGACGGTTTATGGCCTCTGTCTGTTTTGCAGGCGTAATCGAGGGGGTATGTCACAAAGTGATGACGTGGCTGTCCGCTCTGCTGAAACCCTAATTTTGTTGAAACCCTAATTCTGCCCTAACCCTAACCCTTACTGTTATGTCCCGCTCACAAGAGAGGGGATCTAGCCCAGATGCCGTCGGGATGGGCGTCCAGTGTCCGGGCGGACGTAGTGTGAACATGGCCAGTGTGGCCGGCCATTATTATAAAAGGGAGGCCAAGGCCTCATTTGCAATTATCGGCCCCCACTGGCAGAGTGCCAGTGTTAGCCCTCGAGGCTAGGAGTGCGCGAGGTCACCTCGAGGAGGTGAGGCTGGGTGGTATGGGACGCTTGGTCTTACAGGTGCACGCCTACGTCCTCGGACGCTGGCCCCAGCACGGGAGAGCTGCCGGATGGTGGCTATGGTCGGGTGGTTCGTCCGACGTGTATCTGTAGGCGGTCCGTGTAGCTGGGAGATCCTATCTCCTCGTTCGTTTCATGGTATCAGAGCCGGCTTTGCTGCACGAACGACCGTGTGCACACCTACGGATAGGTGCGAGTCAGATAGTCTTTGTTTCATATAATTTTTGATGAAATAGTTATTTAATTAATCATTTTTCTTCTCTTGAGTATGTTTGTAGGTGTAAATCAATACTATGCTACCGATTTTTGATAAAAATCAGCAAATTGGCATTGAAAATTTGGGGATTACTTATCGATTTTACTGGTTTTTTATGAAATCGGTAAATTACTCATTAAGTGGCTGATTTTAGATTAAAATTCAGCATGTAGTATGCTCTTTAAACTTTCTCTGTAGTCTCTTTCTCCTCTGTGCGAAGCATAGAGAGAGAGAGAGAGAGAGAGAGAGAGAGAGAGAGACTCTCACCAGCGCAAGGAGAGCCCTTTGCAGGAAGTAGCGTGAGAAAGAGGTGGTTCACAGTAGCTTGAGGAGGGAGGTCCAGCGTGGATCCAGCGTGGCAAAAAAAAAAAACAGCGCTAGCTTGGGTTTGCGTGTGCTGGCCACGGGTGGGCACAAGGCATGTGTGTGCCCGCTTTCCTTCTCCTGAATCTCCACGTGGCACCTTCTGGCAGATCAACGAATTTTTTAATCCAGCGCTGGCTGTGTTTTTGTTTACGCTCCTTGTTGCTTTTTTTTAACGCCATATATGAGGTTGTCCTTTTAATTTCAAGTGGCCTTGAAAAAAAAAAAAAAGGCCAGGACCTTTTAAAGTATTGGTCTGAAACCTGCTATTTATTAAAAACTCACTTACAGAGACCTGTAAGTTACAAAATGAGTTTTTAGACTCTTGCTTCTCTCCCTAGCTTGCTCTCTCTCATCTGCTCGCGCTCCCGCCATCACCTGCTCGCGTTCAGACGCTCACGCCGACGCGTAGAGCTCTTCAAACTTCCACTTTTCGCGACCGAAAAGTGCAGAAAAGGCTCGGTTTTGCATGAATTTTCCAGTTTTTCACGCACTTCGCCATGGATTCCTCCAGCTCTTATGTGCAACGTGACAACGCGCTAGGTAACATCCAAATTCCATTCATGCATGCTCTCTACACATGGATTACAAGCACTTTTCAGATTTTCGACCAACGTGTTACCGCTTTGGAAAACGTGAATCTTCGGACGAACCTTCGCTTGGCCTCTCTCGAAGGGGTCGTACAGGGGCTCAGTTCCCGACTTTCTACTCTCGAAAATATGGCTCAGTCGACGACTGTGCGTATTTTCGAGGGCGGAATCTATCTCCAGCAATTGCGGATGCAGATTGCTGCTTTTGGGCGTTCGCAGGGTGGTCCGACTACCACAATTCCGTACAAAACTACCAATTTCTCAGGTGAAGAGAAGGAGTATACGGAATTGGCTATAAATAACTGGCTGCACCAGTGGACCACATACTTTGATCTCCATGGGGAGCATGATGAACGGAGGATTCAGACGATTCCTCTGTATCTGCGCAGTAAGGCGCTTAACTGGTGGCGTGACATGACAAAGAAGCCTACGACGTGGGCTGACTTTTGTGTGAAATTTAATAGGGATTTCGCCAAAATGGACCCTTTGAAAGCCTATGCCAAACTGTAGAGTCTTTTGATGAAATCTCTGTCTTTTGATAAGTATACGACGGCTTTCAAAGAGGCGCTCACCTTCTGCAAGGTGGATTCTACGCACGCCGTGCACATGTACTTGCTGGGGTTACATGAAGATTACTGTTGGGCCTTAATTAAGGATAAAGCCTCGACTGATGTCGAGGATGCAGTGGCACAGGCCAGGACGTTCCATTTAATAAATGGAGCGAATTATGAGAAGGAAAGAATTGCAGACCATCAATCCGGTGAGGGTGCTTTGAGGAAGCGACCCCAATCCTAGCATAAGTCCAAATCACCGCCGAGATCTTCTTAGGAGAAGAAGAAAGCCAGGAATGCTTCAGTTGCTGATGCAGTGAAGAAGGGGGCTTGCTTCGGATGTGGCCAGACGGGTCACCAAATCAAGGATTGCCGCAAGAAGAAAAAGATGCAGAAACCGCAAGGCCGTCCATCGGTTCAGATTCGATCTCTGGTAACTCTGATGTTGTTCAAGTTGAAATCCATCATTTAATGCACTAATTGTACTTTTAGCACCAAAGTGTTTGGTAAGCACGATCTTCTCCGTTTCCCCGGGAAGATCAATGGTCACGACGACGTACTCCTTGATAATGGAAGCTCACACAATTTTGTGGATGCAAAATTGGTGCAGAAACTGAGCCTGCGGACGTGAGACAGCGACCATGAGTATCGCGTGAAGATGGCTCGTGGCGTGGACACGGATGTATGGAATCGAATGGTTCCAGACTTGTCGCTCGAGCTGGCTGATTACAAAGAGAACTTGGATGCACCTGGACAGAGCAGATGTTATTTTAGGAATTTCATGGTTTTATGATAAACAAGACTCGTTGTATATAGACTATGTACATCACTCTCTTGTTTTTGTTAAACAGAACATGCCTCATGTATTTGTGTTGCTTTGTAATCAGAAGTCTGTAAATAATGGTTTTGCAATACCGGTTGTTACTGCTTTGGAAATGTATAAAGAAATAAAGTCTTTTGATGTTGACTTTTATCAATGTGTACCATCTGCTTGGTTTGATTCATTAGTGCTTGGTACTTCTGTCTTTTGCAAAAATGTTTCATGTTCTTCTGTTGAACTTGGGGATTCCGACGAATCCAACCTTATCCGAGAAATCATGACTGATTTCAAGGACGTTTTTCCTGATGATCTACCTCCTGGCTTGCCACCTTCGAGAGGAGTAGATCATGGCATTGAGTTGGTGGCTGGTAGTCAGCCCTTCTCAAAGAAACCCTATCAGTTTAGTATAACCGAGGAGGACGAGATTCAGCGCGACAGCTGAAGGATTATCTCGACAGGGGTTTTGTTCGGCCTAGCAAATCCCCGTGGGGAGCGCCAGTGCTACTTTCTTGAAAGAAGGATACCACTATGCGCTTCTGCGTGGATTACAAGGGGTTGAATAAGCTCACTGTCAAGAACAAGTATCCGCTCCCGCGCATGGATGATCTGATAGATCGGCTCCATGGAGCGTTGTATTTTACGAAGATAGACCTGCGATCAGGCTATCATCAGATACGGATCAAATTGGAAGATATTCCTAAGACAGGCTTCCATACGCGTTATGGTCACTACGAGTTTTTGGTCTTACCTTTTGGTATCACCAATGCTCCAGCTACGTTCCAGCAGATGATAAATGATCTGCTGAAACCATTTTTAGGCAACTTCGTTGTTGTATTTCTCGATGATATCTTGATCTACAGCCGAAGTTTGTCTGAGCACCTAGTGCATATACGCACTGTTCTCGAAGTACTGAGAACTGAGAAGCTTTATGCTAAGGCTTCTAAGTGTGAATTCTTTAAGAAAGAGCTTCTGTACTTGGGTCACATTATTACTCGCGATGGAATTCGCGTTGACCCTGAAAAATTGGATGAAGTGCGCAATTGGCCCATTCTGAAGAATGTACGCCAAGTAAAGTTCTTTTTAGGCTTTACTGGATTCTTTCGCAAGTTTATCAAGGATTACTCTAAAGTTGCTGCTCCGCTTACGCAACTTTTAAAAGGAGGGGTGAAAGGGCCAAAGAATTCGGGTCCTCATCGTAAAGGTAATTCCCCTGTTGTCTGGAATGAGCGTCTCAACGAGAGCTTTCGGACACTAAAGCACTTGGTGACTACTGCGCCAATATTGCACATTGTGGATCCTAGCAAACCGTTTGTGGTTGAAACGGATGCTACTGATTATGCTACTAGTGCGGCGTTATACCAGGATGGACGTCCAGTTGCGTTTGAAAGTAAGAAGCTTTCTTACGTTGAGATGCGTTATCCAACGTATGAAAAGGAGCTTTACGCCGTAGTCCACGCCCTGAGGAAATGGCGGCACTACTTGTATGGCTTTACGTTTGTTGCATGGACAAATCATCATTCCTTGCGCTATGTCTGTGATCAGGGTGATCTCAGAGGTCGGAAGGCTAGATGGGTTGAGCTTATGCAAGAGTTTGACTTTGAGATCCATTATAGAAAAGGATCCAGCAATCGAGTTGCCGATGCGCTCAGCAGGATTCCTGAGGTCAATGCCTTGTCTATGGCTGAAATCTTGACGGATTTCTATCTCTCTCTTCGAGGGCTATGTCGTTCCGATGGCCATTTTGGCAAGATATGGAACGAGGTCGAAGCGGGGCATGACTCGCATACAGGCTTGGGTGGTCTGGAGACCCAAGTGAGTCGTGCTGGAGAGACGAGACAGCGACAATATTCCATTATAGGTGGACTATTGTTCCGAAATGGTAAAGTTTGCGTGACGGAAATCGATGAGATTCGACAAAGGATTTTGTGCGAATGCCACGATGTTCCTAGCACCTTGGCTTTGGTCAAACGATATTTCTATTGGCCAAGAATGTGCTCTTACATAGAGAGCTATGTGAAGAGATGCGCTCAGTGTCAGGTCAATAAGGCAGAGCGCCTTAGGAAAGCTGGCCTGCTACACCCATTGGAAATCCCTGATGCCAAGTGGCAGAGTATTTCCATGGATTTCATCGTTGGTTTGCCTAATACTAGTCGAAGCAATGATGCTATTTGGGTTGTGGTCGATAGACTCACAAAAATGGCGAAGTTTATACCAACGAAGTCAACAGTAAAAAGCCATGAGTTGGCGGCTTTATTTGTTGATCAGATATAAGCTATATGGTCTCCCAGAAGATATCGTCAGTGATCGTGATACTAAGTTCACTGGCCGATTTTGGCGAGATGTGTTTGCTCATCTTCAGACGAAGTTGAGTATGTCGTCTTCTGACCATCCTGAGTCCGACGGACAAACTGAGAGGATGAATCAGACGTTAGAAGACATGTTAAGAGCCTATGTCTCTCACAGGCAATCTGATTGGGAAAGGTATCTCCCACAGCTAGAGTTTGCCTATAATAGTAGCAAGCATTCTGCTACTGGATTTAGCCCATTCATGCTGATGTATGGAAATTAGCCTAAATCCCCAATTGCTATTGGCTTAGAGAAAGTCAAGGAACGCCAAGCTCGTGATTTCCTGTATGACATGCAGGAAATGCTTGAATTGGCCAAGGATAGCAGAAGAACGGCTCGTGATCGAGTCACTACTTATGCTAATCAAAAGAGGTCTCCAAGGACTCTAGATGTGGGACAATGGGTTTATCTGAAGATACCCAAGGATTCCAAGACTATGCGAACAGGAAAGCATTACAAGCTTTCAGCTAGATATTGTGGTCCGTTCTTGATCACAAAGAAAATTGGCCAAGTTGCCTACAAACTGGCTCTTCCTTCGGATGTTAGTGTACATCCAGTGTTTCATGTCAGTAGCCTTAAAGTGAAATTGGGCGAAGCTGATGTTGTCGTGCCTATCGAGGAAAATGTATGGCAAGATATGCAGACTGAGTATATTCCTCGAGAACCAGAAGCAGTTTTGGATCATCGTACCCGTCATTCTCGCCAAAAGGCTTATGACGAGTACTTAATTAAATGGAAGGGTCAATCCGAAAGGTTTGCTATTTGGGAACCTGTTAGAGCTTTGAAGCCTCAGTATCCCCACTTCATTGATGAGGACATCAATGGTTCTTAAGGGGGGAAGTATGTTATGTCCCGCTCACAGGAGAGGGGATCTAGCCCAGATGCCGTCGGGATGGGCGTCCAGTGTCCGGGCGGACGTAGTGTGAACATGGCTAGTGTGGCCGGCCATTATTATAAAAGGGAGGCCAAGGCCTCATTTACAGTTATCGACCCCCACTGGCAGAGTGCCAATGGTTAGCCCTTGAGGCAAGGAGTGCACGAGGTCACCTCGAGGAGGTGAGGCCGGGTGGTATGGGACGCTCGGTCTTATAGGTGCACGCCTACGTCCTCGGACACTAGCCCCAGCACGGGGGAGCTGCCGGATGGTGGCTATGGTCGGGTGGTTCGTCCGACGCGTATCTGTAGGTGGTCCGTGTAGCCGGGAGATCCTATCTCCTCGTTCGTTTCACTAACCCTAATCCTAAATTTTGCTGACGTGCCAGTTGACACGTGGTAGCTGTACGGATCTCCGTGATTTGCGGTGTGAATTGCGCTGGCAGCTTTTGAGCAATGCTTTTTCTACGCAACTGGGAGAGAGAAACCCTCTTTACTTTAATTTATTAAGCAAGAGAGAGAGAGAAAGAAAAGCCTCTTTGCTTTATTTTAGCAAGAGAGAGAGAGAAAGAGAAACTGCTTTATTTTTGTAAAGCTTTTGAGTTTTTGATATTCAGCTTTTGGGAGCTCTGCTTTTGGCATCCCTTGTACCTTTAAATTTATAAGCAGGCCTCTCACAACTCAGAGCATCTGGACGCAGAGTCTGAGTGTAAGCGCCTGCCGACACTCATGTACTTTGAACTCAGATTAATACAAAAAGAAATACCGAAAGGGGCGCCAGTTTCTGGGGCCAATATCTCTAGGCACGGAACTCTGCCGTGGGCGAGTGTGAATAAATTGTGAACTGTGAACTGTTTTGAAGTGGTTATTTGGTGCTGTTGCGATAGATTCTTGACTTGGAGTGTCTAAGTTTGTTACACTCGATGTCACACAGGGGGCATGTCCTGGCCTCTGTTGGTACTCCGCTGTATCTCCAGTCTCGATCCGCAGCTGGTGTGAAGATGTGTGTATCTGGCCAATATCACATCGTATCCCATGAGACAAGTGGCTGTCCATGTATCTGGGCCTCGTCACAAAACCATCCTCCATAAGCTCGAGAAGATGCTCGTTGTAGAAAGCCATCTTTGTGTCCAACTCCTGTGCTGGCTGTATCCGTGTCCTCCTGGTGTCTAGCTGAGTCAGGTCTTGGCGGATGAGCTTGGTGATCTCGGACTGTGAGAGAGGGTGTATCCAGTGAGTACTGGAAGGGAGGTTATCTGTCTAAGCTGAACCCATGTGCTTGAAACGATGATGTCATCTCCCCATACCAGCATGTTGTATCTCCTTGCATGGCTAACTGTCGAGAAGACTCAAGTGCAAGGTGGGCATATCTGTCTCTGGGAAGTTCCCACATGCGGTGTATGAAGGAGACAGATCTTGTGAGCGCCTCAACCACTAGTGGGGAGCAGCTAGCTCTGCTCGGACAATAGCACGTGGTACTGAAGCCTTAGCTCTAATGAGGCGCTAGATCATAGAGACCAGAGGCGTCTCCATGTCCCCCCAACCATCAGTGCGGCCTGTCCTCCCGTGATGATCCAATGAAGGTCCCCAAATCTCAGCTCCATAAAGCAATGCAGAGGCCACCAAAGTGTCAAAGAGCCAGAGCTTCGTCCGAGGCTCCTGAAACTGAACTTGTGAACACATCCTTTCCAATGTACCTAATGCTGCATGGGCTCTAGTCAATCTAGTCTCTGCTGCCCTCCTCAATGAAAATGCTGGCCCACTAAAAACCACTCCAAGGTAAGTGTAAACATTTGTATACTCCACTGTCTCCTGGTCGTATGTGAATGCGGGCGTTGACCTCCTGATCCACTGTGGGGTGGTATTAAATACCATGACCTTGGTTTTACCAAGGTTGACGGACAAACCACTTTCCTGGGCAAACCTATGCAAAGCATCCAAGTGACGTTGCATCCCCTCCGGAGAGTCAGAGATCAACACAATATCATCAACATATAACAATAGTGGAATCCATGTCCCTGCCAGCTGTGCACCTCTATCACCATCTCTCAATGTAGTCAGAAACCTCATCCACATACATACCAAATAGAGTAGGAGAGAGCGGGCAACCCTGCTTCACTCCAATAGTTGAGTGAACCAGTGTGGATAGACCCTCTGAAGTGCGTACATGCCCCACTACTGACCTGTATAATGCCATGACCCCCCAAATGAGCTCTGTGGGTACTCCCATATGTTGTAATCTGCACATCAATCTAGCTCTGGGTACTGTGTCAAATGCTTTGCGGAAATCCACAAGGCTACAATAGATCCGTCTCCCATTTGATCTGCCCTCCTCAATGATGGCTCTGAGTGTCAAGATATGGTCAAGAGTAGAAAAACCCCTCGTGAACCCTGCCTGCCCGGCTGCGCGTATCCCCTCCTTCTCTGCCCATCTACTGAGCTGCTGCTCAAGAATAGATGCATACAACCGTGCCAATGTGTGTCCAATCATGATAGTGCGATAATTCCCAGGCTCCATAGGGTCTCCCGACTTGAAGATAGGTACAATAGTAGATAGGCTCCAAGTATCAGGCAAGCCCTCACACATGGCACGGTTAAACATAACTGCTAGAAGCTCTGCTAGTAGATCTCTGGCATGTGTGAAATGCTCAGCCACTAAGCCATCATGATCATATGCTCTCCCAATCCTCATCCTGTCAATGGCCTTCCTCACCATCTCAGCGGCGAAAAAAGCACGTGTGTGGGCATGGATCGGGGGGGTCGGGAAGGGGGGGCTTCTCAGGAACTGTGTACAGAGATGATGCGTACTGGCCCCAGGCCTCTATAGAAGTGATGGCAGGGGGAGGAGTGCTCATGAAAGAGCCGCCATGCCTCAAGTGAGTCTCGACTCAAGAATAGCTGGTATAGATCCTGCTCTAGGCGAGCCAAAAATGCCCTCTTCTTCCGCCGCACTAGGCGTCGGAAGTCAATTTGTGACTGTCTGTAGGTGATATCCCCCAAAAGCACTTCCCTTTGAAGTCTAGCTCTAGTGTCCCGGCATTCCTCATCATACCAATTGTTCTGGGGCATGCTCCCCGAATGGCGTCTGTGCTCAAGTTGGGTATGTGGGTATGCCTCTACTGCTGCATCATGTAGTGTCTGTGTCAGTATAGTAGTAAGCTCCTCCAGAGGTCGCCCTGGCTCCTCTGTGCACAGGCGTCTGTAGATCCCATCTATGTATACAGAGTCTGTCTCCTGTGTGAAGGTGTAGCGAGTAGGGGCTGCTGCCCGTGGCCTGTGTGCTACACTAAATTGAAAAGAGATGGTCAACGACACAAGAGCATGATCCACTGCCACACCAACAGGTCTGGGTCCAACCGTGAGATCCTAGATACTAGAGATGAGGCTCGGCTGTGTCATGACATAATCCAGTATGGTGGCTCCATGTCTGTGTGGAAAGCATGTAAACCCCCCCGCAGCGGGAAATCTCTGTAGGCCATTCAAGATGGCCAATCCATGTGCAATCCCCATGTCTATCAAGTGTCGTCCATACTCAGTGTATTCCCCATCCTGTGATAGTCTCGATAGACCCGTCTCTGCAACATCCAGCTCTCTCAGCATCTCCCGTGAAGTATCACAAAATACTGTCTGATGATGGGTAGTCCTAGCATTGAAATCCCCTAGAATGATGATGTCACCATCTCTAGAGAACTCCCATATGTCATCATCCAAAATAGAAAAGGGGGATTGTCCTTTGGGTGATGCATAAACTGACGTACTCGGGAGGAAGTAGCAAATAGCAATGTAAAGATATCTGTCCGTCTCTGCTCTCAATCTCACCCACATGTACCTAGCTGCTCATCCCTGCGGGCTGTATGTATCAATGTTTGCAACTCCTCCCTGAATAACACTGCCACTCCTCCCGAGCCCCACCTTCTGTGCTCTGATCGTGTCTCCTGTCTACAGGCTGTCTCCCATCTATGTCCACTAATGTGAGGCATAGACTGCCCAGGGGCCTGATGTGTCTCAGAGTAGAAGACAATGTCTCTTCCCCTAAAACTATCCTCAAAAGCACCCACATCAAGGCGCATAGATCCATGACAATTCCAGGTGGCAACTTTGAGTACGGTCCCATAGGTCTCGCACCGTCATGTGGAGCGCCGCTCTACAATCACCTCCCGACCATCTGTGTAGAGGGCCGTCTTTCCCTTCTCCCTTGCCGCTTGAATCTTTGGCATTACCTCTCTCATATGCGCAAGCTGTGTGAGAGTGAGGTCATCTCCAAGGAATATGCCCATTTTCTTTAGTGTAGGAGGCCTCTTCAAGAAGTCTTTCTTTGCCTCCATGGATGGGAAACGGATGATTAAAGCTCTCTCTTTTGAAGTCTCCCCATTTCCTTGTGTCTTCTGCCCTACCCTCCATGCCTTTGTATGAGTAGCCTCACTGCCCATCATGCGGAGAAGTTCTTCGACTTCCCCTTCCAAATCATCTCGGTCTTTTAGACCGGTTACTCTTATATGCAAAGCTCTAGTTTTCCTTCGTTGCTCTTCTTCTAGAGTCATGTTGATGATTGTAGGAGTGGGGACAGATGTGGTTTCTTTCCCTTTCCCTTTCTTAGTGACTTCTATCCATTTCTTGGCCTCATCCGCCTTCTTCTATGTCTTCGTGATCACATCCATCCACGAGGACGTCTTTACCACATTCTGTTTCTCCTCCTCTTTGATCATCCGTACCTGCTCCTTGATGACCTTGATTTCCTCTTATCACTGAAGGCTGGAATTCCCCTTCCTCTAGTCCACTGCTTGCTCTATCAGCAAGCTCTCGTTTGAGGGCTGAGACCTCTTCTTTAAGTGCTTTGGAGTCCCCCTTAAGTGCTTGTAGCTCTGCATGCAAGTCCTCTTTCTCTTTCTTCCATTGCGCGCCTTCGTTGAGAAACATTTGAAGAAGGTTGGCCTTCTCTTTCCACCATCCCTCCGTATCTGCTTTCCATTCTTTCATCTCCCTTTCCATTTGGGTTATCCGCTTGTTTGTAAGCACAAAGGTTGCTTTCGGATGGGGCTTACACACTGACGAAGCGCTCATGACCTCCATCAAAAACACAATCTGCACTTCTGCAAGAGAGGCCAACCCACTATGTCCACATCACGCATACATCCATGTCCCGCATAATGCATACATATGTTTTGTTTTCCTCATATCAATCATACATTCTTTGATTTTTGATTTTCTGATTTTTTGCTAATTTCTGTCAAAGCTGTTATGTATTTTGTAAATCTGCAGGTCCTTGCAATTTCTGCCAAAAAAATCTCCAATCTGAATTTTTGGAATTTCCTGTATTTCCTATATTTCTGAATTTCTGCCTGTGGGGGGGATGTACTGTCGGACCTGTACCTGTTGTGGAGGGGGGGCTGGCTGGTCGAGGGGGGGGGGGGGGGAACTGGCTGGGCGAGAGGGTTGGGGGTAACGCAGGAGGCGAACAGCAATCAGCAGCAGCAGTGTGGTTGGCGCGAGCAGCAGCAGCGTGGTTGGCACGTAACAGCTGCAGCAGAGGAGCAGCGCGTGAGCAAGGGGGGGGGGGGGGGGGGGGGGGGGGGGGGAGAGAGAGAGAGAGAGAGAGAGAGAGAGAGAGAGATGAAATGAAATGTTACATTAACGTCTTGAAAAGGCCAAATGACCTATGAGACCAATCTGTTACAAAATGATGAATCTGATACCATGTCTGGGTACAAAAAGACTAGAACAAAAATATTACTACTACTAGAATCCATCCTCATCTGCACTCTGGATGTCGAGAGAGTATGGCTTGAATCCTCTGCTGTAGTCTCCATCGATGAGAGTGCCGGTAGTGGTCTAATGAGTGTGGGCCGAGCTCTGCAATGATGGCTGCTCCTCTGGCTGTCCCATATCTAGTGAAAAGAAATTTGTAATCTGTCTTTGGGACTGTCTCTCTCTGAGTAAAGTGTCTCTAAATCTGCGTAACTCAAGTAGATATAGCCTGAAATCTCTGATCCTCATAACTCACGACCCTAGAGAAAGGACCGAAACCCTCTTTGAATAAGCAGTGGAAACAGCCCCGAATCTCATAGTACACTGTGCAATGACATATGTAATGTAGTTCTGTCTCTGGCTCTAGCTGGCGTAAGCGATATATCTTGTTGTCTGCTGGTATCCCTCTAAATATACCAGTCTCAATCTCCAGCTGACGTGAGGATGTGCGTATTTGATAAGTCACGATCCTCATAACTCACGACCCTAGAGAAAGGACCGAAACCCTCTTTGAATAAGCAGTGGAAACAGCCCCGAATGTCATAGTACACTGTGCAATGACATATGTAATGTAGTTCTGTCTCTGGCTCTAGCTGGCGTAAGCGATATATCTTGTTGTCTGCTGGTATCCCTCTGCATATACCAGTCTCAATCTCCAGTTGATGTGAGGATGTGCGTATTTGACCAATGGCATGCACCGCAAACCATGAGACATATGTGTATCCATGTAGCTGGGTCGAATCACAAACCCATCTCCTGTGAGGTGGAGAAGATGCTCTCTATAGAAAGCCATCTTCGTGCCCAACTCCTGTGGTGGCTCTATCCATGTCCTCCTAGTATCCAGTTGGATCAGGTCCGGACAAATGAGTCTAGTAATCTCCACCCGTGCAAGAGACATCGAGGGTGTCTGAAGAAAGTACTCGAAAGGGAGCAGCTTGTCCAAGGTGAAGCCATGCATCCGAAACCATGATGTCATCTGTGCATACCAACATGAAGTGTCCCCTTGAAGAGCTAACTGTCTGGAAGACTCAAGGGCCAGTCTAGCATATTTGTCTCTAGTAGTATCCCACAAGTTGTACATTGTCACGTGCACATCTAACCCTATGTGCATGTGGACAAGCTACTTCAGGTCTAGGGTTCAGGTTAGCTTAGGAAGTGTTATGGCACCTTTGTGAGCCATGCGCAAGCCGTGCATGTCCAGGCACTTAGAGTGGTTACATATCCTCGGGTTGCGCACAATATGATCATCAGATTACAGTCAAGAGCCATCATGAGCATTTTACAATGCATAGAACCCATTTTTCCTATTTTAGCCATTTTTCACTTATTATTAATAAGTGACTTTGTTGGGAAACTGGGTAGGGCAATTTTGCAAGGGACTATTTAAGAAACCTAGTGCTAGCACTCTCTGGCAGAAGAGGCAGCAGGAGTCCACAAACTCACCACAGGCACCTTCTCAACAAGACCGGCAAGAGGCCTAGCGTTTGCAACCAACAACAGATGAAGACCAGCGTTTGGCAACAAGACCAGCCCAGCGTTTTTCATTAGATCAGCCTTGGCGTTTTGCAGACAGCAGATCAGCCCTGGCATTTTTGCAGATCACAGATCAGCCTAGCGTTTTTGCAATTGCAGATCTACATCAGCATTTTGCAGATTCCCGGTGACAGAACCATCCCTAGCAGTAGCATTTTCAGTTTGCAGCAGTCAGATTCCGCACCGCAGCCCCCAAACCTTGTAGCGTTTGCAGATTCAGCCCGTTATTTGCAGATTTCAGCATTTGAGTTTTCAGCTCATGGTCGTCGCGTCGTCGTCACCGCCATCATCACCGACATAGAGTCAGAATTCATCAGATACACGATTTGCAAATTTCAGCCCCTAGCGTTTGCAGTTTTCAGCTCGTCTAAGAGAGAGACCCCATATTGAGTCTAAGCATATCTTAGAAGAAGGAATAAATTGTGCCAGTAAGAACACCCTTTCTAAGAATCCAGGGTCACGTGCCCTTATTACACAGTAGTATCGGGGACCAAGCCCCAAAGCTTCTGTAACCATAGAAAGACAAATGTTGTTTCGGAAATGGTCTCGACCCCAAAGAGTGGCCCTCATAATATCTCGCCACGTCTTTCATACCGTTTGCCCGAGAGAAGAACCTTGTTGAGAGAAAAGAAGATTTTTGGAACATAGAACCAAGTCTTGTTGCCAAGATGCCATCAGACAAGAGAAGCGATTAAATTGCGAAAAAGTGAAGATTGCAGAGTAAGAGTAGGACAAGCCATTAAGAAAGAAGGGCTTATAGTAACTTATAAAGATATAAGAGGCTTTTCCCATGCAAGGAAATGAGATTCTTGCTTTGAAAGTTCGAGAGGACCTTACATGAAAGCTTGATGATCGATATTGATACACTCATGCTCTAAAGAACGAATGATAGAGAGAGGTTCCTTATCATGCAATGCCTGATTTTTTTCTGAACTATCTGATTGTGCACTGAGAGATGCTACTGGATTGTGTGTGTTATCCCCTTTCAAAACATGAGAGTGAGAGATTAATGGCAAAGAAGGGATACTGTGCTCACAACAAATAACCATTGGAGGGGCACCTTCATTAGAGAGAGTGAGCGTGTTTGCTTCTCAATCAACTTGGGGCTTAAGCTCACGAAACCACTTAATGCCAAAAATCATATCACAGCTAGAGAGAGAAGAAACAACAAAATGACAATGAAAACCTACACTTTGAACTGCGACTTGTACTTGAGGACATTCATGCGTGATGGAAGAGTGCATGCCAAGAGGAAATCCAGAAACCACAATGGGATCTACTGGAACAGCTTCTAAATGTGCGCTCTTCACAAGAGAATCACTAATCACATCATGCATATTGCCAGGATCAAACAAGGTCACAATGCGCTCACCATTCACATGACTGAAACACTTCATGAGAGATTTATCTAGACGATCATTACAAACTTGGGGCACAATAGTTTTCTCATTTAGAACATTAACAAAAGATGTGGATTCTGTGGGTGTTACGGGTCCGTTCTTAGGACAATCTCTTTTCATGTGACCTTTAGTGTGACACTTAAACATCTTGATCTTTTTCCATACTTAGCTCGTTCTTCAAGATTTAACCAAATTTCTACTAGTTCTTGAGCAGATGTTTCATTGGATGCCAACTTAGGGGTTTCCTAAGTTTTAGCCTTTCCTTTATTATCATTGTTAGGTAAAGAGTTTTGTGCTCTAGGTGTAGTGGAAGATTAAGAAGAAGAGGTGCTGTGGTTCTTACCATTCTGTTGACTAGGTTGAGGGGTACTTGACCTTTGGCTGACCTTTGTTGTGCTTCATTTCCTGTGTGAGAGCTATTCTGACGCTGTCATTGTAGTCCTTAGGACTGAAAACTTGCACATGGTATTTGATGTACATAACGGGAGTCCCATTTTACTTGGCTTTGTCAATCATCTTTCAACCATTCAAAGTCCTATGGTGGCATGAAACTAGCCTTGAGCTTGTCTTGGAAGTCGATTCAACTGTAAGACAATGGTTTCCCATCCGCGGCATGCTCAAGATGCTTGGCCAACTATGCCTCTTGCCAAGCTTGATAGCAATTAATGGCATCACCCGACAAATACATGGCATGGCTGCAGTCAAAACTTTATTGTTATTGCTTTTCTTGGTAGTAGCAAAGTAAGCATTATATTTGTGCAACCAAGAGTAAATCAAAGATGCATCCATCTTACCACCATACTTATTGAAAGTCAACTTAGTGACTGGATTGTAGGAGTCGTCGTCTCTATCTGGTCTATGCGATGACTCACTGGCCTCTTCGGTTCGACAAGAGCACATGCAGGACCATGTATTGCATGCGTTGATCTCGCAACGCCTCATGCTCTAGCTCCATAGCTACCCTCTTTACTTCAGCCGCTATGCATTGAGCTTCGCTCTCTCTCTCTCTCTCTCTCTCTCTCTCTCTCTCTCTCTCTCTCTCTCTCTCTCTCTCTCTCTCTCTCGCCATGCGTTCCCTTTCCTGAGCAGTCCATTGAGCCTCCTTTTCCCTTTTGGATGCCGCTTGCTGAGCTTCCCTTCCCTCTCGGATGTGGCTCGTTGAGCTTCCTTTTTCCTTTCGACTACAACTCCTTGAGCTTCTCTTTCCCTTTCGGCTGTGGTTGTGGCTCGTTGAGCCTCTTGTTGTAGCGTCATCTCCATCATGGACTTTACCAAAGCCTCCATAGAATTTGGTGCAATCCGTGGCGCAGATGGCGACGAAGGAGGATCCAGAAACAGTCCTCTTGGTGTAGGGACTTCTTCTCCAACTTCAAACTCATCACTTTCACTCAAAGTATCCATTCTGCTTCGGATGATGACCATATAATAATATATTGAGTACTGGGATGCTTGGGTCCTTGGCGTACTTGGGTACTTGAGGTATGTAACGGGATGGCACCACGTGCCAAAGGAAAAGAATACACATAAACTTGAGGCACTTCAAAACAATTGAAAGAGAGAGACTTCACACGAGAAACGGAGTGGCATAGTTCCGCCCCCAGAGTGCATCGGCCCCAAACTGTGGCGCCCCTTTCAGTATTTCTTTATATTGCTTCAACAAGGTACAATCCTTGTGGCTTCGTTCTGCATCTCCCGCGGGTAGAATGCCAGAGAGAGAGCCCACAACACATTTAGAGGCCCCGGGCCCATTCAAAAGCAGTTACATGAAAAGCACTGGGTTCTAAATAGTAAAAGCGTGTGATTCCAAAAGCAAGCGCCCTTTGGGGCTGTCCGTTTAGCATGCCACGTCAATCTCCTATCCGCGCAATTCGTGGAATTTTTGTACAGCAGTAACAAACTTGGACACTCCAAGTCAAGATTCTACTGCGACACATGAGAGATTCACTTCAAAACAGTTCACAGTTCACAATTGATTCGACACGGCCCCCGGCGGAGGTCCGTGCCTAGAGATATTGGCCCCAAAGACTGGCGCCCCTTTCAGTATTTCTTTTTGTATTAATCTGCAACTCAAAGTATAAGGAGCGGGAGGGGTCTCACTCTCAGACTCTGCGTCCAGATGCTCTGAAGAGTGGAAGCCCTGTCCTCTTCTTCATAACTTTACAAGGGATGCTAAAAGCAGAGCCCCAAAAGCTGCCAAAATCAAAAGCTCTTTTAAAATAGGCTTAAAATAAAGCAAGGCTCAAAAGCTCTCCCAAAAAGCTTGTGTATAAATTCTCCTACGCAAAAACTACACTTCCGAACAGCTACTGTACGCACTGCCACGTCAGCCTGCTTTCCGGAAATCCAGCAACACATCCCGTCGGGTTTTTCGTGGGTCCGTACGCTGCTGACACATTAGCACTGCAGTGCGTTTTTCCGGGACTGCCTGCCAGAGAGAGAGTGTGTATTTTTGCTACCCAAAATGGCCACGCCACGTCACCGGTTTGTGACATACCCCCCTCTTGAAAGCATTGTAATCGCCCTCGATTACGCCTGCAAAACAGACAGAAGCCATGAATTGTCTTAGCAGACACTGACTGTTAGTACCGACGCACTAGGAACACACATCTAGCACTTGT
Organism: Adiantum capillus-veneris; assembly: GCF_014529385.1. NCBI lineage: Eukaryota > Viridiplantae > Streptophyta > Polypodiopsida > Polypodiales > Pteridaceae > Adiantum > Adiantum capillus-veneris. The sequence goes on from NC_140932.1 coordinate 48,014,866, forward strand.
ACCAATCGACAGTCACATCACAGGACATCGCAAGACATCACTTGACATGCAAGGACATCACATGACAAATCACATTCAAAACTCATTCGGATCTCAGACCATGATTAATGGGCAACGTATTTAGAAATCGCATCTAGATCCACTTGGGACCTCATAGATGCCCGATTAACTAATCCTTATTGCAATCACGTCTATCGAGATCTTTCAGACCGAAATGCTGCAGTCATTTTGTCTATCAGTTCCTGGACTTACACAAGTCAAGAACAAATCAGTATCATATTATCAAGAATTCCAGTTCCTACAGTCATACAACAGAATACTGTCAGCTTACAGTATCCCTGAAACTTAAAGAGACATCAGTGACTTTAGTATCAAAAATCGGGGCAATCTGTTGACAAAGGAGTGGAGCGACTCCCCTCTTGTGCATACCCGCTGCACCAAATTCCGCCCAACTGAGTTCGAAGTTCAATTTGGAATAAACTATGCTAAACCAAATGCTTCAAGGTAAAGGTTCACAATTTGAGGAGTATCTCCCAAGTCCTCCTGCTCCATCCACTTGTCTCTGATACCACTGTAACAAACTTGGACACTCCAAGTCAAGATTCTACCGTGAGACAACAGAGATTCACTTAAAAACTGTTCACAATTTACAATTGATTCGACACGGCCCGGCGGAGTTCCGTGCCTAGAGATATTGGCCCCAATGACTGGCGCCCCTTTCGAGTATTTCTTTTTGTATTAATCTGCAACTCAAAGTACAAGGAGTGGGAGGGGTCTCACTCTCAAACTCTGCGTCCAGATGCTCTGAAGAGTGGGAGCCCTGTCCACTTATTTATAAGTTTACAAGGGATACTAAAAGCAGAGCCCCAAAAGCTGCCAAAATTAAAAGCTCTTTTAAAATAGGCTTAAAATAAAGCAAGGCACAAAAGCTCTCCCAAAAAGCTTGCGTAGAAATTCTCGTGCGCAAAAATTGCACTTCTGTACAGCTGCTGTACGCACTGCCACATGAGCCTGCTTTCTGGAAATCTCGCCGCAAATCCTGTCGCGTTTTTCGGGGGTCTGTATGCTGCTGCCACGTCAGCACTACAGTGCGTTTTTCCGGGATTGCGAGCCAGAGAGAGTGCGTGTGTGTTTCAGTTGCTCAAAATGGCCATGCCACATCATCGGTTTGTGACATATCCCCCCTCTTGAAAGCATTGTAATCGCCCTCGATTACGCTTGCAAAATAGACAGAAGCCATAAACTGTCTTAGTAGACACTGATTGTTAGTATCGACGCACTAGGAACACACATCTACATGTATCAATCTACAATCACATCACAGGACATTACTTGACATGCAAGGACATCACATGACAAATCACATTCAAAAATTCATTCGGATCTCAGACCATGATTAATCGGCAACGTATTTAGCAATCGCATCTAGATCCACTCGGGACCTCATAGATACCCGATTAACTAATCCTTATTGCAATTACGTCTATCGAGATCTTTCAGACCGAAATGCTGTAGTCATTCCGTCTATCAATTCATGCACTTAGAGAAGTCAAGAACAAATCAATATCATATTATCGGGAATTCCAGTTCATAAAGTCATACAGCAGAATACTGTCAGCTTAGAATATCCCTACAACTCAAAGAAACATCAATGACTTTAGTATCAAAAATCGGGGCAATTTGTTGATAGAGGAGTGGAGCGACTCTCCTCTTGTGCATACCCGCTGCACCAAATTCCGCCCAGCTGAGTTCGGGGTTCAATTTGGAATAGACTATGCTAAACCAAATGCTTCAAGGTAAAGGTTCACAATCTGAGGAGTATCTGCCAAGTCCTCTTGCTCCATCCACTTCGCTCTGATACCATTGTAACAAACTTGAACACTCCAAGTCAAGATTCTAACGCGACACAACAGAGATTCACTTCAAAATGTTCACAGTTCACAATTGATTCGACACGGCCGGGCGGAGTCCCGTGCCTAGAGATATTGGCCCCAAAGACTGGCGCCCCTTTCGGTATTTCTTTTTGTATTAATCTGCAACTTCAAAGTACAAGGAGTGGGAGGGGTCTCACTCTCAAACTCTGCGTCCAGATGCTCTGAAGAGTGGGAGCCCTGTCCACTTATTTATAAGTTTACAAGGGATGCTAAAAGCAGAGCGCCAAAAGCTGCCAAAAGCAAAAGCTCTTAAAATAGGCTTAAAATAAAGCAAGGCCCAAAAGCTCTCCCAAAACGCTTACGTAGAAATTCTCCTGCGCAAAAACTGCACTTTCGTACAGTTGCCATACGCACTGCCACATCACCGTGCTTTTCGGAAATCCCGTCGCGTTTTTCGGGGGTCCGTACGCTGCTGCCACGTCAGCAGTGCAATGCATTTTTCCAGGACTGCCAGCCAGAGAGAGAGAGTGTGTGTGTGTTTCTGCTGCCCAAAATGGCCATGCCACGTCACCCGTTTGTGACATACCCCCCTCTTAAAAGCATTGTAATCGCCCTCGATTACTCCTGCAAAACAGACAGAAGCCATAAACTTTCTTAGCAGACACAGATTGTTAGTACCGACGCACTAGGAACACACATCTAGCACATGTACCAACGGACAATCACATCACAGGACATTACTTGGCATGCCAGGCCATCACATGACAAATCACATTCAAAATTCATTCGGATCTCAGACCATGATTAATCGACAACGTATATAGCAATCGCATCTAGATCCACTCGTGACCTCATAGATGCCCGATTAAGTAATCCTTATTGCAATCACGTCTATCGAGATCTTTCAGAACGAAATGTTGTAGTCATTTTGTCTATCAATTCCTGCACTTAGAGAAGTCAAGAACAAATGAGTATCATATTATCGGGAATTCCAGTTCATAAGTCATACAAGAGAATATTGTCAGCTTACAATATCCGTGAAACTCAAAGAGACATCAGTGACTTTAGTATCAAAAATCGGGGCAATCTGTTGACAGAGGAGTGGAGCGACTCCCCTCTTGTGCATACCCGCTGCACCAAATTCCGCCCAGTTGAGTTCGGGGTTCAATTTGGAATAGACTATGCTAAACCAAATGCTTCAAGGTAAAGGTTCACAATCTGAGGAGTATCTGCCAGGTCCTCCTGCTCCATCCACTTCGCTCTGATACCACTGTAACAAACTTGGACATTGCAAGTCAAGATTCTACCTCGACACAGTAGAGATTCACTTCAAAACAGTTCACATTTCACAATTGATTCGACACGGCTCGGCAGAGTTTCGTGCCTAGAGATATTGGCCCCAATGACTGGCGCCCCTTTCGGTATTTCTTTTGTATTAATCTGCAACTCTAAGTACAAGGAGTGGGAGGGGTCTCACTCTTAGACTCTGCGTCGAGATGCTCTAAAGAGTGGGAGCCTTGCCCACTTATTTATAAGTTTACAAGGGATGCTAAAAGCAGAGCCCCAAAAGCTGCCAAAATCAAAAGCTCTTTTAAAATAGGCTTAAAATAAAGCAAGGCCCAAAAGCTGTCCCAAAAAGCTTGCATAGAAATTCTCCTGCGCAAAAACTGCACTTCCGTACAGCTGCCGTATGCACTGCCACGTCAGCCTGCTTTCCAAAATCCTGTCAAATCCCGCCGCGTTTTCCGGGGGTCCGTACGCTGCTGCCACGTCAGCACTGCAGTGTGTTTTTCCGGGACTGCCTGCCAGAGAGAGAGAGAGAGTGTGTGTTTCTGCTGCCCAAAATGGCCACACCACGTCACCGGTTTGTGACAACAGCAGCCATTGATGGGATCTGCAAGTACCAAGGAGGCTATGGGCTGAAATCTGCAAGGCTGGTCTGGTGATGCAAAAACGCCATGGCTGAAAACTGATCTGAGAGCTGAAATCCACTAATGCTGGGGCTGATCTACTGCTGATGATGGCGATAGCTGCGCTAAGACCCTTCTGCTTTTGTAACCGAAATTAAAAGCTTCTCCAGAAAAAAAGATTTAATTGGTCAGTGCGCTGCCTCCATGTCAACTGACCGTACAGTCCAGGTTTTGTGGCACCAATGGCACCGTGTTTTACAGGCAAGCAGTGCCAGGTCTTGTTTGGGTGGTTACTGAAGTTCACCTGGTGCATGCGTGTTAGGTGTGCGAATCAGCACTGCCTCACATACCTTGGTTGGCTTCTGTTCCTGCTGCTACCGTTGCAGCTTTTCATGTACTGCAATGTCACCAGCTTGTCACAGTACTACATACGTCGAGTGGGTGAAGTGCATCCCTACCTAGGTCATTCGGGTAAAAAGGTGGACGTAAAGTATCGTGCAGCGGTACATACACAGCTTTAGGATGTGAATGTGCCCAATTCAATTTCTCCTACCTTAGTGGCGATGGCCAGTGGATGTTGCCGGGATTTAACATGCCTTGCCGGCTGGAGTGTGAGCCCCTGCTTAGCAGGAGTGGAGGGTAAGGAAGACCTAGAAGAAGTCTATGAGATGGACATCAAAATGGGCAGTAGAGGCATCTGGCCATGCCAGCCTGCTGATGTAGCTGTGCCAAGTAGCCACTGGCAGTGCGGCACTGCTACATCGTTCGCTGAGGGCAGCAGATCATCATAGTTATCTTTTCTCAAACCCAATCTTCCATTCCCATCTGCACTTGCAGCCTTAAATTATGCTGTATTCATCCCAGAGATTCATCTAATTGAAATTTGATATATTTAGACTGTTTTCAGCAGGATGGCATCAAAGAACCTTTTGGTGCTTTTTTGGACGTTGAATGTTCCCGTTTGTCTTCTTTATTCTCCACTCCTTCAAGTGTCTGTTAAGCACATGCACCTAGAAGCTTCAAATTTTATCAAATTGTAATCCATTTATTGTCTGCAGGCAGGCTGGAACTCAAGCATCCAGGATTATGGAATAAGGCCTGTTTCTTTCCGAGATGGTGGCCCACCACTTTCTTCTGCTTCGGCTTCTGCTCCATCAATGTCAGAACCTGACAGTAAAAGTGGGAAAGAATCTGCTAGAGACCAACTAACAAGATACTCAATTGCAGATGCTGCTGCAAAAGCCGCTCCTGCAGTGGTCCATATTACAGTGACTTTAGGTTTGTCTTTCATTTTCTGCACCTCTTTAAGCGCACATTCTAGATTTCATTGTGGTAAGAACACTGTTATGTGATCTATGCCCCATCTTTAACTCATGAGATCATATGTGAAACCTCCCTTCGAGTCGTGTTTCTTCAATGGAAGAGTATGACAAATACCAGGGCTCTAGGCCAGCAGTTTTGGTATTTAGAAGGTGCCTTATCATAAGGGCCGAAGCATTTTCTGTCCATTGTTGAAAAAAGTTCGGGAAAATATGACCCTTTTGATGTTTGAAAGAAAGATCACTTTAATTCATCATGGTAGTTATGCCTGCAGCCTTGATAGTAGGGCTGCTCAAATACACACTATCTGACCGATCCCTCCTGACATTGTGTCTGATTTGTTTTATCAGGGAGCTGGGGCAGGGATATTATCCTAGAACAGTGCTAGAATAAACTTTCCTGTGAGCGTCATATTGTCAGTATAACAGATTTCTACTTCTAGAATTTGGTGTTAATAATATTCCTCATTTTGCATGCAAGAATGTTCTTGTAGAGTATGCGTACAGTAACACCATCCATACTACTATAGGGAAGGCACCCTTTGAAATCATTGAGGGAAGACCTAAACGTCCCTTACTGCTTAAGGTACATGGGAAGATCTTCACTACTGATGAGTATAGCCGAGACCTACAAGAATCTTTTCAAAAGATTAAGGAGGCTATATCCATCTCACAATAAAGGAAAAAAGCTACTACTAACAAGCACACAAGGGCCATAGCTTTTAAGGAAATAATTGGTTCCATTTTGCTGAGGTGTATAAGGCACCAAAAATGCATTAAATTCATGAGGCATATACTCACCCCCTTGACGGGTGCCTCTTGATGCAGTCCGGCTCATGGCCTAAACTCCATGCTTGGTCGGGTGCTGAGAGCTCCTCCCCTATGCAAATGCTTCCGTAACTCTAATGTATATTTTGTGTGCATAGACCCCCGGGGAGGGGTATCTCTCACCTGGTATAAGAGCAAATGCTTAAGGTTATGGGGATAGCTAAAGCCTGATACTAGTCAGGTTAGTTATGCCTCGTGCACGCATTCACACATGCTGTTTGAGAAAGGTTACGTTGAGAACCTTTAATCTTTTTCAAGGAATCCTCTATAAATGTGAGTTATAATATTTGATGGGTGAGCAATTCCAAGCTAGCTACTATCATAGAAAGTAGTTCTCACAGTGCTAACAACTTCAGAAAAAGGGAAGGATGAGAGATGTGAGAAGATAGGAAAATAGGAGCTGCAGAGAAAAAATCATTCAGTAGTTGTGTGTCTAGCAAAGGAAAAAGAAAAAAATGAGAGAGAGATTAAAGATGCGAAAAGAGGGTAAAAAGGTGGTCTCCTATTGTAGAGAGAGATTTCTACACAAACGTGAACTTACAAGCGCGTTTCTTTAAAATAAGGTTTGTAATTTATGAGGGGATTTCCAGCAGTTTCTTTGATGACTACTCTAAGACCTCTTGTGCAAAAGAGTGTGTTTTCCAAGAGGATTTTCAAACTCGCAACCTATTGTCTGTATGGACAGGTGATATGGGATTATTTATTGGTCAAGGTGCAGGCTCTGGTGTGTTGATCCACTCAAATGGAACGATACTTACAAATGCTCACGTAGTAGCAGGATATGGAAATGTTGTGTACAAAGGAAACGTAGGCTTTGTTTTTTTTTCAAAACAATAAGCACAGAAATATTATTTCTTCCATGCTCTTATTCATGATTATACTTCAGGTTAAAGTCAGCTTGCAAGATGGGCGAACTTTCAATGGAGAGGTGGTCAGCTATGATATGTCATCAGATTTGGCTGTTGTTAAGATCACCTCAAAAACCCCTCTCCCAGCTGCAGTTCTTGGGTCATCTCAGAAATTAAGACCAGGAGAATGGATCATTGCTCTGGGAAGCCCTCTGCATCTTCAGAACTCAGTCACAGTCGGAGTGATCAGGTAAGCACTCTGGGAGTAAGCACTGTCTGCGTTGTTACTTAAAATGGATACTTCATGACATGCTAGCCACATCTTTTAGTTGTGTGGAGCGCAAGGGGAGTGAAATAGGCCTAAGAGGTGTTCATGGAGGCTACATTCAAACAGATGCAGCTATCAATCAGGTGACTTGTCTAATTGCTTGTTCTTGGCGTTTGGTGCTTATTTACTCACCATCCTTGTATAGATGTATGAAGCACATTTTCCATATGAATCTTCTCGTTTATCGGTCGTTATAACCTCCCCACCCCTCTTCTCCCCATCCCTTTATTGGAGAGGTCCTGAGAGGTTCGCAAACAGGAAGGCATCTGTGGTTTTCTAATACTTTGTCCCAGTTTTTGCCTGTTTCCTTCTAGTTGTTCTTGGCCATGAGAGATCCCTTGTTGAACTTGGGGCCTTAAGAGGCCCCATCCTCTTAAAAGGTGCTCTTTTTCTCAAGTCTTTCAAAATCAAGCCCTCTCGTGCTCAAGCCTCTGCCTTCTAGGCTTCTCAATTAAGCCCTCTCCCTCTTTCTACTAGTTTAAAGCTAGTACTTGCGGTATATTGGGCAGCTACGTGTCTCTGATTATTTGTCAAAATTTATCAAGAGCTACAAGTACAAGTGAAACTATTTTCACTATTCCATACCCACAAAATCTCAACATATTCATTAGCATTGTACTTTTACAATTTGTACCAGAACGTACTTTTTTTTTTGGTCACACGCATCCTACTTATTCTTGTGTGTAAACGCGTTCTTTATGAACCATTTTGATAGGAATTTTAAAGTGCGCTAAGAAATATTCTTACACATTTTTACTCCCGTGTTGTGTATGTTTAAAATATTTTCCAAAACCCATTTCATACGTATGAAACCTGGAGTTCGTACATACATCTTGAATCGACCTGACAACGCTGCAGCTATGGTGGGAAATTGTCCGCCTATTGTTTTTCAAGCACAACAAGGGGAATGCCATCTCTATCAAAACTATAGGAGTACAAACATTCGGCAATCCACCTATTATCCATTCTCCTGGTCTTAATTTTGGTCTCATAGGCCATAGGGGCCTTTTAGAGACGTCTTTATTTTCTTCTCATGAAGGCATTTAAGACTGCAAGTAAGGGGCTTGCTTGACGCAAAGGCCCTGCTTAACAAAAGCAAGAGCAGCACCCTTAAGTAAGCGAGGGTTATCCAACACCCTACCCTTTGAGGACACGGGGTGCCCCTCAAGTGATACTTGAAGCAGAAGAAGCAGGTCTCTCTCGTCATTGAGGGCCTATTCTACATTTTCACATTTCACATGTCACACTTCATTTCAGTTTTCATTTTTACTTTCAGTACTTTTTGTACTTGTACTTCAGACATTGTATTAGATTCACCACTTTGTATCTGATGGTCTCATAGGTCATTTTGGCCTTTTGAAGACGTTAATATATCATTTCATTTCTCGTCAAGCACTATGCAGAGTGGACCACAAATTCTCGATCTCCTCCTCCTCCCCCTCCCCACCGAGACAGAGAGACCTTGACATGGGACAGCATATGGTCTCATCCAACAAATGCAGCAAGAGAGAGATGCTCTCATACAGCAGCGTAAAGAGGCAAATGAAAGATTTTAGCATTTGGAAACCCAGGCAAACGAATGGAAGCAAGTTGCAAATGGAGTAAGCATTCTCGGCATCAATAAAATGGAACAGGTACAAATTTCTTTATTCATAGAAACCAATGACAACACCGTTCAAAAAGTCACTGGGAAAATAAAAAAGAAAGACAAGGCTTATATTTTTGGAGTAGGGACTCCAAGAGAGGATGAGAAGTAGTCGAGGCACTTTAAGTAACTTGGATAGACAAAGATGAATAAAAGCCTGAACATACCGCAGGCGGTGCGCAGTCAATGCCGCCCAAACTGTCCATGCTGCATACACTAAGTTACCATCCTTGCCTAACACTAAAAATAGAGGTCATTGCCATGAGCCAAAGCCCCGGAGGATGAACCATGGGAAACTTATCAGACCATGTAAGTAGAGGGGAGGGGGGTTTTTTGAAAGGCTACAAAAGCGTACAAGTAAGGGATAGGCCTCCAATAATTAGACCCCTAAACTTCATAATGAGGGAGAGGATGGTTGAAATTTGTGCGGCAAGGGAGAGAGAAGGGGGGGGGGGGGGCAAAGGAAGGGAATTGTTGTGTATTATAAGAATGATTGCCCAAGAGAGCAACATCCCTATCCTCCAACTTGTGAGATAATAGTTTTGTAGATACAAAAGGTACTAATATTGTGTCTTTGTATCAAATGGAGGTTGTGTCTTTGGAAGGTGTCACACGTCCATCTAACCCTATGTCCATGTGGACAAGCTTACTCCTACTCCTAGGGTTTAGGACAACCTAGGAAATGTTCTGACACCCTTGTGAGCCTGCATGCAAGACGTGCATGTCTAGGCATTAAATTAGTTGCATACCCTTTGATTGTACATGATCACAACTAGTGTCTGCTAGGTGTAGGCACTGGGGAGTGTTCGCATAGTCTAGCGTCAATATCCTAGCCTAGGTATTTACTTGCATGTGAAACACCTCTCATAAGTGAGTTATGAACTTATTTATAAGTGACATTTAGCCAGCAGTAGAAAGATCGTGGGTTTTAATTGGCATTGCCTGACCCAACTTTAATTCCATATACAAGTGACCCTAGGGGTCACTTCTCAAGCGTAAGTTAGCACCTGCAGTACCCTAAGGGCAGCAAGTCCCTCAACACCACAACCTTGGCGTTTTGCTATCAGCAAGACCAGTGTTTTTGCTTCAGCATCCCTAGCACTTGCAAATTCCCTCCGCACTCCACGGGAACAGATCAGCCCAGCATTTTCAGCATTCAGCCCTCAAGCACCATCGATCACAGATTTCAACCATAGCCTCTCGTAGATCCAAGTTAAGCAAGCCAATTGTTTTCAGTTTTCAGACCATTTTCATCACAGTCATCAGCACCCTCGACATCAGCCATAGCCTCGTCAAAGGTTGCATATACCATCAGTTCCACTAGGGTTTGTGCATTTCAGCCATCAGCCATAGCCTCGTCGCAGGTTGCATATTCCATCAGTTCCACTAGCGTTTTTGCATTTAAGCCATTAGCCTCGTAGATCCATCTCAACATCTAGATCTATTGTATCAGCATTTGTGCAATCTAAAGTAAATACCTCTCTAGCAATATGGGGGCACTTGGAGGAGGGTTTGGGACCGCATCTGGTGTTAGTCTCCTTTCTCTCTCTCTTTCACTCATAGAACCTTCACTCAGAGTACCATTCTCTCACATGAAGTAAAAGGAACCTTGAGGACACACTGAGCACTCATCTGGCACATTCAACATCAATCACTTTCACTACACATGTTGCTAAGTTGACTTTATAAATTAAAATAAAATCTAAATGAATTATTGGAGTTATAAGTGAGAGGGCTTTTCTCACTGGAGACATTTGAGTACAAATATTTCTAGTGTTGTATTCAGAGTAATGGCTGAAGCACTATGAACGGGAATATCTGTTAGGCCACCAAGAACGGGTACTTCTGATGCGTCACATCGAATGGGTGACAAGGAGTATCGAAAAGAAGCATTCGACCATCTGGGAACGGACATCTGTGATGCGTCATAGGATAGGTGATATAGAGCTGCGAGCATCACGAAGAGATTGTACCATAAGTTCGGTGAGAAAGGACTAGATGATGGATATTCCCGATGTATCACATGGTGGGTGACAGTGGCATTGGAAAGGGAATATTCCAGAGTCGAGAGGAAATTTTGAAATTTGTTAGAATTGTGCACAAGGATGAGCAAGCACTTGAATGAAGATGGGTTCATAAAAAAATTTGAGGAAAAAACGGATGCTTTCTAAGAAAGCAGGTTGCTTTTTGGGAAAGCAGACGCTTTTCCGTAAAGAGATGCATTGCATATGTGCATGAGACTGCATCCAGGGACGCTTGGGTTGTGATTGTGTAAGCATTTTTTTCAGCTTATAAAGTTTTATTGAGTTTTTTAACAGGTTTATACCGTTTTTAAAATAGTCTAGCTGCCCACTTAATAAGTGGGCAAAATCCTTCTCTCTTTGGTGCCCCTCTCTTAGCCCTATTCCTGCTGGCAAGACCTCCCCTATTCTCGCCGGTTGCCAGGAGCTACAAAATCAGATTCTCTCACTCTCAAATACACAAAAAAGGCCAGCGCTAGGGACAAGAAGGGGCTGCTGCAGATTTTCAGCCGCAAAGATGACGCCGACGGTGATTCCCATGGCTGCCTCAAGTGCACGAGATGTTACCAAGACTATGTAGGCGAGTCCCATCGCCAAGAAATGCCTACGGAAAGTGCTTCCATCACGACAAGTTGGTGGTTTTCTCTGTTTTCAGCCCATAGACATTGTACACAAGGCTGATTTTCAAGGAGGAACTGGAGAACACACCTCTTCTGTGTGTAGGATTGGAAGAAAAGGTTCTCTACGAAGAAATCCCTTCCAGGAAGTTGCTTTTCGAGAAGAAAGTTGCGTTCCAAGTGTCGAGACTTCAAAGGTAACGTTTTCATGTTTTGATCTTTGACTATTTGTTTGCAGGAGTACTTTCTCTTCGCGAGGGAGTAGGAGCAGAGGAAGGCATAAGCCTTTGCAGGAGAAAAGCACTCCGAGGAACTAGAGCCAGAGGAGCCTAAGGGTTTTGCACCTTGAGTTTAGGAGTAGATCCACTGATCTGCGAGTGGTAGACTCTTGAGTTGGGATCCGGAAGTCGAGATTCCCAAGGAAGGACTTTGCATCTAGGAAAATAGAGTTGTTATGCAAGAAGGGGACTCTAGGAACAGAGTCGGAAAAGAGTTGCAGGGATGCAATGCCTTGAGTCTGGCATGTGAGATCCAGAGGCGAGAACCTTGGTTCTTGAAGATTCAGAATAAGGAACGAAAGTTCTTTGGAATAGGTTTGGTCATGCCCTAGGAATAGGAAGCTGAGGCTTCCGAGTACCATGAAGGCTAATTCTAGAACGAATGTGGTAATACGTTCGGTTCAAGTGCTTGTATGGACTTCTCCCCAAAAATAAAGATACCTTTGCAGGGGAGGACCAGCCCTTCTTCCGGTCCCTAATACTATGTCAGATCGAGACGCCCACGACTGCGGAGGACTACACAGCATCGACAAAGGCTGCTTCAGAGGATTCGGGTCACTTTGGCTCGACATGCACGACGCCCGGTCAGACTACTGACCATGGAGGAGATTGTTGAGATCCGCTAGCGACCGATGTTGGATCTCCTGTGATCTAGCTACCCCAGCTAGCCTTAGCTGCTTAGTCCACACCCAGCAGTTTAGGATTCCATAGTATTTTATTTTGTCATTCTGTCATTTTGTCATCTTGTTACTCCGACTTTGTATCAGATCCACCACATTGTAACTTTCTGGTCTCATAGGTCACTTAGGCCTTTTGAAGACGTTAATATAACATTTCATTTCATTTCATTTCTCTCTCTCTTATATTTCATTATCGTCCTTGGAGGTCACATATGACCCATGGGACCAAAAAGAGATCATTACAACCATAGTTACCCGGAACGCGGAACGGGAACGGCGACGGGATCCCCGCGGAACGGGGAAACGAATAGGGGTTCGGAACGGGAACAGCGCGGAACGGGAGGTATAAAAAACACCCAAATAGTGCATTTTTTAGCTTCTTGTGTTTAAATACAAGGAGTATTAGAGTGCTTTGACTCTAATACTCACAAAAAACTCGTTTTGAAGACCATTCAATCTTGCTATGACTAGATGATGTGAGAGAGAGAGAGAGAGAGAGAGAGAGAGAGAGAGAGAGTGGGAGAGAGACTCGAGAGAGTGAGAGGGAGAGGGAGAGATTTGAGAGAGTGGGAGGGAGAGGAAGAGAGCTTGAAGGCTTAAAGCCTTGAGCCTTGAGAGAGTGAGTCTTGAGAGGGAGAGATCTTGAGAGTGTGAGAGGGAGAGAGCTTGAGCCTTGAGGATTAGCTTGTGGAGAGAAAGGGGGAGGGAGGTGCATTTTATGAGTCCTTGAGGCCTTGCACACTTCAAAAAGAAGCCCAAACATTTACTTCAATTTTTTCAATTTTTGCCAAATTTGTTTGTAGCCGTTGGCCGTTCCAGGGGCATTCTGGAACGTTTTGGGGGCGTTCGGAACGTTCCGGAACGGCCGTTCCGGTTTGCACTGGCCACCCGGAACGTCAAACATTTCGGGACGTTTCGGAACGTTCGGGAAGGGAACTGCCCCCCCGGAATGTCGGAACGGGGGCTAGGGGGCGTTCCCCGGTAACTATGATTACAACAGGGTTTTTAGAGAGATACATATCAGCTAAGGACCGAGGGTCCATTGGAAGGGAAAAGTGGCAAAAGGAAAATAGAAGATCCTAAGGGGGGTTAAGAGACAGAGACGACGGTTTAGGAGTCCAAAACTCTTGAATGATGGCTTTAACGCCTTGGTAGACAGCCCATTTACCTTATTTACGAGCTTCGTGCATCTTCGTGAGCTCTCTTGCCTTAAGCTTGAGTTGATTTGGAGTCAGTTCCTCGGCAATCCAAAGCGTTCTTCCCTTGAGGAGGAGAGATTGTTGCAGTAGTTTCATCCACGCTTCTTTGTCCTTGAATGTAAGGATACATTGTTGAGGTGGCATTGGCTTGTTTGTATCGTTGATCCAGGAGATGGAATCAGGCTTGATGTGAATTGGTTGGAGAATATCATTGAGCTTGGTGATGTCTTCTTCAAGTGTGTCTTCCTCGGTGCACCATGGGGGGTTGAGCCCTCCAATCCTGACGTTGAGGCCAAGAGACTCTTGGAGTTTGTTTTCTTGTAGCGCCTTTTGTATTTGAGTATCAATCTTCTTGTGTGTTACCTCGTGCATTTCTTTTTGTACTGCCATGACAGTTTCGGTGAGGGAAGCTTCGATTTTGTGAGCTTTTGCAAGTAAAGCTCGACTTTTTGTTTCTTTTGCTTCCTCAAGCAAATGCAGGCGTTGCTTAAGGTCTCCAAGATTGTAATCCGTGCATCTTGACGAGCGAAAGGGTCTTTTCTTGGAGCCTAGAGTACTAGGGAAAGACATGATCTTGGTGCGGGCTGTACGTCGTGGGCAAGACTGGCGCTGGTGTGAATCAAAATAGAGGGCCCCTGTGTGAATGGTTAAGCCCGTCAAAACAGAGTAGGCGGTTCGAATCAGGCTGCTTGCTTGTAGGCGTGTACCTCGTTAGGAACCGGGACAAATAGGATTGCATTACCTGACCCGGTAGAACAAGAGGATTCGCAGTCCCAAGTTGTAGCTCCTAGGTCGAGTTTCTTGTTTGTAGGCTTATGGCAGGCAGGACACAGATCCTATGGCGAGAGGACACAGATCGGGTCGGGTTGCTTGCAGAGGCAAAGCACAGACGGTCAGGTTGCTTGCATAGGCATGTACCTCTCGCCGGAACCAAGTCTAGTTGCTGGCTTGTGGGCCTACGACGAACAGAATCATTAATGTTGCAGCCCATCAAAGTAAGAAGTTTTGGTTTGTAGCTTTGGAACTAGTTGCTTGCTTGGCAAAGACGCACCTTCGTGCGGGGACGCATTGAGAGGCTAACGCCCCCCCCACATGGCTGCTCCTTACCCCAGGGAGAGTGTGTAGACGAACGGAAGGCTAGGCGAGAGAGTCGGAAGACTTGGGGTTTCTTATGAGAGAGAGAGAGAGAGAGAGAGAGAGAGAGAGAGAGAGAGAGAGAGAGAGAGAGTATTTTATATTGTTATGCACTATCGTTTGTGAATGTGGTATCAGAGCATGGTCTCTTCTCTTTCTCTGTAAAGGAGGACGACACAAGGAAGATACGGGAAGAAGCCATGACAAGCCAAGAGAGAAGTAAGCAGGCGGAACAAGTCCGCAGGAAAAGGTCAAAGATTTGGAAATTTTTTTCTCTCTGCAGGAAGTCGACAAGACTTTGGATTCTCTGAGAAGTCGACAAGGGCATGAAGCTCAATAACCTAGAGAATCCGAGGAGCGGAATGCTCGAGGCCTTTTAGAACCCAGAAGTGAGTCAAATTCTTCTGTTGAAATTCAGAGAAATCTGAAAGAACTTTCCCTATCATCCATAGTCTCACCTCAATCCTCTTTTAGAATACCCACGAACACCAAGTCCAAAACCATAGCCAAGAAATCCCATCATTTCGGGAAGGATATGAAGAAAGTCTCTACATCTCAACAGACTCCAGTCAAGTTTGATACTTTTGATGGAAAGGAAGATGTCCCGAAAGCTATTGCTTTCATTCGACAATTTGAAGTTGCCTTTGCAAACGACAATTTCTTAGGGGCATGTGACCAAGCATTGCGAGTACTTGGTGGTATACAAAAGCTCTGCAAGGAATTCAACACAAGACTTGGATTCAATTCAAGGCTGAATTTTTTGAGAATTTTTTTTTCCTCTACACTTTGAGGAAGGCATCTGAGAAGATTGGGATCGATTTTCTAAAAAGAAGCATGAGTGAGTCACTAATTAGGTGAACATGTATTGGTTCACTCTTTTACATGTAGCTCCATTCTTGAATCTCTCTAATGAAGAAAACATGAAGAAATTCGACGAAGGATTTATACCCGAACTCCATAGACGCATGCAGATATTTGCGCAAGATAACTTGCAGTGGATGATGGAGTCTGGCATGCAAGTTGGAAGTGTACACTTCAGTGTACAAAGAATCTAATCCCCATAGTGGGATGGGAACCATTGAACATGGAAACAACAAATTTTTTGTTACCTCTCCTTGAAGAATACGTTGCTATCCGGAGAAAGTTTTGGAGTAAACGAATTCAATCTAACTCCTAAGATTTTGAACAAAAGACCCTCAAACCTTAAGTGAGAGGGTGGGTCTTCGATCAAAGTTACATCTTTGAGGAAAATCGCGAAGTGTATTTTGACTCTCAAGTGCTTATGAGAGTAGAGTCGAGTTGGAACATTGTTTTATGTGATGAACTGGTTTGTTGAACCATTCGGAAGGTCAATGATTGATTTGGTATCCGACGGTAGGCGGGTAGGACATTATGACAGAATCATTCCGAGCTTTCAAGTTGTCAAACCCTCCTCCGGAGGCCCCACTCTCTATGGCGAGAGCGGTCTACTATTGATTGCACAAATCTCTACAATGCTTTGGACTTGCCGAAGATGTCGACGACGATGAGGACGACGACGAGACGGGCTGAAATCTGAAAACGCTAAGGACTAAAATCTGCAAATCTTTATGTGCTGAATTCTGACGCTATGTCCTGCTGTGTCTGCCAATGCCTGGGCTGAATTGTAATGCAAAAACGCGAGGCTTGGGGGATGGCTGAAAACGCTAGGCTTTGCAGATGCAAAAACACTAGCTCTGTTGATATGGGGGGTCTTGCTAAGCAGGTGCACGTTGAACGCGAAGTTCCTGCTGCCTCTTCTGCCAGAAAGTGCTAGCGTTGGGTTTTCTTATATATATTCATAGTCAAATTGCCCTACCTAGTTTCCAACAAAAGTCACTTAAAAATAATAAGTGAAAAATGCCAAAAATAGGGAAAATAGATCTATGCATTGTAAAAATGCTCCGGATGGGTTCTGATGGAAATCTGATGATCATGCTGTGTGCAACCAGAGGATATGCATCTAATCTAAGTGCCTGGACATGCACGGTCTACGAACAGACTCACAAAAGTTTTAGAACACTTCCTAAACTAGGCTAACTGAACTGAACTGAACCCATGTCATGAAGTAGCTTGTCCACGTACACATAGGTTAGATGTGCACATGACATCCCGTCCTTTTCAAAGTGAGGTACGGGTACCGAACTGTATGGCGTCGAGGGAGATCGCCAACAGCGTCTGGAATCTTGTGAAGGACTCTGCGCCGGCCCACTTGGATGCGTTGGTCATGCGATACTTGAACTTCATAAAGGTCTGCAAAGCTTGCTTCTTTGGGCCGCGCCGAAAGCGACACAAAGTCATATGTAGCTTCTTCAATGCTTCAACTTCGTCCATAGTCATGCGTCTACCTTCTTCAAGAATCTTCGAGGATGAAAATTCTTGAAACCACTTTTAACACAAAAACATGAACATACCCATTCCATGTAAAGTGACTGGAAGAATTCTAATCTTTCAAAAAAAATGTGCATGCAATGCAGATGAATAAACAGACAGGAGTGTCAAACCGTTCATAAAACACACGCAAATAATGGGGTCGAATCTTGACTTTCTGATCTAAATCAATCATCTGTGGCAAACCATAATGGAAATGCCGATGCTTGATGCTCAATCTTTCTTGTGCTCTTTCGGGTACTGTGTCATGCCAAGGAAGAGATATGGAATGTGAATTCCTTGAATGCAAACATTCCCTCATTTCATGAGAGTTAATGTGGTTCTTGTGGTTATTTCCTTGCATGATACAGAACACTGCCAAAGCTCTGATACCAATGTAAGGTGCAACGGAAGTGAATGTTGAACTTTGCTCAAGATGAGTGCTCCGAACTGTGCTCAAGGGTTCCTTTTACTTACGAAGGGAGAGCCTTCCTTCTCCCTTCCGTTCCTTTAGTGAGAGAGGCAATGGACACAAACAAAGTGGTGAACATTGTGAATGAAGGTACATGAGACTCAGAGATAGAGAGAGAAGAGTACGACACCAGAATGTTGTCAAACCCTCCTCCGAAGGCCCCACTCTCTATGGCAAGAGCGGTCTACTTATGATTGCACAAATATCTACAATGCTTTGGACTTGCCGACGATGTCGACGACGATGAGGACGAGCTGGAATTTGAAAGTGCTAATGGCTGAAATCTGCAAATCTTTATCTGCTGAATTCTGACTCTATGTTGATGACGATGTCGATGGCGACGGTACGACGATGACGCGCTGAAAACGCAGATGCTGAAATTTGTGGTTTTCGGGTTGAAACTGCGAACTTTGCACGATCTGACTGTGTGGCGAGGATCTGCTGCGGGAAGGTGAGGTCTGCGAGGTTCGGGACATGTTCTGCGGAGTGTCTATTCTGAAAACTGAAACGTTGGTCTTCTTGTTGGTTCTGCCACGAAGATCTGCAAAAACGCTGGTTGGTCTTGCTGATCCAAAAACGCTAGACTGAATTTTGTGCTTGCGGTGGAAATCTGCTAATGCTAGGTCTGATCTGCTCTCATGCGGTGGGATCTGCTAACGCTAGGGCTGATCTGCGGTCATGCTGTGGCCAGGGTTGATCTTGATGCAAAAACGTTGGGCCTTTTGATGGTTGAAAACGTTAGGTTTACCGCCGGTGGGGGATCTTGCTGAGAAGGTGCATGTTGAACGCGAAGTTCCTGTTGCCTCTTCTGCTAAAAAGTGCTAGCGCTAGGTTTCTTATATACAAGCTTATCAAATTTGCCCTACCTAGTTCCCAACAAAAGTCACTTAAAAATAATAAGTGAAAAATGTCAAAAATAGGAAAAGAGGTTTATGCATTGAAAAAATGCTCCTGATGGATTCTGATGGTAATGCTCATGATCATGCTGTGTGCAACCGGAGGATATGCATCTAATCTAAGTGTCTGGGCATGCACGGTTTGCGAACAGACTCACAAAAGTGCCAGAACACTTTCTATTCTAGATTGACCTGACTGAATTGAACCCTGGTCATGCTGTAACTTGTCCACGGACACATAGGGTTGGATGTGTCACGTGACATCCCCTCCTTTTCAAAGTGAGGTACTGGTACCAAACTGTATGGTGTTGAGGGAGATCGCCAATAGCATCCGCAAGCTTGGAAGGGACTCTTCGCCGGCCCACTCTGATGTGTGGGTCGTGCGGTACTTGAACTTCATAAAGGTCTACAACGCTTGCTTCTTTAGGCCGCGCCGAAAGCGACACAATCTTTTGTAGCTCCTTCAATGCTTCAACTTTGTCTATGGACGTAGTCCACCTTCTTCAAGAATCTCCAAGGCTGAATATTCCTGAAACCACTTCCAACACAAAAACATGAACATACCTATTCCATGTTAAGTGATTGGAAAAAATATCGTCTTCCTCAAAGATAGTGCATGCAATGTAGATGAACAAATAGACAGAGTGCCAAACCGTTCACCACACACACACAAACAATGAGATCGAATCTTGTGTTTCTGATCTAAATCAATCAACTACGGCAATTCACAACGGAGATGCCCGTGCTTGGTGCTCATACTTGCTTGTGCTCTTACTACTACGACTGTGTCGTGCCAAGGAAGAGACATAGAATGTGACTTCCTTGAATGCATACTTTTCAGCTTTTCATGAATAATCGGCATACATCTGTGCTCATTCATGAGGGAAACGTGCTCGACGTACAATATGTCATGCCTTTGGAAAGGGATCACATAAAGACGTTGACTAAAATACATGAAACGATCACGAATAAAACACTCGAACAATGCGTGCTGACTAATCATTCGAACACATAGTACTTCCTGTGGGAGTTCTTTGGACCTAGGCTCAAGATCGGTTCTTCATGATTGATCGAATCTTCCTGTGGGGTTTTGTGGACCTCGACTCGAAAGCCAAGATCGGTTCTTCGTGATTGATCGAATCTGCAATGAGGTTAGCTTCACTAGAGAAAGTATCAAGTAACACATCATCCTTGTGAACAATCACATCGTGATCATACAAATCATCATGCTTGTGAGAAATCACATCTTGATCATGCAAATCATCATGCTTAACATTATCATGCAATTCATCATGCTTATCATTATGCAAAACCTGTGTGTCGTGCTTTGGAGAAGAAGAGACTGAGAGAGTCTCCCTTTCCCGAATCTCTTGCATCTGTGCTTGCACTTGAGAAAAGAGTCGCAACATCTCTTTCATGTGTCGGTCGTTCATTGCTTGTCTTGCTTTGTTCTCACGATCAAATGCTGCTTGTCTTTCTTTGTTCTCACGATCAAGTTCTGCTTCTCTTTCTTTGTTCTCACGATCCAACTTTGCTTCTCGTGCTTTGGCTTCCAAGCGTGCTTGCTCGTGCTCACACTCTATGGCTGCCATTCTTTCTTCGTATTCACGATCTACGGCTGCCCTTCTTTCTGCCGATTCACGATCTATGGCTGCCATTCTTTTGGCTCTTCTTTCTTCTGGTTCTAACTTCCTTTCCATAAACAACTGCTTCAACTCCTCCATAGGAGTTAGTGAAATCCTTTGCGTAGATCGGGAAGGGGGAGGGTCGGAAAAACCTCCTGGTAGGGAAAATTCTTCTTCGCCTCTCTCATGCTCATCACCTCCAAGCGAAGTATCCATTCCGCTTGGAGTGATGACCATCCACTGAAGTCGTGGGTTCTTGTAGTTGGTTCTTGGGGGTCTTGGTCTTGAGGTTCTTCTTTAGTGAAGGATCTTCTCTTCACCCGAGTTCTGCTCTTTTTCGCGGGCGCACCCCTTGGCGGCCTTGCGCTCACACCAAGGTTGCTTTTTCCCACCTCACGTCGATTGGCCGACCGCTAAGTGCAAGGTCCGCTCTCAATGAGTGAAAAGAGGCACAAGGGGAGGCTGGACAAGCCCTTCTTTCTTGGGTTTCTTGTCACTCTTCAAAAACACGATTAGGAATCAACACGCCCAAGAGGACTTCGGTTACGTGCAACCGCTACAAGCAAAAAAATAATGTGGTTCTTTCCTTGAGTGATACAGAACACTGCCAAAGCTCTGATACCAATGTAAGGTGCAGCGGAAGTGAATGTTGAACTTTGCTCAAGATGAGTGCTCCGAACTATGCTCAAGCGTTCCTTTTACTTACGTATTGCAGAGCCTTCCGTTCCTTTAGTGAGAGAGGCAATGGATACAAACAATGTGGTGAACACTGTGAATGAAGGCACATGAGACTGAGAGATAGAGAGAGAAGAATACGACACTAGAATGTTGTCAAACCCTCCTCCGAAGGCCCCACTCTCTATGGCGAGAGCGGTCTACTCATGATTGCACAAATCTCTACAATGCTTTGGACTTGCCGACGATGTCGACGACAATGAGGACGACGACGAGACGAGCTGGAATCTGAAGGTGCTAATGGTTGAAATCTGCAAATCTTTATCTGCTGAAATCTGACTCTATGTCGATGGCGATGGTACGACTACGACGTGCTAAAACGCAGATGCTGAAATCTGTGTTTTCCAGGCTAAAACTGCGAACTTTGCGGGATCTGACCGTGCGGCGAGGATCTGCTACAAGAAGGTGAGATCTGCGAGGTTCGGGACTTGTTCTGTGGAGTGTCTATGTTGAAAACTGAAAACGCTGGTCTTCTTGTTGGTTCTGTCGCGAAGATCAGCAAAAACGTTGGTTGGTCTTGCTGATCCAAAAACTCTAGGCTGGATTCTGTGCCTGCGGTGGAAATCTGCTAATGCTAGGTCTGATTTGCTGTCATGCGGTGAGATCTGCTAACGTTAGGGCTGATCTGTGGTCATGCTGTGGCCGGAGCTGATTTGCAATGCAAAAACGCTGGGTCTTCTGATGGCTGAAAACGCTAGGTTTACCGCCGGTGGGGGATCTTGCCGAGAAGGTGCTTGTTGAACGCGAAGTTCCTGCTGCCTCTTCTGCCAGAAAGTGCTAGCGCTAGGTTACTTATAATATACAAGCTTATCAAATTTGCCCTACCTAGTTTACAACAAAAGTCACTTAAAAATAATAAGTGAAAAATGTCAAAATAGGGAAAATAGGTTTATGCACTCTAAAAATGCTCCTGATGGATTCTGATGCATTCTAATGGTAATGCTCATAATCATGTTGTGTGCAATTGGAGGATATGTATCTAATCTAAGTGTCTGGGCATGCATGGTCTGCGAACAGACTCACAAAAGTGCCAGAACACTTCCTATTCTAGACTGACTTGACTGAATTGAACCCTGGTCACGCTGTAGCTTGTCCACTGACACATAGGGTTTGATGTGTTATGTGACATGATTGCACAAATCTCTACAATGCTTGGACTTGCTGACTATGTCGACGACGATGAGGGGCTGAAATCTGAAAATGCTAAGGGCTGAAATCTGCAAATCTTTATCTGCTGAATTTTGACTCTGTTGATGATGATGTCGATGACGATGATGCAACGACGACGCGCTGAAAATGCAGATGCTGAAATCTGCGTCTTCCGGGCTGAAAATGTAAACCTTGATGAATCTCACCGTGCGGCGAGAATCTGCTGCGAGAAGGTGAGATCGGCGAGGTTTGGGACTTCTTCTGCGGTAACTGACTGCTGAAAACTGAAAACGCTGGTTCTAGGGCTGAATCTGTCGCAATGGAATTGCAAAACACTGAATGTCTTGCTGCTCCAAAAACGCTAGGGCTGAAAATGATCTTGCGGGGAAATCTGCTATCTGCTGTGGGAATCTGCTAATGCTAGAGATGATCTGCTGTGTCTTGTGGTCGCCGAGGCTGATTTGCCATGCAAAAACGCCAAGGCTGGTCTGTTGATGCAAAAACGCCAATGTCTCTGATGTGTTGCAAAAACGCTAGGCCTTGCTGGGAAGTCCTGCTAAGAAGGTGCTTGTTGAAACGAAGCTACTGCTGCCTCTTCTACTCATAAGTGCTAGCGTTAGATTTCTTAAGTACTTGCTTATCAAAATTGCCCTACCTAGTTGCCAATAAAAGTCAATTAAAATTAATAAGTGAAAAAATGTCAAAAATGGGGAAAATAGGTCTATGCACTGTAAAAATGCTCCTGATGGGTTATGATGGAAATCTGATGATCATGCTGTGTGCAACCAAAGGATATGCTTCTAATCTAAGTATTTGGACATGCACGGTCTGCGAACAGACTCACAAAAGTGCCAGATCACTTCCTATTCTAGACTGATTGAACTGGACTGAACCCTTGTCATGAAGTAGCTTTTCCACATACACATAGGGTTATATGTGTCACGTGACATCCCCCTCCTTTTCAAAGTGAGGTATTGGTACCGAATTGTATGGCATCGAGGGAGATCGCCAATAACATTCAGAATCCTGGAAAGGACTCTTCGCCAGCCCATTGAACTTCATAAAGGTTTGCAACCGCTTCTTTGGGCCGCGCCGAAAGCGACACAAAGTCTTCTGAGGCTCCTTCTATGCTTCAACTTCGTCGATAGTCATGCGTCTACCTTCTTCAAGAATCTCCGAGGTTGAAAATTCTTGAAACCACTTCTAAAACAAAAACATTAACATACCCATTCCATGTAAAGTGACTTGAAAAATACTACTCTTCTGTAGAGCCTGTGTATGCAATGTAGATGAACATAGAGACGGAGTGCCAAACCGTTTATCAAACACACGGAAACAATGAGATCGAATCTTGTGTTTCTGATCTAAATCCATCAACTGTGGCAAATCACAATGAACATGCCGAGGCTTGATGCTCAATTCTTCTTGTGATCTTTCTACAGACTACAACTGTGTCATGCGAAGGAAGAGACATGGAATGTGACTTCCTTGAATGCATACCTTTCAGCTTTTCATGAGAAATCCACATACATCCGTGCTCATTCATGAGTGAATCGTGCTCAACGTACAATATGCCATGCTTAGGAAAAGGGATCACATAAAGACGCTGACTAAAATACAGGAAAGGATCACGAATGAAACACTCGTACAATGCGTGCTGATTAATCACTCGAAGAGAAAATACTTCCTGTGAGGGTTCTTTGGACCTACGCTCGAGAGCCAAGATCGGTTCTCCGTGAGGGGGTTCTTTGGACCTAGGCTCGAGAGCCAAGATTGGTTCTTCCTGAGGGGGTTCTTTGGACTTGGGCTCGAGAGCCAAGATTGGTTCTTCCTGGGGGGGTTCTTTGGACCTCGACTTGAAAGCCAAAATCGGTTCCTCGTGATTGATCGAATCTGCAATGAGGTTAGCTTCACTAGAGAAAGTATCAACGAACACATCATCCTTGTGAACAATTACATGATCTTCATGCAAATCATCATGCTTGTGAGAAATCACATCTTTATCATGCAAATCATCATGCTTATCATTGTGATACAATTCATCATGCTTGTCATTATCATTCAAATTATCATGCTTATCATTGTTATGCAAATCATCATGCTTGTCATTATCATTCAAACCATCATGCTCATCATTATCATGCAATTCATCATGCTTATCATCATGCAAATCTTGTGTGTCATGCTTTGGAGAAGAAGAGATTGAGAGAGTCTCCTTTTCCCGAATCTCTTGCATCTGTGCTTAAACTTGAGAAAAGAGTCACAACATTTCTTTCAGTCTTGCTTTGTTCTTGCGATCAAATTTGCTTGTCTTTCTTTGTTCTCGCGATCAAATTTTACTTCTCTTTCTTCGCGCTCACACGCTATGGCTGTCATTCTGTCTTGGTACTTACGCTCTATGGCTACCATTATTTTGTCGCTTTCTAACTTCCTCATCATCATCTGGTACGTACAATGCAACGACGACGCGCTGAAAATGCAGATGTTGAAATCTGCGTCCTCCGGGCTGAAATTGTAAACCTTGATGAATCTCACCGTGCGGCGAGGATCTGTTGCACGAAGGTGAGATCTGCGAGGTTTGGGACTTCTTCTACGGTAACTGACTACTGAAAACTAAAAATGCTGGTTCTAGGGCTGAATCTGTCGTGATGGAATTGCAAAACGCTGAATGTCCTGTTGCTCCAAAAATGCTAGGGCTGAAAATGATCTTGCGGGGAAATCTGCTATCTGCTCTGGGAATTTGCTAACGCTAGAGATGATCTGCTGTGTCTTGTGGTCGCTGAGGCTGATCTGCCATGCAAAAACGCCAAGGCTGGTTTGTTGATGCAAAAACGCCAATGTCTCTGCTGTGTTGCAAAAACGCTAGGCCTTGTTGGGGGGTCCTGCTGAGAAGGTGTCTGTTGAACCGAAGCTCTTGTTGCCTCTTCTGTCATAAGTGCTAGCTCTAGATTTCTTAAGTACTTGCTTATCAAAATTGCCCTACCTAGTTCCCAACAAAAGTCACTTAAAATTAATAAGTGAAAAATGTCAAAAATAGAAAAAATAGGTCTTTGCACTATAAAAATGCTCCTGATGGGTTCTGATGGAAATTTGATGATCATGTTGTGTGCAACCAGAGGATATGCATCTAATCTAAGTATCTAGACATGCACGGTCTACGATTAGACTCACAAAAGTGCCAGATCACTTCCTATTCTAGACTGACTGAACTGGATTGAACCCTTGTCATGAAGTAGCTTGTCCACGTACACATAGGGTTAGATGTGTCACGTGATAGAGGTACTAGAGGAAAGACATGAATTTCTTCTAATGGAGTTATGTACCCCATCTACTCTCAAACCGGTAAAGTAAGTATTGAATTATTGAATTTTTGTTTAATTGAATTTTTAAGTTCTCTTTTAAGAAAGAACCAGCTGAACTCCCATGATTTGGAATTTTTCCCAGTTTTCCCCGGGCAGTTCAGTTGGACCTCTACAGTTTAGGACAATTGTTAATAAGTGAGAGGGATGTTGCTAAATTGGCTTTATTTGAAGGAAAAATATTTCTAAATGAATTATTGGAATTATAAGTGCGAGGGTTTTTCTCACTGCAGACATCCGAGTATAGATATTTCTAGTGCGTCATTCAGAGTAATGATGGGAGCACCGTGAACGGGAATATCTGTAACGCCACCAAGAGCGGGTACTTCTGATGCGTCACATCGGATGGGTGACAAAGAGCATCGGGAAGGAAGTATTCGACCATCTGGGAACGGACATGTCATAGGATGGGTGACATAGAGCATCACGAAGGAGATTGTCCCGTAAGTTCGGTGAGAAAGGACTAGGTGAGGGTATTCCTGATGCGTCACATGGTGGGTGACGGGGGTGTCGGAAAGCCATAGTCAGGAGGAAATTCCGAAGTGTGTTAGAATGGCAAGCACTTGAATGAAGATGGGTTCAAAATAAACTATGAGTAAAAAACGGATGTTTTCTGAGAAAGCAGGTTGCTTTTTGGGAAAGCAAATGCTTTTCCGCAAAGAGGTCTATGTTAGCATTGCATATGTGCATGAGACTGCATCCAGGGACGCCTGGGTTGTGATTGTGTAAGCATTGTTTTCAGCTTAGAAAGTTTTATCGAGTTTTTCAACAGGTTCAAACCATTTTTTAAATAGGTTGGCTGCCCACTTAATAAGTGGCTCAAAAAAGGAAGAGAGCACCCAAAAATAAGAAACCAGGGCTCCCTCTCTTGCTGCCCATGATTCCCTTCTCTCTCTTTCTGGCGGATCAGAAGCGATCCCTCTCTCCCTCTCTTTGGCGCCCCTCTCTCAGCCCTATTCCTGCGAGCAAGACCTCCCCTATTCTCGCCGTGGTTCAGAAGCTACAAAAGCAAATTCTCTCACTCTCAGATATACAGAAAAAGCCAGCGTTAGGGACAAGAAGGGGCTGCTGCGAAGATGACACCGACAATGATCCCCATGGCTGCTCCAAGTGCACCAGAGATTGCCAAGACCATGTAGGCGAGTCCCATCGTGAAGAAGTGCCTACGGAAAGTGTTTCCATCACTACAAGTCTTTGATTTTCTCCGTTGTCTAATTTGTAGTGTTTCTCTACTTTTATTCACTGCAAGAATCTAGTCTGCTGTTATTTTATCTTTCATTCTCTAGCCACTTGTTCTAGCTTTGACTTCTTCATTTGGTACTAATGTGAACATGGATGTGGTTGATAAGGTTATTCACCTCATGGTATTTAGCTGGTGCAACTAACTGAGCAGGGTAACTCTGGTGGACCACTCATCAATCTTGATGGTGAGGTTATTGGCATCAACACAATGAAAGCTTTTGCAGCGGACGGGGTAAGTTTTGCAATACCCATTGACACAGCCATAAAAGTGATGGAGCAGCTCCAGAAACATGGGTTGGTTCTGGTTTCTTTTTTCTTCTTGTTAAAGCTCGTATAAAATTATCATTTTAGGGAACATTCATTGCTGACCCTACTTGACTTAATATAGGAGGGTTATAAGACCGTGGTTGGGAATCAAGATGCACGAACTAAATGAGCATGTGCTTTCACAACTCAAAGAACAAGATACAGCATTTCCTGATGTAGTAGAGGGTGTCCTTGTACCTCAGGTATGGAGTTAGCCACCTTAGAGGATTTTGAATACAACACTCTTTTAGAAAAGCTTTCCATGAGCAGTTCTCTGACTGTAAATTTTAAAATATTTATGAATTATATTTGTAAAACCAGGTGATTCCTGGATCCCCTGCAGAGCGTGCGGGAATCCGAGCTGGAGATGTTATTACCCACTTTGATGGCGCTCCAATTAGCAAAGCAAGTCAGGTTTGTGCCGGTTTTCCTATCTGCTGAGATGTCTGTGTTGGAAGTTTAAAGATGTTATCAGGCAGTCATGCCGAAACTTGTCGAACTACCATGTACTATGAGATAATCCGGCAATCATCGTTATAATGATGCCCATAAAGTTCGCAATAGTTCAGTCACTAGAAATATTTGGGAGCAGATGACATTAATTATGTTTGGGTTTCTCACTCGTTCAGCAGATTGCAGTAAGGTGTGGTAACTAGATTCTATTCGTTTGTGCATTGTTGCTTGCCTAAATTCTCTCGAAAAACAGGTGAAGGCCATTTAGGAGACCGTTCATAAGCTCCAGAGTGGGCAAAATAGTACCTGTTGCACCACATTTTTTAACATTTATGCACATATACGTGAAGGCTTTCATATAGCTCGTAAAGTCTTTCATAAACGAGCTATCCTGAAGCTAAATGACTGGGCCGAGTGGGCGATTCGTACTGCCATCTGAATACATGAATATTTACATGGAAGGATTCCCAGTTTGATGTTAATGTATCACAAAAATTGGTCCTCTGCCATTGGCACCTTCCTTACAAGTGCAGCTGCACGATGCTTGTTTACATTGCTCGCTGCCCAGTCAAAGATGCAAACACTAAGTAATTAATCCAAGTGAAAGAGAGCTGCTGTACACAGGCTCTCTTTGCCTAGCTTATACACCTGTGAGGATGCCTAGGCTGTGATATGAATTTGCTCAAGAGGGATTTACGAAGTACAGTATTGTAACAGAGTCCGCTGTAGGGAATTCTGTTAGCCGATGGCTTACAGAAGCTAAGTTAGAAATCTGCAACACACAAAACTTCCAAGTAATCTTTAATTTGTGGGCTATTGCTCAGGAAGTTATATGCCAGAGACAATGGATGAGGGATGCAGGTTGGTGGGTGGGGATTGCTGGGTGCTGTTGGCTGCTGAGGTGGGATTCTAGTGAAAACTGCTGGCAATGGCTGCTATCAGCAGACTGATGGAAATTACGGCTCTCACCTTTATCTCTGTGGAAGGGTTTTTGTCTCCTCCGGCTCTGTTCACTAGCAACCTTTGTTGGTGTGATCCAGAACTCGCCCCGCTGACCTGGAACGGTCCGGCCCCTTCACAAGAATTTATTTATTCCTCCAGAAAATTACAAGTGTATAGACTGAAAATTTAACACGGAATCACTGTGTGTTCTCCTGCATGCGATCACTTCGCAACACCTCCTCCAAGCACCATGTAGAGGGCAATGGTGGTGGTAGTGTAGAGGCTTCCTGGGCTGAAATTTAGAGTAATTTCAGCAATGAGGTGATCTTTAAAATGAGGGAAAAGGGCTGCTCTTATAGATGAACTTGCCTCCTGAATAAGGAGGCTACGTGTTAGCATTAGCACAAGTGTCTTGCCACTTGTCTAAAAAGATAAATTGTTTTTGAGAAGTGTCCTTACATGTCTCAAGTGTCTTGCCTTTTGAAAAAAAGAAAAAGTGAATTGTCTTTGGGATTATAGTCCTACAATAGACACTGAACTTGCCTTCATTAGAAAAAAATATGTGTACTTCAAATCACAATTTTTAGGAGTTGAAAGATGTGCTCAGACTTTGAACTGTGCTTTTATTGCCAAGTGTTATCAACTTTGCGCGGTTGAGTGAAATGGGTGCGAGTTCCATTAAAAAAGGGCATGCTTTGTGCCTAGAATAAAATGTTAACAAACTGGTAGCAGTTATTACGGGATGAATAGCAAGCTTAGTTGGGCAGCTTCCTGCAGTGTTGTTTGTTCCAAGCATTTCTTATCACAAAGTCTGAATATGCTCAATTTGCATGAGGTTTATTGTAGACGTAATCCTCTGGCTGGTAACTTCAGACCTGAGCTACATTTTTTCCCTTTCAAATTTGGAGAATGGATATACTCATTCAGCTGCAATCTACATGTGTATTGGAGTCTGATGGTTTTTCTTGTGATGTAAGTAGATTGTCGACAAACTGGGAGACAAAGTAGGGGAATCGTTCAAAATTGTCGTGAGGCGGCCGCACAATCAGCAAGTGACATTGACAGTGACCACAGAGGAAGCCAGAGCGAGTGTCTGACCACAACATTGGCCCTAAGTGGGAGGTGGTGGGTCTGCCATCTTTTGGTGGCGCATGGTAGCAGCGGTAAAATAGGAAATTATTCTATTTGTCAACCACATTATTATTGATGGGGTAAAGTGAAAATTCTCTCTCTATCACCCAAGTGTGGTAGATTGGTTATGCCATTTCCCTCTCTCTCTCTCTCTCTCTCTCTCTCTCTCTCTCTCTCTGTGTGTGTGTGTGTGTGTGTGTGGACAATCCTAGATTCATGGAGATACTTAAAAAGCAATAAGCTTTGTACCGTCAAGTCGAAACTACCTTACCAAAAACATTTTTTCTAACCAAAGAAAAAGGGCACACTTGAAACTCTACTGGTTTCTAGGTAAAGTTTGAAGCATTTGCTGGTATTTACACTCATCAAATTTCACGAGTTTTCTTCTAGGCAAACTCAAAATCTAGTCGGAATTCTACAACTTTAGTTGGTTAAAAATACACTAACCACAGTTTCTTGCTGATGGTGATTCACCACCCATTTCTCTAATGAAAATGCATGGGCAAGAACACGTGTGCATAAGAGAAAGGCAGATATTACCGTCTTCTGGCCTATTGGACAAAACTGTGTACAAGTGTTGACATCATCGAAATATCATCCATAAAGTGGATGAGGATGTGCATGGTATCAGCAAATGGCAAGGTTCCTTTGTTCCCTAATTTTGCGAAGCTTGTCCACTTTTTATGTCTTGGATTCGAGCTGAAGTGGTGTGAGTATTGTGCCATCCATACATTAGTACCCTGTAGTGAGCAGGCTTGCTTCACGATTTTGATTGTCTTCAAGTCTTTATATGTAAGCACTACTTGTTTTCTTTTGATTTTGGTACTTGGATCCTTGATGCCATTGAAGGCAAGCTCGTCTAGGATTTCAATCACTTGCGCGGTTGAGTGAAATGGGTTCACTCATATAATTTATAATGGGTATTAGAGAAAAAGAAAAGGTTTAGGAAGAAGCAGCAGCAAAGCAAAGTACTGTATGGCAAAAGCTAAAGGAAGAGCTTGAAATCGCCAATGCCAACTAGAAACTCGACAACTTAATGATGTTCCAACTACAAGCAAAGATAAAAATTGTACCAAAATAGATCAAAACCACTTTGGCAATACACCAACATTGGAATTATCTTTGGATAATAGTCATTGCTTGCGCTGTCAAGGGGAGTTTGCCTAGAGGTAAAGGCAAGGGGCTTTACGTGCGCCTTTTGTGGCTCAACCCCTACGATATGTAGGTATGGGTGCAATCCCATAAAACTAGATGATGTGAAGCATGAGATTGCAAAAAACTCTTCCTTGAGCTAAGTAGGGAAAAGCCATATTTTAAAATGGTTTTCTGTGGAACCAGAGATCCTTTAGCTTTTTAAAGGAATTTGTAGTTAAATTTTTAATGGAATCCTTTGTTTGTCTATCCAGATGCAAACTTGTTAGGTGTATCCATGCAACGGTCCTTCCCCCCCCCCCCCCCCCCCGCCCCTTCCACCCTTCGAGTGAAGTTGTGGCATCTCATGTGAAATGCCCAATGTGATCCCAATATTTATTTTGGCTTTAGGTATTTATTTTGCTTATTTGTCAAAGTTTGGGTAGAGCAATTTGCCAAGGTGACTATATAAGTACTCCTAGCTCCCATTGTATTATCTTTATTCTCCCCATTGCTCTATGTTTCCGCATCATCGACTTTAACATGGTATCAAAGTGAGGGAGGAGATCTAGCGCGTGAAGAAGAGCAAAGGAACAACCCTAGACTAGGAGTTGTGGTACAATGATACTTTCTTCATTGTGATCAGCATCTTCAAGGCTTTCTTGCTCACGACATTGGATGTGGTGTTGCTATTGCTTGCTGTAGCACGGCTATAGTGTCACTGGAACAAGATGGGAGTTAGTTACAGTTGGTCTAGAGTTCACACTAGATAGACTCACTTGGGCAATGACATGTGGTAGTTATACAAGTGGTGGTCTAGTGGACACTATGGCCACATCTCCACCACCGCAGTTTAGAGACATGCTTAGTGATATTTTATTGGCCGTTGGTAGCTCTTTATAATACATATATGTGTGGTTGGTTCTAACGTGGTATATCATACGATCATCTACTTTTATGGTCTAGCGTCTTGAGTCTTGTGTCTAGAGTTCAACACTGCACATCTGCCTTACACATTTGAGCCTCGACACCCCATTGTACCCTTGAGTGTTCGGCTTGGAGCTGAGTGTACTACCAGCCAGAGTAGTTCTATGAGTTTGTTAAGTTCCAGTAAATCCAGAGTTACGATTTGAGTTGTTGTTCCATTGTTGTGTGATGTTTTCTTTCTGTAGGAGTGAGGTTTCTCGCATACTACACTAAGGAGCACCTAGTGTAGAGAGCATGGCACACTTCTCTTGCTATAGGTAATCTCATTTTTGGCACGCTCGGTGGGACCTCAATTGAAGTCTCACTCCATGTCATTGAGCTACAGGTTGAGGGGCTAGTTGGTTCAGCTACTCAGCTGGTCTAGTCTGGTCTGTTTGTGTGGTCTAGCTTGGTCTAGACCAGCTTCGCTCTAGTCCATCTTCTCCTTAGTCCAGCTTGGTCTAGATGAGCTTCACCCTAGATAAGCTTGGTCTAGTCTCTCTCGCCCCTATCTAGAGGAGTGGTCTATACTAGACCAGCTTGGTCTAGTGCAAATTCTCCCTAGACCAGCTTCACCCTAGTCCATCTTGGTCTAGTCTCTCTCGCCCCTATCTAGAGGATTGGTCTAGCCAAGTCTAGTTGGTCTGATCGGGTCTAGTATAGTGGGTCTAGACCATCCAGCTAGTTTAAGGGTCTCTATGGCCAGATTTTGGGTAGGGTTGTTGCTACTCTGCATGACACATACACGAGAGTCTAAAGATCGACAAAGCCCACTACTAAGCCCTATGAAGTACTACAACAAGAAGCGTCAACCTTTCGTGCCAAGTAGAAGTCCACCAGCCTCGTTATCCCTATTCTCCCATGCATCTACCTGCATTCCCTCAGCTAGTTCTT
Organism: Adiantum capillus-veneris; assembly: GCF_014529385.1. Taxonomy (NCBI): domain Eukaryota; kingdom Viridiplantae; phylum Streptophyta; class Polypodiopsida; order Polypodiales; family Pteridaceae; genus Adiantum; species Adiantum capillus-veneris. Next base: position 48,047,236 of record NC_140932.1, read on the forward strand.
CACCTCCCAAGTCATTTTCCCGAGTATAGTTCTCACCCACTCTGTTACAGGAAGCTCTTGGGCAATAGGATCCTGAGCTGGCAACCATGGAGGAGCTCACAAGCGTTTTGGCTAAGGTGAACATAGATTTTTCGACTGTTAGAGGACTTTCCACAGAGGATACATATGACCATGCTAGGAGATCAATATTCTGGCTAAGGTGAACATAAAGTTTTCGACTTGTAGAGGACTCTCCACAAAGGATGCAGACGACCATGCTAGGAGGTCCGTATCCCTCTGCACGGGTCGTGGCCTCAATTGAGAACATGCCTACCTAGTACTCTTTCCGTCAACCTTGGACAACTTAGCAGATAAATGGTACAGTCAGTTTGCTGAGAAGCGCTTTACTACTTGGGCAACACTAAGGCAGCAGTTCTGTGAAGCTTTTAGACGAGGTGACTTCCAAGATAAGGTTCTTGATGAGTTGGCAAACCTGATGCTCGAGCCAAATGAGACTTTTGCATCACTCATGACTAGAACAAAGTCTCTGATCACCAAGCTTCCCCAGTAACCAAGAGAATTCATGGTCAAGAAGTGGGTGGAAAAGGCTCTCCCCAAGACTTCTCAGCAAAAACTTCGAGAGAGTCTTCAACTTGAAGCCACTCTGGAGGAGTTTGTTGCTGTTGCTACTAGGATAGAAGGAGCAAGAAAGCTATTCAACGACTCCCCTCAGGTAGAGATTGCCTCTGTACTCTTGGAAAGTCCGTTTGACCCCTTGACTTCTTTATGCAAGGAATTAAAAGCACTAAAGTTACAACGAGCTCTTTAGGAGAAGAGATCCTTCTCTCTTTGACAGGAGAAGCCTCTACATCAAGAGGCTTTGAACCAAATCAAGTGGGAGCTAATCCAACATGGTTTCCCCCTACGGCCATCCAAACCACATGCCACCTTTGCAAACAACCCCTCCTATGCAAGGTATGCAAAGCACACCTTTCCATCTCGGAGCTTTTATCATGTGAATGCTTCCTCAGTCCCCTCAATCCCTCAAAGCTTCTACACCTCCATGAACCAGGAGCAAGGACCACCTTGCCCTTCGACTCGCCTATCCAATCGGCCCATTTTGTGCTACAAATGCAGGGAATATGGGCATTACCAAAGCAAATACCCCCTGCCAGAAGAATCCCCTCCCGGCCGTCATTGCATTGAAGCTAAGGATCACTTCACTAAGGATTGTCCCAAACTTCGTGCATCCACTTCTTCAAGCCCAACTCAGAGCCAAAGTAAATTTACCTTTCCCAAGATCAATTTGATAGCAACAATTAGCACCATCCCTCAACCGCCACCTTTTGCCCATTGGTTGCCCCTCAAGCAAAGCTGTAGTTGGTAGAGGAGGCGCGGGTGGCCTCACGCGGACCCAAAGGTAGCTCTCGGTCTTAGCATTCCAGCAAGTTCAACTCCCCCACTCATTATTTCAACAATGAATACCCCTTTTCTAGAGGTTGACAAGCCATCCCCTAGTGCTAAGAGAGGATCTTTGTCTTTGCTCTTCGATATTGATGGGGATTTCTTAGAAGCAATTGCTGACCTACAACAAAACCCTCTTCTCACTGTGTCCATTTTGGGGCGGCCTGTGTTCACTATGTTGGCCTTAGGTATGCAGCCTACCCAGCCTGCTCCCTTCACAGTTACGTTGGCCGACGAGAGGACAGTCTACCCATTGGGCATAGTGGACAAGGTGCCTTTGTAGGTGCAAGACTTCATCTTTAGCTTGGATCTTGTTGTGGTTCGTCTTCCCCATGTTGAGGGAGGATTTCATTTGCTCATCGGTAGAGCATGGCTACAACACACTAAAACACTACATGATTGGGAAAAAGACACAATGTGGATACATACTCTTTGCTCCCCAATGAAACCCATTCGACTTGAAGGAGGCATGGATCCAGTAGTGCAACATGGTTATTTGTCAATTGAATCCAACCCTAAAGCGAACAATCTACTCCACTTGACGGGTAAAAATAAGATCTACTAGAGTGGTTGGAAGCTACCAAGTCTATACCTTGTTATTGGGTCTCTATTCAATATTTGCCTGAGGATACACCCTCTTGCAAAGTTTCTATAGTATCTGAGCCCAATGAGCCACTTGAGCAAGCAGCAAGTGTGGAGGTCATAGATGTTAGGAAATAAGACGTAGCTAAATAGATAATTGAGTAGATTACTTAATGGAGAGAGACAGATTTATATACACGAGATTATAGAGTAGAGAGAGAGAGAGAGTACACACGATATACGTGGTTCACCCGATGTGGGCTACGTCCACGGGAAAGCAGCCACTCAATGGCTTTAGTACTTCAAAACAAGAAGTAGTTTACAAAGGGATTATACCCTTAATGGAGCTCCCGCCTTGCTTCACTCTCACCACCTCACACTCACCTTGTTGCATCAACTTCACACTATGAAATGTGTGTAGAAATGGCCTCCTTTTATGGGCCAAAAGGGCTGCCCTCTCTTATGAGAGACAGCCATGTGTAGCCGCCCTTGTGCAAATAAGTCCAAATCAGACCCTCCAATCCGCCCATGTGTGGCCGCCATTGAGAAGACAAGTCCGCTTTTGAATTCGGCCACCGGCCATTGACTTCCGACCATCGGCCACCGGCCATTGACTTCCGACCACCGGCCATCGGCCATTGACTACCGGCCACCGGCCAACCGACCGGTTGTTTTTCGACCACTTTCCGGCCGCCGTCCTGCCATAATATTCCGGCGAAAAAAAGAATATTCCGGCGAAAAAAAAAAGTCTCGGGGGCCTCCGCCCCCGAGGCCTTTAAAGTGCCCCTGATTCTTGTCCGTGAAAATTTTGGTTTTCGGTGAGTGATTTTCCTTCACGCACGATGGCTTCTCCTCATAATGGGGGCCTTACAAATGTGCGCTTTTACCACATAAAATTACAAGGGTAAATCAGGCTCCATACTTAACAATAAAGGCTAATAACTATAGATCCAGGGATCACAAGTTAGACGAGTGCAGCTAATGTAAATATTGTAAAGCATATGGTCATGTTTGGAATAATTGTGGAATCAAAATTCGTCACTTCAAAAAGGGTAAGTTTTGTCCATGATTGCACTGAGCAATCCGAAAGTGGTGAAGACAGATGCATCAATATGTTCCAAGGGCACTCAAGCTAGTATGACCAAGGGGCCATGGTTGGGGTAGAGCTGTCTTTGGCAAGAAGGAATTCAAGTGCTATGCCTATGGAAATTATGGCCATTTTTTAGCACAGTGTCGTAAAAGTGCCAAACCAGAAGGAACTGAGAGAAAGCCACATGAACCAGAGCGGTTACCAGAAGTAGAGGGGTGGTAATTGAAAAAATCCTAGATGAGCCAAGAAAAGAAGTGAAGCAAGCTACTCAAACAATGAAATCAGAGCAGAAGAGGGTTACTTGGAAGATGAAAGGTAATGCAAAGGTAGTGGATGAATGGTAGGAGCAAAGGGATCTTGAGGCAAAGATCATAGAGGATCTAAGAAGATGTTGGGATCAACCCATTAATGTGAACGAGGTGTAAAATCTACATATGGCTTGAAACCTAATGAGTAAGCTCTCATTCTCTTGTGCTCCAACCATGCATTATCTCCTCTCTCTCTCTCTCTCTCTCTCTCTCTCTCTCTCTCTCTATATATATATATATATATATATATATATATATACATACATACATATATATATATATATATACATACATACATATATATATACATACATACATATATATATAGTCTACTTGCTCTCTTTAACATGTCTGTGCAAGAAGCAATTTGCTTTTGCTTCAAGCGCCTTAATAGGTGGTATTGGAGCTATAGTAGATGAGTTAAATACAGAATCCATCACGACCTCTCAAAACACTGCTCTATGCACACAACAGATCATCAAGACATGAACTCAGCACTCGAATGTGCATCTCAAGAAGCTTCTAGCGAGTTCTTTGCAAAACAATGTGCATCTTAAAATGTGGTTGTTTTGAAGCCATTGCCTTCAAAACCTGCCCACAAGAGCATCTCAAAACTCTGTTGTTTTGACACCTTGTCTATTGAACCTACCAAAGAAGCATCTCAAAACGCCATTAAAACCAAACCTCATGCACTACATTCCACATGCCTCTCAAAATGCTTCAGCCATTGCCTTCATGAATTGTCACCTTGAAGATTTTGCATCTCAAAAGGAAAACGAAGCTACAGTGCTTGAGAAGTAAGTTTTTGAAGAACTATCCATCACAAGGTTTATCGCCCTCTTTGCAAACCAATTTAGTTTGATTTTTCTTTAAATCTCCACCAAAAACCAACCATTTGCAAAGAAATGTATGTGATGATATGCATGTTGAAGAAAGTTTGGCAAAAAACCCTCAATCCATTCTCTTACGATTATGGTGATATTTTTTGTAAAGGGATTAGATACTGCCTCGATGACATAAAATAATGACATCAGAGGTAAGACCTTTCCCATGACCCATGAATTGGACTAACTTGTGAGCCTAGAATGAGTGCTCTTGTGGACCATGTGTGATGAATCCATTATGAGAACCACTAGGATGTATCAAGCACTACACCTAGGTGTATGAGTAGTTCCTAGGATTACACTTATGACAATTATTACTCCAAGTTTGGCTAAAGGGGGTGTCTCTTGGGATCAACCCAACTTGCCCAACCAAATTAATGTGAAATCTACATATGGTCTAAAACCTGCTGAGTAAGCTGTCTTTCTTCTGTGCTCTAACCGTGCTTTATCTCCTCTCTCTCTTTCTTTTCTGCTCTAATCATGCATTATCTCCTCTCTTTCTTTTGTTCTCTAACCGTGCAATATCTTCTCTCTCTCTCTCTCTCTCTCTCTCTCTCTCTCTCTCTCTCTCTCTCTCTCTCTCTCTCTCTCTCTCTCTCTTTGTTTGCTTGCTCTCCTTGCCATGTCTGTGCAAAGAAGCAATTTGCTTTTGCTTCAAGTTCAACAGAAGATGCCAAAGCATCTAGAATTCTCTAAGGCCAAAACCATTAACAAGGTTCTCACAAAGGAAAAGACGGTAAGAGAATCTGGCAAGGACAAGGCATCAAATGAATTGGATCAATTTGTGATAACTGCAATTGAAATTCTAGTTGAGGAGATGCGGAAAGTCAAATCAAACTTGGGCAAAGTTGAAACCACTTACGTGGGGAAGGAGAATATTGGAGAGCAATTAGAAGATCCATCATAGGGTCAGATGAATAAATCTAGTTCAGTCGCATTGTGAAGACAACCAGTTGGAAGAGAGATCTTCTAGCTCAAATAACAGGTTTTGTATAAAACAGTATGAAATATATGTTAACAATAACCTAGCATGACATAAAAGTGTCATTTTATGGTTTTGACAAAAAAGTCCAAAACCAAAGTAGATCCAAGCATTGTGGAAAATCCTATCATGACCTTATAGTTCAAGGTTTAGTAGATGTGACAAAAGTGAGAAACTTCTAAAAATTTTCATCTCTTGGTCACAACAAGCCTCGAAATTTGATGGACCGATCCATTTTTCCCAAAACACCCATTTCTTATGGTTGATTGTAAATGAGATTGGGGATTTTTGTAGGAAATGAGATAAAATTTTGCGTCAACTTCAATGGGTTGGTGATCAAAGAATATGGTTGATTTTGCCTCACTAAATTTTTTTGGCAAAAAAGAGGTACAAAAAAGTTTCATTTTTTTCCATTCTGTAGACCTATCATCAAAGTTTCTATAGTCATGCTCAATG